>NC_134357.1:496746487-497346487 GCF_048569485.1 Anomaloglossus baeobatrachus
TACAAATGAGCGTACGCTGGTTGGCAGACAGTGTGCGCCTGGTTTATAAACAGCCCCGAGCCTTTTTACCTGTCTGCGTTGGGCATTGTTCTGCCAACTTCTGCTTGTTTACTCTCTGTAATGATGGAATGGGGGATTGTGAAAGGAAAAAAAAAGGATAAAAAAGTAAATAATGATCAGTTACTTATTAATGAAATGTTTTAAGGATGTGAACTATAACATATATATTTTTTAGATTTTTTATATGTTGTATTTTTTGTACTGAATCTGGGTTTACTTTCCTATTCCTAAATCTTTTGGCCTCAAGGTTATTATTAACTAGAATGTGTAGTAAATGATGTTTTTACATTAAAGCGGGGGCGGGTCTACCTAAAAGACAGGGACCAATCATCTATGACGTATGACAAACATAGTGCCATTGTATGGGAGCTGTACCATTTATTTCATAGAATGTTTTATGTCTTTATTTAATACATTTACAAAACATTACGCATATTAAAAACTTTTTTTTGATTGATAAATATCGTGGAGTCCACACCCACGAGGAACCAACATTTTTGTTTTAATTGCCAATGTTTCTGTTGCTTAGTACAATAAGGTGTAGGAAATAAGTAAGAAAAACTGCACCATCTTTAATATAGTTACAAACAATTACACATAGTAGAAACAGTTTTTTTAGGATGTTACATACCATGGAGTACACGCCCACGAGGGACCAACATTTGTGTTTTAATTGCCAATGTCTATGTTGCTTCGTACAACAAGAAGGTGTAGGTAATAAGTAAGAAAGACTGCGCCATCTTTAATATAGTTACAAACAATTACACATAGTAGAAACAGTTTTTTTAGGATGTTACATACCATGGAGTACACGCCCACGAGGGACCAACATTTGTGTTTTAATTGCCAATGTCTATGTTGCTTCGTACAACAAGAAGGTGTAGGTAATAAGTAAGAAAGACTGCGCCATCTTTAATATATTTTCAAAAAATTACACATGCTAAAAACTGGGTTTTTTTTTAGAATTATACATAACATGCAGTCCACGCCCGCGAGGGACCAACATTTGTGTTTTAATTGCCATTGTCCTTGTTGTTTAGTTGAAAAAGAGTGTAGCCAGAAAGTAAAAGACTATGCCATCTTTAATATATTTACTAAAAATTTCATGTACTAGAAACACTTTTTTTAGCCTGGAGTCCACGCCCACGAGGAACCAACATTTGTGTTTTATTTGCAAATGTTTCTGATGCCAAGTACAAGAAGGTGTAGGAAATAAGTAAGAAAGACTAAGCCATCTTTAATATATTTACAAAAAATTGCACATACTAGAAACAGTTTTATAGGCTGATACATACCATGAAGTCCACACCCACGAGGAACCAACATTTGTGTTTTATTTGCCAATGTTTCTGTTGCCTAGTACAAGATGATGCAGGAAATAAGTAATAGCCGGTGGGAAGATGAGTATTGTATCTTTAAGATGTGACTTTATTCTACCCATAACCCTCCTTCATCAGGATCATCACATGATTCTGAGGGTGACTCCAAAACGCATAGAATAAAGTTTCAACTTGAAGATATAATATTTCTCTTCATTGCATAGCAGCGCGGCAATTAACCCTTTACACTCCCATTGGCTATCACAAAGTATTCTCGATACTGGGGCTGCAGCTGTATTTTTTCCAAGATTTTTTCCACTGGTTGAGTCTGACACAACCCTCCCAGATCAGATCCTATTTTGCGCTTTTGTTTCCTCCTATCTAGGAAATAAGTAAGAAAGACTGTGCCATATTTGTTTAATATAGTTACAGAAAAATACATATAATAGAAAGTTTTTTAGGCTGTGTACCATGTAGTACACGCCCACGAGGAACCAACATTTGTGGGGGTTTTCGGCAATGTTTCTGTTGCTCAGCACAAAAAGGTGTAGGAAATAAGTAAGAAAGACTGTGCCATCTTTATTTAATAAATTTACAAATAATAACATACTAGAAACAGTTTTTTGGGATGATATGTACCATGAGGTCAACGCCCACGAGGGACCAACATTTGTGTTTTGAATACCAGTGTTTCTGTTGCTTAGTACCAAAAGGTGTAGGAAATAAGTTAGAAAGACTGCGCCATCTTTATTTAATATATTTACAAAAAATAACATATACTATAAACAGTTTTTTAGCATGATACGTACCACGAAGTCCACGCCCACGAGGGACCAACATTTGTGTTTTGAATGCCAATTTTTCTGTTGCTCAGTATAAAAATGTGTAGGAAATAAGAAAGACTACGCCATCTGCCGGCCTTTCTAAATGTCACGCCTACGCTTAGTAACACGCCCACGCTTAATGATTCCACACACTCAGGGACACACCCATGCTTAATGTCAAATTTTTAGGTAGAATATGCAAGAAAAGAGGTCATGGTGCTTTCGTCAGCACCCCAAAAAGCTATATTCCTCGGTAGGTCCTCCGAATTAGAGCAGAGTCGTTATGGCTATTATTAAAGGTCCTTATATTTGTATTTTTATTGTAATACTTTGGACTTTATTCTTTCTTCACCAGAGTTGGCTCGTAAGCAATGGCTACTCTGCGGATTTGTGGCAGAACTGCAGCGAAGGAGTCAGCAGTACCTGGAACTGTCTGTCCTCCTCCAACAATGGTGAGTAGGCCGATGTCATTGCTTTACACATGTAATTGAGTTACTTCTGCCCCTCCCCAAACAATGTAGTAATGCATGAGGAGTAAGGACGCCAGACCACCCAATCAGAAATCAATCGGGAGGCCATTTTTGACTCCTATCCTTTTAGACACTAAAATAGGCCGCCGTTTACCTGCATAAAAATAGAAGTGGTATGGTCCAGGCTTTCTTGGATTTCATATTGGCTGAAAATCCCATAATATATTTGCAGCTCAGTTCAAAAATGCGTTATTCGGTAGTGGAAATGTGCTGGCTCATAACACCCTCTGGTGGTATCTAGTGGTAATGCACTTAATGATATTAGATATTGGGAGGTCCATCACTATGTGGTGCAGGTGCAACATTGTAAAAAAAAAATGCAACATAAACCTATTTCCTAAAGGTTATTACATCCCACAACTTGATGGAAATTTCTTTGTGGGTTATTTGGCGGCGGATCAGGTATGAATAACAATAGATCTACAGACATGGAGACAATAAAGTCCATTGTTCTTCACTATTAAAAGAAAAATTAATTTCCGGTAGAAACTGTATGATTGAAGATTATTGGGACAATCCTTTTACTATCTAGGGGGTTTACAAGCAGCACATGCGAAAAAAAATATCCATTATTTATAGGATGGTATTAGGAAAGAACCGCAACAGGAAAGTCGTATCAAGGAAACAGGGTCTGCGAACGATATAGGGAGAAACCATTAATTGCGGGGGTTTGTGAATTTTTGTTTTAATTTTTGAAGAAATCATGACATATATGAGGTTAAAATTTACTGTAGGCGGTAGTGGAATGCTATAGAAAATACCATTTACTGTGGGGGGTCTGGAATGTTATATAGAAGTACCATATAATGTAGGAGGGTCTGGAAATCTACATAGAAGCACCATATACTGTAGGAGGGTCTGGAAATGTACATAGAAGTGCCATATAATGTAGGAGGGTCTGGAAATGTACATAGAAGTACCATATAATGTAAGAAGATCTGGAAATCTATATAGAAGTACCATATAATGTAGGAGGGTCTGGAAATCTACATAGAAGTACTATATAATGTAGGAGGATCTGGAAATCTATATAGAAGTACCATATAATGTAGGAGGGTCTGGAAATCTACATAGAAGTGCCATATAATGTAGGGGGGTCTGGAAATCTACATAGAAGTACCATATAATGTAGGAGGATCTGGAAATCTATATAGAAGTACCATATAATTTAGGAGGATCTGAAAATCTATATAGAAGTACCATGTAATGTAAGAGGATCTGGAAATCTATATAGAAGTACCATATAATGTAGGGGGGTCTGGAAATCTACATATAAGTACCATATAATATAGGGGGGTCTGGAAATCTACATAGAAGTGCCATATAATGTAGGAGGGTCTGGAAATCTACATAGAAGTACTATATAATGTAGGAGGATCTGGAAATCTATATAGAAGTACCATATAATGTAGGAGGGTCTGGAAATCTACATAGAAGTGCCATATAATGTAGGAGGGTCTGGAAATCTATATAGAAGTACCATGTAATGTAGGAGGGTCTGGAAATCTACATAGAAGTACCATATAATGTAGGAGGGTCTGGAAATGTACATAGAAGTGCCATATAATGTAGGAGGATCTGGAAATGTACATAGAAGTACCATATAATGTAGGAGGGTCTGGAAATGTACATAGAAGTGCCATATAATGTAGGAGGATCTGGAAATGTACATAGAAGTACCATATAATGTAAGAGGGTCTGGAAATCTATATAGAAGTACCATGTAATGTAGGAGGGTCTGGAAATCTACATAGAAGTACCATATAATGTAGGAGGGTCTGGAAATGTACATAGAAGTACCATATAATGTAGGGGATCTGGAAATCTACATAGAAGTACCATATAATGTAGGAGGATCTGGAAATCTATATAGAAGTACCATATAATTTAGGAGGATCTGAAAATCTATATAGAAGTACCATGTAATGTAAGAGGATCTGGAAATCTATATAGAAGTACCATATAATGTAGGGGGGTCTGGAAATCTACATATAAGTACCATATAATATAGGGGGGTCTGGAAATCTACATAGAAGTGCCATATAATGTAGGAGGGTCTGGAAATCTACATAGAAGTACTATATAATGTAGGAGGATCTGGAAATCTATATAGAAGTACCATATAATGTAGGAGGGTCTGGAAATCTACATAGAAGTACTATATAATGTAGGAGGATCTGGAAATCTATATAGAAGTACCATATAATGTAGGAGGGTCTGGAAATCTACATAGAAGTGCCATATAATGTAGGAGGGTCTGGAAATCTATATAGAAGTACCATGTAATGTAGGAGGGTCTGGAAATCTACATAGAAGTACCATATAATGTAGGAGGGTCTGGAAATGTACATAGAAGTGCCATATAATGTAGGAGGATCTGGAAATGTACATAGAAGTACCATATAATGTAGGAGGGTCTGGAAATGTACATAGAAGTGCCATATAATGTAGGAGGATCTGGAAATGTACATAGAAGTACCATATAATGTAAGAGGGTCTGGAAATCTATATAGAAGTACCATGTAATGTAGGAGGGTCTGGAAATCTACATAGAAGTACCATATAATGTAGGAGGGTCTGGAAATGTACATAGAAGTACCATATAATGTAGGGGATCTGGAAATCTACATAGAAGTACCATATAATGTAGGAGGATCTGGAAATCTATATAGAAGTACCATATAATTTAGGAGGATCTGAAAATCTATATAGAAGTACCATGTAATGTAAGAGGATCTGGAAATCTATATAGAAGTACCATATAATGTAGGGGGGTCTGGAAATCTACATATAAGTACCATATAATATAGGGGGGTCTGGAAATCTACATAGAAGTGCCATATAATGTAGGAGGGGCTGAAAATCTACATAGAAATACCATGTAATGTATATTCTCAGACCCTCCTACATTATATGGTATTTCTATGTAGATTTCCAGCCCCTCCTACATAGAAGTACCATAATGTAGGAGGGTCTGGAATGTTATATAGAAGTACCATTTTACCAAGGATAGCTACAGAAAATACCTTGTAATAAACAGGGATCTGGAATGCTATATATGAGTTACCATATAAGTAGCTGGATATGGAATAATATGTGAAAGTACCATATACTGTAGGAGGATCTTGAATGCTATATAGAAGTACCATAGAAAGTAGAAGGGTTTGGAATGTTATATCGAAGTACCCTATAATTTAGGAGTGTCTGGAAATCTATATAGAAGTACCCTATGGTGTAAATGGATCTGGAATTCTCTATACAAGTACCATATACTGTAGGAGGATCTTGAATGCAAAATAGAAGTATTATAAAGTATAGGAGGGTCTGGAATGTTATAAAGAAGTACCGTATGATGTAGAAGGATATGGAATGTTATATAGAAGTACCATATATTGTAGGGGAATCTAGAGATCTCTATAGAAATACCATATAATGTAGGAGAGTCTGTAATGTTATAAAGAAATGCCATATAATGTAGAAGGATCTGAACATTTATATAGAGGTACCATATCATGTGGGAGGATCTAAACTCTATATAAAAGTACCATATATTGTAGATTATATTGGGATCTGTAGATCCCAAGAGATAAGGAGGCTCATTTAAAATTACAGAGCTGGGGAAATGTGTATTATGTTCTGCTCTTGGACTGTAAAGGCCCATATATTGTTCTTGTATAGGGACCCTCTTCTGTCTGTGTCTGCCACTGTGCCATATCATGTAGAGGGATCTGGAAATCTACATAGAAGTACCATATAATGTAGGAGAATCTGGAAATCTATATACAAGTACCATATAATGTAGGAGAATCTGGAAATCTATATAGAAGTACCATATAATGTAGGAAAATCTGGAAATCTATATACGAGTACCATATAATGTAGGAGGATCTGGAAATCTATATAGAAGTACCATATAATGTAGGAAAATCTGGAAATCTATATAGATGTACCAAATAATGTAGAAGGATCTGGAAATTTATACAGAAATATCATATAATGTAGGAGGATCTGGAAATTGATATAGAAGTACCATATAATGATGGACGATCTGGAAATCTATATAGAAGTACCATATAATGTAGGAGGATCTGGAAATGTATATAGAAATATCACATCATGTAGGAGGATCTGGAAATCTATATATAAGTACCATATAATGTAGGAGAGTCTGGCAATCTATATAGAAGTACCATAATATGTAGGTTAGTCTAGATTACTATATATTATTATCATGCAATATATTTGAAACATATAGAAGTACCAATTTGTGAGGGGAAGGGGTCCTGGAGTGAAATACAGAAGTAGCATGTAATTTAGAGGGATCTTGAAAAGTATATAGGAAAAGATAAATGGATGTCTTGTTTCATGTAGGGGGTGTGAAGTCCTATGTGATAATATATGTTTCGTAGGATATTCTGAGATGCTATATGAAAGTGATATTTATTGTAGGGGTTTTGCAGTACCATATAGAGATGCTATTTGGTACCATGTATTACACTGTGGCACAGGAATGCTACATGGAAGTACTGTTTTATATAGGGGGCTGCGCGGTGCCATATAGAAGTACCCTTTCATGTAGGGGCTCTGGAATGGTAAATGGAAGGACTGATGTCCATGGGCATCATGGTTGTGCTGCAGTACCACACTCAATCTGTGCACAGAGGTGGCGCTGTGTTTGGAAATATTTCAGCAATGTTTGTTGAGTGCACAGTAAATGGCGGCTTTTAGACCCATCTTATCCTTCAGTAAATGGATTATGTTTTACAAAGCACTCACCATGGATTGGCCAGAGGACGGACTCCTATTAATTTTGTTTGTGTAATGTACAGGTTCCTGTAATTTCCTAGATATCTGGATGATAAATTATTCAAGCCCGGCTTTCCCGTTGTTTGGAGACCTCTTATTGGACCATCGACATAAAAGCTTTATGGTTTATTGAACGTCTCTACTGTGGCACGCCGGTGCTTACATCGAGGCGGACCTTTGTAAAGAGATGGCTTGTTTCGTAGAGAACCAGCTTACTATGCATTTTGGAAAAATCTGATTAATAATTCAGGAAGAGATGGGGGATGGCATGTAGTCAGTTGATCTCCCTGGCAGGCTGCGTGTGTGGTGGATACAAAGCTAAACCCCTACATTTAGATACTTTGGTCACTTGGCTGACTGAGTTGGAACTTTGCTCGAGCTCTGCTGCTTTAGTAATCAGATTTTTCCAAAAAGTAATCCAGCAGTGATGTAATAAGAGTAACAAAACAAAAAGGAAATGCTAAATTGTATACATCTGTCCTTTCATAGCGGGTGTTCCTCTAACTAATAAATGCCAGCCAGCCCCGGCCCTAACTTAATACAGACCCCAGACCACTTTCATGAGACCACGAGACTTCCAGTTGGAGACCTTCTTCCAAAACAGCTGGCCACCGGTTGGGTTTGTTATTGGAGATCACCTGCATTATAATGAACTGTAATACCACACACAACCTGTAGACAAGTGTGGCGCTGTTTTGAGAAGAAAGCAGCCTCGACAACTCTTTTAGTCTAATATAAAACCCAAACCACCTAAATAAAGATTCCGACCATAGCTTTTAATCAAATATCGACCCCCAGACCGGACCCTCTAGGCAAATATAAATTACAGGCTAAAAATACAGACCACCTAAACTAATGTAGCCCCAAGACACTCTTAATTGATTCCAAATTCACAAGACCCCTTGAACTAAAATAGATCCCAGAATCAATGCAGATTGTAGACCATTTTTCTGGAGCTTATCAAGGTCGATTTGGCAAAATAGATGATCAAATGCCACATTCTATGTATAAGATTCAAGGGACACTGGTCCAGCAGCCAGGTTGGTAGTCCACGGACAACGGACTGGAAACCCACCAACGTCTTCCTATCTGCCTCTTCTGATTGGTAGGAGAACGAGAAGGGTCTGGTCACATGGCCACGGCCTACTGATGTGGCCACTGGATCGGGGACCTACTAAGTTCCCTCATCATCTGTATACTGTGTCAGGGCTGTAGACACTGTATATATTGTAGGCATTCTGAGGCTATGTTCTCCTGCCTGCAGGTAATAACTAATGGTCTGATGTTTCATCTCCACAGAATGGCTCCAGTCGGTCCAGGCCATGATGATTCTCTCCATAATCTTCAGCGTCCTCTCCCTGTTTCTCTTTTTCTGCCAACTCTTCACTCTCACAAAAGGTGGACGATTCTACCTGACTGGCATCTTCCAGCTCCTTGCAGGTAAGTGGCGTCAAATGTGGTCAATGTGGCTCCTTCTATTGGATTTGGGGGGCTATGGACCTGACGTAGAGGCGGACATAACATTGGTGCAACCTATGCGGCCGCAGAGGCCACAAGAGGTAAGAAGGCCATTTCTACCTCCAAAGTAGGAGGAATTGTGCATTATGATGAGCTCTTGGGATACAAGGGGCCCATATACTGTTCCTGCACAGGGACCCTTTTCTGTCTGTGTCCGCCAGTGCATTGCACTCTGCTGAATTGCATTGTGGGAAGCATCATGCCTTTCATTTTTTCACAATACAACACGATAGGGAATGTCTCTTTAGAGGCATTGAACCAGCAGGGAGATATGAGCAGAAATTTCGTCCTGAGAGCTAACAGGAAATCAGCAGAGTTGTGAATCTATTATAGGAAATCTGTCAGCAGGTTATTGCTTTTTAATCTGAAAACAGAATGATGCAGAGGCAGAGACCCTGATTTCAGGGATGTGTCAGTTGCTCAGCAGCTTGCTGTAGTTTCAATATAAGGAGTGTTTTATCAGCAGGAGATTATCACTGCAGGACTAGATGTCACATCCAGGCCATTTCGGTTATCTGTGTAACCCCGCCCCCATCACTGATTGGCTGCTAGCTGACAGTGTTCACAGGAAGCTGCCAATCAGGAGTGTGGGTGGGGTTATACAGAACTCCGTATTATGACCACTGCTACAGCTATAGGAACGAAAACAGGGATTCTATTAAAACTTCATCAAGTAACCCAGAAAGTGATAGATCACTGGAATCAGACTCTCTGCCTCTACAACATGGAGATCTCAGATTACGTAAAAGAAATCTGTCAGCAGGTTTTTGCTTTTTAATCTGAAAACAGAATGATGCAGAGGCAGAGACCCTGATTTCAGGGATGTGTCACTTGCTCAACAGCTTGCTGTAGTTTCAATACAATGAGTGTTTTATCAGCAGGAGATTATCACTGCAGGACTAGATGTCATATCCTGGCCATTTCGATAATCTGTGTAACCCCGCCCCATCACTGATTGGCTGCTAGCTGACAGTGTTCACAGGAAGCTGCCAATCAGGAGTGTGGGTGGGGTTATACAGAACTCCGTATTATGACCACTGCTACAGCTATAGGAACGAAAACAGGGATTCTATTAAAACTTCATCAAGTAACCCAGTAAGTGATACATTACTGGAATCAGACTCTCTGCCTCTACATCATGGAGATCTCAGATTACTTAGTAAAAACCTGCTGACAGATTAAGAGAAGATATGATGCTAAGCTAACAGGAATGTCTGATAAGATGTCATATCTCGGGAGGTCACGCATAATCACAATCCCTCATACATTCAGAACGTTGCTGATTTTTTGTTTTAGCTCCCACGACATTACATCTTCTGCTTTTGCATGAAGCAGTTTCCTATTTTCCTAACGGGAAACCAGCAGAATTCTGAGTTCAGCTCTGGATGTGTAGGATGTAGTGATCTGGCCTCTTTTATGCTTGACCTGTCGATTTCTGTTGGGTGAGTATGGTATATCCATATGTATAACTCAGAACCAGTAAGGTTAAATAATTCACTATTGTCAGACCCTGCCATCGCTTTCAGCTCCGGATTTCCTAGTCCATGCCCGGTTACCACGATGCTAAATGGACAAAACGTTTCACAGCTTATTTATAGAAATGCTGGGTACTGGAATCCATTCATCATTTCATTCAGCAGGGCTGGGCCTTTAAACCCCGGATTATGCACTTTCTATGGAGCTAGATGCCTGGTCTGTGACTCATTCCTAACAATCGCAGAGGGTAACGTAATAAGCGGGCACAGCAATGTGCTGCATCCTAGAGGAACCAAGGCTAACATTTGCCATTTTGTTTTAGGCTATGTGTCCACGGTAGAATGTACCTGCGGATTTTTCTGCGGATTTTTCTGCATGAAAATCCGCACCTTATTTTTGCCGCGGATTTGCCGCGGATTACCGCGAATTTGCCGCGGATTTTGATGCGGATTTTTTTTTTTTTCCCCATTCTATACCCAAAATCCGCAACAATAATTGACATGCTGCAGATTTTTCCGGATCAAAATCCGCGGCAAATCCGCCGCGGAAAAATCCGCAGCATGGACACAGCATTTCCAAAATGCCATTGAAATGGCTTGGAAGTGCCGATGCTGCAGATTTTCGGAAAATCCGCGTTAAATCCGCGGCAAATCCGCGGCAAAATCCGCGGTAAATCCGCAGCGTGGGCACATAGCCTTATGGCAAAACTGGACTGAGTGCACTTGTACAGAGAGCAACGTTTCGAAAAGTAGTCATGTAATATTTAGAAGGAAACCCCATTAATTCTGCACCCAATCCTTCTAATCTGGCAAGTGGCAGAAATAGTTCCATGCTGGTTTGGCAGGAATGTACTTGTTACCCTGGCACTTGACTGCCTCTTGAGGCTGATGATGGGATTGCACCATGTCAATGTCCAGACACAGACTTGGGGAAGTTCCGGTGTGAGCCAAAATACGCAACAACAAACAAGGGGTACACTTTAACAAAGGAGGGCCCTAGAACTAGTGGGAGGGAAGATGGACATCTCCACTTACCTGCCACCGTACCCTGCACTCCTAGCCAGTCCCTATACAGGTTCCTCACCTGTCGCTGAGCAGGAATCTGAGGCCCTCAAAAGACCCTACAATAGTCCCTGGCTAGGGAGTGGGCAGGTAAGGGACGCTAGCCCCACCACTGCACTAGAAGAACACACCAGGGAAGGAAGACAGACGGGGGGAACACGACAGACTGCTGCAGCCACCACAGCAACTTCAGCAGAGGGATGGACACTAGCCCCACCGCTGCACTAGAATAACACACCAGGGAAGGAAGACAGACAGGGAAAAACACTATAACTGGTTGCTGCAGCCACCACAGCAACTTCAGCAGAGGAATGGACACTAGCCCCACCGCTGCACTAGAATAACACACCAGGGAAGGAAGACAGACAGGGGAAAACATTATAACTGATTGATGCAGCCACCACAGCAACTTCAGCAGAGGAATGGACACTAGCCCCACTGCTGCACTAGAATAACACACCAGGGAAGGAAGACAGACAGGGGAAAACACTATAACTGACTGCTGCAGCCACCACAGCAACTTCAGCAGAGGAATGGACACTAGCCCCACCGCTGCACTAGAATAACACACCAGGGAAGGAAGACAGATGAGGGGAAAACACTATAACTGACTGCTGCAGCCACCACAGCAACGGGATTTCAACAGCTCCTTCCACCTCCAGGCCCAGCATCCAAATGGCAATGAGAATAAACGGTACCCTCTGTAGGTAGCAGACGGTATATAAAGGAACTGGGAGTGGTCCCAAACCAGAGACACCTGAGCTAGTAATTAGCCTGCTTGCTGTCAAGGAATACAGACATTAACCCTAAAACTGCCAAAGGAAAAGAAAACACGTTTATTATTGAGAGTCAAGAATGGAAATGACTGTCAGGTCCTGAATCTGTCACTAGTCTAATGATACAGAGAGACCGCCACGACAGTCGATGTTCGGTGTGCACCAGCGAAGGAGCCACAAATCAGGGGTGCACATAGGAACTTATTATTACAGCATATTGTGTGTATGACATTATATTGTGACATTGGCCGCCTACCTAATCTTATATAGTCGCCACCTCGCCTCCCTCTTGGTGGTATTTAGCAGCATCTGGCTGAGACGCGACATATTTTTGTACTCCGCGTACACAGTCTCCTTTCTTTAAACGTTGGTGGGCGATTTGGCGACCTGGTCCCTGTGAAATGCCCACTTTTTGGCTTTTTATGAACAATGCACCCATTGAGACTCGCCACCCTTGGCAGGCGCTGTAGGTGTCCTTTGGATAATTAGACAAAATGATGAATGTTGTGGAATATGCAAGGCCAGACAATGCTTCTCAGAAAGATTTTTTTTACACAACTTCTTATTCTTGTAGATCTTGCTCCTTAAAGGGGGAGTACTACATCTTATAAAAGGACAATGCTATAATATATGTTGTACGTATCTTATTGCTGATTACATTGAAGTGTCCCATATTTTTAAGGAATCATGTGGTCAAATGTTAATGTTTTGCAAATTTTTTATTTGTAACTTGCAGTACCATTCTTCACCACATTTTCAACAGCATATAAATGTTAAAGGAACACATGCAACAGCGCCACCAGTCATATTTACTTTCTATAAGACTATTGCTGTGTTTTGGATGTATAAAGTTCCACTTGCGACAGGTTAAAGGAGAAAAAAAAATTGTCAAAATGCACAGTGCTGTGCAAAAGTTTTAGGCGGGTGGGAAAAATACTGCAAAATCAGAAAGTTTTTTTAAAAATAGAAGTATTAACAAAATGCAAAGTGAATGAACAAAACAGAAATCTAAAGCTCATCAATATTTGCAGATCGTCCTTTTCCTTCATCATTTCTTCTAAAAACACTTGTACACAGTTTATGAAGGAATTTGTCAGGGAATTAATTCGAAACATCTTGGAGACCTGACCCCCGATCTTCTGTGTATGAGACTTGTGCAAATCTTCATGTGATCCCAGACAGACATGGATGATGTGAGATCAGGTCTCTATGGGGGCCGGATCATCACTTACAGACTGCTTGTTCTAGTTACGCTGAAGATAGTTCTTAAAAACATTGGTTGGATATTTGGGGTCATTGTTCTGCAGAAATACAGCCCCAAACTTGATGGAGCCTCCACCGTGCTACACTGGTTCCTGCAGACTCTCATCATTATGCTGCTCTCCAGCCCTTCAGGAAAGGAATTGCCTTCTGCTTCAGCCAAATATGTCACATTGTGACTTTTCATTCCAGAGTACCTGCTGCCATTATTACACACCCCAGTTCCTATGTTTTCGGGCTTAGCTGAGTCACTTGACCTTGTTTCCATCTAGAAGGTTTGGTTTATGGCCGTTATTCTTAGATGAAGGCCATTTCTGGCCAGACTTCTTCAACAGTAGATGGGTGTAGCTGGCCCCACTGGTTGTTGCCAGCTCTGAGCTGATGGCACTGCTGGGCATGTCCTCATATAGAAGGGAAGTAATCATGACGTGTCTCATCTGTTGCTCCCCAGTTTCTATGTTTTTGTTCTTAGTTGAGTCACTGGGCCTTGCTTCCATCTAAGTTTGGTTCATGGCCGCAGTTCTTCAATGAAGATCTTTTCTGGCCAGATGTCTCCAACAATAGATGGGTGTAGCTGGCCCCACTAGTTGCTGTCATTTCTGAGCTGATGGCACTGCTGGTCATTTTCTTACATAGAAAGAAAGTAATCATGATGTGTCTCATCTGCTTTCTTGGCCTTCCCCTGTGTCTACCGTTCTCATAGTTCACATTTTTCGGTGTCTTCGATATTGAGAAATACTGTCAAATATTTGTCCATCATGCAATACCATGAGGACAAAGACCCTAAACAGCCAATGTCATTAAAAACTATCTTCATGGAAAAGAAGAACGAGGAGTCCTGGAAGTGATGATCCGGCCACCAAAGAGCGCTAATCTCACCTCATTATTTGGTGACTGTCCTTTGCCATCGGTTCTTCTAAGTACTCATACGACAAAGCATCCTAGAAGTGATGAGCTGGCCCCCATAGAGCCCTGATTTCACAACATCCAATCTGTCTGTGATCATATGAAGAGACAGAAGGATCTGCATAAGCTTCATGCATAGACAATCTGGGGTTAGTTCTCCAAATGGTTGCAGAGTTGCTTCAAAAACTGCAAAACATACCTAAAAAAATAAATTGTATTCTTAAAAAAAATAAATAAATACATTTTTTTAATATATATATATGTGTATATATATATATATATATATATATATATATATATATATATATATATATATATATACATATATTTTAGCTGCATATAATGTTTTCTTAAAATGGTCCTTTTGTCTCCCCTTAGGTCTGTGTGTGGTGGCTGGAGCATCCATCTTTACTGTTCGACACACGGAATGGCACGGCGACACTGCCAGCTTTGGATATGCCTACATCTTGGCTTGGGTAGCCTTCCCGCTCGCCATCATCAGTGGCATCATCTACGTCATCTTAAGAAAGCGGGAATAATGATTCAGATGCCATCATAACTAGGAAAAACTCAACATAAAGTCTAAAGGGGATCCTAAAACCAACAAAAAGTTAAATTGAAACCAAAAATTTCAAAACCCCTCCTCACCAAAAAGAGAGAGAGTGCGGTGAGGGCGGGCTCCTGTGTTAATTGAAGATGTAAATAGTATCTATGGTTTAAAAACCTATTTATAACACTTTTTACATATATGTACATAGTATTGTTTGCTTATTTTGACCTATAGCCTAAAAAAAAATTGCTAATGTCAACCACAAAAATTTTCCCAAAATTTTTTGTGTATGGACAGCAAAAATCCCAAAACATTTCAATTTGTGTGCCTTATGAAAAACATGCCAACAGTCTTAATCCCTATCAGTGACTACCCCTTGCTCCTAAAAAAAATGAAAATAAATAAGAAAGCCATTTGCATATTTTTGTTAAACCCTTCCCCCAAAACACATGGCTTCAATGCCAGGTTCAAAATGGCCGACGCTAGGACTCAAGAGAGAGGCGTTCATAGCGCAAACAGCCATTCTGATGTATATTCTCCAGAGCAGTTAAGTCCTTCGGGTCTGTACATAGAGAGAGAGGACAATGACCCGACTTGGAACTTATCAAAGGGGTGAAAGCCGTAGCCCGGCGGTCAGTAAGCCCTAGCGGAATGGGCTATGAGGCTGGGCCAGCGACAGGGTCACATTTTCAAAATGCCATGTTACTATTGCACTGACACCAAAGTACTGTGGAAGCTAACAAGGACAAATTTTTTTTTTGAATTTTCTAATTTTTGGGGCATTTTGGAGATGGCAATAACGCAAAGGAATCAAAAATTTTGAGGGGTAAAAAACCCCCAAAAATATTCTCAATTTCTCAAATTTTTTTGTTTCATCTTGACTGCGTTATTGCATTCTATGGCATTTTTTTTGTTTTGTTTTGCTTTATGGCCGAGGTTGAATCGACCCTACACTGCCAGCGGAGCCTGCGACTCTTTGCAGCGCCAGAAAGTGGGAGGGACTTTACCATCCGAGCGTGTGTTTGTGTGTATATGTACCTGTCTCAAAAGAAATTTAGGACGTGGGAAAGGACAGTCTATGTATATTTTTATTTTAACCAAAGTGCATGTATTATACGTATAGAAAATATAGCTATAAAACAAGGTAGCCAAAATTTTACCAAAATTTTTTTTTTTGCTTCTAAAAAATAAAAATAAAAAAAATAATAGAGAATTTTAGATAATCGACTCCTGACTGAAATTAGAGTTAGATTCACACCGTGTCGTTTTAACGTGGAAAAAAAAATGTGGTGCTATGATAATTTTATTTTTTGACCATTCCTACTACTTTAACCTCTGTAATAACTGCTGACCCAGTAACGTTTCTAGTTGTTTTCATTTTCCTTTTCAGTTTTTGTTATTTTTAGAATAAAACCATTGAAACTCTGTCTAGTTCTCTAAATTTCAGGTCTATGTGAATATTTAATAAAAAATGGCTGCTTAGACGCCTTTTGAAGTCTTTACTGTGTTTTCTGTCAGAAGTGTTGCATACGACACCATCCTTCACACTACAAAATAAATAAGACCCTAAAGGAATACAAACCATAGACCCATAAAAAGAGACCTCCAAAAGAATTCATACCCAGACCACTCTAAAGAAATATGGACCCTCGAAGTACAGATCCAGACAAGCTAAATATATGAAGACCTCAGACCAAATCCTCTAAATACGAAGACCAGACCCTAAATGAATACAAACCATAGACCCAGAAATAGAGACCCCACAAAAGAATATATACCCAGACTAGACTCTTAAAGAAATGGACCCTCTAAATTCAGATCCAGAACAGCTAAATATATGAAGACCTCAGGCCAGACCTTCTAAATAAGAACCCCAGACTAGACTCTAAAGAAATATCGACCCTCTAAATACAGACCCAGACTAGACTTCTAAATAAGAACCCCATGCCAGACCTATGAAAATAATAAAGACCCCCAGACCAGACCACCTTAACCAATACAGATCCCAACCAAATCCCCTCTATAAATACATAACCAAACTGAAGTCTCTAAACAAATACAGACCCCAGAAGGGACCATCCAAATAAATACTGACCCCATAACATATTGCCTAACTGATGCAGTCCCTAGACCAGCTCTTCTAAGTAAATTTTGCAAATTTCAGCAGAATCTTAGCAATTTGTCACAAGGGTATACTGTCCGGTGGAGACTTGTGAAACCTTGCAGGTTGCTTCTTGTTAGTTCATCTCAAGTGCAACCGGTTGGTAACCACTCCCATTTCCTTTAAATAGTCACATGTCCCATCACCTGATGCTGGTTATAGAAAGAGAAATCATTCTGAACTGACCATTGTTGAAGGAGGAAGCCTGTTGAAGCTCTTGGAGCCGTGCCGCTTGCAGCCCTGGTGTTAGACTGCAGCAGTTAAATTGCTGTTCTCTTGTCTCCTGCAGCTGTGGTGTTTGGCTGCAAAAGTTGGTGCATATCCTTTTGCCTATCTCCCCCTGTATTCATTTACCTGTGCTTTATTACAGTAGTAGTGACGTCTAGTGCACTAGTCAAGGTGAGTGTAGAGACAGCTAGGGACTAGGCACGGGATGACGGCAAGGGGAAGGACCCGCTTAGGGATGTTAGGGAGCTCAGGGTGCAGATTTAGGTTAGTGTCAAGTGGTGACCCGTTTCCCCTTTCCCTATCGGAAGGGACTTTGTACCCATATCCATCCCACTGTTGTAACCTCCGTGTTGCGCTGTGTGCCGGACTTCCCCTTGTCCCAGTGTGACATGATTAGACTTTATAGGGGAAGGAACTGTTTTCCTTGGGACATCTTCAACATCATTGGCAACATGGAAGATACAGGGAAGAACTCACTAAGAAAACAAGAACTCAAACAGTTGTCTTAACAGGTTACGCAGCGCCATCTGCTCTCTGCTCAATACAGTCCCTCCAGGATATATTTGTAGCCGGTGCTATTTCTCCAACATCCAATTTTAACAACTACAACTTGGTCCATTAGGCCTAAGCCACACGGCGAGAAAATCGGTGCGAGTGGAGTGCAATAAAACATCGCATTCCCCTCGAACCAATATTACCCTGTGTGTCAGCGCACATGAGCGATTATTTTCTCAGCTCTAATCGGACCGAGAAAACAATCGCAGCATGCTGCGATTGTAATGTGAGACTCTTTTCTCTCGCATCCATTCAAGTGAATGGGGCGAGAGAAAAATCGCACTGCACTCGCGGTACACCGGTGTACCGTGAGTGCAGAGCGAGAATCGCAATAGCCAGCTACGGAGGAGAGAGGGAGAGAAATCCCTCCCGCCCCTCCGCAGCATCGGCCCGCCCCCTGCAGCTGAGGTCCACTCGTACTGTCGGACCTCAGTCGCATGAATACTAGCATGACAATCGGCTCACGCTGTGCTGCCAGCGCGAGCCGAGTGTCATGCGAGCATCGCACTAGTGCCCCGTGTGGCCCCGGCCTTAGACCAAGCTTCCTTATTAGTTTGGAAGTTCTTTCTCCTGTCAAAGCCTTTGTAAAAATATTCTCAGTCATGTTTGGAAGTACTATATGTCCAGAACTCCTTATTCTTAAAGATCCAACCAAAAATAGAATTTCACATAAACATGCTCGGTTCCTGGTTTAAGCCTTTCCATCTGTGCAACTGCTAGATATCCTTGACTGTGGTGCATGGATTTAATTTCTTCTTCAAAAGCTTTTATCTATGTATTGGCTTCCTCTTCTAAGAGCTATGACTTCATATACAATGATTGTAATGAGACATGTACAGGTGGTTTACCTTTGTTTTCTCTTCCTGAAAGTCTTCTGCAATCTTGTAGTGTTTGGTGTTGCACTGATGTTCGCAATTAGTTGAGAAATAGTCCAATCATGGTTTTTGCTTCCATTCTTATTTCTACTGAAGTAATCATATTATCTTTCAAATTACCTTCAGCAAAAGTATCACCACTGCTAATAGTCTGCTGATGGAATTAGGGCTCCTAGGCTGAACCTAAGGCTTGTGGCCCCTCCGCTGTCCCTTATCTCGAAGGTAGGCTCGATGGTAGCCAGGTTCGAGCCCCTATCGTGACCCTGTCTCCTGTCCAAGCCCTGATAATACTTTCCCCCAACCTGTAAGTGGGCCAGGAACCCAGAAACCAAAGTCCCACAAATAGGTACAAACAAGGGTAAATGGAAACTCATACACACTGCACTTAAATACGAAGGGGAGAATAGTATGTGAACTGGGGAGCAAAGCAAAAGGGGTAGGGAACAAATACACAACTGGTGGATTCACACACCACGCGAAACCGCAACTTGAAGATCACCATATAACAGGATAACCACAGGAACCGAGTAGCAAAGCTATATCTGGCACTCAGCCTCAGAATCTAGAGCCTTACAAAGGGTGAAGGCAGCTGGTGATCAGCAGCCTTATTTCCCAGCAGATGATCACAAGCCAGCAGGAATTAACCTCTGTTGAACTGGAGAGCAGTGAAGCCAGAACCAGATCAAGACAGGCTGTGCAACTAAGTGATCCCAGGCAGTTTGTCAGACTTGGCAGTGTGAACTGAGTCCGACGCCACCATGAACCCAACGAGTGAAACGCTGAACAATGCATGACAGTACTTTTTGCAATTGTCACTGAGTATTAGGTCAAGTTGTTATGAAGTTTTCATCTTGACTCTCTTCAGTAAATTTTGCCCTTGTAGGCTTAAATTTCCAAGATTTGGACAAGTGGACGCTATAATATCTTTTAACATGTTCTGCTTTCTGAATGTCCGTGACCTGGACAGCTGTGCCATGGGTGGATACAGTTATTATGTCCATGTGTGCCAGGTCTCACCTATTCCTTTACTATAATAAAGTAATAATAATTTGTATTTCTATAATGCAAACATATTCGCAGCACGATACAATTCAGAGGGAACTTGTACAAACAAGATAAGACTTTACAGAGAAACACAATTCAACACATACCAAGAGGAATTGAGGCCCTCCTCGCAAGTTTACAATCTATGAGGAAATAGGGGTAACATAAAAGGTAAAAATAAAGTGCTTGTAATGTAAGGTGCAGCCATCAGTATAATAAATAGGGCATTCAAATAACGCTGCATGAACTGGTCTTCAGCCAGGATGTGTACAAGTACAAAGAGATATCAGGTGCATAGAAGAGAGAACAGAGGCTTAATTAGTTAGATGAGAGAGGTGACGTGGTAAACCAGTCTAAAGAAAAGTGTTTTTAGGGTACGCTTGAAAATGCAGCTGCGGGGATTTACCGTAATCAGTTTGTTCGGGGTAGTGTATTCCAGAAAACTGGTGCAGCACGAGGGAAGTCCTGGAGACAGGAATGGGAGGTTCAGATCATACAGGATGTCAGTCTTAAGAAATTAGCAAAACAGAGGGTACAGGTAGGGTGGTAAAGAGAGATAAGAGAGGAGATGTGGAACGGTGCAAAACTGTGGAGAGCTTTGTGGGTGAAAGTGGTAAGTTTATATTGGATTCTGTAGCGGATGGGCAACCAGTGCAATGACTGGCACAGGGTGGAGGCATCATTGTAGCTATTGGACAGAGATACACATGCCACATTTATGATACAGTAGATTAGAGAGTGGAGAGAATAGTAAGAGGGAAACCGATTAGTAGTGAGTTGCAGTAGTCCAGACGTGAATGAATCAAAACAGCAGAATCAAAAGGTAAGAAAAGGTGGAATCCTAGAGATGTTTTTGAGGTGCAGGTGGACAGGAGCGAGTGAATGATCGGATGTAGGGAGTGAAGGAGAGATCTGAGTCAAAAATTACCCTGAGACAGCGGTCGTGCGGCTAGGGAGTAGTGGTAGAACCACACACGGACCATACCCCTCTGATGGTCACAGTAGAGTATGATGGACCCCAAAATTCCCTCCCTCACCAGATTCAGGCCCCACAGTACTACCAAATGCAGAATATGACGACCCCAGCAAAGTTTCAAACCACAACACAACATGATGTCCCTACAGTTCCCCTACACAGTATACATACAGTGCAATTAATGAATACACGAAATCCACTATTGCGATACATGAGAGGCACTTAGTATTTTTTTTCATTTATTATTTTTTTTTTTTAATGGAAAGACTTTCTAACCATGACATGGCGTACTTTGCTGTAGGGAACAACTCCTTAATTAAAAAATGATTAAAGACCACAGCATTCCAAACACACACATTTGTGTTATATCTCTTATGGGACAGCACTAAAGATCTGACACTATGATACAATGTACACTGTCAGTGTGCAGCTTGTACAACAGTGTAAATTTGGTTCCTTCTAAATAACTCAACACACAGCCATTAATGTCTAAACCGCTGGCAAAAAAGTGAGGACACCCCTAATAGACAAGACAAAATTGCGATCAAGTTGTCAACATTTTGTATGGCCACCATTATTTTCAAGCACTTGTGCATGGAGTTTACTAGAGCTTCACAGGAGCTGCTCTATACTCCTCCATTCGTCGATGGCAACATCACGGATTACACTCTGCTTCAGTATGTCACGTTACAGGTTGGCATTCCTGGTTCCTGCAATAAACTGTAGCTCCTCACAGCCAGCAGCTCATGCAGCCTTAATCCATGACATTCCCACCACCGTACCTGACTGTAGGCAGGTCACACTTGTGTTTGCTCTCCTCACCTGGTTGCTGCCACACCAATCAAATAAGTTTATTTTGGTCTTATCAGACCACAGGACATGGTTACACTAATGCATGTCCTTAGTCTGCTCATCTTCAGCAAACTGTTTGCAGGCTTCCTTGTGCATCATCGTTAGAAGAGTCTTCCTTCTGGGAAAACAACCATGCGATCAATTTGATGCAGTGTGCCGCATATGGTCTGAGCACTGACAGGGGGACCGCACACCCCTGTGTATTCTGCAGCAATGCTGGCAAGCACTCATACATCTATTCTGAAAAGACAACCTCTGGATATGAAGCTGAACACATGGACTCAGCTTCTTTGGTCGACCATGGTGAGGCCTGTTCTGAGTGGATCCTGTCTTGTTAAACCTCTATATCAGTGATGGCGAACCTATGGCACGCGTGCCACCAGGGGCACGCAGAGCCCATTCTGCTGGCACGCGCGCTGTGTCCTCATCCTGCCGCTTTGATCTGCTGGTGCAGTCGCGCTGGCAGATCAAAGCTGTGTTGGAGCGGAGGAGACATTTCTCCTCGCTCTGACACTCCTCCTCCCCCAGGCTGCAGGTGTGTTGCCTAGGAGATGGAGGAGTGTCAGTGAGCGGCGCCGGCGTCTTCTGGCCGCATGGGAACTGAGGATTCAGTCAGCGGCGCGCAGCGGTGGAGTGTGTGCTGGTAGGTGAGGTGTATGTTGTTTTTTTTTTTTTTTATAACTCGTGTGCGGCTGTGCCAAGGTGGGGATGGGGGGCCAGTGCCAGCGCCGGTATGGGGTGGGGGAGAACACACACGCCAGCATGGGGTGGGGGGGGGGAGCACATATGCCAGCATGGGGTGGGGGAGAACACACATGCCAGCATGGGGTGGGGGGGAAGAACACATGCCAGCATGGGGTGGAGGGGGAGAACACATGCCAGCATGGGGGGGAGAACACACATGCCAGCATGGGGGGGAGAAGACACATGCCAGCATGGGGGGGGACACATGCCAGCATGGGGTGGGGAGAAACACACATGCCAGCATGGGGGGGACACACATGCCAGCATGGGGGGAAAACACACATGCCAGCATGGGGGGGAGGGAGAACACACATGCCAGCATGGGGGGGGAGAACACACAGGCCAGCATGGATGGGGGGGAGAACACACATGCCAGCATGGGGGGGGAGAACACACATGCCAGCATGAAGTGGGGGAGAAACACAAATGCCAGCATGGGGGGGGACACACATGCCAGCATGGGGGGGAAACACACATGCCAGCATGGGGGGGGAAACATGCATGCCCGCATGGGAGGGGCATGCATGCCAGGATGGGGAACAATGCATGCCAGGATGGGGAAAACATACATGCCAAGATGGAGGAAACATACATGGCAGGATGGGGAAACATGCATGCCAGGATGGGGAAAACATACATGCCAGGATGGAGGATACATGCATGGCAGGATGGGGAAAAAATGCATGCCAAGATGGAGGAAACATGCATGGCAGGATGGAGAAAACATGCATGCCAGGATTGAGGAAACATGCATGCCAGGATGGAGGAAACATGCATGCCAAGATGGGGAAACATGCATGCCAGGATGGAGGAAAACATGCAGGCCAGGATGGGGAAACATGCAATGCAGGATGGGGAAAACATGCATGCCAAGATGGAGGAAGCATGCATGCCAGGATGGGGAAACATGCATGCCAGGATGGGGAAACATGCATGCCAGGATGGAGGAAACATGCATGCCAGGATGGAGGAAACATACATGGCAGGATGGAGGAAACATGCATGCCAGGATGGAGGAAACATGCATGCCATGATGGAGGAAACATGCATGCCAAGATGGAGGAAACATGCATGCCAGTATGGGGAAAACATACATGCCAGGATGGAGGAAACATGCATGCCAGGATGGAGGAAACATGCATGCCAGGATGGAGGAAACATACATGCCAAGATGGAGGAAACATTCATGGCAGGATGGGGAAAACATACATGCCAGGATGGAGGAAACATACATGGCAGGATGGAGGAAACAAGCACGCCAAGATGGAGGAAACATGCATGCCAGGATGGGGAAACATGCATGGCAGGATGGGGAAAACATACATGCCAGGATGGAGGAAACATGCATGGCAGGATGGGGAAAACATGCATGCCAAGATGGAGGAAACATGCATGCCAGGATGGAGGAAACATGCATGCCAAGATGGAGGAAACATGCATGCCAGGATGGAGGAAACATGCATGCCAGGATGGAGGAAACATGCATGCCAGGATGGAGGAAACATGCATGCCAGGATGGGGAAAACATACATGCCAGGATGGAGGAAACATGCATGCCAGGATGGGGAAACATGCATGCCAAGATGGAGGAAACATGCATGCCAGGATGGAGGAAACATACATGCCAGGATGGAGGAAACATGCATGCCAGGATGGAGGAAACATGCATGCCAGGATGGGGAAATATGCATGCCAAGATGGAGGAAACATGCATGCCAGGATGGAGGAAACATGCATGCCAGGATGGAGGAAACATGCATGCCAAGATGGAGGAAACATGCATGCCAGGATGGAGGAAACATGCATGCCAGGATGGAGGAAACATGCATGCCAGGATGGAGGAAACATGCATGCCAGGATGGGGAAAACATACATGCCAGGATGGAGGAAACATGCATGCCAGGATGGGGAAACATGCATGCCAAGATGGAGGAAACATGCATGCCAGGATGGAGGAAACATACATGCCAGGATGGAGGAAACATGCATGCCAGGATGGAGGAAACATGCATGCCAGGATGGGGAAATATGCATGCCAAGATGGAGGAAACATGCATGCCAGGATGGAGGAAACATGCATGCCAGGATGGAGGAAACATGCATGCCAGGATGGAGGAAACATGCATGCCAGGATGGAGAAAACATACATTCCAGGATGGAGGAAACATGCATGGCAGGATGGAGAAAACATGCATGACAAAATGGAAAAAACATACATGCCAAGATGGAGGAAACATGCATGCCAAGATGGAGGAAACATGCATGCCAGGATGGAGGAAACTTACATGCCAGGATGGGGAAAACATACATGCCAAGATGGAAGAAACATGCATGCCAGGATGGAGGAAACATGCATACCAGGATGGGGAAAACATACATGCCAGGATGGAGGAAACATGCATGCCAGGATGGAGGAAACATGCATGCCAGGATGGAGGAAACATGCATGCCAGGATGGAGGAAACATGCATGACAGGATGGAGGAAACTTACATGCCATGATGGAGGAAACATACATGCCAGGATGGAGGAAACATGCATGCCAGGATGGAGGAAACATGCATGCCAGGATGGAGGAAACATGCATGCCAGGATGGGGAAAACATACATGCCAGGATGGGCAAAACATACATGCCAAGATGGAGGAAACATGCATGCCAGGATGGAGGAAACATGCATGCCAGGATGGAGGAAAGACGCATGCCAGGATGGAGGAAACATGCATGCCAAGATGGGAAAAACATACATGCCAAGATGGAGGAAACATGCATGCCAAGATGGAGGAAACATACATGCCAGGATGGAGGAAACATGCATGCCAGGATGGGGAAAACATGCATGCCAAGATGGAGGAAACATACATGCCAAGATGGAGGAAACATGCATGCCAGGATGGAGGAAACATGCATGCCAGGATGGAGGAAACATGCATGCCAGCATGGGGAAAACATACATGCCAGGATGGGCAAAACATACATGCTAAGATGGAGGAAACATGCATGCCAGGATGGAGGAAACATGCATGCCAGGATGGAGGAAAGATGCATGCCAGGATGGAGGAAAGATGCATGCCAAGATGGAGGAAACATGCATGCCAAGATGGAGGAAACATACATGCCAGGATGGAGGAAACATGCATGCCAGGATGGGGAAAACATACATGCCAGGATAGGCAAACAATGCATGCCAAGATGGAGGAAACATTCATGGCAGGATGGGGAAAACATACATGCCAGGATGGAGGAAACATGCATGCCAGGATGGGGGAAACATGCATGGCAGGATGGAGGAAACATGCATGGCAGGATGGGGAAACATGCATGCCAAGATGGAGGAAACATGCATGCCAGGATGGAGGAAACATGCATGGCAGGATGGGGAAACATGCATGCCAGGATGGAGGAAACATGCATGACAAGATGGAAAAAACATGCATGCCAAGATGGAGGAAACATGCATGCCAAGATGGAGGAAACATACATGCCAGGATGGAGGAAACATACATGCCAGGATGGGGAAAACATACATGCCAAGATGGAAGAAACATGCATGCCAGGATGGAGGAAACATGCATGCCAGGATGGGGAAAACATACATGCCAGGATGGAGGAAACATGCATGCCAGGATGGAGGAAACATGCATGCCAAGATGGAGGAAACATACATGCCAGGATGGAGGAAACATACATGCCAAGATGGAGGAAACATGCATGCCAGGATGGAGAAAACATGCATGCCAGGATGGAGGAAACAAACATGCCAGGATGGGCAAAACATACATGCCAAGATGGAGGAAACATGCATGCCAGGATGGAAAAAACATGCATGCCAGGATGGAGGAAAGATGCATGCCAGGATGGAGGAAACATGCATGCCAAGATGGGAAAAACATACATGCCAAGATGGAGGAAACATGCATGCCAAGATGGAGGAAACATACATGCCAGGATGGAGGAAACATGCATGCCAGGATGGGGAAAACATACATGCCAGGATGGGGAAAACATACATGCCAAGATGGAGGAAACATGCATGCCAGGATGGAGGAAACATGCATGCCAAGATGGAGGAAACATACATGCCAAGATGGAGGAAACATGCATGCCAGGATGGAGGAAACATGCATGCCAGGATGGAGGAAACATGCATGCCAGGATGGGGAAAACATACATGCCAGGATGGGCAAAACATACATGCCAAGATGGAGGAAACATGTGAAGCGACCGGTGGTAGGGCCGCGGGTGTGTGTGTATGCTCTATTCCAACAAAATCCCCATACTCAGATTTTACCGGTAGTAACATTTCTTTACTATGAAACATATTTATAACACAATCAACCGAACTATCTGCGCACAGGTGTATACTGGAGTCCCCGGATCTTCACTCCTTCCGGGTGCACAGCAAGAAAAAAAGAAAAGAGAAAAAAACAACAAAGAAATGGCGGCAACTTTCCCTAACTTTCCCTACAATCACGTACCAGTCTATCCCAGAAGAAGATGCCGCTCCCACGTCGCAGGCCTGTAGTCTCACGATGAGGGGTCCCGGTGCAGCGCTGAAGGGATGCAGCTCCTCTGTCTTTTCCTTTGATCTTCTCCCGCTGGTAACGGATTCTAGTCAGTCTTTTAGTCCCGGGGCACACCGAGCAGAAGAAGGGAGGTCACGGCCCCTGCACTTGCACTCAGGGGCGATGTTCTGCAGACCGGTTAGAATCTCAGGGAAAACAAAGTCTCTGAGACCGGTGTTGGCAGAAACCACTTCCACAGGGTGATTCCTCCAAGGATCCGGTGGCAAAAGAGCCCTCTGTTCAGGGAGACCACACGCAGCTCTCTCCTGACTGAACTCCGGGGCTGAATAAACTTCCTGCACTTTTTCTTCCTGGTTAGAACACACAAGCTGCAGCAGGGGATTTCCCACCTCTGTGTTTGTGATTGCACAGTCTGGCACTGCCCCCTTGTGGGCAAGTGCTGAAGCAATATTCAAATCCATTTCTACATTAATGATGCAGTCTGAATTGTTGATCCCATTACATACCCCCCCACTTAAAGGTTGGCAGTCCCTGTCAACTACCGTCGGTTCCCAGGCAGCGATGACTGCAGATGTCACAGGGGTTGGTTGAGAAGTGGGCCATACATACTGGTCCCTGTAAGACCGCCCGGGCGGGATCCCAGCAGTGGTGCGGTCAGTTTGTCTCAAGGGTCGGTTGTTCCCCTCCCCGTCACCGCGTTTACGCCCCACTTCAGTCAGCACTCCGGGGGAAGAACTGGGTTGTGTAGGTGGGTCACCGGTCTCAGAGTCGACGTGATCACTATGCTGGGAAACGTCCGTGACGTCAGTCGTGTTAGCAGCGTCACCCCCTCCGGGTACTGTGGTAGGGGAGTCAGGCTGGGATCGGCAGGGACGCAACATATTTCGGTGCACAGTGCGAATGCTGCGACTGTCTTCACCCTGCACTCGGTATACATGCCCGTTGGGGTAGGGGCGTTCGATTACCTGGTAGACTTCAGTCTCCCACTTGGCTCGAAGTTTCCCTTGTGGCTTCTTGATACGGAGCAGGACTAGCTGTCCCAACTTCAAGGGTTGCTCTTGCACGGGGAGTGGATCAGCACGTATCTGGCCCCGGATTTGTTGGCTCACCAGCCGGTGTACAGTCTCCATCTGCTGTCGGTGAGCATTTAGCCAGGAGGGGTAGTTATGGCAGACATTATCTCCAGGGCGGAATAGGTTCAGGTCATGGACCCCTTTTCCGGGGCGGCCAAAGAGAAGGGTGTGTGGGGTGTAACCAGTCACGGAGTGGACCTGGTTGTTGTAGGCCCATACTAGATCAGGAAGGAATTGGGGCCATTGGTCTTTCTTATCATCGGCCAGGGTGCGGATCAGCTGGAGTAGAGTCCGGTTGAAGCGTTCACATGCACCGTTCCCTTGTGGGTGGTAAGGAGTGGTCCTCGACTTCTGAATCCCATACATCCGATGCAGCTCTTCGATGACTCGGCCTTTTAAACAAGCCCCCTGGTCGGAGTGCAACCTCTCCGGACTGTCGACAGATGGCCCGTGCATCCGATTCAGCCGTCTGGTCTTTGGTAGCAACAGCAACAGCGAATTTTGTGAAGTGATCCACGGCTCCAGCCCTATATTTGATCTTGTAATGGAACTTGGAGAGCCGAGCCATCCAACGCTGCTCCATGACTCCGAGCTTCGCATTTTCCAAGTGGGCCAACGGGTTGTTATCGGTCAGGACTAGTACTTCAGCCCCCGTGAGGTATCCCGCAAATTTCTCCGCCATAGCCCACGTTAGGGCCAACAGCTCCAGCCGGAACGAGCTATAATTGGTGGGGTTCTTCTCACCCTCATGTAGGGACCGACTGGCATAGGCTATGACCCGTTCCTTGCCTTCTTGGACCTGTGAAAGTACTGCCCCTAGACCCTGTAGGCTGGCATCGGTGTGTAGTTGGAAGGGCAGGTTGTAGTCCGCATATGCCAGGATGGGGGGAGACGTTAAGGCACCCTTTAGGGCTTGGAAGGACTCTTCCTGGCTGGGTCCCCAGCTGATGGGTTGTCCTCTGGGGCTGTTGGTGGTCCCTCGAAGCAGGTCATGCAAGGGTGCAGCAAGCCGGGCGAAGTTTTTGACGAACCAGCGGTAGTAGCCGGCCAACCCCAGGAAAGCCCTGACCTCCTTGACGTTTGTGGGCTGCGGCCAATCCCGTACGGCGGCTATCTTCTCTGAAGACGGCTGGACACCTTCGGCTGAGATCCGTTGGCCCAGATAATTGATCTCGGGCTGCAGAAGACGGCACTTGTTGGGTTTCAACTTCAGGCCATGTTCTCTCAACCTACTGAACACACGGCCCAGCTGGTGCAGGTGTTCTTCAAATGTGGCCGAATAGACTACAATGTCGTCCAGGTAGATGAAGGTGAAGTCGAAGTTGAAGTCTCCCAAGCAGCGCTCCATCAGCCGCTGGAAAGTCCCCGGCGCGTTGTTCAGACCAAAGGGCATCCGGTCGAACTCGTACAGGCCCATGGGTAGGATGAAAGCAGTCTTCTCTCTATCTTTCTCGTGCATAGGTACCTGCCAATATCCGCTGGCCAGATCCAAAGAAGAGAAGTATTTGGCTTTCTTCAGGGCTGTCAGGGATTCTTCGATCCTTGGCAAAGGGTATGAGTCCCGGATGGTGCAAGCATTCAAACGGCGGTAGTCCACACAGAATCTCAGGGACCCGTCCTTCTTCTTGACTAACACCACTGGTGCAGCCCAGGGGCTCTGGCTTTCTCGTACCACTCCAGCGTGTAGCATGGAATTCAGGAGATTTTTCACTTCTTGGTATTGCTGGGGAGGTATTTGGCGGTACCTTTCACGGATAGGAGCAGTGTCACCTGTGGGGATTTCGTGCTTGATACTGGTGGTGCACCCAAAGTCGGTGTCATGCCGGGCAAAGGACGCCTGATGCTCTTGAAGTAGCTCTTCCACCTGGGACACCTCCCGTTTGGAGTATTGGGATACGTCCAACTGACACTTCCCTCGTAGTTCTCGCCCCGCGTCGGTGTCACCCGCGACAGCGGCCATGGCAGAGACCGTCACTGTCCAATCTCCCTCTGTAGACGGTACAAACTGGAGGGGGCTCATCGGGTTCACCTCTTCGGTTAGAGCGTAGACTCGGGCGAGCTGTGTCCCGGCTTCTAGGTCAACGCTCACGTTAGCCGTGTTGCCCAGCCTGACAGGAATTCTTCCCTTTTTCACTACTGCTAGAGTTCGAGCGACTAGTGGATTCAGCTTCCCTTCCTTCGGGGTGCGCGGCTCGATCAGCACCTCCACGCCTTCAAGCTGTCTCGTGGTGCTAAGGGGTAGTGAGATAACTGTCTCTTTCCCAGCCGGTAAGGTGATCCTAGTATGGCGGGGTACGGTGATCATGGCCAGCGGCAGTTGTTCTTCTGTCATTCGCTGGAGGTTGCAGGTCCGGACCACTTGCTGGAAGGCACGGCGGGTGGCCCTATGTGCGGTCACTTCTTGCCAGTACTTGGGCCCCTTCTTGGTAAACAACACCAGATTGAGGTCTTTCAAGATGTTCATCCCAATAATCATGGGCGTCTCTGATCCAAAGCCTTCCCTGACCACGATTATCCCTCTCTTCCCGAGATCTTGGCCACAGATTTCGGTGTTCATCCAGGCAACTCCCGTCACCGGAATGGGTAGATTATTGGCTGCTTTGATCTTGATGGCGGTATCAGGGTCATAGGCAACCCGCGGCTTTAGACACTCTTCGTAGAACTGCTCGGAGATGGTGGATACCTGAGACCCAGTATCCATTAACCCTTGTACGGCGATCCCTTCCAGTAATACTTCCAGGGTGGGGCTATTTGATGCAAGTTTGTTCCGTGGCTGGCTCTGTTTTCCTACACCCCTCTCTTTGGCGTCCCCTGCCGAGTGAGCTTCTTTGGCAGGGGCGTCTAGTTTAAAGGCGGCCGCTGTTGTGGGACATGACTTGCTGGTTCTGGTAGATCGGACTGTGGATGAACTTGAAAGTTCTGGGGGCAACGGTTGGCTCTATGGCGGGGATCGCCGCATGTCCAGCATCTTCCCATCGGCCGGCTGGGTTGTTGTCTCGCTTGCCGGCCCGCCTGTTGGTCTAGGGTGAGCTGTAACACCTGTTTCTGCAACTCTGCCACCATCTGCTTCAGTTCTTCCGTGTCGCTGTTCGGAGTCCCGATACCAGATATGGACCTGCAAGCCGCGGTATATGTCTGTGTCTCCACGACAGGTCCCCTTGAACGTTCTATAGCTTCTTGTTTGACCTCAGCGAACGTAAAGGCCGGATTTATCTGGAGTAGATCTTGCAATGAGTGGTTAAGGTACGGGTCTCTCAATCCGGTCACGAACTGATCTCTCAACACCAGGTCACGGGCACCCGTACTAGCTATCTGTTCTTCTTTTCTACAGGCTTGTTCTAGCAGCACTTGAAGGGCATTGGCATATTGAGGAATGTCCTCCGACTCGAGCTGAGTACGCCGGAAGAACATATAGCGCAATGTTCCCGCAAAAGTGGTCGGCCCATAGGTGTTCTCCAGCACCCGCACCAAGTCATCCAACGTACGCTGGCCCCTAACCGTCTCCAGCCTGACTGTCGTCCACGCTTCCCCCTCTAATGTTAGCATGGCCATCTCTGCTAAGGTCTTAGGATCACTGTTATACATTTCCCCCACTATCTTAAGTTGTTCAGTCCATTCATTTACAGGATAGTTCCGTCCGTCAAACTTTCTCACCTGATTGACAATAGACGGCGGGGGAGCCGTCCGGTTATAAGTTACTACCGGGGGATGATTTTGTTGGTCACACATCCTGCTGACTACGCCACAGGAAGCGACCGGTGGTAGGGCCGCGGGTGTGTGTGTATGCTCTATTCCAACAAAATCCCCATACTCAGATTTTACCGGTAGTAACATTTCTTTACTATGAAACATATTTATAATATAACACAATCAACCGAACTATCTGCGAACAGGTGTATACTGGAGTCCCCGGATCTTCACTCCTTCCGGGTGCACAGCAAGAAAAAAAGAAAAGAGAAAAAAACAACAAAGAAATGGCGGCAACTTTCCCTAACTTTCCCTACAATCACGTACCAGTCTATCCCAGAAGAAGATGCCGCTCCCACGTCGCAGGCCTGTAGTCTCACGATGAGGGGTCCCGGTGCAGCGCTGAAGGGATGCAGCTCCTCGTTTTTTTCCTTTGATCTTCTCCCGCTGGTAACGGATTCTAGTCAGTCTTTTAGTCCCGGGGCACACCGAGCAGAAGAAGGGAGGTCACGGCCCCTGCACTTGCACTCAGGGGCGATGCTCTGCAGACCGGTTAGATTCTTAGGGAAAACAAAGTCTCTGAGACCGGGGTTGGCAGAAACTACTTCCACAGGGTGATTCCTCCAAGGATCTGGTGGCAAAAGAGCCCTCTGTTCAGGGAGACCACACGCAGCTCTCTCCTGACTGAACTCCGGGGCTGAATAAACTTCCTGCACTTTTTCTTCCTGGTTAGAACACACAAGCTGCAGCAGGGGATTTCCCACCTCTGTGTTTGTGATTGCACAGTCTGGCACTGCCCCCTTGTGGGCAAGTGCTGAAGCAATATTCAAATCCATTTGTACATTAATGATGCAGTCTGAATTGTTGATCCCATTACACATGCATGCCAGGATGGAGGAAACATGCATGCCAGGATGGAATAAAAGATGCATGCCAGGATGGAGGAAACATACATGCCAAGAAGGGAAAAACATACATGCCAGGATGGAGGAAACATGCATGCCATGATGGAGGAAACATACATGCCAGGATGGAGGAAACATGCATGCCAGGATGGGGAAAACATACATGCCAGGATGGGGAAAACATACATGCCAGGATGGGGAAAACATGCATCGCAGGATGGGGAAAACATGCATGCCAAGATGGAGGAAACATGCATGGCAGGATGGGGAAAACATAAATGCCAGGATAGGCAAACAATACATGCCAAGATGGAGGAAACATGCATGGCAGGATGGGGAAAACATACATGCCAGGATGGAGGAAACATGCATGCCAGGATGGGGGAAACATGCATGGAAGGATGGAGGAAACATGCATGGCAGGATGGGGAAAACATGCATGCCAGGATGGAGGAAACATGCATGCCAGGATGGAGGAAACATACATGCCAAGATGGAGGAAACATGCATGCCAGGATGGAGGAAACACGCATGCCAGGATGGGAAAAACATACATGCCAAGATGGAGGAAACATGCATGCCAGGATGGAGGAAAGATAAATGCCAGGATGGGAAACATGCATGCCAGGATGGAGGAAACATAAATGCCAGGATGGGAAACATGCATGCCAAGATGGGCAAAACATACATGCCAAGATGGAGGAAACATGCATGGCAGGATGGGGAAAACATGCATGCCAGGATGGAGGAAACATGCATGTCAGGATGGAGGAAACATGCATGCCAAGATGGGCAAAACATACATGCCAAAATAGAGGAAACATGCATGCCAGGATGGAGGAAACATGCATGCCAGGATGGAGGAAACATGCATGGCAGGATGGAGGAAACATGCATGGCAGGATGGGGAAAACATACATGCCAGGATGGAGAAAACATACATGGCAAGATGGAGAAAACATACATGCCAAGATGGGCAAAACATACATGCCAAAATGGAGGAAACATGCATGCCAGGATGGAGGAAACATGCATGGCAGGATGGAGGAAACATACATGCCAAGATGGAGGAAACATGCATGCCAGGATGGAGAAATCATACATGGCAAGATGGAGGAAACATACATGCCAAGATGGAGGAAACATGCATGCCAGGATGGAGGAAACATGCATGCCAGGATGGGGAAAATGTACATACCAGGATGGAGGAAACATGCATACCAGGATGGGCAAAACATAAATGCCAAGATGGAGGAAACATGCATGGCAGGATGGGGAAAACATACATGCCAGGATGGGCAAAACATACATGCCAAGATGGAGGAAACATGCATGCCAGGATGGGCAAAACATACATGCCAAGATGGAGGAAACATGCATGGCAGGATGGGGAAAAAATGCATGCCAAGATGGGCAAAACATACATGCCAGGATGGAGGAAACATACATGGCAGGATGGGGAAAACATGCATGCTAGGATGGAGGAAACATGCATGCCAGGATGGAGGAAACATGCATGCCAAGATGGAGGAAACATACATGCCAGGATGGAGGAAACATACATGCCAAGATGGAGGAAACATGCATGCCAGGATGGAGGAAACATGCATGCCAGGATGGAGGAAACATGCATGCCAGGATGGGGAAAACATACATGCCAGGATGGGCAAAACATACATGCCAAGATGGAGGAAACATGCATGCCAGGATGGAGAAAACATGCATGCCAGGATGGAGGAAAGACGCATGCCAGGATGGAGGAAACATGCATGCCAAGATGGGAAAAACATACATGCCAGGATGGAGGAAATATGCATGCCAGGATGGGGAAAACATACATGCCAGGATGGGGAAAACATGCATGCCAAGATGGAGGAAACATACATGCCAAGATGGAGGAAACATGCATGCCAGGATGGAGGAAACATGCATGCCAGGATGGAGGAAACATGCATGCCAGGATGGGGAAAACATACATGCAGGGATGGGCAAAACATACATGCCAAGATGGAGGAAACATGCATGCCAGGATGGAGGAAACATGCATGCCAGGATGGAGGAAAGATGCATGCCAGGATGGAGGAAACATACATGCCACGATGGAGGAAACATGCATGCCATGATGGAGGAAACATACATGCCAGGATGGAGGAAACATGCATGCCAGGATGGGGAAAACATACATGCCAGGATGGGGAAAACATACATGCCAGGATGGGGAAAACATGCATGCCAGGATGGGGAAACATGCATGCCAAGATGGAGGAAACATGCATGGCAGGATGGGGAAAACATACATGCCAGGATAGGCAAACAATACATGCCAAGATGGAGGAAACATGCATGGCAGGATGGGGAAAACATACATGCCAAGATGGAGGAAACATGCATGCCAGGATGGAGGAAAGATGCATGCCAGGATGGAGGAAACATACATGCCAAGATGGGAAAAACATACATGCCAGGATGGAGGAAACATGCATGCCAGGATGGAGGAAACATGCATGCCATGATGGAGGAAACATACATGCCAGGATGGAGGAAACATGCATCCCAGGATGGGGAAAACATACATGCCAGGATGGGGAAAACATACATGCCAGGATGGGGAAAACATGCATCGCAGGATGGGGAAAACATGCATGCCAAGATGGAGGAAACATGCATGGCAGGATGGGGAAAACATACATGCCAGGATAGGCAAACAATACATGCCAAGATGGAGGAAACATGCATGGCAGGATGGGGAAAACATACATGCCAAGATGGAGGAAACATGCATGCCAGGATGGAGGAAAGATAAATGCCAGGATGGGAAACATGCATGCCAGGATGGAGGAAACATAAATGCCAGGATGGGAAACATGCATGCCAAGATGGGCAAAACATACATGCAAAGATGGAGGAAACATGCATGGCAGGATGGGGAAAACATGCATGCCAGGATGGAGGAAACATGCATGTCAGGATGGAGGAAACATGCATGCCAGGATGGAGGAAACATGCATGCCAGGATGGAGGAAACATGCATGGCAGGATGGAGGAAACATGCATGGCAGGATGGGGAAAACATACATGCCAGGATGGAGAAAACATAGATGGCAAGATGGAGGAAACATACATGCCAAGAAGGGCAAAACATACATGCCAAAATGGAGGAAACATGCATGCCAGGATGGAGGAAACATGCATGGCAGGATGGAGGAAACATACATGCCAGGATGGAGGAAACATGCATGCAAGGATAAAGAAAACATACATGGCAAGATGGAGGAAACATACATGCCAAGATGGAGGAAACATGCATGCCAGGATGGAGGAAACATGCATGCCAGGATGGGGAAAACATACATACCAGGATGGGCAAAACATAAATGCCAAGATGGAGGAAACATGCATGCCAGGATGGGCAAAACATACATGCCAAGATGGAGGAAACATGCATGCCAGGATGGGCAAAACATACATGCCAAGATGGAGGAAACATGCATGGCAGGATGGGGAAAAAATGCATGCCAAGATGGGCAAAACATACATGCCAAGATGGAGGAAACATACATGGCAGGATGGGGAAAACATGCATGCCAGGATGGAGGAAACATGCATGCCAGGATGGAGGAAACATGCATGCCAAGATGGAGGAAACATACATGCCAGGATGGAGGAAACATACATGCCAGGATGGAGGAAACATGCATGCCAGGATGGAGGAAACATGAATGCCAGGATGGAGGAAACATGCATGCCAGGATGGAGGAAACATGCATGCCAGGATGGAGGAAACATGCATGCCAGGATGGAGGAAACATGAATGCCAGGATGGGGAAAACATACATGCCAGGATGGGCAAAACATACATGCCAAGATGGAGGAAACATGCATGCCAGGATGGAGAAAACATGCATGCCAGGATGGAGGAAAGACGCATGTCAGGATGGAGGAAACATGCATGCCAAGATGGGAAAAACATACATGCCAAGATGGAGGAAACATGCATGCCAAGATGGAGGAAACATACATGCCAGGATGGAGGAAATATGCATGCCAGGATGGGGAAAACATACATGCCAGGATGGGGAAAACATGCATGCCAAGATGGAGGAAACATACATGCCAAGATGGAGGAAACATGCATGCCAGGATGGAGGAAACATGCATGCCAGGATGGGGGAAACATGCATGCCAGGATGGGGAAAACATACATGCCAGGATGGGCAATACATACATGCCAAGATGGAGGAAACATGCATGCCAGGATGGAGGAAACATGCATGCCAGGATGGAGGAAAGATGCATGCCAGGATGGAGGAAACATACATGCCAAGATGGGAAAAACATACATGCCAGGATGGAGGAAACATACATGCCACGATGGGGAAAACATACATGCAAGGATGGGGAAAACATACATGCCAGGATGGGCAAAACATACATGCCAAGATGGAGGAAACATGCATGCCAGGATGGAGGAAACATGCATGCCAGGATGGAGGAAACATGCATGCCAGGATGGAGGAAACATGAATGCCAGGATGGGGAAAACATACATGCCAGGATGGGCAAAACATACATGCCAAGATGGAGGAAACATGCATGCCAGGATGGAGAAAACATGCATGCCAGGATGGAGGAAAGACGCATGTCAGGATGGAGGAAACATGCATTCCAAGATGGGGAAAACATACATGCCAGGATGGGCAAAACATACATGCCAAGATGGAGGAAACATGCATGCCAGGATGGAGGAAACATGCATGCCAGGATGGAGGAAACATGCATGCCAGGATGGAGGAAACATGCATGGCAGGATGGGGAAAACATACATGCCAAGATGGAGGAAACATGCATGCCAGGATGGAGGAAACATACATGCCAGGATGGGGAAAACATGCATGCCAAGATGGAGGAAACATACATGCCAGGATGGAGGAAACATGCATGCCAAGATGGGCAAAACATACATGCCAAGATGGAGGAAACATGCATGCCAAGATGGAGGAAACATACATGCCAGGATGGAGGAAATATGCATGCCAGGATGGGGAAAACATACATGCCAGGATGGGGAAAACATGCATGCCAAGATGGAGGAAACATACATGCCAAGATGGAGGAAACATGCATGCCAGGATGGAGGAAACATGCATGCCAGGATGGGGGAAAACATACATGCAGGGATGGGCAAAACATACATGCCAAGATGGAGGAAACATGCATGCCAGGATGGAGGAAACATGCATGCCAGGATGGAGGAAACATGCATGCCAGGATGGAGGAAACATGCATGGCAGGATGGAGGAAACATGCATGGCAGGATGGGGAAAGCATACATGCCAGGATGGAGGAAACATACATGCCAAGATGGAGGAAACATACATGCCAGGATGGAGGAAACATACATGGCAAGATGGAGGAAACATACATGCCAAGAAGGGCAAAACATACATGCCAAAATGGAGGAAACATGCATGCCAGGATGGAGGAAACATGCATGGCAGGATGGAGGAAACATACATGCCAAGATGAAGGAAACATGCATGCCAAGATGGAGGAAACATGCATGCCAGGATGGAGAAAACATACATGGCAAGATGGAGGAAACATACATGCCAAGATGGAGGAAACATGCATGCCAGGATGGAGGAAACATGCATGCCAGGATGGGGAAAACATAAATGCCAAGATGGAGGAAACATGCATGGCAGGATGGGGAAAACATACATGCCAGGATGGGCAAAACATACATGCCAAGATGGAGGAAACATGCATGCCAGGATGGGCAAAACATACATGCCAAGATGGAGGAAACATGCATGGCAGGATGGGGAAAAAATGCATGCCAAGATGGGCAAAACATACATGCCAAGATGGAGGAAACATACATGGCAGGATGGGGAAAACATGCATGCCAGGATGGAGGAAACATGCATGCCAGGATGGAGGAAACATGCATGCCAAGATGGAGGAAACATACATGCCAGGATGGAGGAAACATACATGCCAAGATGGAGGAAACATGCATGCCAGGATGGAGGAAACATGCATGCCAGGATGGGGAAAACATACATACCAGGATGGAGGAAACATGCATACCAGGATGGGCAAAACATAAATGCCAAGATGGAGGAAACATGCATGCCAGGATGGGCAAAACATACATGCCAAGATGGAGGAAACATGCATGCCAGGATGGGCAAAACATACATGCCAAGATGGAGGAAACATGCATGGCAGGATGGGGAAAAAATGCATGCCAAGATGGGCAAAACATACATGCCAAGATGGAGGAAACATACATGGCAGGATGGGGAAAACATGCATGCCAGGATGGAGGAAACATGCATGCCAGGATGGAGGAAACATGCATGCCAAGATGGAGGAAACATACATGCCAGGATGGAGGAAACATACATGCCAGGATGGAGGAAACATGCATGCCAGGATGGAGGAAACATGAATGCCAGGATGGAGGAAACATGCATGCCAGGATGGAGGAAACATGCATGCCAGGATGGAGGAAACATGCATGCCAGGATGGAGGAAACATGAATGCCAGGATGGGGAAAACATACATGCCAGGATGGGCAAAACATACATGCCAAGATGGAGGAAACATGCATGCCAGGATGGAGAAAACATGCATGCCAGGATGGAGGAAAGACGCATGTCAGGATGGAGGAAACATGCATGCCAAGATGGGAAAAACATACATGCCAAGATGGAGGAAACATGCATGCCAAGATGGAGGAAACATACATGCCAGGATGGAGGAAATATGCATGCCAGGATGGGGAAAACATACATGCCAGGATGGGGAAAACATGCATGCCAAGATGGAGGAAACATACATGCCAAGATGGAGGAAACATGCATGCCAGGATGGAGGAAACATGCATGCCAGGATGGAGGAAACATGCATGCCAGGATGGGGAAAACATACATGCCAGGATGGGCAAAACATACATGCCAAGATGGAGGAAACATGCATGCCAGGATGGAGGAAACATGCATGCCAGGATGGAGGAAAGATGCATGCCAGGATGGAGGAAACATACATGCCAAGATGGGAAAAACATACATGCCAGGATGGAGGAAACATGCATGCCAGGATGGGCAAAACATACATGCCAAGATGGAGGAAACATGCATGCCAGGATGGAGGAAACATGCATGCCAGGATGGAGGAAACATGCATGCCAGGATGGAGGAAACATGAATGCCAGGATGGGGAAAACATACATGCCAGGATGGGCAAAACATACATGCCAAGATGGAGGAAACATGCATGCCAGGATGGAGAAAACATGCATGCCAGGATGGAGGAAAGACGCATGTCAGGATGGAGGAAACATGCATGCCAAGATGGGGAAAACATACATGCCAGGATGGGCAAAACATACATGCCAAGATGGAGGAAACATGCATGCCAGGATGGAGGAAACATGCATGCCAGGATGGAGGAAACATGCATGCCAGGATGGAGGAAACATGCATGGCAGGATGGGGAAAACATACATGCCAAGATGGAGGAAACATGCATGCCAGGATGGAGGAAACATACATGCCAGGATGGGGAAAACATGCATGCCAAGATGGAGGAAACATACATGCCAGGATGGAGGAAACATGCATGCCAAGATGGGCAAAACATACATGCCAAGATGGAGGAAACATGCATGCCAAGATGGAGGAAACATACATGCCAGGATGGAGGAAATATGCATGCCAGGATGGGGAAAACATACATGCCAGGATGAGGAAAACATGCATGCCAAGATGGAGGAAACATACATGCCAAGATGGAGGAAACATGCATGCCAGGATGGAGGAAACATGCATGCCAGGATGGGGGAAAACATACATGCAGGGATGGGCAAAACATACATGCCAAGATGGAGGAAACATACATGCCAAGATGGAGGAAACATGCATGCCAGGATGGAGGAAACATGCATGCCAGGATGGAGGAAACATGCATGGCAGGATGGAGGAAACATGCATGGCAGGATGGGGAAAGCATACATGACAGGATGGAGGAAACATACATGCCAAGATGGAGGAAACATACATGCCAGGATGGAGGAAACATACATGGCAAGATGGAGGAAACATACATGCCAAGAAGGGCAAAACATACATGCCAAAATGGAGGAAACATGCATGCCAGGATGGAGGAAACATGCATGGCAGGATGGAGGAAACATACATGCCAAGATGAAGGAAACATGCATGCCAAGATGGAGGAAACATGCATGCCAGGATGGAGAAAACATACATGGCAAGATGGAGGAAACATACATGCCAAGATGGAGGAAACATGCATGCCAGGATGGAGGAAACATGCATGCCAGGATGGGGAAAACATAAATGCCAAGATGGAGGAAACATGCATGGCAGGATGGGGAAAACATACATGCCAGGATGGGCAAAACATACATGCCAAGATGGAGGAAACATGCATGCCAGGATGGGCAAAACATACATGCCAAGATGGAGGAAACATGCATGGCAGGATGGGGAAAAAATGCATGCCAAGATGGGCAAAACATACATGCCAAGATAGAGGAAACATACATGGCAGGATGGGGAAAACATGCATGCCAGGATGGAGGAAACATGCATGCCAGGATGGAGGAAACATGCATGCCAGGATGGAGGAAACATGCATGCCAAGATGGAGGAAACATACATGCCAGGATGGAGGAAACATACATGCCAAGATGGAGGAAACATGCATGCCAGGATGGAGGAAACATGCATGCCAGGATGGAGGAAACATGAATGCCAGGATGGGGAAAACATACATGCCAGGATGGGCAAAACATACATGCCAAGATGGAGGAAACATGCATGCCAGGATGGAGAAAACATGCATGCCAGGATGGAGGAAAGACGCATGCCAGGATGGAGGAAACATGCATGCCAAGATGGGAAAAACATACATGCCAAGATGGAGGAAACATGCATGCCAAGATGGAGGAAACATACATGCCAGGATGGAGGAAATATGCATGCCAGGATGGGGAAAACATACATGCCAGGATGGGGAAAACATGCATGCCAAGATGGAGGAAACATACATGCCAAGATGGAGGAAACATGCATGCCAGGATGGAGGAAACATGCATGCCAGGATGGAGGAAACATGCATGCCAGGATGGGGAAAACATACATGCCAGGATGGGCAAAACATACATGCCAAGATGGAGGAAACATGCATGCCAGGATGGAGGAAACATGCATGCCAGGATGGAGGAAAGATGCATGCCAGGATGGAGGAAACATACATGCCAAGATGGGAAAAACATACATGCCAGGATGGAGGAAACATGCATGCCAGGATGGAGGAAACATGCATGCCAGGATGGGGAAAACATGCATGCCAGGATGGGGAAAACATACATGCCAGGATGGAGGAAACATGCATGCCATGATGGAGGAAACATACATGCCAGGATGGAGGAAACATGCATGCCAGGATGGGGAAAACATACATGCCAGGATGGGGAAAACATACATGCCAGGATGGGGAAAACATGCATCGCAGGATGGGGAAAACATGCATGCCAAGATGGAGGAAACATGCATGGCAGGATGGGGAAAACATACATGCCAGGATAGGCAAACAATACATGCCAAGATGGAGGAAACATGCATGGCAGGATGGGGAAAACATGCATGCCAGGATGGGGGAAACATGCATGGCAGGATGGAGGAAACCTGCATGGCAGGATGAAGGAAACATACATGCCAGGATGGAGGAAACATGCATGCCAGGATGGGGGAAACATGCATGGCAGGATGGAGGAAACATGCATGGCAGGATGGGGAAAACATGCATGCCAGGATGGAGGAAACATGCATGCCAGGATGGAGGAAACATACATGCCAAGATGGAGGAAACATGCATGCCAGGATGGAGGAAACATGCATGCCAGGATGGGGAAAACATACATGCCAAGATGGAGGAAACATGCATGCCAGGATGGAGGAAACATAAATGCCAGGATGGGAAACATGCATGCCAGGATGGAGGAAACATAAATGCCAGGATGGGAAACATGCATGCCAAGATGGGCAAAACATACATGCCAAGATGGAGGAAACATGCATGGCAGGATGGGGAAAACATGCATGCCAGGATGGAGGAAACATGCATGTCAGAATGGAGGAAACATGCATGCCAAGATGGGCAAAACATACATGCCAAGATGGAGGAAACATGCATGCCAGGATGGAGGAAACATGCATGCCAGGATGGAGGAAACATGCATGGCAGGATGGAGGAAACATGCATGGCAGGATGGGGAAAACATACATGCCAAGATGGAGGAAACATGCATGCCAGGATGGAGAAAACATGCATGCCAAGATGGAGGAAACATACATGCCAGGATGGAGGAAACATGCATGCCAAGATGGGCAAAACATACATGCCAGGATGGAGGAAACATGCATGCCAGGATGGAGGAAACATGCATGGCAGGATGGGGAAAACATACATGCCAGGATGGGCAAAACATACATGCCAAGATGGAGGAAACATGCATGCCAGGATGGGCAAAACATACATGCCAAGATGGAGGAAACATGCATGCCAGGATGGAGGAAACATGCATGCCAGGATGGAGGAAACATACATGCCAGGATGGGCAAAACATACATGCCAAGATGGAGGAAACATGCATGGCAGGATGGAGGAAACATACATGCCAAGATGGAGGAAACATGCATGCCAGGATGGCGGAAACATGCATGCCAGGATGGGGAAAACATACATGCCAGGATGGGCAAAACATACATGCCAAGATGGAGGAAACATGCATGGCAGGATGGGGAAAACATGCATGCCAAGATGGGCAAAACATACATGCCAAGATGGAGGAAACATGCATGCCAGGATGGAGGAAACATGCATGCCAGGATGGAGGAAACATACATGCCAGGATGGGCAAAACATACATGCCAAGATGGAGGAAACATGCATGGCAGGATGGAGGAAACATACATGCCAAGATGGAGGAAACATGCATGCCAGGATGGAGGAAACATGCATGGCAGGATGGGGAAAACATACATGCCAGGATGGGCAAAACATACATGCCAAGATGGAGGAAACATGCATGGCAGGATGGGGAAAACATGCATGCCAGGATGGAGGAAACATGCATGCCAAGATGGGCAAAACATACATGCCAAGATGGAGGAAACATACATGGCAGGATGGGGAAAACATGCATGCCAGGATGGAGGAAACATGCATGCCAAGATGGGCAAAACATACATGCCAAGATGGAGGAAACATACATGGCAGGATGGGGAAAACATGCATGCCAGGATGGAGGAAACATGCATGTCAGGATGGAGGAAACATGCATGCCAAGATGGAGGAAACATACATGCCAGGATGGAGGAAACATGCATGGCAGGATGGGGAACACATACATGCCAAGATGGAGGAAACATACATGCCAGGATTGAGGAAACATACATGCCAAGATGGAGGAAACATGCATGCCAGGATGGGCAAAACAAACATACCAAGATGGAGGAAACATGCATGGCAGGATAGGGAAACATGCATGCCAGGATGGGGAAAACATACATACCAAGATGGAGGAAACATGCATGGCAGGATGGGGAAAACATACATGCCAAGATGGAGGAAACATGCATGCCAGGATGGGCAAAACATACATGCCAAGATGCAGGAAACATGCATGGCAGGATGGGGAAAACATACATGCCAGGATGGGCAAAACATACATGCCAAGATGGAGGAAACATGCATGCCAAGATGGGCAAAACATACATGCCAAGATGGAGGAAACATACATGGCAGGATGGGGAAACATGCATGCCAGGATGGAGGAAACATGCATGCCAGGATGGAGGAAACATGCATGCCAAGATGGGCAAAACATACATGCCAAGATGGAGGAAACATGCATGGCAGGATGGGGAAAACATGCATGCCAGGATGGAGGAAACATGCATGTCAGGATGGAGGAAACATGCATGCCAAGATGGGCAAAACATACATGCCAAGATGGAGGAAACATGCATGGCAGGATGGGGAAAACATGCATGCCAGGATGGAGGAAACATGCATGTCAGGATGGAGGAAACATGCATGCCAAGATGGGCAAAACATACATGCCAAGATGGAGGAAACATGCATGGCAGGATGGGGAAAACATGCATGCCAGGATGGAGGAAACATACATGTCAGGATGGAGGAAACATGCATGCCAAGATGGGCAAAACATACATGCCAAGATGGAGGAAACATGCATGGCAGGATGGGGAAAACATGCATGCCAGGATGGAGGAAACATGCATGTCAGGATGGAGGAAACATGCATGCCAAGATGGGCAAAACATACATGCCAGGATGGAGGAAACATGCATGCCAGGATGGGGAAAACATGCATGCCAGGATGGAGGAAACATGCATGCCAGGATGGAGGAAACATGCATGCCAGGATGGAGGAAACATGCATGTCAGGATGGAGGAAACATGCATGTCAGGATGGAGGAAACATGCATGCTAGGATGGAGGAAACATGCATGCCAAGATGGAGGAAACATGCATGCCAGGATGGAGGAAACATGCATGCCAGGATGGAGGAAACATGCATGCCAGGATGGAGGAAACATGCATGCTAGGATGGAGGAAACATGCATGCCAAGATGGGCAAAACATACATGCCAAGATTTAGGAAACATACATGCCAGGATGGAGGAAACATGCATGGCAGGATGGGGAAAACATGCATGCCAGGATGGAGGAAACATGCATGTCAGGATGGAGGAAACATACATGCCAAGATGGGCAAAACATACATGTCAGGATGGAGGAAACATACATGCCAGGATGGAGGAAACATACATGCCAGGATGGAGGAAACATACATGCCAGGATGGAGGAAACATGCATGCCAGGATGGAGGAAACATGCCACGATAGGGTACATTTACCAGGAAGGGGAACATTTACGAGGAAGGGGAACATTTTCCCAGGAAGGGGAACATGCCAGGAAGGGGAACATTCCAGGAAGGTGGACATAATATGCTGCAATTTTTTTCCAGAAAGATCAATCCAACTGCTGTGTCTGGAAAAGGCAGGGGCTCAGCTTCAATGTGTGGTAAGCATGCATGAGTGTGATACCCCCTGCTGAAGAGAAGACTGCAAAGGTAAGGTTAAAATCAATTATTTACATAATAGGATTGGTTGGCACTTCAGAAAAAAAATTGGGTTTAGGGCTACAGTGTGGACACTCGGCCTGTGAAAGGTTCGCCATAACTGGTCTATATGGTCTTGGTCACCGTGCTGCAGCTCAGTATCAGGGTGTTGGTAATCTTCTTATAGCCTCAGTCATCTTTATGTACAGCAACAATTATTTTTCTCAGATCCTCAGAGAATTCTTTGCCATGAGATGCCATGTTGAACTTCCAGTGACCAGTATGAGAGAGTGTGTGAGGGATAACACCAAATGTAACACCCCTGCTCCCCATTCACACCTGACACCTTGTAACTCTAATGCGTCACATCACACTTTTACATTTCGTTAAATTCTTTTGGAGATTGTTTTTGTTGTTCTGCTTTGCATATTGTACAGTTTAAGTGTGAAGAAACCAGTAATGTCTGAATCCATCATGTTACTGCCAAAACACTCAAAACTGTAAGCAAAGAGGAAAGATTCAGCTTCTTGGACATAAAAATCTTCTTCATTGATAAATCTTAAAATTCTAAAAAAAATCCATGTTGGCTTATCGTAATAAAAAAACACCAATGTGTTTCTAATGCACATCTTTAGTCTTGGTAAATGGCAAAAGGGGCTTGATGCACCAGAAATGCATCAGTATTATTAATATGGATGTTATTTGGAATTTTTAACATACCAATAAAGAAGATTTAAGTCCTAGGAGCTGAATCTCTCCTCTTTGCTTACAGTCTGACTTTCCCAGTTTGTGGCATCTGAAATATACACTTCTTGTATGACCTTAATTCATTACTTTAAAAGTAATTACACTGTCACTGTCTATAAAGTTCCCTACTTCTCTGGTATTCATCTTCTAGCCTGGCCTTTACAAATTATAATTCTATCTCTGGCCCAGTCTTTAGCGTATTAATTAGTACACTGTATGACATTTTGTGTCAGTATACTACATAGCAATATGGCATTCTTTTACAGTCAGGGCCAGAAATATTTGGACAGTGACACAAGTTTTGTTATTTTAGCTGTTTACAAAAACATGTTCAGAAATACAATTATATATATAATATGGGCTGAAAGTGCACACTCCCAGCTGCAATATGAGAGTTTTCACATCCAAATCGGAGAAAGGGTTTAGGAATCATAGCTCTGTAATGCATAGCCTCCTCTTTTTCAAGGGACCAAAAGTAATTGGACAAGGGACTCTAAGGGCTGCAATTAACTCTGAAGGCGTCTCCCTCGTTAACCTGTAATCAATGAAGTAGTTAAAAGGTCTGGGGTTGATTACAGGTGTGTGGTTTTGCATTTGGAAGCTGTTGCTGTGACCAGACAACATACGGTCTAAGGAACTCTCAATTGAGGTGAAGCAGAACATCCTGAGGCTGAAAAAAAAGAAAAAATCCATCAGAGAGATAGCAGACATGCTTGGAGTAGAAAAATCAACAGTCGGGTACATTCTGAGAAAAAAGGAATTAACTGGTGAGCTTGGGAACTCAAAAAGGCCTGGGCGTCCACGGATGACAACAGTGGTGGATGATCGCCGCATACTTTCTTTGGTGAAGAAGAACCCGTTCACAACATCAACTGAAGTCCAGAACACTCTCAGTGAAGTAGGTGTATCTGTCTCTAAGTCAACAGTAAAGAGAAGGCTCCATGAAAGTAAATACAAAGGGTTCACATCTAGATGCAAACCATTCATCAATTCCAAAAATAGACAGGCCAGAGTTAAATTTGCTGAAAAACACCTCATGAAGCCAGCTCAGTTCTGGAAAAGTATTCTATGGACAGATGAGACAAAGATCAACCTGTACCAGAATGATGGGAAGAAAAAAGTTTGGAGAAGAAAGGGAACGGCACATGATCCAAGGCACACCACATCCTCTGTAAAACATGGTGGAGGCAACGTGATGGCATGGGCATGCATGGCTTTCAATGGCACTGGGTCACTTGTGTTTATTGATGACATAACAGCAGACAAGAGTAGCCGGATGAATTCTGAAGTGTACCGGGATATACTTTCAGCCCAGATTCAGCCAAATGCCGCAAAGTTGATCGGACGGCGCTTCATAGTACAGATGGACAATGACCCCAAGCATACAGCCAAAGCTACCCAGGAGTTCATGAGTGCAAAAAAGTGGAACATTTTGCAATGGCCAAGTCAATCACCAGATCTTAACACAATTGAGCATGCATTTCACTTGCTCAAATCCAGACTTAAGACGGAAAGACCCACAAACAAGCAAGACCTAAAGGCTGCGGCTGTAAAGGCCTGGCAAAGCATTAAGAAGGAGGAAACCCAGCGTTTGGTGATGTCCATGGGTTCCAGACTTAAGGCAGTGATTGCCTCCAAAGGATTCGCAACAAAATATTGAAAATAAAAATATTTTGTTTGGGTTTGGTTTATTTGTCCAATTACTTTTGACCTCCTAAAATGTGGAGTGTTTGTAAAGAAATGTGTACAATTCCTACAATTTCTATCAGATATTTTTGTTCAAACCTTCAAATTAAACGTTACAATCTGCACTTGAATTCTGTTGTAGAGGTTTCATTTCAAATCCAATGTGGTGGCATGCAGAGCCCAACTCGCGAAAATTGTGTCACTGTCCAAATATTTCTGGACCTAACTGTATAACCTCACCCAACTTTTATAACCTCAAGCACTGATCTACATGTTTGATCACTTCCAGTGTTACATTTTTGTGTTTGCAGGTTAGACTGGATCTCCCTATTGTCATGAGGGTACCACGACGGAGAGTGGTCCCTTCAATTTCTTGTGTCAGGAGATCACAGTGTAGGGCTTCATACTCCCTTGCTCAGGTTAATACTGCTGGCTGTGCAGATTCTCCTTTATCCAGCGCTGCTAGGTTTAAGCAGATCCTCTGGTATCCTGAAACTCTGAGTGTAAGCAATTGTCAGCTGTTCTCTATTGCTAATCAGCTCTGCTGTAAAGACTTCTCTCCTAGTCCAGGTAAACTGCTGGTGATAGTTTGTGCTATTCGTGCCTCTAGATTGAACCTGTGAGCTGAGGACCAGGAAGCCATTCAGAGAATGTTTGCTATATGAAAGTTGTGTTGCTTTCCCTTCATTTGTCCTCTTTGGTTTTTCCCCTCTGGTCCGGACCTCATTATTACCTCTTGATGTTTGGAGTGCTTTGTATGATTGCTGTTTACTTTACCTCTGTCTGTCTTATCCCCTCTGTGTCTTTAACCTAGAGCGGGAGTAGTGTTTCCACTGCCGTACGCACTATACAGGGCTGAGTCCAGGGAAAGACATGGATAGGCATGTGATTGGCGACGAGGTGAACAAACCCATATTGGGATGTTAGGGAATGCAGGGATCAGTCTCAGTTGAGTTTCGGGGGTGACCCTGCTCTCCTTTTCCTAGCACAAGGCCCACCGTTGTAATGTGTACCATGTGTGTTGCGGCGCAACCGGTAGTCACTGCGTACTTATTTTTCTTCTTCCAATCTTGTTTATTAATCTGTGGTTTATCTGTAGCAATAACCTCCTGTAAATCATATATGGGAAGTAATATTTCCACTTAAATCTTCCATAGCTGGTAAATGTCATTAATCAGTTTGACCATTGCTGGGCATTTTCCTTCCCTGCTTCATATGTATATTTGGAGTTTCTTACTTGTATTGAAGAGATGAGAACCACTGAAAGATTCCTTGTAGTGGTCTGTTCGCCAAGCTGAACTATGATCATGTCTGGCCCGTAAATTTTTGCAGATTTCAGTAGAATAATTTGTGCTCATACTACTGTTTGTCCACTGATGCCACTAAAGTATAAGCCTGTAGCTGATGTTATTACCCAAACAGTAAATCAGACATCAGGCCAGACCACCTACAGAAATACATGCCCCAGATTAACGTTTCTAAACAAGCACAGACCCCTAGATCAGACCTTTAATAAGGTATATACCTCAGAACAGACCCCTTAAAAATGCATACCTCTTCATCACCCACAAACAAATTCCTACCCTCTACTATATCTCCTAAACATATGCAGACCCCGGACCACCAGAGTTCAAAGAACAGACCCAGAAGACCTTTCACTAAGATTTTCATGTTGAACAGGACACACAATGTAATAGTGGCAAAAGTGGAAAAAAACTAAAATGTTTAAAAATAAATAAATAAATTAAAAATTTGCCTCTCCGTCAAGGAGATATTAGCAATCTAATGTTTGGCACCTAATGCGTTGACTTTAGTCAAGTTTAAGTGGGTATTATTAAATATTTTCCCTGGGGGCGTGAACTTCTGCCACCTGTATGATGCTGACCAATCATAAGCAGGTCACAATATAGAAGAGCAGAAAGACCTGTAATGATATTATCATAGTCACATGTCCAGAGTCCACAGGTTCTACCAGCCAGTGTCCAGCCTAAATGAGTACTGAATATATATTACACAACATAAAAGTGTATTAACTAGAAGTAAATAATGAATAGAGCCAAACAGCACAGCTCCGTATACTGTGCATTAAGGCTTTCCTGGTAAAGCGGATTCACAACGCTGCATGTGTATCACCCAGGGAATAGGGTACTCGGTCCCGGGTAGTTCACTATTTAAGAATGTCACTTTGGTGGCCGTTGCCCAGTCCTGTGCCCTGGGGACTTTTTGAAAAGGGGTTATTTACATGAGAGATGAAAGTCATTTATGTGACGCCACCTGCAGGTCGCAGTTAATAGGATGGAACCACCGCTGCTTAGTGGAATTACCCCTGGACTGATGGTGATGGCAGCTATGGTGGTACGCCCTCCGCAGACAGGGCTGAACCAGTGGATTTGTTAGGTGGGGCTTTGCACTTTATAATGAAGGACACCACTCCGGGGTTGTAATAAACAGTCTCTACTCACTTTAACCTGTGGACGGATGGTTCAGGTCCCTGTATTCCAGTGCCAGTTTAATGACTCGGTTGCTCTGTCCCCAGCACTCTCAGTGTAGTTTGAGTCCTCGTAGCTTGAAGTGATTTGGGGACCCCGACTGTCCCTGTTAGGTAGCAGTCTCCTCATCCGTATGGCTGGCAGTGTGGACCCTGTTGGGAGGTATGTGTCCGAACCCCGATCCTTGCTTCACTGCTGATTCCCCCGGATCTGTAGGTCAGTGAAGTACATGCAGGTCCCTCCACTGTGCAGGAATTTACCAGGCCGTGTGAAACTGTCGCCTGACCTTACGGCCCTGTGCCCCGTGCGTGCTTGCTTCCAGTGCTGCTCCCTTGTACCGTCCCTGATAACTTCACTCCAGAGATACTCATTTGCTCCTATTCTGGCAACCTACTCCTGTGCCCCGGGTCACCGTTACACAGACCCAGCTCGAGGCACGTCTGTGCACTTCACTTTGCACCACCGTCCTGCTTGTCCACTCCCACCAGGCTGTCTAGTACCCTGGTCTGGCTCCGCGCTCTAGGTGGCCATTCCCCAGCGTCTGACTAGTGAATGCCCCTGGTGTGGTGTGGGAACTAGGATTTTGGTGTGTGCAGGTGTTACTGGCACTAATGTTCCAGGTCCCAGAGGGTAGGCCCTGCATCCTTGTGGGGATGCAGTACCTAGTAGTGCCCTGAGTGGCTCAGGGGCGCTACACATGGCAGGTAGAACACCAGACATAGGAAGATGGCATGTGGAACAAGGGCATGTGGATCAAAGACCTGGACAATAGGCTATGCTGGATGGCAAGCAAACAAATGGAGCAGGACACACTGGAAGCCGCATAGCAAGCATTGTACAGTAAACAACCACAGGAGGGCAGATGAAGGAGGTAAATAGCAGGCCTGAAACAGGTTGTAACGAAAACAGCAAATACTTGCCACTCAAATACCGTAGCTGAATAAACTGGCATTTTATTGAGTAAGCTTGATCAGATACAGCACAGATGTTTCGGTCTCACATAGTCCTTCATCAGTGTGCAGAGTAGATGGTCTGCTCAGCTTGTGACTGAAAGGAGCGATTGTGTAGATCCCAGTGGACACTGTGAGGTACACCACAATCAATAATATGCCGAGGTATGTTATTGGAAAAACCACCTATGTAATACCTCTAAAAATTATACTTTATTAAATATCATAAAATCCAACACAGGGGTGTCCTATCAAATAACATAAAACAATGTGCCAGTGAATGCTAGGTGGGTATAGGATAGCGTGAGGGATTGAGTCAATGGATCACTAGGATAGGTCTGTAGATGCTAAATTACATACTATGTTGCCCTTGAAACGCCCACGCCGGGGCTTGCAGGGCTCGCACGGTCACCGGGCCGGTGGTATTCGGGGTCAGGCTGTGAGTGGCCCGACCCGGCTTCCGTGACCCCCGGCGGGTTTCAATAAAAAGGAAAGTTCGACCGTCAGTCCGGTGTTACAAGGGGGATGGAAGGAGGGTAACGGGGTCCCTGGGGGGGGCTTGCCATCGCTCTCCCCCAGGAAACGGTACGGGACGGGGACGGGGATGCTTGCAGCGACACCCGTGGTTTGTGGCCAGGTGTTCAGCCGCCGCTGCGCGGTCTCCGGGGCATATGTTACGGGCAGCCGGATGGAATCGCTCCCCACGGGTGGAGCAGGGGAGCCCCGGGAGGTTAATGAGACCCAGGGCAACAGTCCTCAGGGACACCGGGGGCACAGTGCGGCGGCATTACTCACAGCAGTCACGGTGTGCGGTTCCAGTTGTTCTTTATTTAAAGTCCGTTTCACATCGCACCCGGGTGCTGGTCCTCGCCGCCTGTAGCCTTTGGTCGGTCCCGGGTAGGTAGGAGGAAGGGGTGTCCGGTGAGGTGTTCTGGGGGTCTCTCCCTTTCGGTGCGTTAGTGCCATCCCCGTGGCATAGAGCATCTTGGGAACTCGCCGCCTCTCTGTCTCTCTCATCCCCTGTAGCGGACCAACACAACCGCCACCGGGTACAACTTTCTCCAGGGAACCCCAGTCCTCAGCTCCATTCCCCTCCTCTAGGTGTTATCATCCCTGGTCTCGTGGCATCTCCTCAACAGGAGCTGTTCTCTGGACGTCTGCACTCCCTTGCAGCCCCTGACGTTCTGCCTAAAACTTCTTTGTGATCTGCACTAAACTCACTCCTTCAGGCCCCCCTCCCCTTGGTTGTCATGGGGACCTGCCTGTGTCCAGCCGCCTGCTCATTAAGGAGACAGGATGAGTCATGGACTCAGAACAAACTTCATGCTGCAAATGCTGTTAACTCCTTCCTGCCAGTGTGATGTTAGTGTGTGTTGTGGGGACCCTTCTTCCTCCTGCCCGGGAAAAATGGGGTAACATTTAATACCCTGTAACGACCCGTTTACAGGGGCATTACACTCCTCCAGACCAACAATGCAACACTCCGGGGTTGCGACAACAAACAACACCGCAAAAAAAACTTTTCATAGATTCATAGATAAACAAATTAACACGTCCCTTTTACCGGGACCCAATAAAGGATAGGAAGAGGCAGGAGGAAAAAGAAGAAGAAAGAGAAGAAAAGCATGGAAAAAGAAACATTTGCATATAAAATAAAACATTTAAACTTTCTCGAACAGGCCTCCTTATGACGCTCCAGGGCCCTCCAGGTACCCAGGTTTAGGGGGAAAAACTCAGTAGTCCAAATCCCGGTACGGGCTGCGGTGCCGGGCTCACCCCTTCGGCCACCACTCGCCAAAGCTCGCACCTGGGCAGTCCATATCATCTCCCCATCTTCTCCTGGGCCTGGGGAGGCAGGGTTCCTGGCTCCTAGTAAGTGTCCAACAAAGGGGCGGGCACGGATTTTCGCGCCCCACTGCAGCCCCACCCACGAAGGGCGGGCCAGTCCAGTCCTTGTTGGTACGCATGGCGTCCATCCCATTCTCAATGGACGCCATTGTACAGTCCAAGTCCATTTGTCGCATACCCGCAGCCGCGGGCACCAAAATAAATGTTAGACAATCCAATTCTGCAGATGGTAAACACAAGGCACGCGTCACCCGGCGTTACCGGGTCTTGTCCGGACCCTGCTCGCAGCGCCAAATTGAAACGCCCACGCCGGGGCTTGCAGGGCTCGCACGGTCACCGGGCCGGTGGTATTCGGGGTCAGGCTGTGAGTTGCCCGACCCAGCTTCCGTGACCCCCGGCGGGTTTCAATAAAAAGGAAAGTCCGACCGTTAGTCTGGTGTTACAAGGGGGACGGAAGGAGGGTAACGGGGTCCCTGGGGGGGGGGGGCTTGCCATCGCTCTCCCCCAGGAAACGGTATGGGACGGGGATGCTTGCAGCGCCACCCTTGGTTTGCGGCCAGGTGTTCAGCCGCCGCTGCGCGGTCTCTCTTCGGGGCAGATGTTACGGGCAGCCGGATGGAATCGCTCCCCACGGGTGGAGCGGGGGAGCCCCGGGAGGTTAATGAGACCCAGGGCAACAGTCCTCAGGGACACCGGGGGCACAGTGCGGCGGCATTACTCACAGCAGTCACGGTGTGCGGTTCCAGTTGTTCTTTATTTAAAGTCTGTTTCACATCGCACCCGGGTGCTGGTCCTCGCCGCCTGTAGCCTTTGGTCGGTCCCGGGCAGGTAGGAGGAAGGGGTGTCCGGTGAGGTGTTCTGGGGGTCTCTCCCTTTCAGTGCGTTAGTGCCGTCCCCGTGGCATAGAGCATCTTGGGAACTCGCCGTCTCTCTGTCTCTCTCATCCCCGGTAGCGGACCTAACACAACCGCCACCGGGTACAACTTTCTCCAGGGAACCCCAGTCCTCAGCTCCATTCCCCTCCTCTAGGTGTTATCAGCCCTGGTCTCGTGGCATCTCCTCAACAGGAGCTGTTCTCTGGACGTCTGCACTCTCTTGCAGCCCCTGACGTTCTGCCTAAAACTTCTTTGTGCTCTGCACTAAACTGACTCCTTCAGGCCCCCCTCCCCTTGGTTGTCATGGGGACCTGCCTGTGTCCAGCCACCTGCTCATTAAGGAGACAGGATGAGTCATGGACTCAGAACAAACTTCATGCTGCAAATGCTGTTAACTCCTTCCTGCCAGTGTGATGTTAGTGTGTGTTGTGGGGACCCTTCTTCCTCCTGCCCGGGAAAAATGGGGTAACATTTAATACCCTGTAATGATCCGTTTACAGGGGCGTTACACGCTTCCTACCGACGGAGGGTGTCATATTTTTTTGGACATCCCCCGTTCCGGGTGTCTGACCCTCACTGCCCCTATAACTAACTAGCAGTGTATCCACCACCAAAGGACCAGGTGTGAAAGTGTAAGACAAACCACATATACACAAACAAATTTGCGTTAGATAAATTATGGTTCTTGACTGGTCTTCAATCTCCAGTCAAAGAAATAGCTAATAATAATAATAATAATAATAATTTATTCATTTTATATAGCGCTATTAATTCCATAGCACTTTACATACATTGGCAACACTGTCCCCATTGGGGCTCACAATCTAAGGTCCCTAACTGTATGTTTTTGGAGTGTGGGAGGAAACCCACACAAACACAGAGAGAACATACAAACTCCTTGCAGATGGTTTCCTTGGTGGGAATTGAACCCAGGACCCCAGCGCTGCAAGGCTGCAGTGCTAACCACTGAGCCACCGTGCCACCCAGATACTATTGTTAGGATAGAGTTGGTGGGCCCACTTATTTGACACGGGATACAGAGGCATAACGGGACTCTGCCTTTTACAGCTTAAACGAGATATGGACACTCCATCGCAACTCCCTACATTGTAGATGTGCATTGGCGCTCGGGACCTATATGTCCTTGCAGGTGGAGTTTTGTTTCTGGGGAGATTGTGGTAACCAGTGCTCATTGCAACACTCTGTCCATTGAGATAGGACACTGTGGATTTAGGAAAACTTTCCTTGCTTCCCCACAGGATTGACTGGCATCGGATCTTGCTTCTCTTATGGACTTTTGCCATCCCCCTTGTATTTACAGGCAAAAAGGGGTCTGTTGGCATTAATTCCCTTGTTTGAAGCATTACCTCAGAACCAGGGCATATGATTATTTTGGATTTCCTGTCAAATAAGAGACCCTATATCTACTCCTGGAATACTATCAGACCAGAGCACACTCTTCTGTACCTACAGTCCTCTGACCTGACTATTTATGCTGCTGGCTCGGGGGCGATACATGGACTCTGAGTATTTTTGCAGTGTTGGGAAGTGTGCCTCCCCTGTGAGGGATGGAAACGGTTTGTACCATGTTATCCCTTTTTTCTCCTTACAGGAGCAGTTTTAAATAAACCCTGATGTGTCCTCTAGCTCGAGGATGAGCTACGTTTAACCAAGGGGGAATGTGACGCCCTGGCCTATCAGGTCGTCACAGGGTGTTGCACAATTTTCCTTTCTGTGCAGCATACATCTCTCTCCCTTGGTTCCAGGTGCCACTCAGTGATGTGCTAAGACCAGCATGCAAATCCCACACACACACACACCAGGGGGCAGGTCCAGTGAGGAAAGGGCCGCCCACCGAAGGGTTAAACAGACTGGGTGGGAGGTGGCTAGTTAGTCGTTGGCAGGGGAGCAAAGAGAGCAGAGGGTTCTCAAGTAGCTCTCAGGGTGGAGAGCAAGCTGTGGAGTTGGAGCTCCCAGACAGCGTGAGAGCAGCCTCAAAGAGTGAAGGGCTGTAGAAGTGGAGGCTCCCGGAGGGTCAGACTAGACCAAAGCACACTAGTAACATCATTGGGAACGGTCACCTGGACGTGCTCTCCCTCAGCGGCAGCGGTACTGAAGGACGTTTGGTTAAAATACTGCCTGTGTGTTCATTGACCTCACAAGTCAGCACAGCCTCATCCAGCACCACGACAACCACTGTTAGTTTCTCTGCTCCCTGTCTCCCAGGCCTACAGCCCACGGCTCCCCTTCTCCACCATCACCGGGCCCCGGGGCACAACCCCCTACCCACGGAGGGGTTAACATCATCAGTTGCCATCCCATCGCTCCCAGGTGCTTCCCCAAACACAGCAGCGGTGGTATCCCACATTACCACGACCCGTGGGTGGCGTCACGAACATTCCAATCCCCCTTGTACATAGTCCCCCCTTTATTGAGTGGCCGCACGACCCCTGGGTCCGGAGACCCCTCGAGCCACCGCGATTCCAGATCCGAGCAGCCCGTCTGCTGGCACGGGGGCGGCACACCCCTATAACAATAATGATTAAGTGACTTTTTAACATTTAGTAATGTCTCCTAAGTCTCCCCATGTACACCTCCCCTATACACAGTATGATGGGCCCACAGCTCCCCCAAAACAATGGTCCGCACACTGTATAATGGCCACTACATTAGCCATCACACTGATTCATTGTCCCCACATTATATAATGGCTTCACTAGTAGTCCCAACACTGTATGAGAACGCCCAAAGTAGTCCCCACAGTATATGTCAACCTCCCACATTAGCTCCTATACTGTATAAAGGCTCCCCATTAGCTCCCACACTGTATAAAGGCCCCTCACACTGTATAAGTACCCCCCACACCAGTGGCATAACTATAGTTCAATGGACCCTGATGCAAGGTTAAAATCTGTCCCCACATTCCCACACCCTGCATGTTGATATCAGATGTACGGGCCCTTGTAGCTTTCTAAATCCTATAAAGACATACCGTATGTGTTGCTACCCCTTTATTATGTAGTAATGTCCCCCATCCTGGTATATATGGCCCCATCCTGATATATATATGTCGCCATCCTGGTATATATGTCGCGCCCAGGTTTCCTTGGTCCCGGGCAGTTGCAAATGGGGTATGTCACTCTCGTGGCCGTCGCCCGGTCCCGTGCCCTGGGGCTTCTATTGCAAAATGGGAGTATTTACAGGGGAGATGAGAGTTAATGTTCGTGACGCCACCTGCGGATTGCGGTTAAAGGTGGAGAACCGCCGCTGCTGAATGTGGGTACTCCCAGAGCTGGTGATGGTTGCAGCAATGGTGTTAGGCCCTCCACAGGTAGGGCCTAACACCATAGGGCCATGTCTGGGAGATGTGACAGGGTAATAACGGTGACCACACCAGGTTGTCTTGAACAGTCTCTACTCACTCAGGCCCTTGGATTACTGGTTCAGGTCCCTTGGAGTATCAGTGCCAATGTAGTGAAGTGACCCAGGTTGCTCTGTCTTTGGCATTCTCGGTTGGTTGGGACCCTGTAGCGTGGAGCGTTTGGGGCCCGACTGTCCCCTTTGGGGGTACAGTCTCCTTCTCCGTACGGTTGGCAGTGCGGATCCTGTGGGGAGGTAAGTGTCCGAACCCCGATCCTAGTTTACTGCTGATGCCTGATTATTTGGTTCGGGGAAGTCCATGAAGGTGTCGTAACCGGGGAAGTATTTATCAAGCTGTGTAGAACTGGCACCTGATCTAGGGCCCTGTGCCCCGTGCATATGTCGCGGGCGGAGGAGGGGACGCTGCGCTCACCACGCTCGGGTCCGGCGTTGCTGCTGCTCGGTGGCTCGAGCGGTGTGCCAGATCCGGGGACTCGAGTGGCGCTCCTCACCCGTGAGTGAAAGGGGATGATTTCTGGGTTTGGGAAGTCAGTCTGTGACGCCACCCACGGTTTGTGGTGATAATGGGACACCACCGCTGCTCTGGACGGGGATCCCGGGAGCGATGACAGGGAGCAGCTGAGGTGTTTCTCTCCCCTCCGTGGGTAGGGGGGTTTGGTGGTCCCGGGGTCCGGTGACGGTGACTGGAGGGTGGATGGCAGGAGTTGGGGAGGTGCAGGGTCGCGGGGGCGGCAGCGCAGTGCCAGGCGGCACAGTAGTACTCACTCAGCCAGTAACGTACACGGAGTCTCTGGTAAAACAAACGGCTGGATGGACGGGTCCCACAGACCGCTGCGGTGGTCACTCCCGGTAGGTTGGCGGTAACTGTCTCTCCCTGCACCTTTGATGTGTTTTCGGCCCCCGATGGCTTCCCACTGGTGACCCGCTCCCCAGCGGTGTAGTTGCCAGAGGATCCCCTTTTGCCCGCAGGCGCTGGCCCTGGGAACTCTAGCTGTGGCGGTAGCTGTATTTCCCTTCACGGTTGAGCGGTTGCCTTCAGTCGGGTCTTTGCTGCTGGGAAACCCCGGAGGTTCCCGTCGCTGATGGATTTGACCGGTTTAACGGCGACTCCAAGCCTGGTCGGGGTCCGTAGGCCCTGCCGAATGGTGCTGGCTTCTCTTCGCTCCCCGGTCCGGTACCGGCGGGCCACCACCCAACCCCGGTCCTTACGATTGTGCATCAATCGGCCTCGCCTGAAGACGGTCACCACCGTCTGCCAACCTTGTTGTAGGTGCCCGGGCCACGTACCCGGACACGGTCAGTGTGCTCCTTCACTACCACTTCCCTCCTTCCACTTCACTTTTCCTTCCAGTTCTCCTTCCTTTTTCCTACCTCCAGGACTGTGAACTCCTCGGTGGGTGGAGCCAACCGCCTGGCTCCACCCCACCTGGTATGGACATCAGCCCCTGGAGGGAGGCAACAAGGATTTTTGTGTGACTCTGGTGTTCCCAACCGGGGTGTGGGGTGTGTTGTTGCTGTACCTGTGACGTCCTGGCTTTACCAGGGCGCCACACATGCTCCGGTCCCAGCAGTGCTTGTCCGTTCCCGCCTTGGCGACATCTCTCTCGTGCCCCGGGGTCACCTCTGCACAGACCCAGCTCCAGCACGTCCGCACACCTCCCTGCGCGCTCCACTTCTCTAGACTCACTGCTGACCCCTTCCACCAGGCTGGCTAATCCCGGGACTCATTCCTACCATGGCGACCATCCCCTTATATGGTTAACCCTCTATGCCCGGTGTGGAGTAGAGAACTAGGGTTTTGGTTGTGCTTTGGTGGTATTGGCACTGGTACTCCAGGTCCCAAGGGGTAGGTCCTGCATCCCCAAGAGGATGCAGTTCCTTGTAGTGCCCTGAGTGGCTCAGGGGCGTTACATATATGTCCCCTAGCCTGGGCCCCATCCTGATATATACAGGTCCCCCAGCCTGGGCCTCATCCTGGTGTATATATATATATATATATATATATATATATATCCCCCAGCCTGGGACATATATACCAGGATGAGCCCAATATGGGGACATATATACTAGGATGGGCCCATATATACCAGGATGGGGACATATATTTCAGGATGGACTCAGGATTGGGACATATATACCAGCATGGGCAGCATGATGATATATATCAGGATGGGCACAGGATGGGAACATATATACCAGGATGGGCCAGGAATGGGGACATATATACCAGGATGGGGCAAATATACAAAGATGGTCAGAGGATAAAGACATAGATACCAGGATGGGGAAAAGTATGAGGACATAGATGCCAGGATGCGGACCACAAAGAGGACATATCTACCAGGATGGTCCCAGGATGGGAGACATAAATACCAGGATATGAAACATATATACCAAGATGAGAGACATATATTCCAGGATGGAAGACATATATACCAGGACAGGGACATATATACCAGTATGATGGTCATATATACCAGGTTGTGGACATTTATACCAGGACAGGGACATATATACCAGTATGAGGGTCATATTTACCAGGATGGGGGACATACTTATCAGGACTTGGCCTAGGATGGGGTACATTACTACTTAGTGAAGTGGGGCAACTCATTTGTCTGTAAAGGATTTAGAATGCTACATCTGACGAACATGTGGGGGGTTCCCAGACCCAAACTTTGCACTAGGGTCCATCAGACTCTAGTTACGCCATTGCTCAGATACACATGGGTGCTTAAGTCAACCTTAAAAGACTTTGGCTGATTATGTCAGTCTTGAAAGATAGTAACCTACCTTGTGGAACACAACAAAGTTGGCGGTTATAGAGAAATAGAACCGAAGTCCAGACTTGGAGTTGAGACAGGTGCGTAACACCATATAGTAGCCGCTGCCTATACCGCAGCTCCGCTCCTGTTCATCTGGAGTATTGTGCTTGTGTCCTGCATATTATTTGCCTGATTTCTATGTTAGTTCTCAGCTGTTTTGGCTCAGGTAAGTCGCTTATATGTACAGAAACAATTGTCAGTCATAGTTACCGGATTTTCCTCTCTCCTAAGAACACATCACGTCCTGCAGTGCAAAGGTAAATAATTCATGGCTTTCCTTATGTCCGCGTATTACTATCCCCAGCAGGCCTTCTTCCTCTAATACCTTATTTACATGAAATACTGTATAGGCCTTATATTCGCTCCCTGAATTTATGGATTTATATCTACTATAAGTACTATATGTCCACTATAGATTTCAGATGACCTGGGCACTCATACCAAATCTTCTAGTAGTAAGATGAATTTGCCATATTCCTCAACATTGATCTAAAGTAGTACATGTGACAATTACACATTACTAGGGCAGTGTTCACATCAGTTTCAAGCCTCAGTCGCAGATTTTATCACAACAAAGAGTATTATTTCTCCATTAAAATAAGGTAGAACCCAAAGAGCCCCAATTAAAATCTCAGCTTTGTCACCCCCGTTATTTCCATAAACCGCCCCCCGGATGCTAACCTATTAGATTTTGCTGGACTTATAAAGCTGATACATGTCCGCCCTCTGCTGGAAATCAGCAGTATTGCAGCACATTACACCGCTATCTAAAAACCAGTTGATGCCGCAGAATTTTTTTTGTGATGCCTTTTTGGATATTTCATCCCCAGTTACGAAGAGCCATCATTTGTTTTATTTTCCCCTTGACATCCAATGTATAAAGCTGAGTGTATGTATGTGTATGTACTGTATATGTGTATGTATATGTATGTATGTATGTGTATGTATGTGTATGTATGTCCACTAAAGGAATCCGCACCGTCGCATTTACAATCACAAAATTTTGCAAAGCCACCTCATTTAACTCAGGTAACGTCATAGACTATGTTTTGAAGGGAAACTTTAACCTCGCGCTTTACAGTTATTCGCCCTCCCAAAATGCTTACTTACTGTTTGGATGTGTGAAGTAATAATGTGCCGCCCCCGTGCCAGCAGCCGGCGCTGCTCGGGTCCAGACCTTCAGGGGTGGTGGCTCGAGGGTCTCCGGACCCGGAATAAAATGGGGAACGTAGATGTATGGGCTAGGCCATAATAGGTTCGTGACGCCACCCACGGTGTGTGGTGAGGTGGGACACCACCGCTGCTGTTACGGGGCACCCGGGGGAGATGTTGTGCAGCAAGATGTTAACCCCTCCGTGGGCAGGGATGGTGGCCCCGGGACCCGATGGCTCTGGTGCAGGGAGAATGACGACCGCAGGGGGTGTTGGTGTACTCACTGTCAGTAGTAAAACACACGTCTTTGGTAAACCAAGATGGTGGTGGCCGGTGCCGCGGCCGGTTGCGTTCGGGATCCCCCACCCGGCTGGTGGTCTCTATCCTTTTCCTGCACCGTTTTTAAGTAGAAAAGACTTCCTTGTATGAAACATAGGAGTCCGGTCCCAACTGCATGTGGCCTAAGGAGCCGTGCCCGCAGACGCTGGCCAGTGGGATCTATGGGTTTTGGCGGTGACCTCTTATCCCTAATCGGTGGGCTGTTGTCTTCTATGAGGGACTTTGGGTGCGACAGGACCTCTAGTCCTGGCCTCAATCGGTTAATTAACCAGTTCCAGTAGGTTATAGTTCCTGGCTTCAGGGTCCGAGTACCCCCCTTTGTGCTACGGTTTTCGGGTCAGTTCCCCGTGTCGGTACCAGCAGGCTACAACCCTGGCCCGAGCCACCTCGGTTCCACCGAGCTGTCTTCCTATCTCCTGCTGACGGAGACCACCGTCTGCCTCCTAGCCAAGGCACCAGGGCTCCTACCCTGGTACCTGTCAGTTTGCTTCAGGCCTGACACACAGGCCTGACCTCCACTCTCACTGAACTCTAAAACAGATCTCTCTCTTTTTTCCCCGCCCCGGGCAGTCTAAACCCCTGGGTGGGCGTGCACCAACCGCCTGGCCACGCCCACTGGCGTGTCTATCTGTCCCTAAGGGGGGGGAGGGTGACTAGAGTTTAATGGTTGGCTGTGTGTTTCCTTATGAGGGAAGGTGTTATGCAGGGGCCTATCTGTGACTACCTGGTTTTGCCAGGGCATCACAATAATATTGCCTGTTTTGACAGTTAGCCTGGATATTTATCAGGTGCTCTTTTTGAACCAATCACAGCTCTGCTTCTATTTTGCTACAGGTTATTAATAGGAGCTCTGATTGGTTGCTATTGGCAACAAAGGACATTTTTAGTATAAGACAGCTTATGTGTCAGTTAATATGATTTTGGTGGTGAGAGTGGGAGTAGGAGAAAGAGAGAGTGGGAGAGAGACATAACGGGATAGTGGGAGAGGGAGAGTGTAAGAGAGGGAGGGAGCATGGGAGGGTTGGAGAGAGAGAGAGGGAGAGTGGGAAAGTGGGAGAGAGGGAGGGAGGGAGGGTGGAAGAGAGGGAGAGTGGGAGAGAGAGAGAGAGACAGAGAGAGTGGGAGAGAGACATAGTGGGATAGTGGGAGAGGGAAAGTGTAAGAGAGGGAGGGAGCATGGGAGGGTTGGAGAGAGAGAGAGGGAGAGTGGGAAAGTGGGAGAGAGGGAGGGAGGGTGGAAGAGAGGGAGAGTGGGAGAGAGGGAGAGACAGAGAGAGTGGGAGAGAAGGAGAGTGGGAGACAGAGGGAAAGAGAGGGAGAACGGGATAGTGGGAGAGAGACAGAGAGAAAGGGTGAGTGGGAGAGAGACAGAGAGAGAAAGAGAGTGGGTGAGAGAGGGAGAGTGGGAGGGAGAGCAGGAGAAAGGGATAGAAACAGAGAGAGAGAGAAACTTAGTTACTATCCCGGGCAAACGCCAGGTATTACAGCTAGTTAGTGTTCAATATTCTTGTTTCTTTTCTAGACACTTTCTTAACCATGACACTTTGTATAAAATATGGAAAAAAATGTAAAAATGGTTCTGATTCTTTAGATTTTTTTTTAGATTATAATACATTGGAAAGGTTTTGGGAAAAATTAAAGTGAATGCCCCACTAGCACAACTTATAGGGGGGATAGGCGATAAGATGCTGATTGTTGAGAATCCTATTGCTGGGATCTCAACCATCATGATTGCGGGGGTCCCGAGTTTGCAGTCAAGCAATATTACTGTCACTCTGTCTATGGTTTCTGATGGAAATGGTCCAGCCCCAGACTTTGAATACACTCGTACTATTAATGTTTAATTGTTTCTCCATATAAATGGAGAATTTTGGATCTGTGGTCTAGTAATAAGCGAATGTGCCGAAATTAAAATTCAGCTGTTTGCTTGAACTTGAAATCAGATTTTTATTGGCTATATTCTCTCTGTTCAGTGAGAAAGGTGAGGGTCAGATGAGAATTCATTGTTTCAACCCTTATCCCGCCGGACACCATTTTGCTAGACTCAAGTGAATCAAATCACAAAATATTTGGATTCTAGAAAATCTGAATTTTTGTCACAATATGACAGTCATGCCAGGTATGAGAGGACTTCCGATGAGCAGCGCAACACAGAAAAAATACCAGGATAGCAATATAAGGGATGGCCTTGGCGCTAAATAAAGGTGAGCGGGGTCACCTCCAAACACTCATCCGAGGCTGATCCCTACACTTCATAACGTCCCTTGATGGGTCCCTCACCTCATGCACCGTCACATGCCTAGGTCTTCGCTGACCCTGAACGCACTCTAACTACTGTAGTGAAGGCCAGAGTCTCTCCACTGCAATAAGACAACATGAGGAAGGTAAAACAAAACAGTTAGGGAAAGACATCAAAAAGCACTCCTTGGTTTCTTCATCAGGAAACTTTGCAGCTGCAACAGAAATGACACCACAGCTATGCCGCCGTAGGGAGGAGTGATAAGCGGATTTTTATAACAGAAGGGAGTGGCTGCAACTGAGGTTACAACTACATGTTAGATCACTGCAGGATGGAGATTAACCTTAATCCCTTCAGAACCAGGTGGATTGAAATATGCTCTAACTCAGCGTAAACGACGAGCCGGCACCAAAGCCGATCTGTGATGAACAATATGCTATGACCTTCTGATTTTTTAGGAAACTTAATTCTTTTTGAGGCAATTCACTCATCTCTGCTCATTTTGTCCTGAAATCATGAATTGTAATTGTCCAACAGCCTCTTTAAAAGTTTTTGTGTTTTGAAATTTTATAAAATTCTCTTTTCTAAGGTCGGTGATTGACTGTGGAGATCCGACAGCCCTCTTTTTAGGAGTACTAAGATGGCAGACTTGGTGGCCTTTATTAGATCTGCATCTCCCTTGATAGCTCAGCAACGTTCCACAAACTTGTTGAAGGGGGTCAGATGTAGCGATAATGGGAGTCCCCTTCTTTTGTCTAACTGTTTAGATGTCACAGATGGTATTGACTGTGGCATCTAAGGTATTAGATACCGGTATTGGAGATATCTCCAATCATGCAAGCTCCATGTACTCCATGGTTCCTTCCTCAATAAATATATAGCAGGGGTTTAAATGACCTTTAACTCTGGAACTGAAAAGTGACTATAATATTCTCATATATACTCCCTAGTGCAGTTTTTTACCCCTCATTTTTTTTCTCTGCACAGAGCGGTGCTCCTTTCCACCTGTTTAAAGGGATGGTCCTTCCCACAGTTAAGATAGACAACCAGGCAAACAGTTCTTTTTTAATACTTTTTTTAGTTCAACACATTCAACTTTAAACGTAAGGTAGCGGGCACATATTTTTAGTACATTCTCTTGATACAACTTCAGGTATTCAGCAATAAAGTTCAAGTTCAGTTCTCTACCCAATGGACTACCTGCGTCTGCCCTTTCAATCCCTACAGCAGGGAAAGAGAGCCAAGCCCACATATAGACCGAATCCTATCATCTTAGGTACTTCCTCTGGATGTCCTGTCACCTTAACATAAGAGGATTGGTAAGAGGGACGCCATAGTCCCAGAGAAGAGCTCCCTGCTCGCAGTTGCTGCCAAACGTTCTGTCTCAAAGCGTGAATCCCTGCCACATCGGAGCTGGTCCTTAGCCCTGCCAGGAAGGGTCAGAGGCCCGAACTGCAATACGTCCACTAGCTCAGTCTCTAATATTGGGGCCATTTGCCCTTTCTAGCCCTTAGTTCTCTTATCTGAAGTTTTGGATGTTAGGAGGACTTCACGATACCTCAGAGTTGTTCTGCTGCTTGGAGCTAACAAAATCACTCACTAACTATAGCCTTAGGTATTTAACGACCTGCATATCCAAACTAAACTGTAATCAAACCCTATCTGTATGTAAGATGGAGTCAGTTCTGTCCCTAGGGCTTCTCCCTTTAAAGGCTAATCCCGTAACTTAACTACTTTGTTGCCCTGCAGTCACCTAGTTACAGAACAAGCCCTACCTTACAAACATCCTAAATATCTACATTATTATCACTCTATACATTATATATACAAACACATTGCATACACAGTTTTTCTTCTGTAGCGTCCACGGGGCCTTAGGGTACTTGTCACCGGGCCAGTGGTTCCTTAGGGTAGCTGTGACCGGCCTGACCCGGTTTCGTGACCCCGTCGGCTACATGTTAAATAAGAACAGCAAACGGACAAGTGTCCAATACAGATGGGGATGGAAGGAGGGGTACAGGCCCCTGGGAAGTGTGTTACCGGTTGCAGCGGTGACTCGGGTCTCGGCCTCATCCGTCGCTGACCCTTCCTGCGACTAGTCCTCCCCCAAGGGCAGTACTGGATGGGGAGTGGGGATGCTTCGCAGCGCCACCCGCGGTATGCGGCCAGGAACTAGCCGCTGCTACACAGTCTCTCTCCGGGGCAGGTGTTATGTGCAGCCGGGATGGTATCGCTGCCCACGGGCGGAGCGGGGTACCCCGGGAGGTTGGTGAGAACGGGGGCGGCAGTCCACGGGAGCGCCGGAGCGCAGGGTAGCTGCAGTTACTCACAGAGTCACCAGGTGCGGGTTCCAGTCACTTTATTTACTGGCTCAGGTGGTATCGCACCCTGGGTGCTGGTCATCATCAGAGACTATGGCAACCTGGGCCGGCTAGACACTAGCTGAGTCACTTCCTGACTGTGTTTGTAGAAACATTGTTAACCATTTCCTAGTGACTGATTCTCCCTGCTGTATGATGGTGTGAGATGTGTGTAGAACTTACTAGATTAACATCTTGACCTGCCAGGGAAGGATATAATGATATACCCTTTAGCGACCAGTCTAAGGGGCGCTACACTTGTGTCTTCAGGGGCAAGAATCCGACCACCTCCTTCTTACACACTAACTTTATTTATTTTTTTTACTACTTTATTTTTTAATGATGCTTTGTTCAAGAATCCCAGTGCATGCTGGAATACACAAACAAAGCATCACCAGAGGAAAATTATGTGATCACTGTCACAGCTTTTGCTCCCTCCCTGAAACAAAGCATCATCAGTAGTGATAAGCGAGTACTACGATACTCGGGTGCTCGGTACTCAAAATGAGCAGTTTGATGCTCAGACAAGCTTGACTCATTTACTGAGTATATTGGAAGTCAATGGGGAACTTAAACATTTTTCCAGAAATTCTTTCAGAAAAATGCTAGAGTTCCCCATTGACTTCCTATATATTCGCTAAATGATTCGACCTCATCCGAACATCCAACAGCTCATAATGGTAGTGCTCACTCATCACTAGTCATCAGTGACACCCATTTGAGGAGCTGGGGTAGTCCCTGCTCTCCTGAGCATTCATCGGTTGTCAATTATGACGAATGCTCAATAAATTTTTGCACAGGGACTGTGCACTTGCTCTCCAGCTCTGATCAAAAGCAACAAGCAGGAGAGTGCACTGTCAGTGTGAATTGTAAGAATACCTCGCGTGCAGAGACCTGTGCCGTCCCCACAAGTGACATCACTTATGAGGGCGGCACTGGTCTCTGCATGCCAGGTATTTTTTCAACAAGTACTGACGGTGCGCTCTCTTTCCGGCTCATTTATTTTGATCAGAGTCGACGAGAGAGTGCACTGTCACTGTGCATTTTGCAAAGTGGCAAGAATCTATTACAAATCTGTTGAAAATGATAACCGGCGTATGCTCCGCAAAGCAGGGACTACCTCAGCCCCTGAAACGGGTGTCACTGATGGTGCTTCGTTTCATGGAGGGGATAGTGACTGCTCTGCATTAGAGGAAGATGTCAGTCAGTGCAGGGGTGCTATTACAGCTGCTGCTCTCCATACACAGAGCAGTGACTGAACTCACACTGATGCCGCCTCAATGACTGAAACCAAAATGCTGAGATTAACCCCATATCTGCAGGTTAATAACCTGTTCTGTCCAGCTCTTCTACCCCTGGAAGTGAAGAAAAATGTCTTCATTAGTTAATTTTCAGGAAGCAGATGTCTTGAAAAATGATGAATTATCAAAGCAAAAAATATTAGGCAGTTAATAATAATTAGTAGACTGTCTTTAGTTTTATCAGAACGGACTGGAGCCGGACCCGAGCCCCATACTGAGGTCTGCAGCTTTGTAGATTTCTGATGTTGTAATGGCTCCACCACAAGAACCCCAGCTGGGATGTCAATATCCGATCAATAGTCATTCTCATGTCAGTATGAGACTTCTAGGGACGTCTTTTGTACTTTGTTACCCCCTGCCGTGGGAAACACTGGTCCTATGTTAATGTAACCCCGATATTGATTAGAACTCAAGATTTTCCAGATGGGACTGAAGGACAGGAGAAAACCCGTGACCAACAGGACCATGACTAGAGGAAATTCACTACTGGTACCACACAAAGGACAGAGTGGCTGTTGTGTGCCCTCCAAACCCCTTCACAATATAAACCAATATCTATCTAGAGGAGATGCCCAGGTTATACCAGCTGTACATACAGTATATAAATATACAGTTAGGTCCATAAATATTTGGACAGTGACACAAGTTTTGTTATTTTAGCTGTTTACAAAAACATGTTCACAAATACAATTGTATATATAATATGGGCTGAAAGTGCACACTCCCAGCTGCAATATGAGAGTTTTCACATCCAAATCGGAGAAAGGGTTTAGGAATCATAGCTCTGTAATGCATAGCCTCCTCTTTTTCAAGGGACCAAAAGTAATTGGACAAGGGACTCTAAGGGCTGCAATTAACCCTGAAGGCGTCTCCCTCGTTAACCTGTAATCAATGAAGTAGTTAAAAGGTCTGGGGTTGATTACAGGTGTGTGGTTTTGCATTTGGAAGCTGTTGCTGTGACCAGACAACATGCGGTCTAAGGAACTCTCAATTGAGGTGAAGCAGAACATCCTGAGGCTGAAAAAAAAGAAAAAATCCATCAGAGAGATAGCAGACAAGCTTGGAGTAGCAAAATCAACAGTCGAGTACATTCTGAGAAAAAAGGAATTGACTGGTGAGCTTGGGAACTCAAAAAGGCCTGGGCGCCCACGGATGACAACAGTGGTGGATGATCGCCGCATACTTTCTTTGGTGAAGAAGAACCCGTTCACAACATCAACTGAAGTCCAGAACACTCTCAGCGAAGTAGGTGTATCTGTCTCTAAGTCAACAGTAAAGAGAAGACTCCATGAAAGTTAATACAAAGGGTTCACATCTAGATGCAAACCATTCATCAATTCCAAAAATAGACAGGCCAGAGTTAAATTTGCTGAAAAACACCTCATGAAGCCAGCTCAGTTCTGGAAAAGTATTCTATGGACAGATGAGACAAAGATCAACCTGTACCAGAATGATGGGAAGAAAAAAGTTTGGAGAAGAAAGGGAACGGCACATGATCCAAGGCACACCACATCCTCTGTAAAACATGGTGGAGGCAACGTGATGGCATGGGCATGCATGGCTTTCAATGGCACTGGGTCACTTGTGTTTATTGATGACATAACAGCAGACAAGAGTAGCCGGATGAATTCTGAAGTGTACCGGGATATATTTTCAGCCCAGATTCAGCCAAATGCCGCAAAGTTGATCGGACGGCGCTTCATAGTACAGATGCACAATGACCCCAAGCATACAGCCAAAGCTACCCAGGAGTTCATGAGTGCAAAAAAGTGGAACATTCTGCAATGGCCAAGTCAATCACCAGATCTTAACCCAATTGAGCATGCATTTCACTTGCTCAAATCCAGACTTAAGACGGAAAGACCCACAAACAAGCAAGACCTGAAGGCTGCGGCTGTAAAGGCCTGGCAAAGCATTAAGAAGGAGGAAACCCAGCGTTTGGTGATGTCCATGGGTTCCAGACTTAAGGCAGTGATTGCCTCCAAAGGATTCGCAACAAAATATTGAAAATAAAAATATTTTGTTTGGGTTTGGTTTATTTGTCCAATTACTTTTGACCTCCTAAAATGTGGAGTGTTCGTAAAGAAATGTGTACAATTCCTACAATTTCTATCAGATATTTTTGTTCAAACCTTCAAATTAAACGTTACAATCTGCACTTGAATTCTGTTGTAGAGGTTTCATTTCAAATCCAATGTGGTGGCATGCAGAGCCCAACTCGCGAAAATTGTGTCACTGTCCAAATATTTCTGGACCTAACTGTATATAGAGGATATCCAGATTATACCAGCTGTACACATTTATATACAGAATATACCCAGGTTATACCAGTTGTACAAATATGATTATATACAGTAGATGCCAGTGGCGTAACTAGAGTTCGATGGGCCCTGGTGCAAAATTAGGACCGGGTACCCCCTTGGGGTAGAGAATGATTATGCTGACACTTGGCTCTTTCTCTCAGCACCCAGCTTTCCCATGCTCCGATATCCCTTTTTCCCTCAGTACCCAGCTTTCCATGTTCTGATATCCATCTTGTCCTCAGCACCCAGGTTTCCAATGCTCTGCTATACAACTTTCCCTCAGCACCCAGCTTACCCTTGATATCAGAGCATGGGAAAGCTGGGTGGTGAGGGAATGATGTATAGCAAAACATGGGAAAGTTGAGTGCTAAGAGAAAGATGTATAGCAGAGAATAGCTGGGTGACCCAGCACTCAGCATCAGCTAGGCGCTGAGGACAAGATGGATATCCGAATATATGAAATCTGGGTTCTGACGGATATCAGAGCATAAGAAAGCTGGGTACTGAGGGAAAAATGTATAGCAAAGCAAGGAAAAGCTGGGTGCTGAGGGAAAGAGCCTCTTTCCCTCAGCACCCAGCTTTCCCATCCCATGCTTGTATCCCATCCTGGTATATAGCCTTATCCGTCTTTTTTTTCTGTACATTATATTTGTGCTATAAATAACATTATAGATGTATTCATGTTGCATCTAAAATTGGTAGTTGTTTTTTTAGCCCTTTTAGTATTAATTCTGCTTTTTTAGTATCTGAATTTTAAAAATGTCACACGTGTACACATTCACACAAATGCAGCCATATACACTAGATTTCTCTTTATATACTGTGTATGTGAGCATTTTGTACAAACTGTATATAAAAAAAAATAAGAGAGTTGTATGTCTGACAGCAAACCATGAAGATTAGGAGGGTGGGCCACCATCACAGGACAGCAGTGAGGCATATCATCAGTTACAGGGCTGTGGGGGAGGGGGCAGGAGCGTGCAGCAGTGGGGGAGGGGGCAGGACAGTGCAGCTGTGGGAGGCAAATAGGAGGATAGAAGAGGGTCGTGGTGGAGGGAGCAGGAGAGTGCAGCTGTGATGGAGGGGCAGGAGAGTGCAGCTGTGGGGGAAGGGCAGGAGAGTGCAGCTGTGATGGAGGGGCAGGAGAGTGCAGCTGTGGGGGACGGGCAGGAGAGTGCAGCTTTGATGGAGGGGCAGGAGAGTGCAGCTGTGGGGGAGGGGCAGGAGAGTGCAGCTGTGATGGAGGGGCAGGAGAGTGCAGCTGTGGGGGAGGGGCAGGAGAGTGCAGCTGTGGGGGAGGAGGGCATGATAGTGCAGCTGTGGGGGAGGGGGGCAGGACAGTGCAGCTGTGGGGGAGGAGGGCATGATAGTGCAGCTGTGGGGGAGGGGGCAGAAGAGTGCAGCTGTGAGAGGCAAATAGGAGGATAGAAGAGAGCAATAGGGCTGGAGTCATCATTCAGGGAGCTCCAGTCCAGTGCGACTTTAGGTCGCATTGTGTTCCTCTGGAGCCTCCTGCTACTGCTGACTACAGAGCAATGGCAGTGCAGGAGAGAGGGATACAATCTCCTCAGAAGTATCTCATATTTCTGCAGGCCTGAGACTCCACAGCAGCTTCATGCTGGTGGGCTTACTCCCATCAGGCGGGGCTTATTCCTGCAAGGCTCCGTGGGTGGTGCTTACTCCTGGTAGGCGGGGCTTACTCCTGCAAGGCTCCGTGGGTGATGCTTACTCCTGGTAGGCGGGGCTTACTCCTGCAAGGCTCCGGAGCAGTGAGTGTGGGGATGGGTGTGCTCTGCATTTCTCCCCTCTCCTCATGGATGGAGCATGCAGCATATGTGCTGTATGCTGGAGGAGAGACTGTCAGGGGCCCAGTGGGGCATCCATCGCCCAGCAAATGCTCAAAGCCAGCGACTGGGTGATCACTATGACTATAATCCCGCCCACCTCTCAGCACCGGCTTCAGTGGAAAGAGGTGGGCGGGATTATGGGCGTGGAGAGCAGGGAATAAGCAATTGCTTAAGTAGCCGGGACATGTGTGAGCTCCAGAACGGCTGCTGCCTCCTGTGACTCCTGTATGGAGACCCCTGCGACCGCGATTGTTCCGGTCCTGATTGGTATAGTGCAGAGAACTCCTACCACGCACTATGCCACAAATGCATCAACTGTAGTAATGCGGTCGTCACGGGGTCTACGGGCACACGGGCTGCAACAATGTAATTGGCTTTTGGGTGAAATTGCAGGATGATTCTCTAATAAGGATCTTAAGGTGTTTGATCCATGAATGGCACAGTAAATTTTGGGGTTCAAATAGAATTGGTATTAAACAGTTCTCCATATCATGCTGTTCACATTTTGACATGCTGAGACCAAGACGATACATAAGAATTGATCAAGAGTACCTCGCCAGTGCTTGAGGGTTCAAGCAGGATGTTCTCAGATGGAAGTGGCCACTGAGCTTAGAGTGTCACAGAGTGTCATCAGCAGGTTACAACAGATAGAAAGACTGAAGAGTTACAAAATGGTATAGAAGTGGACGTCCTTTGGCCATATCTCACACTGATGTCCGCTTCATTGTGAACAATGCCCTTTGGAACTGGATGATGAATGCCACACGAATCCAAGCACATTTAAGGGAGGTGAGAGGCCACCAAGTGTCACATCAGACCATTCGAAACCATTTACATCAGAGTGGTCTGCGTGTTAGACGACCTGCAAGGGTACCCGACCACACCACCAGGAACAAGCGTCATCTATGCAGGATAAGTGACCAATGGGCCTCAGTGCTGTTCACAGATGAAAGTCGATTCATGCTAAACATAAATGATGGGGGCCAAAAATGTGGGGAACGTCAAGGAGAGCAACAGTTGTCACTAGACGATCTTTGGTCGTGGTGGTGTTAGTGTTTGCAGGTGTGTCTAGTCAATACTGAACTGCCCTACACTTTGTGAATGGTACAGTGTCAACCCTACTACTGGAATAACAACATTACAGTTCATCCTTAATGCAGCAGCCAGGGTCACCTATCTGGCTAACCGCTACTCGGATGCCTCCTCTCTGTGCCAGTCATTGCACTGGCTGCCCATATATCACAGGATCCAATTCAAACTGCTTGTTCTCACCAACAAAGCTCTTCACAGTGCGGCCCCCCCCTACATCTCCACACTTCTCTCTGTCTATTACCGTTCCCTATGCTCTGCAAATGACTTTCGACTAACTTACAAACTAATCCGAACCTCCCACTCCCAGATCCAAGACTTCTCCCAAGCTGCACCAATCCTCTGGAACGCTCTACCCCAAGAAGCTAGGATGAATCACAACTTACTCAGCTTCAGACGCACCCTAAAAACGCATCTTTTTAGGGTGGCCTATCACACTCCCTAGCTGAACTAAATTCATAGTCCCCCCACGCCTTCTCAGAACATAACCCCACGTCAAACTCCATGGCACCTAAATGCATCTCAAGGTTCTGGCCAACTGGTCCAGGAAGCCATAATCGATCCCCCATTTCCTTGAGATGGCTGGATTGTCATTTTAAATAAGCACTTATACCTTGTCCCCGCCACCCCATTTCATTGTAGATTGTAAGTTCTTACGAGCAGGGTTGTCTCTTTTTTCCATACTCTAATTATTGTTTTTTCTACAACTGTTACTTGTTTGTAGATGATCCTCCTGAATTGTAAGGTGCTGCGGAATATGTTGGCGCTATAGAAATAAAGATTTATTATTATTATTATTATTATTATTATCATTAATCCAGTCATTGTGCCTCTGCATGACCAGCACAGGCCTAATTTCATCTGCATTGATGACAATGCCTTTAGCTCATCAAGCTCACATCATTAACCCCTTCAGCCCCCCGACACTTTCCGTTTTTGCGTTTTTGTTTTTTGCTCCCCTTCTTCCGAGAGGCGTAACTTTCTTATTTTTCCATCAATCTTGCCATGTGAGGGGTTGTTTTTTGCAGGACAGGTTGTACTTTTAAATAAAACCATAAGTTTTACCATATGGTGTACTGGAAAACAGCAAAAAAATTCCAAGTGCGGAAAAATTGGAAAAAAAAGTGTGATTGTACAATAGTTTTTGGGATATTTTATTCACTGTGTTCACTATATGGTAAAACTGAGGTATCTATGTGATGCCTCAGGTCAGTGCGAGTTTGTAGACACCAAACATGTATAGGTTTACTGGTATCTAAGGGGTTAAAACAAATTCACAAGCTTGTCCAAAAAAAGTGGCGCACGTTTTGTGCCATTTTCCAAAACTCGTAGCGTTCTCATTTTTCGGGATCTGAGGCTCAGTGATGGCTTATTTTTTGCATCTCGACCTGACGTTTTTAACGGTACTAGTTTTGCGCAGATGCTACGGTTTGATCGCCTGTTATTGTATTTTGCACAAAATTTGCGGCGACCAAAAAACGTAATTTTGGCGTTTGGAATTTTTTTGCCGCTATGCCGTTTACGGATCAGATTCATTGATTTTATAATTTGATAGATCGGGCATTTCTGAACGCGGTGATACCAAATATGTGTGTATTTTTTTAGCCCTTTAATTTTCAATGGGGTGAAAGGGGGGTGATTTGAACTTTTAGGTTTTTTTATTTTTTTAATTCTTTAAAACTTTTTTTTTTTTTTAATTTTACTAGTCCCCCTAGGGGGCTATAGCGATCAGCAATCCGATCGCTCTGCACTATCTGCAGATCTCAGCTACAGAGCTGAGAACTGCAGATTTGCTGCTTTACTTTCAATGTCGGCTGTATTCCGACATTGAGAGGAAGTGAGTCATGTTAGCTACAGGCAGGGCTGTATTTTGCCTTCGTGCTGCCCTAGGCACTTTAAGTGGTCGCGCCCCTTAGTGACAACGTAAAACTGAGTTTTCGCACTCGATATCTGTTTAAGGCAGATCTACTCTGTAAAACACTTTAAAAAGTATAAATGAGAAATGAAGGGCACTAACCCCCCCCCCCAATGGGGATCACCACAGGCACATCAAAACAGCATGAGTATAAAATATTCCCACCACACCGTCCCCACTTATATACTGTGACTGTCACACTGCCCCTAATAAACTATACACTGCCCTCCCTTATAAATTATACCCACCACACCTTCCTCAATTATGAAACATGATCTGTACATTGTCCTCACATCATGCTGCCCCCTCCTCACAATGTCCCATGCATGCTGCCCCCTCCTCACAATGTCCCATGCATGCTGCCCCCTCCTCACAGGGTCCCATGCATGCTGCCCCCTCCTCACAGGGTCCCATGCATGCTGCCCCCTCCTCACAGGGTCCCATGCATGCTGCTCCCTCCTCACAGGGTCCCATGCATGCTGCCCCCTCCTCACAGTGTCCCATGCATACTGCCCTCTCCTCACAATGTCCCATGCATGCTGCTCCATCCTCACAGTGTCCCATCCTCACAGTGTCCCATGCATGCTGCCCCCTCCTCACAGTGTCCCATGCATACTGCCTCCTCCTCACAGTGTCCCATGCATGCTGTTCCATCCTCACAGTGTCCCATGCATGCTGTTCCATCCTCACAGTGTCCCATGCATGCTGCCCCCTCCTCACAGTGTCCCATGCATGCTGCCCCCTCCTCACAGTGTCCCATGCATGTTGTTCCATCCTCACAATGTCCCATGCATGCTGATCCCTCCTCACAATGTCCCATGCATGCTGCCCCCTCCTCACAATGTCCCATGCATGCTGCTCCATCCTCACAGTGTCCCATCCTCACAGTGTCCCATGCATGCTGCCCCCTCCTCACAGTGTCCCATGCATACTGCCTCCTCCTCACAGTGTCCCATGCATGCTGTTCCATCCTCACAGTGTCCCATGCATGCTGTTCCATCCTCACAGTGTCCCATGCATGCTGCCCCCTCCTCACAGGGTCCCATGCATGCTGCCCCCTCCTCACAGTGTCCCATGCATGCTGCCCCCTCCTCACAGTGTCCCATGCATGCTGCCCCTCCTCACAGTGTCCCATGCATGCTGCCCCCTCCTCACAGTGTCCCATGCATGCTGCCCCTCCTCACAGTGTCACATGCATGCTGCCCCTCCTCACAGTGTCCCATGCATGCTGCCCCTCCTCACAGTGTCACATGCATGCTGCCCCCTCCTCACAATGTCCCATGCATGCTGCCCCCTCCTCACAGTGTCACATGCATGCTGCCCCCTCCTCACAATGTCCCATGCATGCTGATCCCTCCTCACAATGTCCCATGCATGCTGCCCCCTCCTCACAATGTCCCATGCATGCTGCTCCTCCTCACAGTGTCCCATCCTCACAGTGTCCCATGCATGCTGCCCCCTCCTCACAGTGTCCCATGCATACTGCCTCCTCCTCACAGTGTCCCATGCATGCTGTTCCATCCTCACAGTGTCCCATGCATGCTGTTCCATCCTCACAGTGTCCCATGCATGCTGCCCCCTCCTCACAGTGTCCCATGCATGCTGCCCCCTCCTCACAGTGTCCCATGCATGCTGTTCCATCCTCACAATGTCCCATGCATGCTGATCCCTCCTCACAATGTCCCATGCATGCTGCCCCCTCCTCACAATGTCCCATGCATGCTGCCCCCTCCTCACAGTGTCCCATGCATCCTGCTCCCTCCTCACAGTGTCCCATGCATGCTGCTCCCTCCTCACAGTGTCCCATGCATGCTGCTCTCTCCTCACAAGGTCCCATGCATGCTGCCCCCTCCTCACAGTGTCCCATGCATGCTGCTCCCTCCTCAGTGTCCCATGCATGCTGCCCCCTCCTCACAGTGTCCCATGCATGCTGCCCCCTCCTCACAGTGTCTCATGCATGCTGCCCCCTCCTCACAGTGTCTCATGCATGCTGCCCCCTCCTCACAGGGTCCCATGCATGCTGCCCCCTCCTCACAGGGTCCCATGCATGCTGCCCCCTCCTCACAGGGTCCCATGCATGCTGCCCCCTCCTCACAGTGTCCCATGCATGCTGCCCCCTCCTCACAGTGTCCCATGCATGCTGCCCCTCCTCACAGTGTCCCATGCATGCTGCCCCCTCCTCACAGTGTCCCATGCATGCTGCCCCTCCTCACAGTGTCACATGCATGCTGCCCCTCCTCACAGTGTCCCATGCATGCTGCCCCTCCTCACAGTGTCACATGCATGCTGCCCCCTCCTCACAATGTCCCATGCATGCTGCCCCCTCCTCACAGTGTCCCATGCATGCTGCCCCTCTCCATGAGCTCCTAATGCTGCCTTACTCTTTTCCATAATGACACCTCCATGCTGCCCCATTCATCATACTAAGACCACCACACTAACGCTTATGCTGAGACACGCCCCCACACACACTACCTCACTCTTGATATTGACTCCCCTACATTGCTCCACTCCATACTGAGCCCACACATGCTGCCCCTTCTCCATAATGAGCTCCCAATGCTGCCCCCCTCTTATTCTGAGTCCTTACACTCCCCCCATCGATTTTGTCATTGCACTATCCCTCAACCCTTGTCCTCTGTCTCTAGCATTGGCCCCTCTCTCCCATTCCCCCAGCATCAGCCTCTCTCACCCCAGCCTCCCCCAGCATCAGCCTCTCTCTCCCCCAGCATCAGCCTCTCTCTCCCCCAGCGTCCCCCAGCATCAGCCTCTCTCTCCCCCAGCCTCCCCCAGCCTCCCCCAGCATCAGCCTCTCTCTCCCCCAGCCTCCCCAGCATCAGCCTCTCTCGCCCCCAGCATGAGCTTCTCTCCCCCCAGCATCAGCCTCTCTCTCCCCCAGCATCAGCCTCTCCCTCCCCCAGCCTCCCCCAGCCTCAGCCTCTCTCTCCCCCAGCATCAGCCTCTCTCTCCCCCAGCCTCAGCCTCTCTCTCCCCCAGCCTCCCCCAGCATCAGCCTCTCTCCCCCCAGCCTCCCCCAGCATCAGCCTCTCTCTCCCCAGCCTCCCCCAGCATCAGCCTCTCTCTCCCCCAGCCTCAGCCTCTCTCTCCCCCAGCCTCCCCCAGCATCAGCCTCTCTCTCCCCCATCCTCACAGTGTCCCATCCTCACAGTGTCCCATGCATGCTGCCCCCTCCTCACAGTGTCCCATGCATACTGCCTCCTCCTCACAGTGTCCCATGCATGCTGTTCCATCCTCACAGTGTCCCATGCATGCTGTTCCATCCTCACAGTGTCCCATGCATGCTGCCCCCTCCTCACAGTGTCCCATGCATGCTGCCCCCTCCTCACAGTGTCCCATGCATGTTGTTCCATCCTCACAATGTCCCATGCATGCTGATCCCTCCTCACAATGTCCCATGCATGCTGCCCCCTCCTCACAATGTCCCATGCATGCTGCTCCATCCTCACAGTGTCCCATCCTCACAGTGTCCCATGCATGCTGCCCCCTCCTCACAGTGTCCCATGCATACTGCCTCCTCCTCACAGTGTCCCATGCATGCTGTTCCATCCTCACAGTGTCCCATGCATGCTGTTCCATCCTCACAGTGTCCCATGCATGCTGCCCCCTCCTCACAGGGTCCCATGCATGCTGCCCCCTCCTCACAGTGTCCCATGCATGCTGCCCCCTCCTCACAGTGTCCCATGCATGCTGCCCCTCCTCACAGTGTCCCATGCATGCTGCCCCCTCCTCACAGTGTCCCATGCATGCTGCCCCTCCTCACAGTGTCACATGCATGCTGCCCCTCCTCACAGTGTCCCATGCATGCTGCCCCTCCTCACAGTGTCACATGCATGCTGCCCCCTCCTCACAATGTCCCATGCATGCTGCCCCCTCCTCACAGTGTCACATGCATGCTGCCCCCTCCTCACAATGTCCCATGCATGCTGATCCCTCCTCACAATGTCCCATGCATGCTGCCCCCTCCTCACAATGTCCCATGCATGCTGCTCCTCCTCACAGTGTCCCATCCTCACAGTGTCCCATGCATGCTGCCCCCTCCTCACAGTGTCCCATGCATACTGCCTCCTCCTCACAGTGTCCCATGCATGCTGTTCCATCCTCACAGTGTCCCATGCATGCTGTTCCATCCTCACAGTGTCCCATGCATGCTGCCCCCTCCTCACAGTGTCCCATGCATGCTGCCCCCTCCTCACAGTGTCCCATGCATGCTGTTCCATCCTCACAATGTCCCATGCATGCTGATCCCTCCTCACAATGTCCCATGCATGCTGCCCCCTCCTCACAATGTCCCATGCATGCTGCCCCCTCCTCACAGTGTCCCATGCATCCTGCTCCCTCCTCACAGTGTCCCATGCATGCTGCTCCCTCCTCACAGTGTCCCATGCATGCTGCTCTCTCCTCACAAGGTCCCATGCATGCTGCCCCCTCCTCACAGTGTCCCATGCATGCTGCTCCCTCCTCAGTGTCCCATGCATGCTGCCCCCTCCTCACAGTGTCCCATGCATGCTGCCCCCTCCTCACAGTGTCTCATGCATGCTGCCCCCTCCTCACAGTGTCTCATGCATGCTGCCCCCTCCTCACAGGGTCCCATGCATGCTGCCCCCTCCTCACAGGGTCCCATGCATGCTGCCCCCTCCTCACAGGGTCCCATGCATGCTGCCCCCTCCTCACAGTGTCCCATGCATGCTGCCCCCTCCTCACAGTGTCCCATGCATGCTGCCCCTCCTCACAGTGTCCCATGCATGCTGCCCCCTCCTCACAGTGTCCCATGCATGCTGCCCCTCCTCACAGTGTCACATGCATGCTGCCCCTCCTCACAGTGTCCCATGCATGCTGCCCCTCCTCACAGTGTCACATGCATGCTGCCCCCTCCTCACAATGTCCCATGCATGCTGCCCCCTCCTCACAGTGTCCCATGCATGCTGCCCCTCTCCATGAGCTCCTAATGCTGCCTTACTCTTTTCCATAATGACACCTCCATGCTGCCCCATTCATCATACTAAGACCACCACACTAACGCTTATGCTGAGACACGCCCCCACACACACTACCTCACTCTTGATATTGACTCCCCTACATTGCTCCACTCCATACTGAGCCCACACATGCTGCCCCTTCTCCATAATGAGCTCCCAATGCTGCCCCCCTCTTATTCTGAGTCCTTACACTCCCCCCATCGATTTTGTCATTGCACTATCCCTCAACCCTTGTCCTCTGTCTCTAGCATTGGCCCCTCTCTCCCATTCCCCCAGCATCAGCCTCTCTCACCCCAGCCTCCCCCAGCATCAGCCTCTCTCTCCCCCAGCATCAGCCTCTCTCTCCCCCAGCGTCCCCCAGCATCAGCCTCTCTCTCCCCCAGCCTCCCCCAGCCTCCCCCAGCATCAGCCTCTCTCTCCCCCAGCCTCCCCAGCATCAGCCTCTCTCGCCCCCAGCATGAGCTTCTCTCCCCCCAGCATCAGCCTCTCTCTCCCCCAGCATCAGCCTCTCCCTCCCCCAGCCTCCCCCAGCCTCAGCCTCTCTCTCCCCCAGCATCAGCCTCTCTCTCCCCCAGCCTCAGCCTCTCTCTCCCCCAGCCTCCCCCAGCATCAGCCTCTCTCCCCCCAGCCTCCCCCAGCATCAGCCTCTCTCCCCCCAGCCTCCCCCAGCATCAGCCTCTCTCTCCCCAGCCTCCCCCAGCATCAGCCTCTCTCTCCCCCAGCCTCAGCCTCTCTCTCCCCCAGCCTCCCCCAGCATCAGCCTCTCTCTCCCCCAGCCTCCCCCAGCATCAGCCTCTCTCTCCCCCAGCCTCCCCCAGCCTCAGCCTCTCTCTCCCCCAGCCTCCCCCAGCATCAGCCTCTCTCTCCCCCAGCCTCCCCCCCAGCCTCAGCCTCTCTCTCCCCCCAGCCTCCCCCCCAGCCTCAGCCTCTCTCCCCCCAGCCTCCCCCCCAGCCTCAGCCTCTCTCCCCCCAGCCTCCCCCCCAGCCTCAGCCTCTCTCTCCCCCCAGCCTCCCCCCCAGCCTCAGCCTCTTTCTCCCCCCAGCCTCCCCACCAGCCTCAGCCTCTCTCTCCCCCCAGCCTCAGCCTCTCTCTCCCCCCAGCCTCAGCCTCTCTCTCCCCCCAGCCTCCCCCCCAGCCTCAGCCTCTCTCCCCCCCAGCCTCCCTCCAGCCTCAGCCTCTCTCTCTTCCCAGCCTCCCCCCCAGCCTCAGCCTCTCTCTCCCCCCAGCCTTCCCCCCCAGCCTCAGCCTCTCTCTCCCCCCAGCCTCCCCCCCAGAATCAGCCTCTCTCTCCCCCCAGCCTCCCCCCCAGCCTCAGCCTCTCTCTCCCCCCAGCCTCCCCCCCAGCCTCAGCCTCTCTCTCACCCCAGCCTCCCCCCCAGCCTCAGCCTCTCTCTCCCCCCAGCCTCCCCCCCAGCCTCAGCCTCTCTCTCCCCCCAGCCTCCCCCCCAGCCTCAGCCTCTCTCTCCCCCCAGCCTCCCCCCCAGTCTCAGCCTCTCTCTCCCCCCAGCCTCCCCCCCAGCCTCCCCCCAGCCTCTCTCTTTTCCCAGCCTCCCCCCAGCCTCTCTCTTTTCCCAGCCTCCCCCCAGCCTCTCTCTTTTCCCAGCCTCCCCCAGCCAAAAAGAGGCATCGCAACGATCATCAACTAACCTGTAAGGTGCCCATACATTCTAAGCTCTGCCTTACGCATACCTGCTCCGGTGCCTGCTGCCCTGCTCTGCTGATTATCCTCTTCTGGCTGGCTCCAGCTCCAGTCGCGTCCTCCTCCGCGGCGTGTGTCGTCTGCAGCATTGACCGCTGCAGCACGGGGCAGTGAGCTGATTGGCGCACCCGCGCGCCTCTGACCCGGAAGTGCAGGCGCTGGAACTTCCGGGGTTAATCAGCTCACTATGCCTGGCGCCCTCCGTGTATTTAAAGAGACAGAGGTGCGCCTTTCCTCCCTCTCACCCCCCCCCCCCCGAGAACACAGCGAAGTGCAATGGAGGGAGGGAGGGGCGGGGGGCGGGAATGTAAAAAAAAAAAAAAAAAATTATATTTTTTTTTTTGCTGCCAGAAAGTGCCGCCCCCCCGCAACGTGCCGCCCTAGGCACGGCACCACGGGTGCCTAGTGGCAAATACGGCCCTGGCTACAGGCGTCATCACATGACCCTGTGCTACCATGGCAACCACCGAAAGTCACGTGATCATGTCATGTGACTTCTGGTGGGGGCAGGGTAAGTGAGTGTCATGGCGGCGCCCATATACATATCGCTGTCAGATTTTGGCAGCGAAATGTAAGGGGTTAATGGCCGCGTGTGGAAGCGATTCCACCCGCGGCTAGCAGGCACACATGTCAGCTGTTGATAACAGCTGATATGTGCGTGGATCGCCGCCGCCTGCCGGCGGCAGGGGGCAGGGCTTACGGCACACGATCCATGACGTACCCAGTACGTCATGGGTCGTTAAGGGGTTAAAGAACAGCTGCTGGAGACACCGCAAATGGAGTGGCCTGCACTTTCTCTAGACCTCAATCCGATAGAAAACCTATGGGATCAGCTGAGTCACCACGTAGAGACCATAACTCCATACCCCAGAACTTCAGTGACCTCAGGGCCACCCATCAAGAAGAGTGGGATGCCATGCCTCCGCAGACAATAACTCCACTTGTGAACAGCATGAGGCGTTGTTGTCAGCTGTAACTGATGCTCAAGGCCACATGACAAGTTATTGAGATGCTGACATTTTTGGGAGGTATACTCACCACTGTTATTGGCTTTAGTTTCAATAAATTGTTTGAGATGAGGAAATCACCATTGCTGCTTCCACTTAACACTAGAACTACTGCGGTAGTCATTTTGACTACTTTGCACCATGTATTTCTATATAGGTGTCACGAGTCCAGTAGTTCTAGTGTTAAATGGGTCCTACCCGACTTTCATGGTAAAATATAACTGTTGCCTGAACTTTTTATGTTTTACATAAATGTTACCAGAAAGTCAAATATCCTTAACTTTTTGTGAATAGTGTATATCACCAGCAGTGAGGAGAGGCAAAGAGGGAGCAAAGAGGGAGAAGAGTGTGCGAGGCATATTTTGGGGTTTTGGTAGGAGAGATCTGAGTTTTAGGAGCAGGTCAGCAGATGAAGTCAGGCAGGGCGGTAGGAAGGGGAGAGAAATATTTGTTTGGTGGGTGATGGGGTTTGGGGAGAGCGAAGGAGAGTAAGGCTGTGTTCACACACTGCGTTTTTTACCTGCGTTTTTGGTCCGTTTTTGGTCCGTTTTTGCTGCAGAAATTTCTTGAGAAATTCTTGTAACCTTTCTGCAGACATTCCCCAGCAAAACCTATGGCAAAAAAAATTAGCTGTGCACACACTGCGTTTTTTTCTTAAGAAAATTCTTTCAGTAGATTTTCTTAAGAAAAATAATGAGCATGTCACTTCTTTTCTGCAGCTAACTGCGTTTTTGCCATAGATAATTGGCACAATAACGCAGGGAGCAACCAGCGGTAAAAACGCACCAAAAACGCACCAAAAACGCACCAAAAACGCAGGTGCGTTTTTGGTGCGTTTTTTAACACAGGTGCACTCTTAAGAAATTTCTTAAGAAATTTCTTAAGAAAAATCATTTTTCTAGTGTGAACATAGCCTAAGGATGAGTGGAGCTATCACTAAGGGCATATGTGAGGATGGTGAAAGTATTAATGGTAAATTAAAGAGGTAGTGGCAGTCAAATCTTACCTTCTGGTACCGGTTTTCCCCAAAAAAAGCCTCAGCTGGAATTTTCAGCATATTAGAGTGTATGGCTTAAATATAAATCCTTCCCCCAAAAATAAGTCGCGGTTCAATAATGAAGTGTGCATGCAGTTAAAAGTTAAAGAATACTGCGGGACACTTCATTATGGAAAGCAGACACCCCCAAAAGAGACATGAAAGAAGACAGAAGACCCCACAATCATACTCATCAGACCCCGAATGGGAAGACTTGCAGTGGAACACACACCAATACACATCAGATCACGCACACAATCAGATAATATACCACCTACATCAGATCGCACCACACACGCATCAGATCGCACACCCACCCACATCAGATCACACACATCAGATCGCACACCCACCCACATCAGATCGCACACCCACCCACATCAGATCGCACACCCACCCACATCAGATATCACACCCACACACATCAGATCGCGCACACAGTCAGATATCACACCCACAAACATCAGATTGCACACACACACACCAGATCACACACATCAGATCGCACACCCACACACATCAGATCGCGCACACAATCAGATATCACACCCACAAACATCAGATTGCACACACACACACACACACATCAGATCACACACATCAGATCACACACCCAACAGATTCAACACACATCAGATCGTGTGACGCCCTGGACTAGCCAGGTAGTCACAGACATAACAACATACACACCCCCTTCCCTAGACAGTTACACCAGTCAGACAAAAACCCTTGTTGCCTCCCTCCAGGGTCTGATGTCCACACCAGGTGGGGCGGAGCCAGGCGGTTGGCCCCACCCACCGAGGAGTTCACAGGCCTGGAGGCGGGAAAAGTTACAGTTTCGTTTTGGATGTGAAAGTGTGAGGAGTAAAAACTGAAGTGTCTGGGTCGGAGCCCAGGTACTGACAGCAAGGTTGGCAGACGGTGGTGGCCATCTGCAGGAGTTGTGGATCTCTACAGAACCGTAGGACCAGGGTCGGGCGTTGGCCCGCCGGTACCGAACCGGGGAGTGGAGTGAAGCTAAGCACACAGGCAGGGCCATCGGACCCCGACTAGGCTTGGAGCCGCCGACAACGGTCAAATCCGAGTGTGACCGGAACCCCAGGGGTTTCCCAACAACCAAGACCCGACAGAAGGCAACAGTCCACACCGAGAGGATATACAGCCACCGCCATAGGCTAGAGATCCAAGGGCCAGCGCCTGCGGGCAAAACGGGCTCCTATGGCACCTATACGCCGGGGAGCGGACTACCGGTGGGCAACCACAGGAGTCAGAACATTCTAACACGTGCAGGGAAAGACAGCCACCATCAGCCATCCGGGGAGAGCACAACAACACTGCAGCCGGCTGCGGGACCCGTCCATCCAGCCGTTTGGTTCACCAGAGACTCTGTCATTGACTGTCTGAGTGAGTACACCAGTGCCATCCGGCACCGCGCCGCGCTGCGCCTACAACCCTGCATCCCAGCCATCCAGTCTCCCCGTATCACCACCGGGCCCCGGGATCACCAACCCCTACCCACGGAGGGGATAACATCCTAGCTGCTCCCTACTATCCTTCCCGGGATCCCCGTACAGAGCAGCGGTGGTGTCCTTATCACCACGACCCGTGGGTGTCGTCACGAACAATCTCCCTAAACAAACCACCCCTTTTCACTCGCGGACGAGGAGCGCTGCTCGAGTCCCCGGGTCCGGCCCACCGCTTGAGCCACCGAGCAGCAGCAGCAGCCCCGGACCCGAGCGTGGCGAGCGCGTCCCCTCCGCCCGCGACAATCACACACACAATCACACATCAGATTGCACACACACACACTCATCACATCCAGAAATACAGATTGCTTCTGGCCAGCAGAGAAACCTGGGACGCAGTGCAGTGAAGCGCCTGCGTTGGAATGCATGGAACACTTGTGGTAGAACGCATCGATGAATACCCCCGCAGGTGCTCTATGCGTTCCAACGCAGGTCCTTGCACTTCACTGCACTGCATCCCAGTTTTCCCTGCCAGATAGAAGCAATAGGTATCACCGGATGTGGTGAATGTGTGTGAAAAAATCTAATGTGTGACTGTGTGTGTGATCTAATGTGATCTAATGTGTGTGCTATCTGATGTGTGTGAGTGTTGGCCAGAAGCAGTGGAGGACAGCGTTGGGCATACCTGCTGGCAGCGCCCACCGAAGATTGCAGGAGGACCTGAGAGCCACGCAGGTGTCTGGGGTCTGGTAAATATGATTCTCTTGGGAAGGGGGGGGTGTCTACTTTTTGGGGGTGGTAAACTTACCCTCAACTGTGTTTCCCCAATTATAAACCCTAGCACATTTTTCGAGAGAAAAAAAAAATATAAGACAGTGTCTTATTTTCAGGGAAACACGGTATATTTGTAAAGTGCACTTAATAAGCTGCACTTAAATGGAGCTGCACAAGACCACCATTATACATAAATAATTGTATGCAGAAGATGCCTAGGTTATTCCAGCAAAGCCCATATGTATGGAAAGGGATGCACATTAACTCTCCCAGAGTTGAAAGAAAACTGTAAAACCTTTCAAAGTATCTCATAATATAATCCACTAGAGGGCGCAATAGGCTTTCCAATACCCTCACCACTTAAAATTCCATTTAGCCCGAAAGTGTCTATTCGATATAATATGGTTACGCCACATTATATTTAATAGGGAACATAGCGAAGAAAATCCGGTTATGAGTCTTTTCTTAATCCTACTGGCAGGAGCCGGGGGCAGATAATTCTGTCGACATCAAGTGAGTTTTTAGTCGGAGTTAATACTGTATTTGTCCTAACGTTACTGAGTCGAGCCTGCAGCTCGTATTGTGAAGGAATGTGACGCGCCTTCCATATAACTCAGCCTGACTAAATGATATCTCTGGGATGTAGATCTGAGATTTAAAAGTCACTTATCGTCCCTCGGATCTACCGACCTGAGGGTCTAGAGTTAAAAATATTCCCCACCAAAAGTTTTTGTTTATTTTTTGTGTTATTTTTCCGATTGTCTCTTTCCTTAAAGGGGTATTCCCATATCCGATAAGATATGTCGTCCAAAAATGTGTACTGCGTCTCACCATTAGACGCTCATCTAACTTGACAATGGGGCACCGTTGGGCATTGCTTTCCAAGAAGAGGAGGTCGCACATGTTTCGACTATTCATGCGTTTACCACTCCTATTTTCAGAGGTACACAGCACTCCATACCCAATGTCATTGATTTATTCAATCATAAATAAAATGTGATGCCAAACAGCCAGGTGTAATGAGACATTACACCACTAGGTGTCGCCAGACACACTAGCGGAGGATATCTGAAAGGGGTGTACACTAGGTGTCGCTAGACACAGTAGTGAGGGATAGTCGAACAAGCCAGGTGTCAGAAGCAAGGAGGTAACGACAGTGACGAAGGGAGAAAGACAAGCTAAAGTCAAAGTGAGAACCAAGAGTCCGTAAACCAGAAAGTCACACCAAGAACCAGGAAGAAAGCAGAGCCGCAGACAAGGTACGAGCCAAGGTTGGGAAGCCAAGAGGACAAGTCGGGTACACGGGAGTGAGAAAAGCCAGAGTCAGTTAACTAGCCAAACGTTAGGGAGCCAGGGAGTCAGGTCAAAGTAGGGGAGGAGACGAGATGAGGTATGAGGAACTAGGTAGCAGGACAAGATCAGCTCAGTCACTTACGGGAATCAAAGACGTACACTGCCAAACAGGAACTATCACTGGCGGCGTTCCGGCTGAAACATCCCAGATAAAGCAGAGCAATCACCCGGAATGAGGCTCCATCGAATTGGCCCCTCCCACACAACACAGAACTAGACCAGGAACCAGAGGAAAATATGAGGCCCAGCATAGGCTCTGCAGGATAACAGAGCACCGCTAACCAGAATCATGACATAAATTAAAACAGATAAGAACAGGGAAGACAGAAATAAAAGGCTACACGTCACAAGAAACCGGATTCCCGTGATTAAGTTTCAGGCGAAACGCACGTTGGGGCATAATACACATACATGTTGGGGTCAGCAATTAATTGCATTTTTTGTTAGGCATTTGGCCATAAATACGTACTTGAATTGTTATATTTCTATTTACTTTTAATTTTATCATAAACTCATGATTTCATGCAATTTTATGTGTTTTTCTATGTTATCTTTATACCTACACCTTCCTGGTACTGTGGCACCTTTAATTTGTATGTGTCAACCCTGCTTTCATGTATATATGATTGACTAATATACAGTGTCTTGCAAAAGTATTCGGCCTTCTTGAATTTTTTAACCTTTTCCCACATTTCAGGCTTCAAACATAAAGATAAAAAGTTTAAATGTTATGGTGAAGAATTAACAAGTGGGACACAATTATGAAGTTGAACGAAATTTATTGCTTATTTTAAACTTTTGTTAAAATTAAAAAAAAACCTGAAAATTGGGGCATGCAATATTATTCATCCCCTTTACTTTCAATGCAGCAAACTCACTCCAGAAGTTCATTGAGGATCTCTGAATGATCTAATGTTGTCCTAAATGACTGATGATGATAAATATAATCCACCTGTGTGTAATCAAGTCTCCGTATAAATGCACTTGCTCTGTGATAGTCTCAGGGTTCTGTTTAAAGCACAGAGAGCATCATGAAGAGCAAGGAACACAACAGGCAGGTCCGTGATACTGTTGTGGACAAGTATAAAGCCGGATTTGGTTACAAAAAGATTTCCAGAACTTTAAACCGCAAAAAGCACTGTGCAAGCGATCATATTAAAATGGAAGCAGTATCATACCACTGCAAATCTATCAAGACCCGGCTATCCCTCAAAAATGTCATCTCAAACAAGGAGAAGACTGATCAGAGATGCAGCCAAGAGGCCCATGATCACTCTGGATGAACTGCAGAGATCTACAGCTGAGGTGGGAGAGTCTGTCCATAGGATAACAATCAGTTGTACACTTCACAAATCTGGCCTTTATGGAAGAGTGGCAAGGAGAAAGCCAATTCTCAAAGATATCCATAAAAAGTGTCGTTTAAAGTTTGCCACAAGCCACCTGGGAGACGCACCAAACATGTAGAAGAAGGTGATCTGGTCAGATGAATCCAAAATCAAACTTTTTGGGCACAATGCCAAATGATATGTTTGGCGTAAAAGCAACAAAGCTCATCACCCTGAACACACCATCCTCACTGTCAAACATGGTGGTGGCATCATCATGGTTTGGGTCTGCTTTTCTTCAGCAGTGACAGGGAAGATGGTAAAAATTGATGGGAAGATGGATGGAGCCAAATACAGGACCATTCTTGAAGAAAACCTGTTGGAGTCTGCAAAAGACCTGAGACTGGGACGGAGATTTGCCTTTCAACAAGACAATGATGCCAAATATAAAGCAAAATCTACAATGGAATGGTTCACAAATAAACGTATCCAGGTGTTAGAATGGACAAGTCACAGCCCAGACCTGAATCCAATCGAGAATCTGTGGAAAGAGCTGAAAACTGCTGTTCACAAACGCTCTCCATCCAACCTCACTCAGCTCCAGCTGTTTGCAAAGGAATAATGGGCAAGAATTTCAGTCTCTCGACGTGCAAAACTGATAAAGACAGACCCCAAGCGACTGCAGCTGTAATCGCAGCAAAAGGTGGTGCTATAAAGTATTAACTTAAAGGGGACGAATAATATTGCACGCCCCAATTTTCAGGTTTTTCATGTTAACAAAAGTTTAAAATAAGCAATACATTTCATTCATCTTCCCAATTGTGTCCCACTTGATATTGATTCTTCACCATAACATTAACATTTTATCTTTATGTTTGAAGCCTGAAATGTGGGAAAAGGCTAAAAAATTCAAGGGGGCTGAATACTTTTGCAAGGCTCTGTATTTACACTGATTATAGAGTACCTTTGGGGATATTTATGGTATATTTTCCCTTTCTATACGGCTGTTGATATTTATCTAGGTGTAAATCTCTCCATTGATTTATATGGGAAGCCAAAAATCGGCAAGCAATGGTAAAGGTTTGATAATTTTCAGTGTTCCCATAGGAAAAAGCCGAGGGAATACGCAGCACGACAGTAGTGACTGATGATGTGTGTGTAGTGGATGGCTGTCAGGCACGGTGATCATAGTATGTTATGCACAGGGTGCAATCGGTCAAAACAGAGATCGACAAAGACAGTTGTTGAAACTGAAAAGTCTTAATGGGGCGTTCACACAGCAAGATAACCATGAACAAGCATTGTTAAAAACAAAAGTTGCTAATCAATGATATGGGCAGGGCTAATACTTCGCTCAACATTCAGAGCTCTGCTAGATCTGCAACACAGAAAACTGTGATTCTATCACAACTGGAGATAGACTAAAGCGGGCTTTACAAGCTACGACATCGCTCAAGTGATCTCGTTGGGGTCACGGAATTGGTGACGCACATCCGGCTGCTGTAGCGATGCCGTTGCGTGTGACACCTATGAGCGATTTTTCATTGTCGCAAAAACGTGAAAAATCGCTCATCGGTGACATGGGGGTCCATTCTCAAATATCATTACTGCAGCAGTAATGAAGTTGTTCCTCGCTCCTGCGGCAGCACACATCACTGCGTGTGACACCGCAGGAACAAGGAATCTCCCCTTACCTGCGTCCCGGCCACAATGCGGAAGGAAGGAGGTGGGCGGGATGTTACGTCCCGCTCATCTCCGCCCCTCCGCTTCTATTGGGTGGCGGTTCAGTGTCCCCTTAGAAAGGAGGCGGTTCGCCGGTCACAGCGACGTCGCCGAGAAGGTAAGTCCGTGTGACGGGTCCGGGCGATGTTGTGCGACACGGGCAGCGATTGACCCGTGTCGCTCAACCGATGCGGGCGGGTACGCACGCTGGCGATATCGGTACCGATATCGCAGCGTGTAAAGTGGCCTCTAGGCTCTGTGCACACTTGCCGGTTTTTGCTGCTGATTTCCTGCGGATTTGCTGCATTTTTCGCTGCATGTTATGTTCATAACATCTCTGCAATTAATCACCAGCAAAACCTATGGAAAAAAAAATGCTGTGCGCACTATGCGGATTGTGACAGCTGCATGTTTTGCTGCGGGATTCCCGCAGCAAAAACAATTGCATGTCACTTCTTTTCCGCACGTCGCTGCGGGATTTCACTCCATTGACTGCCATGTAATCGTGAAATCCCGCAGGGAATAACGCAGGCAGCAAATTCTGTGTGATTCATTGCGTTTTCCTGCGTTATTCCCTCCGGTATTTCGCGGTTTACCTGCGGTAATGTTCATCGCTGCCTGCGGTTTGCAGGAAAGTGATGTCATTATGACAGGAAGAGGAAGCGGAGGAGAGAGTAAACACACATATCAGACACAGACATAGAACACACATATCGCACTCACACACAGACATATAGTATACACATAGAATACACATAGAAAGCAAACGGACATATAGAAAAAAAAACACGTGGGCTCCGCTGTATTTTTACCGTCCAGCCGAGGTAAGCACACAGCGACGGCCCGGTATTCTCAGGCTGGGGAGGGCGAGGGGCAGGGTTAATGCCCCCCTTCCTCCCGCAGCCGAGAATTTCAGCCCGCAGCTGCCCCGGGACTGTCACATGCATTATGCGGCAGTACCGGAGTGTCCCCGGCTCTTCCAGATGCCGTGATGCGGTGGCTATCCAGGTAATAATGAGTTAAATGGCAGCGGATCGCTGCCATTTAAGTCCAGGCTTGATCATGGCCGCGTCTATGTGACAGCTGACATGATCAACCCGTAAGTAAAGTGAATAAGCACACACACCGAAAAATCCTTTATTTTAAATAAAACACAAAAAAGCCCCTGGTTCACCATTTTATTAACCCCTCCCAAAACAAAGCTCCGGCATAATCCACGTCCTGCGATGCTTGCATCCAGTCGCGACTGACACACAGCGCTGAATGCAGCCTCGCAGCGAGACAGCAGAGAGGTAATTACCGGTCATTTCCCACGTCAGTAATGTGAACACACATTACCGCTCGGGAGGGACAAATGCAGCGTGTGCTCACAGGGACTCTATAAATCTATGCCTCTATCTATTCTTCTCTCTGTATTCTATTCTTCTATCTGTCTATTTATCTGTCTGCTATCTATCTCAGAAGGAAATCTTTTTTTTTTTTCTTTTCAATGTGCTTTATTGCAGTGAATGCATTAAAGCACATGTACCAACCCGCATGCGGCAAAACCGCGGCAATACCGAGAACATTACCACGGTAAAACCGCAGAAAACCGCGGCAAACCGCATGCGGTTTTCGGGTGCGGTTTGCCGCGGTTTTTTACTGCGGGTGCGGTAATCTTTCGGACTCTGCGGAATTTTCTTAAGAAAATTCCGTTTTCCAGTGCGCACAGGGCCTAAGGACGTAGAGTCTGAAACGTGTCCTGGCTATATCTGTAAGATTTTATTATGAATTCATTCCACCGATGGATTTTTAATATGAATTAAATAAAGAATTTGTTTTTATGAAGATTGGGCCGAGCTTGCTGGATATCCTTTTCCCTTTGTCTATGCGTTATTTGTAGAGTATTCCCGGTATACAGCAGGTCTTGCAGAGTATATGTAGCGCCCAGGAAGGGGGTACTCTGTCCCAGGCGGTAACAAATGGGAATGTCACTCTGGTGACTGTTGCCCGATCCCGTGCTCTGGGCCCTTTTAGTTAATGGGGGTATTTACAGGGGAGATAAGAGTTTTTGTCATGTGACGCCACCTGCGGGTTGCGGTTAGTGATGGAGAACCGCTGCTGCTCAATGTGGGTACTCCCAGGGCTTGTGGTAGTGGCAGCTGCGATGGTAGGCCCTCCGCAGGTAGGGCTGTGCCTGGGAGATGTAGAGGGGCAATAACGGAGACCACACCGGGTTGTCTTTAACAGTCTCTACTCACTGTGGACCCGTTGATGACTGGTTCAGGTCCCCGGAGGACCAGTGCCAATGAAGTGACCCAGGTTGCTCTGTCCCCAACACTCTCTATAGATTGAGCCCTGTAGCGTGGAGCATTTGGGGAACCTGACTGTCCCTTTTGGGGTACAGTCTCCTTCTCCGTACGGCGGGCAGTGTGGACCCTGCGGGGAGGTAAGTGTCCGAACCCCGATCCTAGTTTACTGCTGATGCCCCGGATTATTTGGTTCAGTGAAGTCCGTGATGGTATCCTCACCAGGCAGGTATTTGCCAAACAGTCTAAAACTTGAGCTTGACCTAGGGCCCTGTGCCCCGTGCGTGCTCCGGTCCCAGCAGTATCTCCATACCCATCTTGGCGACCTCTCTCCTGTGCCCCCGGGGTCACCGTTACACAGACCCAGCTCCGGCACGTCCACAAACCTCTCCTGTTTGCTCCCAACTCTCTCACATTCTCTGACTGACTGACCCCTCGCACCAGGCTGGCTATACCTAGGGACTCATTCCCATGGTGACCATGCCCTTACGTGGTTAAACCTCTATGCCCAGTGTGGAGAGGAGAACTAGGATTTAGATTGTGTTTTGGTGGGGAAAGGCGCTGGTACTCCAGGTCCCAGGGGTTAGGTCTTGCATCCCCAGGAGGATGCAGTTCCCTGTAGTGCCCTGAGGTTCTCAGGGGCGCTACATATACATTGGTATTGTGAGGTCTTAAGGTGGTGTCACACACAGCGACGGCGAAAACGACGTCGCTGCTAAGTCACCATTTTCTGTGACGTAGCAGCGACGTCCCGTCGCTGTTGCTGTGTGTGACATCCAGCAACGACCTGGCCCCTGCTGTGAGGTCGCCGGTCGTTGCTGAATGTCCTGCTTCATTTTTTGGACGTTGCTCTCGCGCTGTGAAGCACACATCGCTGTGTGTGACAGCGAGAGAGCGACGAACTGAAGCGAGCAGGGAGCAGGGAGCCGGCGTCTGGCAGCCTGCGGTAAGCTGTAACCAAGGTAAACATTGGGTAACCAAGAAGCCCTTTCCTTGGTTACCCTATATTTACCTTGGTTACTAGCTTCCGCCGCTCTCACGCTGCCAGTGCCGGCTCCCTGCACACGTAGCTGGAGTACACATCGGGTAATTAACCTGATATGTACTCTGGCTAGGAGAGCAGGGAACAGGGAGCCGACACTGGCAGCGTGAGAGCGGTGGACGCTAGTAACTAAGGTAAATATCGGGTAACCAAGAGAAGTGCTTTCCTTGGTTACCCGATATTTACCTTAGTTACGCTTCCACGTGTCGCTGCTGGCTGGGGGCTGGTCAATGGTTGCTGGTGAGATCTGCCTGTTTGACAGCTCACCAGTGACCATGTAACAACGCAGCAGCGATCCTGATAAGGTCAGGTCGCCCGTCATGATCGCTGCTGCGTCGCTATGTGTGACCCCAGCTTTACAGGTATAACGCAGGTCTGGTGGGGTGTCCCTGGTACATGGAAGGTGTTATGGGTGTTTTGAGGATTCTGCGAGTTTCGTGGGGTGTTTTCGGTATATGTCAGGTCTTGGGTTTTTTTTTACAGTACACTGCAGGTTTTGTGGGGTGTTTCTAGTATACAGCAGATCTTGTGGGGTTTTACTGTATGCAGAAACTACCGTAGTACCTACCAAGAGCAGTCCATGTGTGGCACCCTTGACCTGGTTAGGCACCACTGAGTGCTGCACCCATGCTGGGGGCAGTGCAATACAGGTAATCCAGAAGGCTGACTGAGGTGTGACTACACAGGCGCATAGTAATCAGATCTCACACATTGACCTTTGAAGGGACTCCTGAGAGATTCCAGGAGGGGCATAGCCTCCATGTCCACTCAAGGGGTGTGGTAGAGAGCCTGGTTGCTAGGTTGCGTAGGCAAGAACAGGAGAGGAGGAGCAGTGAGCCAGTTTAGTGTGCAGCTCAGGGAGAGCAGACGTGAGGAGCAGACCCTGGAGCTGTTGCAGTCTAACAGCGTCCGCGCAGTGACTACCGACGGGGGAGATCGGTCACCTGGTAGTGCCACCCTAAATCCACCCAAGGCTAGAGAGAGCAAACGGGTGGCAGAGTAAGGGGACTGCTGGGGAGGTACCAGGCCCGCAAAGGGTAACAGGTCCCGGTGCAGAGATAGATTCTATCTAGATCCGGCAAGCAGCCGGAGTGACCTGGTCCAGGCTACAAGCAAACGGGCCGAAACGAGTGGAGCAGCAACTTCCCTGGGTGACCCCCGTAGGGACTGCAAGTCGGGGTCATCACAAACAACAGAAGGGCTAGAGAAGGCGAGTCAGTAGCCACCCTCACAAGTCAGCCTGAAGGACGCCTGGTTCATCCCAGCTACGCCTGGGTTCCTCACCCTGCCACCATCAGTGAGTAAAATCCCTGAAAGACTGTTTGGACTGTGCCTGAGTCATTCTGCGCCTTGTGGTTCCACACACCTACACAGGGTCCTGGGGCTTGCCTCACTCTCGGGAGGCCACCACAACTGACTGCACCCACCATCAGCCCCAGGCATCCCTTAATCTGCAGTGGCGGTCACCCTAGCCGCAATACCGAGAGTGGCGTCACAACAATCCTAAGAAGACATCTTACCTGTGACCAGACTGTTCCATCCACGTGGAGTCCCTGAAGGTAATGCACCGACACAACACCTGTGGGGCTTCACATCTGGCGCTGTGAACAGGATAAGGACTAGACCTGTAAAGACAGGTGACAATGTGCCTGGGCGGTCCGCTTAAAAAGTTTGAAGCGCCGCCATATTGCAACCATGAAAAGCGCACGAAGAAACAGCAGAAGCCCGCGCTGGAAGAAGTTACCGCCCACGAAGAGGTGTGGCTACCCAGAGATCCCCTGCAGAGTCCTGATCCCGCAAGTAATGAGAGCGGAGGTGTGCAGAGACGGCGGGAAGGAAAGGAAGCCACAAGCCTGCTGCTGGGAGAAGAGTTACAGGAAGTGACAAGCCTGCTACAGAGAGAAGATCTGGAGAGCAGCGACGACGCAGAGAAAATGGCGTTCACACGCAGCGATCCAGAGATGGGCTCCGCTGCCTGGTGGAACTCGGAGCTGGACCAGTGGTGTGAGAGGCTGGAGGCGAAGGTGCCGCATCAGATCCGGGAAGCACGCGCAGAACTCTGTGAAATGGCTGGAATCGCTCGGGCCCATGAGAAGTGGACGGCGAGGCAAGCGACGCGCGAAGCAGCGTCCGCCCGAACACCGGAGATGCTGCTGAGGGGTGAGTCATCTAATGCCTCTGCCAGCGCAAGTGCCCTGACCCCCGCTGCCATGCCCGCGGTCCCTGGAGAGACGCCCGGCGCGGCGACGCTGAACCAGGCCGCAGCCCCGTCAGGTGCGGCCCGCCAAGCCCAGGCCGCAACCACACCAGGCTCGGCCCGCCAAGATCCCACTGCAGCTGCGATGTCCATCCACACCGCAGGAGCGACGCCAATCCACACCGCAGGAGCAACGCCAATCCACACCGCAGGAGCGACGCCAATCCACACCGCAGGAGCGACGCCGATCCAGGCCGCAGCCACACCAGGTGTGGCCCGCCAAGATCCCGCCGCAGCCGCGATGCCCATCTGTCGCGGGCGGGGAGGAGGGTGTCAGCACACCGCGCTCACACCTTCTGCTCGGGTCCGGCAGTTGCTCCTGGTGGCTCGAGCCGTGGGCCGGATCCCGGGGTGTCTCGAGCGACACTCCTCGCCCGTGAGTGAAAGGGGGGTGTTTGTTGGGTGTGGGGATTGTTATAGTTCGTGACGCCACCCACGGTTGTGGTGATTGCACCACCGCTGCTCAGTGTGGGGGTCCCGGGGATGGTGATGCGGAGCAGCCAGGTGTTGTGTTGCCCCTCCGTGGGTAGGGGTTGGTGATCCCGGGGCCCGGTGATGAGATGTGAAGTGTAGGGCCTGGAGGGCGCAGGGGCACGGGGGCAGCGCTGTGCCTTGCGGCACTATGGTACTCACTCAGCCTGACACACGGACACAGTTTGTATGGTAAACCAACGGCTGGTAGGACGGTCCCACAGACGGCTGCACCTGCACTCCCGGTAGGTAACGGTGACGTTTCTCTTCCTTGCACCTATGTTGTCTGATGGTAGCGGTGGATTCCCTCCGGTTACCCGCTCCCCGACTGCAATCTGGGCCGGAGGAGCTCTACACTTTGCCCGCAGGCGCTGGCCCTGGGGAAACTTGTGCCTTGGCGGTGGCGGTGTCTCCCCGGTAATGGTCGGGCTGTTGCCGTCAATCGGGACTTGGTTGCTGGGGGATCTGCGTCCCCGTCACTGACGGATTTGGCAAATTTGGCGACTCCTAGCCTTGCCGGGGTCCGAGAGGCCCCTGCCCTGGTGCTGACTGTCCTTCGGAACACTGCTCCAGACCACCGGGCACACAGCCAACGGGGTCCTTCCAGGAACTTCCAAACTGTCCCCCTCCAAACAGTCACCGCCGTCGCTGACCTTGCTGTTCTGGCCCTACACACGGCTGGGCTCTCAGGCTTTCTTTCCTTCTGTCACTTTGCTTGCTTTCCTCCTTTACTCCCTTCACTTGCACTTTGTTGTTTACTTTAGCCCCTGCCTGGGCTACTCCTCACTCCTTCCACCTCCTCCTTCCTCACTCGACTCTCCCTGGACTCTAACTGCCTGGTTACTCCCTGCCTCCAGTGTTGTGAGCTCCTTGGTGGGCGGAGCCAACCGCCTGGCCCACCCCCTGGTGTGCATCATCAACCTCTGGAGGAAGGCAACAAGGATTTCTGGTTAGCAGGTGTGCCTACCTGGAGTGTGGGGTGTGGTGGTGTTGTGACCTGTGTCCCCTGGCTTGCCCAGGGCGACACATTCCCCCTTAGCAAAATGCAGACCGTCCGCGGGCTGCCGTCCTACACCGGTTTTATTTTTCTGTAAAAGGGGATAACAAGGGTTAATCAAACATCAATAACATTTTTAATCAAAAACTCTTCCCAAAACGGGAGGCACATTTTCTTAAACGTTGCAACGGTATACGGTCACGGTTTCCGCTCTCTCCCACCCAAGCAACCTGGCCCTGATGCTGCCCCTAAAACCCAGGCAGCACCCCTTGACCCACAGTCCAGCACAAGTCACCCGAGCGGGATCTGTCCCTCCCCTCCAGAGGGTGGCCACCGGTTCCTTTGGTGGCTGGGCCCTGGCCTGCTCCGCTCAGGGCCCTCCCTCCAACCTGCCTCTCCGGAGGCGGTATTGCGGAAACGGTAACGGTACCCAACATATTTACAAGCCACTTAACGTTTGTGGTTGCCCTGCAGAGTTCACGGGCTTGTCCATGGATAGTTCCCATGCAAATAAACTTAAACGGTCCCCACGGGGACAACGGTGCCGGCTCCAGCCGGTTGCAAATCACACGGTGAATCAGGTGAAGTACTCGGTCATTTTCATTTTCATCATTTCAAACTTTCAAACTTAACAAACAAACACACAACACTCTTTTACATTTGCGGACCCCTTTCATTCATAGAACGGTCTCCCTGTACCTAAGTGGGGGTCTACCTAGGTTGGAACGGGTGGACCTTCGGGGCCCGGTGTCAGTGGTACTAGACAGTGGGGTAGAGGGAACAATCGGTTCCTCCTCCCGGCTATAGTGTGGAGCAGGCGGAGGTGCAGGGGGGCTGGGTACAGGTTCATCCCTGGGCACTGGCACGGGTTCTGGCTCACGGTTAACCGCTTCCACTACTTCTTCATCCACGGGTTGTGGGAACAGTATCACTGGAAGTATCACCGCGCCGTTCTGTGTAGGCCAGTTTGCTGGGAAGTCACCCATTACAGTGTGGATTACCTCTGCTGCCTTTTCCACTGGTGGAGAAACCGGTACTTCAGCTTCTGCTTTCAATACTGGGGGGCATTTTTTTAGATGGTCCCGAGAAACTGTGGCCAGGGTGCCCCCTTGATCACGACTGATCTGGTAGGTTTTCCCATTGTCCCACTCGGTGGGTTGTACGACGTAAGGGACTTGCTCCCACTGGTCATCCAGTTTGTGGGCTTTTCTCTTCCGTTTCAGCACCACATCTCCTGGCTGGAAAGGACTTGCAGGCGCCTTCTGGTTGAACCGGTGCTCTTGCTGTTCTCGACTTCGACTGAGGTTTTTCTCTACATACTCCTGGGTTTGCCGGTACTGGGCCCTCCTCCGACTCTCCCACTCTGCCGTCGAAGGGAGTGCTTCCGGAGCTTCCAACCCCATCTCCAGATCCACCGGCAGGCGGCCAGGCCGAGCCCTCATCAGATACGCTGGGGTGCACTTTGTCGAGCTGGTTGGGATATTATTGTACATGTCGACCAAGTCGGGTAACTTTTCCGGCCACATGTTCCGTTCTTCCAGCGGTAGCGTCTTGAGGAGCCCCAGGACCAAGTGATTCATTTTCTCGCACATGCCGTTGGTTTGGGCGTGGTACGGAGTGGTCCGGATCTTCTTGCAGCCGTACAACTGGCAGAATTCGTGAAACACCTCTGCTTCAAAAGCCGGGCCTTGGTCAGTCAGCACCTTCTCAGGGTACCCATGAGGTCGGCAGAAATAAGCCTGGAACGCACGAGCAGCAGTTCGACCAGTCAGGTCCTTGACGGGGACTACCACGAAAAATCTTGAGTAGTGGTCTACCATGGTCAATGCGTAGCTGTACCCACTTCGGCTAGGGGTGAGCTTAACATGGTCTAGGGCGACCAGTTCCAGCGGCTGATGGGTGACGATGGGATGTAACGGTGCCCTCTGGCTAGTCTCGTCCTTTCTCCTCAGCGTACAAGGACCGCACTCTCGGCACCAGGCTTCCACCGATTCACGCATCCCACTCCAATAGAACCGCTCCCTCAACAGCATCTCCAGCTTCTTCCACCCGAAGTGGCCAGCACCATCATGGTATGCCCGCAGTACAGTAGCGACATCAGCCTGAGGAACGATCAACTGGCATATTTTCTCATGGGTCTTCGGGTTGATCAGCTCACGGTACAGCCTCCCTTGGTGTAGGTAAAGCCGTTTCCGTTCTTTCCACAAGCGTTGGGCTTCGGCTGGAGCGCTAGGGTCCATTCCCATGGCGCCTTGTTCCACCAGAGTCTTGACAAGGCGGACAGCCGGCGCTTGGTCCTGGGCGTCCTGCCACTCTTGACTGGGCCGCGGGTCCAGATCCACCCTTTGCTGACATACCTGTACCCTCTCAGTAGGCGGCTGGTGAAACGCAGGCAGCTCAATCTCCTCGAGGTCGTCGTCCTCACACCCCTCTTCTGACAAATGGGGCATCCGGGAGAGTGCATCTGCATTGATGTTGACACGACCAGCTCGGTACTTTATGGTGAAATCATAGTTGGCTAACCGGGCTACCCACCGCTGCTCCAGCGCGCCCAACTTGGCCGTGTTCAGGTGAGTTAACGGATTGTTGTCCGTAAACGCGGTGAATTTTGCTGCCGCCAGGTAGTGGCGGAACCGCTCTGTGATAGCCCACACCAACGCCAATAGCTCGAGCTTGAAGGAGCTATAGTTCTCAGGGTTCCTTTCGGTCGGCCGGAGTTTTCGGCTGGCGTAGGCAATCACCTTCTCCTTTCCATCCTGGACCTGGGACAAGACCGCTCCTAGCCCCACGTTACTGGCGTCCGTGTGGAGAATGAACGGGCGCCCATAGTCAGGGTACGCCAAGACCTCTTCTCCGGTCAAGGCCGCCTTCAACTGGCCAAAGGACTCCTCATGCTTGTCCTCCCACAACAGTGGGGCTCCAATGGGTCTACCACCTTTGGTCTGTCCCGCGAGGAGATCTTGCATGGGGGCAGCCATCTTCGTGTACCCCTTTATAAAACGCCGATAGTACCCTACCAGACCCAGGAACTGCCTTACTTCCCTCACTGTGGTTGGTCTCGGCCAGCTCTGGATGGCAGTGATCTTCTCAGGGTCGGGGGCAACACCATCCGCACTCACCACATGTCCTAGATACTGCACCCTGGGTTTCAGCAGATGGCACTTCGAGGGCTTCAACTTCATCCCGAACTTGGCAAGGGACGCGAACACCTCGGCCAGGTGCTCCAGATGGGCTTCATACGTCTGGGAATAAACAATCACATCATCCAAATACAGCAGGACGGTCTCGAAGTTTAAATGTCCCAAACAGCACTCCATCAACCGTTGGAAGGTCCCGGGGGCATTGCACAGCCCAAACGGCATGCTATTGAATTCGCAGAGCCCCATCGGGGTGGTGAAGGCGGTCTTCTCCCGGTCCTCGGGGGCCACGGCCACTTGCCAGTATCCGCTGGTGAGGTCAAGGGTCGAGAAGTAGTTTGCAGTTCTCAGTGCAGCCAAAGATTCTTCAATACGAGGCAATGGATAGGCATCTTTATGGGTTATCTGGTTGATCTTCCGGTAGTCCACACACATCCGCATGGTACCATCCTTCTTCTTGACCAGTACCAACGGAGCGGCCCAGGGACTACAACTGTCCCGAATAACCCATGCCTCCTTCATATTCTTCAACATATCTTTGGCACACTGGTAATGTGCAGGGGGAATAGGTCTATACCTCTCTTTGATAGGGGGATGTTCACCCGTGGGAATGTGGTGTTGGACCCCCTTGATCTGCCCAAAGTCTAGGGGGTGCTTACTGAAAACCTGTTCGTACTCCTGCACTACCCTGTGTACCCCTGCCCTGTGATGTGTAGGGGTATCATCAGTGCCCACATGTAGCTGTTGGTGCCACTCCTTGGTGTCCCCCTGGGGTGGGGAAGTGCTGGTGGTAGGTGGGAGTGTGGATGGACGGGCTTCCTGGATAGTGTGAGGGTCCAGGGTGAGCAGTTTGGCAATGGTGGCATACCGGGGGAGCCTGACTTCTTCCTCCCCACAGTTCAACACTCTCACAGGCACTCTCCCTTTCTTCACATCTACCACCCCTCGGGCGGCCACTACAGTGGGCCAGTGCTCGGAAGGCATGGGCTCCATCATCGCAGGGTAGTCACGCCCCTGAGGCCCTACTGCTGCCCTACACCAGATCATCATCTCACTCCTAGGGGGCACAGTCAATGGAGCAACATCCATCACTCGCACTCCACCAATCTCCCCTCCGGTTGAGCTTACATGCTGGCGGTACATCAGGGCGCGGATCTCACGCTGCACAGCCCTCTGCCGGCTCCCCGCCGCCGTGGCGGCTAGCCGTTGCAAAAGGTTCAACACATCAGCCATGCAGTGTTCCATCACATTGGTTCCCAGCACTATTTTCGGGTTATGATCACTGGGTTCATTCATGATCACAATCATGCCCTGATGTTGCAGTTCAGCTTGCCCCACTGTCATAGCCACTTCTTTATACCCCACCTGGGTCAATGGAAGTCCATTAGCGGCAATCAAATTTATACTAGGGTCTGGAGGCGCCAGCTCGTCTGTGGCCCAATACTGCTGATACAACGTGTACGGTATGGTAGTTACCTGTGATCCAGTGTCCAAGAGAGCCATCACTGGTATGCCGTCCACAGCCACGGGGATGATAGGGCGGGCCCCGACATATCGGTCTCGCCAGTCCGGGGGGCCACGGTGTTCTACTCCTGAGGATTGGCCCGGGGCCCCAGGGGTTGCTCGTTTAACGGGCACTGTCGGTAATAATGGCCCGGCTTACGGCACTTGTAGAAGATTGGAGGTCTGCTCCGCGGGTTGTTAACGCTTCTCCGCTGCATCCAGGGAACATCTTCGGGACTGTCAGCGAGCTGTATCTGCGCTGGAGGCTGGGATCTGGTCAGAGGTTGCAGTGCAGCAAGGATTTTGGCAAGGTCTCCGTCCAGGCGACGGACCTGGGCGGCCAACTCTTCGACGGTGCTGCTCGGGGCTGCAGGCATTACAGAGGTTGGTTTGGCTGAGGCCGCCATAACAGGAGCCGTCTCGACGGGCCACGGGACGGGTTCCAGAACTTCAGCAGCTAGGGGCTGTAGTGCTTTAATAGCCCGCTCCTTTAACACAGCGAAGTCCACATCAGGGTGTTCTAGGGCCCACAGCCGGAGTTGTTTACGATCCTCAGGGGACCTCATCCCCTGCGCAAATTGCTCCACTAACATCTTGTTGCTATCCGCCTCATTAATAGAGTTCACCCGCTTCAGCGTGCGGAGGGCGGTCTGCAGACGTAGAGCATAGTCCCGAATGCTATCCCCAGCTCGTTGCCGGCACTGGTAAAACTGCATCCTCAGCTCAGCTTCGGTCCGGGTCTCGAAGGCAGTCTGTAGCATCTCGAAGATGGCGGCTACAGAGAGCCGGTCCCCCTCGGCCCAGGTCTCCGCTTCCTGCTCCGCCGCACCGGTTAACTGGCCTAGCACTATCGCCGCACGTTGCTTATCAGTCAGGGGATACAGCTCTAGCAACGGATTAAGCTTCTTCCGGAAAGCCTGTAGGGCATCCGGTTTCCCGTCATACTGCGGTAGCCAGGCAGCTCCGGGTGCATAGGGCAAGGAAAACGGCATGACCTGAGCAAGCGCGGGGGCCGCGGCACCTCCCGCCGGTACAACCGGGACTTGGGCAGGCCCATTCCCATCCGCGTGTGCCGCTGCGGCTGCGACCACCGCTCCTCCAGCGGCTCCGTCGGGCGCAGACATCTTGTTTCCGTCCCCCTTAGCTCTTTCCGGCCCCTCCTCTCTCGGGGCGGGGTTTTGGCCTTCGCGCTTCTACTGCTCGAGAAGACGCTCGAGCGGGAACTTTTCGCGCCAAAGATGGCGGCTTCTGAAATTTTTCTGCCGGATGCCTCCGGCGGTAACAAGGCGCACCTCTACCTGACGGCAGAGCGGTAAGATCCTGTTCGTGACACCAAGTTGTCGCGGGCGGGGAGGAGGGTGTCAGCACACCGCGCTCACCCCTTCTGCTCGGGTCCGGCAGTTGCTCCTGGTGGCTCGAGCCGTGGGCCGGATCCCGGGGTGTCTCGAGCGACACTCCTCGCCCGTGAGTGAAAGGGGGGTGTTTGTTGGGTGTGGGGATTGTTATAGTTCGTGACGCCACCCACGGTTGTGGTGATTGCACCACCGCTGCTCAGTGTGGGGGTCCCGGGGATGGTGATGCGGAGCAGCCAGGTGTTGTGTTGCCCCTCCGTGGGTAGGGGTTGGTGATCCCGGGGCCCGGTGATGAGATGTGAAGTGTAGGGCCTGGAGGGCGCAGGGGCGCGGGGGCAGCGCTGTGCCTTGCGGCACTATGGTACTCACTCAGCCTGACACACGGACACAGTTTGTACGGTAAACCAACGGCTGGTAGGACGGTCCCACAGACGGCTGCACCTGCACTCCCGGTAGGTAACGGTGACGTTTCTCTTCCTTGCACCTATGTTGTCTGATGGTAGCGGTGGATTCCCTCCGGTTACCCGCTCCCCGACTGCAATCTGGGCCGGAGGAGCTCTACACTTTGCCCGCAGGCGCTGGCCCTGGGGAAATTTGTGCCTTGGCGGTGGCGGTGTCTCCCCGGTAATGGTCGGGCTGTTGCCGTCAATCGGGACTTGGTTGCTGGGGGATCTGCGTCCCCGTCACTGACGGATTTGGCAAATTTGGCGACTCCTAGCCTTGCCGGGGTCCGAGAGGCCCCTGCCCTGGTGCTGACTGTCCTTCGGAACACAGCTCCAGACCACCGGGCACACAGCCAACGGGGTCCTTCCAGGAACTTCCAAACTGTCCCCCTCCAAACAGTCACCGCCGTCGCTGACCTTGCTGTTCTGGCCCTACACACGGCTGGGCTCTCAGGCTTTCTTTCCTTCTGTCACTTTGCTTGCTTTCCTCCTTTACTCCCTTCACTTGCACTTTGTTGTTTACTTTAGCCCCTGCCTGGGCTACTCCTCACTCCTTCCACCTCCTCCTTCCTCACTCGACTCTCCCTGGACTCTAACTGCCTGGTTACTCCCTGCCTCCAGTGTTGTGAGCTCCTTGGTGGGCGGAGCCAACCGCCTGGCCCACCCCCTGGTGTGCATCATCAACCTCTGGAGGAAGGCAACAAGGATTTCTGGTTAGCAGGTGTGCCTACCTGGAGTGTGGGGTGTGGTGGTGTTGTGACCTGTGTCCCCTGGCTTGCCCAGGGCGACACACATCCACACCGAAGCAGTGATGCCCAGCCCGGCCCATCCAGCTCAGGCCGCCGCAGCGATGCCCTGCTCGGCCAGACAAGACCCCGCCGCAGCGGCAACGCTAATCCACGCCGCAGGAGTGAAGCTGACCAGGCCGCAGCCATGCTAGGCCCGGCCCGCCAAGAACCGGTTACTGCAGCGACTCCAATCCAGGCTGCCGCCATGCCAGGCACGGCCCGCCAAGACCAGGCCGCCGCCATGCAGGGCGCAGCCGAACTAGACAAGACCGCAAGGTCATCTACCCCGGCCTGTAAGGCCAGAGCAGACACCGCTCCCCAGCACAAGGAATTGGACCTCCCGTCCCCACCGAGTGAGGACCCCGAATACCTGAAGCTGAAGGCTGATCTGGAGGCTCATTTCCCAAAGGAGATAGTGGACCGGTATCTGCTCCCTCCACATGCCCGCAGGAAGACTCCCGCAACATCCACGGTGAAGAGTCCAGCACCCTGGCCTGCTGACAATAATCCATCCCCAGCGCTGCTGCAAGAGGAGTGCTCAGGAGAACTAAGGGGAAGGGGAGGCCAGGAGGCTGAGGAGCTGATGCCAGAAATGCTGCCATACTCCCGCTGTGATGAAGAGAGCCCAACACCCTCTGCTGATGAAGAGCTGACAGTACAGGCCCCAAGCATGTACGTAGACTGGGAGCCTGCAGTCACCAAAAAGTCCATGTAAAGTGAAGAAATAAAGTGAAGTACAGCAAGTTAAAGTTTGAAGTTCTGCAACGTTCAAGTTCAAGAGATGTGCCCACATGAACTTATGTGAGAACCCTTTTTGCACTTTGAAAAATAAGGACCATAGGCTATGAACTGGCTATAGCCACAAACTCTCGCAGTGTTTATAGTTACCTTGAATGGTGCCACCACCAGAGCCAGCCTGTTTAGGGGCCTGGCTCGCCTGTGACCAGGGAGCACGCCTGTTTATGGGGCCTGGCTCTCCACCACAAAGAGGGTACCTGGTCAGCACCAACTGTGGAGGCCGCCTCTATATCCTGCCAGAAGAGGCTGAAGGCGTGGCTCCACCAGGCCAGGTATACCCTGAAACCACCAGACCACAAAAGCCGCCTCTACATCCTGTCAGAAGTGGCTGAAGGCGCGGCTCGACGGGAGAAGAAGATTGGAGGAGAGGTCTGGGGAAACAGATGGCCCAGACCTGGTTACCAAAAGGACCGGTGACCTGCCTCCTGAGAGGGTTTTGGGTGGGTTAACGGACTTGTGGGTGGAGGGTGGTGATGTATGGTACCTGGTGGTTTTAAAATTTTTTAATGTTTTACTGTTTTATGCATTTTAAAATGTTGTCTTGCAGCCCGAGGACGTGCTGGTGATAACTAAGGGGGAATGTGGCGCCCCTGACCTAGTCAGGCACCACTGAGTGCTGCACCCATGCTGGGGGCAGTGCAATACAGGTAATCCAGAAGGATGACCGAGGTGTGACTACACAGGCGCATAGTAATCAGGTCTCACACATTGACCTTTGAAGGGACTCCTGAGAGATTCCAGGAGGGGGTGTAGCCTCCATGTCCACTCAAGGGGTGTGGTAGAGAGCCTGGTTGCTAGGTTGCGTAGGCAAGAACAGGAGAGGAGGAGCAGTGAGCCAGTTTAGTGTGCAGCTCAGGGAGAGCAGACGTGAGGAGCAGACCCTGGAGCTGTTGCAGTCTAACAGCGTCCGCGCAGTGACTACCGATGGGGGAGATTGGTCACCTGGTAGTGCCACCCGAAATCCACCCAAGGCTAGAGAGAGCAAATGGGTGGCAGTGTAAGGGGACTGCTGGGGAGGTACCAGGCCCGCAAAGGGTAACAGGTCCCGCTGCAGAGATAGATTCATCTTTCTTCTGTCAAACCTGCCTAAGGGGGCATTTCAGACCCTCAAGACAACACCACAGAGTCCGCAGCCACGTAGCAAAGAGAGGGCCCATAGTTCACAGGAGGCAAGCAGCCGGAGTGACCTGGTCCAGACTACAAGCAAACGGGCCGAAACGATGGGAGCAGCAACTTCCCTGGGTGACCCCCGTAGGGACTGCAAGTCGGGGTCATCACAAACAACAGAAGGGCTAGAGAAGGCGAGTCAGTAGCCACCCTCACAAGTCAGCCTGAAGGATGCCTGGTTCCAGCCTGGTTCCTCCCAGCTACGCCCGGGTTCCTTACCCTGCCACCATCAGTGAGTAAAATCCCTGAAAGACTGTTTAGACTGTACCTGAGTCATTCTGGGCCTTGTGGTTCCACACACCTACACAGGGTCCTGGGGCTTGCCTCACTCTCGGGAGGCCACTACAACTGACTGCACCCACCATCAGCCCCAGGCACCCCTTAATCTGCAGTGGCGGTCACCCTGACCGCAATACCAAGAGTGGCGTCACGACAATCCTAAGAAGACATCTTACCTGTGACCAGACTGTTCCATCCACGTGGAGTCCCTGAAGGTAATGCACCGACACAACACCTGTGGGGCTTCACACATGGAAGTACAATATGTGAAGCACGACTGTATCAGGAGTCATCAGTATCAAGCTAATTGCATGTGCCGAGTAAAGATGAAACCCTCTAACTTAGGCTTTGTGCGCACTAGTGCGTTTTGCCCGCGGATTTACCCGTGGATTTGCCGCGGAAATTTCTTGAGAAATGTCTGCAATCTTTGTGCAGACATTTCCCAGCAAATTCTATGGTAAAAAAAAAAAAGCTGTGCGCACTTGTGCGGATTTTTCTCAAGAAATTTCCTTGAGAAGAATTTCTCGAGAAACTTTCTTGAGAAAATGAACATGTCCATTATTTCCGCAGGTACACTGCGGATTTCGGCAGTACAGCCTGCAAAAATCCGCAGGGAACCACCCGCGGGCAAATCGCGGCAATTCCGCGGCTAATCCGCGGAAAATCCGCGTCAAATCCGCATGCGGATTTGGTGCGGATTTTTTCCGGAGGTCCGGAAATCTTTCACTCCCAGAAGTTTCTCAAGAAATTTTCTTGAGAAACTTCACATTTCTAGTGCGCACATAGCCTAAATCCCACAGAACAGCGACTGTACAAGTGTAAGATGTAATGCTCAGCCGCTCCTGCCCTACAATACAGTACTTTGTAAAGTAAAAGTGATATGGTTTTTTAGTGTTCTTATGCTCTCAGAGCAAGCACGGTATTAGTGGATCTACTGGACCGAAAGTGCCGCTCACTTGCCTGGAGGAGAAAATTGGATCGACCGCCGAGTCTTCTAGTAACTGTATATAATAGTCCACCAAAGAACATACATAGTTAAAATTCAATTCTTAAAGCTTAAATTTCCAGAGAATTTCAGCTTAATTGAGGTCTCATAATCAGCTTTTTGCTAACTTTCTTTTCCATGTACTGAAAATGTTATATCAATGCTGGATTTTGTCACTGATCTGCTGGCAGAGAAACGTTCTGGGAGCAGCTTACTTTTAATGAAGTGCGGCACTAATGATGGTGGTGACTCTCAAGGAAACAGACGTTAAAAGGACCCGTGGAAGTGACGCAGACAGAAATACCACCTGCAACCATCATTACCACTGCTCATACACATATGGGTAATAGCTTTACCAGCAAAGAGGTGCACAGTGCCAAGTACCAAACACTGGACGTAATACTCATCCAAAAGGCAGTATTATAGTAGTTATATTATTGCACATAGGGAGCAGTATTATAGTAGTTAGATTCTTGTACATAGGAGCAGTATTATAGTAGTTATATTCTTGTACATAAGGGCAGTATTATATTAGTTATTTTCTTGTACATGGGGGCAGTATTATAATAGTTATATTCATGTACATAGGAGGGCAGTATTATAGTAGTTATATTCTTATACATAAGGGCAGTATTATAGTAGTTATATTCTTGTACATAGGAGGCAGTATTATAGTAGTTATATTATTGCACATAGGAGGCAGTATTATAGTAGTTATATTCTTGTACATAAGGGCAGTATTATAGTAGTTATATTCTTGTACATAGGAGGCAGTATTATAGTAGTTATATTCTTGTACATAGGAGGCAGTATTATAGTAGTTATATTCTCGTACATAGTGGGCAGTATTATAGTAGTTATATTGTTGTACATAGGAGGCAGTATTATAGTAGTTATATTCTTGTACATAAGGGCAGTATTATAGTAGTTATATTCTTGTACATAGGAGGCAGTATTATAGTAGTTATATTCTTGTACATAGGAGCAGTATTATAGTAGTTATATTCTTGTACATAGGAGCAGTATTATAGTAGTTATATTCTTGTACATAGGAGCAGTATTATAGTAGTTATATTCTTGTACATAGGAGGCAGTATTATAGTAGTTATATTCTCGTACATAGTGGGCAGTATTATAGTAGTTATATTGTTGTACATAGGAGGCAGTATTATAGTAGTTATATTCTTGTACATAAGGGCAGTATTATAGTAGTTATATTCTTGTACATAGGAGGCAGTATTATAGTAGTTATATTCTTGTACATAAGGGCAGTATTATAGTAGTTATATTCTTGTACATAGGGGGCAGTATTATAGTAGTTATATTCTTGTACATAAGGGCAGTATTATAGTAGTTATATTCTTGTACATAGGGGTCAATATTTTAATAGTTATATTCTGTTCACATGCGGCAGAATTAAATATGTATATTCTTGTCCCTGGGGAAAACCTTTATAGTACACCGTGCTTGTATAAACAGCATATTCACCTTTTAGTTGTCAGGCTCACAATGGTATAGTCTACAAAAGCGCCCACCTACTTCCATGATCCACAGCTATATTTGGTTTGGCGCTGTTCTCGCAGGTCAGACATTGAGCATCACAGGGGGTGAAAATGATCACAGCAAAGTTCTCACTGGAGGAGAACATTCATCCTGCGCCCTTTCCTGAGGCATGATCTGTGTAACCTGTGTGCACATTCAAGGAAAGCAGATGGCTCTAGATGAAAATGAGAAACACGAAACAACAGTCCAAAAAGAGCAGTCACAAACATATTTATTATGGAATTTCCTTACGACTCGCAATAACATGGTCCTATCCTCAGGGGACTCTTTGATCCGGTTATAAGCGTGAGGAGAGATCGCTACAGTTTAATGCAAACCTATCTCTGAAGCAGACGGCATGGACACAAACACTTAGAAGATGCGTATTTCACACCTTGTGTTTTCATAATTGTGTCTCTTTTAGAGAATTTCAAATATTTTAAAAGCTTTTACACCTCAATTTAAAAAAGTGAGTGATCATCAATCAGATATTAAAATTACCTGACATATTTTGTACATGTCCATGCTGTATTATATTGTAATAGTTATATTCTGTATATATTAAAAAGTATTATAGTAGTTATATTCATGTATATTGGGGGGCAGTATTATAGTAGTTATATTCTTGTACATAGGAGCAGTATTATAGTAGTTATATTCTTATACATAGGAGCAGTATTATAGTAGTTATATTCTTGTACATAGGAGCAGTATTATAGTAGTTATATTCTTGTACATAGGAGCAGTATTATAGTAGTAATATTCTTATACATATGAGCAGTATTATAGTAGTTATATTCTTGTACATAGCAGCAGTATTATAGTAGTTATATTCTTATACATATGAGCAGTATTATAGTAGTTATATTCTTGTACATAGGAGCAGTATTATAGTAGTTATATTCTTATACATAGGAGCAGTATTATAGTAGTTATATTCTTGTACATCGGAGCAGTATTATAGTAGTTATATTCTTGTACATAGGAGCAGTATTATAGTAGTTATATTCTTGTACATAGGAGCAGTATTATAGTAGTTATATTCTTGTACATAGGAGCAGTATTATAGTAGTTATATTCTTGTACATAGGGGCAGTATTATAGTAGTTATATTCTTGTACATAGGAGCAGTATTATAGTAGTTATATTCTTGTACATAGGGGCAGTATTATAGTAGTTATATTCTTGTACATAGGGGCAGTATTATAAGGGGCAGCATTGTACTAGTTATATTCTTGTACATAGGGAGCAGTATTATAGTAGTTATATTCTTGTACATAGGGGTAGTATTATAGTAGTTATATTCTTATACATAGGAGCAGTATTACAGTAGTTATATTCTTATACATAGGAGCAGTATTATAGTAGTTATATTCTTGTACATAGGGGCAGTATTATAGTAGTTATATTCTTGTACATAGGGGCAGTATTATAAGGGGCAGCATTGTACTAGTTATATTCTTGTACATAGGGAGCAGTATTATAGTACTTACGGTATATACTTGTACGTAGAGGGCAGTATTATAGTAGTTATATTCTTGTACAGAGGGGCAGTATTATAGTACTTATATACTTGTACGTAGAGGGCAGTATTATAGTAGTTATATTCTTGTTTATAAGACCAATATTATAGTAGGTAAATTCTTATACACTGGGGGCAATGGGGATGGATTTTATACACCGGTTAAAATGGTTCCAGATGTTCTATACTAGGGGGAAATTGGACTAAGACGCGTGCCCAATACTTTTCGCAAAATACATATTGTATATATGAGTTATTGATGGTGAGATGGGGTATTATAATAGTAATATTATTTTCTGTATTGTTGTACCTTTTTTCTTTCCATTAGAATCAAGTACTTCCCTACTTTTACCATTGACCAATTTCATTTTCCAATTCTTCTTGTATCCCCATCCATCCAGCTGCCATCATGATTGACGTCTAAGTGACAGTTCTGCATTATTAAAGTTTTGATAACTGTCTATTGCATAGTGTTGGGAGACACAAGGTTCCTACCATAAATCTTTTCAGCGTGCGGATTAACAACGTTACAACACCCCTCGCCCGGCTATTTGGGATTGCGGTCAATTGTTAAGTCATCTCAAATCTTACTTGCCAGCTGAGCCCGGCCTTTCAGACGTGTCCACAACAGAGCGACACCCAGCTATAGGGGGAAACCTACAGATGAGGCGATAATTAGGTGGTAAGATCACTAAAAGCCTTTTTTAGCGTTTGCTTTCTGAATGAATTGACTTAAAAAAATGAAGCGTAATTGGTTTCAACCAAAGAAGCCAAAAATGTAAATTCCTGGCTGGTAATATGTGCGTTTTCATTGGCAAAGTGCAAAGAGGGGATAATCAGCGACGTCTCTTCACATTTATCCTGGAATTGTTTGAGAAAGGGCAGAGTAAAAGTGCTAGGAGGCCCCGGCTCCTGCAGACGTGAGCTAAATACTGAACCTGCGGCTGCATCGTTACACGGAAAACGACCAGATTTATGCTCCTGTACCACCCCGCAATCGGCAGGTCACTTCGCTCTGAAAGGGTGCTGGCGCTACTTAGGGGGGTGGTAGGTAGGTGTACGGCCGGAGCCATGTTTGAGTTCGTGACACCACCCACGTGGTTGTGGTGAAGGTGGACACCACCGCTGCGGTTACTGAGCACCCAGGGGAGATAGTGATGCAGCAAGATGTTAACCCCTCCGTGGGCAGGGGTGGCGGCCCCGGGACCCGTTGGGGAGAGCTGCTGGGCAGTGCAGGGCGGTGCGCGGCCAGATGGCACTGTGGTACTCACTGTTATTGACACACACAAGTCTCTGGTAAGCAAGGTTGATGGTGGTCGGTGCCCGCAGCTGGCTGCGTCTAGTCCCCCACCCGGTTCGGTGGTCTTTGTCTTTCTCCTGCACCGTGTAGTGTATGTGTAGACTGCCTGCGCTTCAGCGACGGGAGTCCGCTCCCCGGCTTTGTATATGTCGGAGGAGCCCGTTTGCCCGCAGACGCTGGCCTGTGGGATCTCTCTGCCTGTGAGGTGGCTTTCTATCCCCCTCGGTGGGCTGTTGTCTTCAGTCAGGACATGGGAGGGAAAGGACCTAAAGTCCAGACCGCAATCAGTCAATTAACTCAGTCCAGTGGATTCTGGACCTCGTTTCAGGGTCTGAGTACCCCCCTGTGTGCTCCGGTTTCCAGTTGGTTCCCCGGGTCGGTACCGGCGGGCCTCTACCCTGTCCCAGTCCACCACAGTTCCACCGAGCCGTCTTCCTGGCTTCTGCAGGCTAGGCCACCGTCTGCCTCCTAGCCAAAGGTGCCCGGGCTCCAACCCCGGCACCTGTCAGTCTGTTACAGGCCTGTCACACAGGCCTCAAAAAATAACTCGGGCACACAGTAAAGATAAGAGTCCGAAACAAATGTTATTTGAATTTCAGTATGCTTGTTTTATTGATGCAAAGGACCAGACAATTCTGACGTATCGGCCTTCACATATAGGCCTTCCTCAGAGATGGTCTATATGATAATGGAAGAGACATGTGGTCGAGTCACTACTCAGAGCGAACCTATCTCGTTCTTCTAATCTCATTATTTCCTGCTTCAGGATTGTCTGGTTACACTTCCTAATAGGATTAAGTACCGCATAAACTGCCCCCCCCCCCCGTAGTATCTATATACCACCGGTGTGTAAGCTACTGCAGCTTTGATGTTCACAAAGGCATTCGTGTATATCATGATGTTATCGCTCTGAGTAGTGACTCGACCACATGTCTCTTCCATTATCATATAGACCATCTCTGAGGAAGGCCTATATGTGAAGGCCGATACCTCAGAATTGTCTGGTCCTTTGCATCAATAAAACAAGCTTACTGAAATTCAAATAACATTTGTTTCGGACTCTTATCTTTATTGTGTGCCCGAGTTATTTTTTGACTCCATTGATTTTTTTCTCGGAGGCACCAACTATATCTGAGTGAGCCAGACCTTATTTTGTATTGTCACACAGGCCTGTCCTCCTCCACTCCTCTCTCAGACCGAACTCAACTGTCTGTGTCCTGCTTCAGGCCCTCTGAACTCCTTGGTGGGCGTGGCCAACCCTGGCTCCACCCCCTTGTATGTCCATCAAGCTCTGAGGGAGGTGACTAGTGTTTATGGTTTGGCTGGTGTTACCTAGTGAGGGACTGGTGTTGTGCGGTGTGCTGTGACTACCTGGCTAGTCCAGGGCGTCACACTCCCCCTTGGTTAACTACAGACTGTCCGCGGGCTGTCCGACCACCACCGTTTATTTTTCTGAACTGAAAAAGATAAAAACAGTGAACAAGCATACTAACATATTTACAATTATGAAAGCTTTTGCATTCCCTGCGGGCGCCGCCGCTCCATCGGTCAGCGCGGGGCCGGCATCAGGCTTGGGAGCAGACATCCTCCATCTTTTTGTGGCACTCCCTTTTTCTGCTGGGCAGTTTCGCTTTCCGACCGCGCGCTTTGCTGCACGGCCGTGTTCCCAGGGGGCGGGCCTTCAGCTTTCGCTCCCTTTCTGTGGGTTTGAAGACTCTGGCGGGAATCTTCATGCCAAAAGATGGCGGCAAGATGGCGGATTCTGCAAATTTCGCAACTGATCACCGCTGACTTCACTTCAAGGCGCACTTCACTAGGTAAGTGAATAGGTAAGTATCCTCTTCGTGACGTCAGAAGAGTTGATGTGTACCGCCCCGCACTCGGCTGCAGCCGAGCCGCTCGGGTCCGGGCTTGTTGGTGGGTGGCTCGAGCGCCTACGGACCCGGGGTCACTTTGCTCTTAAAGGGTGCTGGCGCTACTTAAGGGGGTGGTAGGTAGGTGTACGGCCGGAGCTGTGTTTGAGTTCGTGACGCCACCCACAGGTTGTGGTGAAGGTGGACACCACCGCTGCGGTTACTGGGCACCCGGGGCAGATGGTGATGCAGCAAGGTGTTAACCCTCCGTGGGCAGGGGTGGTGGCCCGGGACCCATTGGGGTGAGCTGCTGGGCGGTGCAGGGCGGTGCGCGGCCGGATGGCACTGTGGTACTCACTGTTAATGACACACACAAGTCTCTGGTAAACAAGGTGTAACACCTGCCTGGATCCACAGACTCAGACGGGCTGTAATGGACAGGCTAGAGGGAAGCCAGTCACCAAGCAGGACCCCCAGAACCCTAAAACCCTTTAACACCCTATACAGGAATTTGGAATTACACAGGGCCCTGGAGATCACTACCTGTGGAAGGCTGCAGTCTGAGAGAGTAGTCATCAGGCATGGTCAAACCAGGAATTGCAGAACAGGGACAGAATTGGAAGGCAAGGACGTAATCAGAACACGTAGCAGAGGTCAAATCCAGATCGGGCAGCGAGGTACAAAAACAACAGGCAGGAGGGTAGTCAGGAAACAAGCGGTAATCAGCACACAAAATCACAGGACAAAACAGGAGCCAGAATTCTCAGAACTATCTCTGGCAGAGGTCAGCAGACAGGAGGGGAATTAAGAAGGGTATGGTGTCTTCCCATTGGCTGTAGCTGAATGATGGTACTTCAGCTGGGAGACACCCGCCACCTACAGTCAGCTAGTGGCACTGCAGATCCCCAGGAAACCCAGACCTGTGGATGATCGGAGCCTGCGCCCACTAGCGCCGCTGGCATCGACTCCTCTCCCATCATCAGCACTATCCACGGCAGGAAAACGGCATCGCCAGGCGATCGGAGCAGAAGTCGATGGAGCGGACTCCGGTGGTGACGTAACACAAGGTTGATGGTGGTTGGTGCACGCAGCCGGCTGCATCTGGTCCCCCACCCAGTTCGATGGTCTTTGCCTTTCTCCTGCACCGTGTAGTGTATCTGTAGACTGCCTGCGCTTCAGCGAAGGGAGTCCGCTCCCAGGCTTTGTATATGTCAGAGGAGCCAGTTTGCCCACAGTCGCTGGCCCGTGGGACCTCTCTGCCTGTGCGGTGGCTTTCTATCGCCCTCGGTGGGCTGTTGTCTTCAGTCGGGGAGGTAACCCCGGCACACTACTACTCCCAAAAAGAAGAGACGTATGATGATGCTGAACTTTTTTTATATCCTCCTACCACTACCGGTGACGCAGGGCTTTCCCTCTATTTGTTGTCTTCAGTCGGGACTTGGGTGGGAAAGGACCTAAAGTCCAGACCGCAATCAGTCAATTAACTCAGTCCAGTGGATTCTGGACCTCGTTTCAGGGTCTGAGTACCTCCCTGTGTGCTCCAATTTCCAGTCGGTTCCCCGGGCCGGTACCGGCGGGCCACTACCCTGTCCCGATCCACCACGGTACCACCGAGCCGTCTTCCTGACTCCTGCAGGCTAGGCCATCATCTTCCTCCTAGCCAAAGGTGCCCGGGCTCCAACCCCGGCAACTGTCAGTCTGTTACAGGCTTGTCCCACAGGCCTGTCCTCCTCCACTCCACTCTCAGACCGAACTAAACTGTCTGTGTCCTGCCACTGGCCCTCTGAACTCCTCGGTAGGCATGGCCAACCGCCTGGCTCCGCCCACTGGTGTGTCCATCAAGCTCTGAGGGAGGTGACTAAGGCTTATGGTTTGGCTGGTGTTACCTAGTGAGGGACTGGTGTTGTGCGGGGCACTATCTGTGACTACCTGGTTAGTCCAGGGCGTCACACTCCAAAAGGCACAATTTTACAGCATAAAATGGTTTTTCAAATTCGGAAAATCCCTTTTCCCTGGCTGCAGTATATATCTTGCATTACTCACCCTCCCCTGGTCCAGCTTTGTTTTTCCTCCCTTGTTCCTGGTGCCTGTTATTGTCACATCAACGGCGTTGCAGCCAATCTGTGAGCTATGCAGCTCTGAGCGGCTCATGCCGTCGGCTTGTGCTGGACCCAGGGAAGGTGAGTAAAGCACAGCTTGCTTGTTTCTTGTTTTTAAACAAAGTACAGCTGGGAAACATAGGTTTTCCAAAAATCCCTTTTTTCAAGATCTCTTCCTGCCGTCAGTGAATGAAATCACTACTTTTATGCAAACCTATCCTTATTATTGTCACGCTCTCCGGTCCCCGTGGCCCGCTCCCCGGTTCCCGTGCCCCGCTCTCCGGTTCCCGACGGCGTCCCCTGCTCACCGCTCCGGTCCCGGCTTCCTCTTCCTCGCCTGCACCCTCCATGTGTCCTGCGCCCCGCTCCCGGCGCCCCTCTGCGACACGGGACTCACAGCCGGGCACTCCTGCTTCCTCTGCACCGCTCCCTGTACTGGCTTCTGGCACACGGGCCTCGCGCATGCGCATTAGGGCGCACGCGCGGTCATTGACCCTCTCTTAAAGGGCCAGCACCTAGAAACAGGAAATTGCATAGACAGGTACAGGGTATATTAGGCTTCTCTTTCCTGGTGGGCGGGGCCTGTTCTACGCGTTTAGTAAGCTAGGAGTTCAGGTCCCCGTATTGCTGTGTCCAGTATTAACCCCTGTCTGTCTCGCAGAGCCTGTCCTGCTACGCCAGCCGGTCCTGACCACGTCCGCTCCAGTACTCCTGACGGTCTTTGGCGGATGTTCCACCACCTCTTCAGCTCCGCCAGTCTCCAGTCCCTGGCTCCATTTGGTGACCCGTCCTCTCGCTCAGCAGGTTCCGGATTCCGCCTGATCCTACAACCTGGCCTCGGACCCTGAGCCTCGTCACCCAGACTACCGTCTAGAACTCTGTGTTCCCAGCGACATCTACTTTCCAGCTCTCATACGGACTGTCTTGCTACCAATAGTACTTCGGCTGCCGTGCATCAAGGCCCTCTGGTGGGGTGACCGGTCTGGCTGCCTCACCAGGGGAACCCGGTGTACGGTCCAGTGTTTCCACCACCCGGACGTAACAGCTAGAACAGGCCATGGATCCCGCCGATGCACTAGCAACCCAGCTGGCTGGATTACAGCAGGAACTCGGACGACAACGTGAGACCCAATCCCGTATGTTGGCCTTCATGACATCCGTGGACACCCGCCTGAATAAGCTGCAAGCAACTGCCACGTCTCTGGCGACTCAATCCACATCCGCAGCTCCCGTGGTAGCCTCCTCGGATACTTCCAAACTCCGTTTGGCCTCACCATCCCGGTACGCCGGAGATCCCAAGACCTGCAGGGGATTCATAAATCAGTGCTCCCTCCATTTCAAGCTGCTGCCGCACCTTTTTGCCTCTGACCAAGCCAAGGTCGCGTTCGTGATGTCCCATCTTGAGGGAGAGGCACTGGCCTGGATGAACCCCTTGTGGGAGAAGGAGGATCCGGTAACCACCGACATCCAGGAGTTCCTGCAGGCGTTTCGTATTACCTTTGCCGAGCCCGGACGCGCCTCCGCGTCCGCCTCATCGCTCCTCAGGCTACGTCAGGGGACTTTGACGGTGGGCCAATATGCTATCCGCTTCCGCACCTTGGCCTCAGAATTAGGGTGGAACAATGAGGCCCTAACCGCCGCCTTCTGGGAGGGACTCTTGGGCCGTATTAAGGATGAGCTGGCTGGTCGTGACGTGCCTTCCACCCTGGATGCCCTGATCGCTCTAGCGACCCGAGTGGATCTTCGCTTTCAGGAACGATCCAAAGAGGTGTCCCGCGAGAGGCGTCCGATACGGCACTCCTCCCCACTACTGAAGTCCATCGCTCCCCAGTCGGCGTCATCTGGCGCATCTGCCCACGAGCCCATGCAGATTGACCGCCTGAGGCAGTCTGAGCAACGCAGAGCAGAATGACTAGCAAAGGGTCTCTGCTTCTACTGCGGAGATGGCACACACCTGCTCCGCTCCTGTCCCGAGAAGCCGGGAAACTCCAAAGCCTAGGCTTGGTAGGAGAGGCCACCCTAGGTGCTGGGACTCTCTCAGACTCCTTTACATGGACTGTTCAAGTGACTACAGAAGAGAACCGGTTCACGGCAGAGGCGTATCTCGATTCCGGAGCAGCAGGCAACTTCATCCAGCAGGCTACGGTGGATAAGTACCAGGTGCCTGTTCTCCCACTAGAAAAACCGCTGGTGATCACCTCTGTAGATGGGAGACCCCTCTCTGACACCGTCTCGTTGATCACCAGGCCTATGGAATTACGGATCGGTGCCCTGCACACCGAGAAGATCACCTTCTACGTCCTCCCGCGCATGTCTCATCAGATCCTGTTGGGACTTCCATGGTTACGGGCACACGAACCGTCGGTCAGCTGGAGTACAGGTGAAATTACCCGATGGGGCTCCTCGTGTCACGAGAGATGCCTGAAATCCATACAGCCCATCCGACGACCTCCGGTTCCAGAGTCTCTACCAGGACTGCCTTCCGCCTACTGGTCCTTCACGGACGTGTTTGATAAAAAGGAGTCAGAGATACTACCGCCTCATCGTCCCTACGACTGTGCCATAGACTTACTGCCGGGAACTACGCCTCCTAGAGGAAGGATATACCCCTTGTCCCCTGCTGAAACACGGGCCATGTCTGCCTATATCACCGAGAGCCTGGCAAAGGGGTTCATTCGGAGATCTTCGTCCCCTGCCGGAGCAGGGTTTTTCTTCGTCAAGAAGAAGGAAGGTGATCTGCGCCCCTGCATTGACTACCAGGGATTAAACCAGATCACTGTGAAAAATAAATACCCTCTGCCACTCATCCTGCTCCGAGGAGCTCGTGTATTCACCAAGTTGGATCTCCGTGGGGCCTATAACCTGGTTCGCATTCGCTCTGGAGACGAATGGAAGACCGCATTCAACACTCGGGATGGGCACTACGAGTATTGTGTCATGCCCTTTGGTCTGTGTAATGCTCCGGCAGTCTTTCAAGAACTGGTGAACGACGTGTTCAGAGACCTCCTCTATGTCTGTGTCGTGGTGTATCTGGACGACATCCTGGTCTTCTCTCCGGACCTACAGACCCACAGAGAGAACGTGCAGCTAGTATTCCAAAGGCTTAGAGAGAACCGCCTGTACGCCAAGTACGAGAAGTGTGTTTTTGAAAAGTCGTCTCTTCCCTTCCTGGGGTATGTAATCTCTGACACTGGCCTGCACATGGACCCAAAGAAAGTGTCTTCCATCCTAAACTGGCCTCCTCCCTCCGGGCTGAAGGCCATCCAACGCTTCCTCGGCTTTGCAAACTATTATCGTCAATTCATCCCGCACTTCTCTGCCCTGACTGTGCCTCTCTCTGCCTTGACTAAGAAGGGAGCTAATCCTAAGGACTGGCCACCTGCGGCCGATGCCGCGTTCTGCTCTCTAAAACAGGCGTTTGCTTCTTCCCCGGTTCTCCATCGCCCTGAATTGAACCGACAGTTCACCTTGGAGGTGGATGCCTCCTCCTCAGGGGCCGGGGCAGTGTTAATGCAGAAATCCGCCACCGGGAAGATGGTCACTTGCGGATTCTTCTCCAAGAGCTTCTCGGCACCCGAACGCAACTACACCATCGGTGATCGAGAGCTACTGGCCATCAAGCTGGCCTTGGAGGAATGGCGCTACCTCCTGGAGGGAGCAGTATACCCAGGGGTGGGGAACCTCCGGCCCGCGGGCCGCATGCGGCCCGCCATGACCTTTTATGTGGCCCCCGGGCAGATTCCCGGGGGAGGCAGTGCTGGTGCTGTCACCGGAGTTTGCTGCCGCCGGCCCTTTAAATCCACACATTGCTGTTTGTGCTGCAATGTGTTCTCCCGTGGCCAGTGCCAATTGTGGGCGGGTCCACAGCAGCCTCACAGCTTCCTGCCTTGTGTGTCCGCCCCCTGCCCTCCGGAGATCAGTGCCTGCCAGTGCCTTCTCCTTCTGATGCAGTGTGTCCGGCTCCTGCACTCCGGTGATGTGAGTGCGATGCTGCTGTGAGTCCAGCGCCGACCCTCTGCTGCTATGTGCCCTTCCCAATGCTTTGTGCCTCCCCACACCAGTTCTGTAAACCCTCTCCCCCAGAGTTGCATGAAACTCTCAGCGCAGTGTGGCCCCCAATGTCCTGTGTGCACCCCTCCCCCAGTCCTGTGTGCAGCCCATCACCCAGTAGTCCTGTTTGCACCCCCCCCAATCCTGTGTGCACCCCTCCCCCAGTCCTGTGTGCAGCCCCCCAATGTCCTGTGTGCACCCCCACACAATCCTATGTGCAGCCCATCACCCAGTCCTGTGTGCACCCCCCAGTCCTGTGTGCACCCCCCAGTCCTGTGTGCACCCCCTCAGTCCTGTGTGCACCCCCTCAGTCCTGTGTGCACCCCCTCAGTCCTGTGTGCACCCCCCCAGTCCTGTGTGCAGCCCCCCCCAGTCCTGTGTGCAGCCCCCCCAGTCCTGTGTGCAGCCCCCCCAGTCCTGTGTGCAGCCCCTCCCAGTCCTGTGTGCAGCCCCCCCAGTCCTGTGTGCAGCCCCCCCAGTCCTGTGTGCAGCCCCCCCAGTCCTGTGTGCAGCCCCCCCAGTCCTGTGTGCACCCGTCCCCCAGTCCTGTGTGCAGCCCCCCAATGTCCTGTGTGCAGCCCATCACCCAGTCCTGTGTGCACCCCCTCAGTCCTGTGTGCACCCCCTCAGTCCTGTGTGCACCCCCTCAGTCCTGTGTGCACCCCCTCAGTCCTGTGTGCACCCCCCCAGTCCTGTGTGCACCCCCCCAGTCCTGTGTGCACCCCCCCAGTCCTGTGTGCACCCCCCCAGTCCTGTGTGCACCCCCCCAGTCCTGTGTGCACCCCCCCAGTCCTGTGTGCACCCCCCCAGTCCTGTGTGCACCCCCCCAGTCCTGTGTGCACCCCCCCAGTCCTGTGTGCACCCCCCCAGTCCTATGTGCAGGCCCCCCAGTCGTGTGTACAGCCCCCCCCAGTCGTGTGTGCAGCCCCCCCAGTCGTGTGTGCAGGCCCCCCAGTGATGTCTGTGCAGCCCCCCCCCAGTGATGTCTGTGCAGCCCCCCCCCAGTGATGTCTGTGCAGCCCCCCCCCAGTGATGTCTGTGCAGCCCCCCCCCAGTGATGTCTGTGCAGCCCCCCCCCAGTGATGTCTGTGCAGCCCCCCCCCAGTGATGTCTGTGCAGCCCCCCCCAGTGATGTCTGTGCAGCCCCCCCCAGTGATGTCTGTGCAGCCCCCCCAGTGATGTCTGTGCAGCCCCCCCCAGTGATGTCTGTGCAGCCCCCCCCAGTGATGTCTGTGCAGCCCCCCCAGTGATGTCTGTGCAGCCCCCCCCAGTGATGTCTGTGCAGCCCCCCCAGTGATGTCTGTGCAGCCCCCCCCAGTGATGTCTGTGCCTCCCCCCCAGTGATGTCTGTGCCTCCCCCCCAGTGATGTCTGTGCCTCCCCCCCAGTGATGTCTGTGCCTCCCCCCCAGTGATGTCTGTGCCTCCCCCCCAGTGATGTCTGTGCCTCCCCCCCAGTGATGTCTGTGCCTCCCCCCCAGTGATGTCTGTGCCTCCCCCCCAGTGATGTCTGTGCCTCCCCCCCAGTGATGTCTGTGCCTCCCCCCCAGTGATGTCTGTGCCTCCCCCCCAGTGATGTCTGTGCCTCCCCCCCAGTGATGTCTGTGCCTCCCCCCCAGTGATGTCTGTGCCTCCCCCCCAGTGATGTCTGTGCCTCCCCCCCAGTGATGTCTGTGCCTCCCCCCCAGTGATGTCTGTGCCTCCCCCCCAGTGATGTCTGTGCCTCCCCCCCAGTGATGTCTGTGCCTCCCCCCCAGTGATGTCTGTGCCTCCCCCCCAGTGATGTCTGTGCCTCCCCCCCAGTGATGTCTGTGCCTCCCCCCCAGTGATGTCTGTGCCTCCCCCCCAGTGATGTCTGTGCCTCCCCCCCAGTGATGTCTGTGCCTCCCCCCAGTGATGTCTGTGCCTCCCCCCAGTGATGTCCGTGCCTCCCCCCAGTGATGTCCGTGCCTCCCCCCAGTGATGTCTGTGCCTCCCCCCAGTGATGTCTGTGCCTCCCCCCAGTGATGTCTGTGCCTCCCCCCAGTGATGTCTGTGCCTCCCCCCAGTGATGTCTGTGCCTCCCCACAGTGATGTCTGTGCCTCCCCACAGTGGTGTCTGTGCCTTCCCCACAGTGGTGTCTGTGCCTTCCCCACAGTGGTGTCTGTGCCTTCCCCACAGTGGTGTCTGTGCCTCCCCACAGTGGTGTCTGTGCCTCCCCACAGTGGTGTCTGTGCCTCCCCACAGTGGTGTCTGTGCCTCCCCACAGTGGTGTCTGTGCCTCCCCACAGTGGTGTCTGTGCCTCCCCACAGTGGTGTCTGTGCCTCCCCACAGTGGTGTCTGTGCCCCCAGCCCCGCGTGTGGTGTCTGTGCCCCCAGCCCCGCGTGTGGTGTCTGTGCCCCCAGCCCCGCGTGGGGTGTCTGTGCCCCCAGCCCCATGCCCCCAGTTAATTAATTGCTTCACCCAATATAGCAGGGTCATTGAAACATTGATAATTTTGTGCGGCCCCCGAAGGTTGGTAGAAATTTCCAAATGGCCCCCGACAGAAAAAAGGTTCCCCACCCCTGATCTACACGGACCACAAGAATCTGGAGTACCTACGGTCAGCCCAAAGACTGAACCCGCGACAAGCCCGCTGGTCCTTGTTTTTTGCTCGATTTGATTTCCAACTCCATTTTTGGCCCGCGGATAAGAACGTGCGGGCAGACGCCTTCTCTAGGTCCTTCGTGCCCGTAGAGCAGGAGGAGGAGACGTTCCAGCCCATCATCAGCCCCAGTAAAGTTATTCCGCTGGCTCCTGTCACTCTGGCTCAGATTCCCCCTGGGAAGACCTATGTCTCAGATACTGACAAACAAAGAGTCCTACACTGGGGTCATGCCTCAAAAATCGCCGGCCATGCTGGTCAGAAGAAGACTTGGAGTACGATTGTCCGTCACTATTGGTGGCCGTCCCTCCGTAAAGACGTTGCAACCTTCGTCTCAGCCTGTCCATCTTGTGCCCAGAACAAGACACCCAAGCACCTGCCATATGGACGTCTTCTGCCCATTCCTTCCGTTCCGTGGCAACACATTGCAATGGACTTTATTACAGACTTACCCTTGTCCTCCGGACACACGGTCATATGGGTTGTGGTGGACCATTTCTCAAAGATGGCTCACTTCGTTCCCATGGCCGGGCTGCCCTCTGCCCAGGAGCTCGCTGACTCCTTCATACAACAAATATTCCGATTGCATGGCTTTCCTACACACATTGTGTCCGACAGAGGAACTCAGTTTACCTCGCGCTTCTGGAGGGCTCTCTGCAATCATCTGGGAGTAACCTTGGACTTTTCTTCGGCCTACCACCCTCAGTCGAATGGCCAAGTGGAACGGGTCAATCAGATCCTGCTTCCTTTCTGCGCCACTACGTCAACATCCATCACGACGATTGGTCCACGCTCCTTCCTAGGGCTGAATTCTCCCATAACCAGCACATCAGCGAGTCCACCTCCAGCTCTCCCTTCCAGGTCGTTTACGGACTTCAGTCTTCTGTCCCGTTGCCAGTATCCTCGGCTTCAGATGTCCCCGCTGCAGATGCCCTGGTCCGGGACTTCTCAGCTATATGGAACTCAGTCAAGACTTCCCTAGAGCGTGCTTCCTTGCAGATGAAGAGACATGCGGACAAGAGGCGCCTGGATCCCCCGTGTTTCTCCCCAGGTGATCTAGTCTGGCTTGCATCCAAATATGTCCGACTGAAGTTACCATCGTACAAGTTGGGTCCTCGTTACATCCGGCTGTTTAAAGTCATCAGCAAGATTAATGCTGTCTCCTACAAGCTGCAGCTCCCGGCCACGATGTGGATACCCAACTCCTTCCATGTCTCCTTACTCAAGCCTGTTGTTCTTGGTCCCTTCTCCACTGGTCTCGGTACTTCTCCTCCTCCCATCGCTGACGATGACATCTATGCGGTAAGGGATATCGTGGCCATGAAGACCGTGCGAGGTCGCCAATTCTTCCTGGTGGACTGGGCGGGTTATGGTCCCGAGGATAGGTCCTGGGAGCCCCGGGAGAATGTTGGCACTCCTTTGATACGTGCCTTCCTGTCCTGGTTGCGGGGAGGGGGGCGTGGGGGAGGGGGTACTGTCACGCTCTCTGGTCCCCGTGGCCCGCTCCCCGGTTCCCGTGCCCCGCTCTCCGATTCCCGACGGGAACCCCTGCTCACCGCTCCGGTCCCGGCTTCCTCTTCCTCGCTGCACCCTCCATGTGTCCTGCTCCCCGCTCCCGGCGCCCCTCTGCGACGCGGGACTCACAGCCGGGCACTCCTGCTTCCTCTGCACCGCTCCCTGTACTAGCTTCTGGCACACGGGCCTCGCGCATGCGCATTAGGGCGCGCGCGCGGTCATTGACCCTCTCTTAAAGGGCCAGCACCTAGAAACAGGAAATTGCATAGACAGGTACAGAATATATTAGGATTCTCTTTCCTGGTGGGCGGGGCCTGTTCTACGCATTTAGTAAGCTAGGAGTTCAGGTCCCCGTATTGCTGTGTCCAGTATTAACCCCTGTCTGTCTCACAGAGCCTGTCCTGCTACGCCAGCCGGTCCTGACCACATCCGCTCCAGTACTCCAGACGGTCTTTGGCGGATGTTCCACCACCTCTTCAGCTCCGCCAGTCTCCAGTCCCTGGCTCCATTTGGTGACCCGTCCTCTCGCTCAGCAGGTTCCAGATTCCGCCTGATCCTACAACCCGGCCTCGGACCCTGAGCCTCGTCACCCGGACTACCGTCTGGAACTCTGTGTTCCCAGCGACATCTACTTTCCAGCTCTCATACGGACTGTCTTGCTACCAATAGTGCTTCGGCTGCCGTGCATCAAGGCCCTCTGGCGGGGTGACCGGTCTGGCTGCCTCACCAGGGGAACCCGGTGTACGGTCTAGTGTTTCCACCACCCGGACGTAACAATTATGTTGTCCTGACACAGTAGCAGGGTTTGTCACAATGTTTCAGAGCATCATTTATTCTTTAACGTAAGGCCATATTGGTCCCCATTCACGGCTCCATCGGGGACTTCTGTCTGAAAAACGGTGTTCAGGTGTGCCCATGATGGAACCATTGACTTCAACAAGGAATACGAAGTCCATAACATTAAACCCTAAAGGGTTATTCCCATCTCCTATCCCAAGATCCTATCCCAATATGTAGTACTGTGTTTCCCTGAAAATAAGCCCTAACCTAAAAATAAGCCCTAGAAGGAATTTTCGGCTTTTTCGGAGTAAGGCTTAAATATAAGCTGACCCCAAAAATAAGCCCTAGTTGCGGTTCAATAATGAAACATTCATGCAGCTAAAAAAGTTAAAGAATACTGCAGGACACTTCATTATAGAAAGCAGACACCCCTAAAAAGAGAGAAGACAGACCCCACAATCATACTAGACAGGTTCGCTGTGAAACACGAAGACCTGCGGTGGAACGCACACACAAACACACACATCCAGTGATACCGTACTGCTCCGGGGACCTGGAACGCAAGGACCTGCGGTGGATCGCATTGATGTCCTCCATATAAAATAATGGGCCCCATATAGTCCTCCATACAGAATAATGGGCCCCACATAGTCCTCCATACAGAATAATAAGCCCCACATTGTCCTCCATACAGAATAATGAGCCCCACATAGTCCTCCATACAGAATAATGGGTCCCACATAGTCCTCCATACAGAATAATGTGCTCCACATAGTCCTCCATACAGAATAATGGGCTCCACATAGTCCTCCATACAGAATAATGTGCTCCACATAGCCCTCCATACAGAATAACAGGCCCCACATAGCCCTCCATACAGAATAATGTGCCCCACATAGTCCTCCATACAGAATAATGTGCCCCACATAGTCCTCCAGACAGAATAATATTATTATTATTATATTTATTATTATAGCGCCATCTATTCCATGGCGCTTTACACGTGAAAGAGGTATACATAATAGGAACAAGTATTTCACAGGGGAAATGCTAAAACCTGGAATTTTAGGAAAGCTGATTTCAACAAATTAAGGGAAGAGCCTAAATGTGTAGATTGGGACAAAGTCATGGTAACTGGGGATACTGAACATAAATGGGGAAAGTTTAATGATATACTGCTAGAGTCCTGTAAAAAACTTATACCCTCTGGTAATAAAATGTCCCGGAATAAAAAGAAACCACTATGGATAAATAAGACTGTACAAAGTATAATAAAACAAAAACAAAGGTCGTTTAAAATCTTGAAGGCTGGGAATACAGAAATAGCATTTCAGGAGTATAAAGATATCAATAGGAAATGCAAAAAAGAAATCAAACAAGCAAAACTAGCTACTGAAACAAAAATCGCCAATGACATTAAAATAAATCCCAAAATCTTTTATAAATACATTAATGCCAAAAGGAAAACAAAGGATAGTATTGGCCCCTTAAAATATAATAACAACTTAGTTATAGAGGACAAACAAAAGACTGAGATATTAAATAGGCATTTCTCATCTGTGTTCACCAAGGAACTGACTGTACCAGGGATCATTCAACAAGTGAAAACTCAAAGTTCCCCACCAGATATAATTAATTTAACACAAGAAGAAGTACGCCTACGTCTGAGTAAATTAAACATTGACAAATCCCCAGGGCCAGATGGCATTCATCCACGAATATTGAGGGAATTGAGCTCCGTAATTGACAGACCGCTGTATCTCATCTTTTTAGACTCTCTTGTAACAGGGTTGGTGCCTCAGGATTGTAGGATTGCTGATGTGGTACCGATATTTAAGAAAAGTAAGAGGGTAGATCCAGGCAACTACCGTCCAATAAGCCTGACATCAGTAGTATGCAAAGTTTTTGAGGGCATTTTAAGGGATGACATGCAAAAATATGTTGCAGAAAATAATATAATAACTGACAGACAGCATGGATTCATGAAAGATAAGTCGTGTCTAACCAACCTGTTGGGGTTCTATGAGGGGGTAAGTGCAAACCTGGATATTGGTAATGCAGCTGATGTGATTTATTTGGACTTTGCAAAGGCATTTGATACTGTACCACATAATAGCCTTACACTAAAGCTCCAGAAGCAAGGACTAGGGGAAACTATAAGCAACTGGGTAAGGAATTGGCTAAAAGATAGGAAACAAAGAGTAGTCATAAATGGTACATTCTCTAAATGGGCTATAGTCAGCAGTGGGGTGCCGCAGGGATCTGTGCTAGGACCAATTCTTTTTAATCTCTTTATTAATGACCTTGCGGATGGGATTGATAGTAAAGTGTCAGTCTTTGCTGATGACACCAAACTATGTAGGATATTAAAAACTGACCATGATAGTAAAATATTACAAAAAGATCTGGATAAGATGTCAGAATGGGCAGATACTTTGCAAATGAGATTTAATGTTGATAAATGTAAAGTAATGCACCTAGGACGGAGTAATCCTATAGCTGCGTATACATTAAATGGAAGTAAACTCGGGACTACAGAACAGGAGAAGGACTTGGGTATTCTCATTAGAAATAAGCTGAACAGCAGCACTCAATGTCAGGCAGCAGCTGCTAAAGCAAACAAGATTCTAGGGTGTATAAAAAGAGAGATTAGATCCCGTGATCCCAACGTATTGTTACCCCTCTATAAATCACTTGTAAGGCCACATCTGGAATATGGGATCCAGTTTTGGACTCCACATTTTAAAAAGGACATTCAGAAGTTAGAGTCAGTTCAAAGGCAGGCAACTAGACTACTATAAGGGATGGAAGGCCTCACATATGATGACAGGTTGAAAAAGTTAGATATGTTTAGCTTAGAAAAAAGACGTCTCAGAGGAGATCTCATTTATATGTATAAATACATGTGTGGTCAATATAAAGGACTGGCACATGACTTATTTCTTCCAAAGACAATACTAAGGACCAGGGGACACTCACTGCGAGTGGAAGAAAAGCGATTCCGGCAGCTAAACAGGAAAGGGTTCTTTACAGTTAGAGCAGTCAGACTGTGGAAAGCCCTACCACAAGAGGTAGTAATGGCAGATACTATAACAGCTTTTAAAAAAGGGCTGGATGATTTCCTCAGTACACACAACATTGTTGGTTATAAATGACTTGGTGACCAGGTGTAGAACTGGTGGAGGAAGGTTAAACTAGATGGACCTAGGTCTTTTTTCAACCTTAGTAACTATATAAGTACAATAACCATAAACAATACAAGGCACAAACTGGTACAGGAGGATAGAGGTCCCTGCCCGCATGGACTCACAGTCTACAAGGGATAGGTGAGGATACGGTAGGTGAGGGTAGAGCTGGTTGTGCGGCGCTATATCAGACTCAGGGTTACGGCAGGATATAGGTTTGTCGGAAGAGGTGAGTCTTCAGGTTCCAACATGTGCCCCACATAGTCCTCCATACAGAATAATGGACCCCACATAGACTATAGTTGAATACCAAAGTTAACTGTTGATGTAGCCCATTGCAACATATCTGTGCCAGGTTTAGTGGTAGACTTCAATAAATCTAAGTTTTTTTGTTTAATTGCATTTTGTGAGACTATGAGTAAGGCGGACATCGACACTCTCCTGATGGAGGGACCGGGATTTGGCTATTGTTAAAAAGAATCTGTTTATAATAACCTGCAGTGATTGCTTGTACCTGAACAGTTGAGTATAATTGTGAAACAAGCCAAATGTAATCTGATTTATTTGCTTTGAACTTCTGTATTGTTTATTTTTTCTTGCTTACCCATCCCTTCTCCATTTTCCTCTTTCTGCCTAAATACAAATCTGTCGCTGGTCACAACTGAGTTGTCCTTGCTGCGTGTTTCATCTGTCCTGAGTTCTATGTACCACCCCGCTAGCAGCAGCCGAGCTGCTCAGATCCGGACCTTCTGTGGGTGGCTCGAGGGTCTCCGGACCCGGGGTTCTCGCGGCAACTTTGATCGAAAAGGGGGTTTGTAGTGGTGGATGTAGGACGTATATGTACGGGCTAAGCCGTGTTAAGTTCGTAACGCCACCCACAGTATGTGGTGAGGTTGGACACCACCGCTGCAGTTATGGGGCACCTGGGGGAGATGTTATGCAGCAAGTTGTTAACCCCTCCGTGGGCAGGGATGGTGGCCCCGGGACCCATTGGGGTTTTGGTGCAGGGAGATGGGCGACCGCAGGGTGCTGGTGTACTCACTATTGAAGGAAACACACGAGTCTCTAGTAAACCAAGGTGATGGTGGTCGATGCCCGCAGCCGGCTGCGTTCTGGTCCCCCACTTGGCTGGTGGTCTCTGTCTTTCTCCTGCACCGTTGGAAGATGGTGGACTGCCTGTGCTTGCAACTTCAGGAGTCCGCTCCCAGCTGGATGTGGCCTAAGGAGCCCTTGCCCGCAGACGCTGGCCCGTGGGATCTCTGAGCCCTGGCGGTGGCCTTATATCCCCCTCGGTGGGCTGTTGTCTTCTAATAGGGACTTTGGGTGGGACAGGACCTCTGTCCTGGCCTCAATCGGTAAACTAACTGGTTCCAATCGCTTCTGGTCCCAGCTTCAGGGTCCGAGTACCCCCCTGTGTGCTCCGGTTTCCGAGTTGGTTCCCCGGGTCGGCACCGGCGGGCCACTACCCTGTCCCAGTCCACCTCTGTTCCACCGAGCCGTCTTCCCGGCTCCTGCAGATGGAGACCACCGTCTGCCTCCTAGCCACCGGCACCAGGGCTCCTACCCTGGCGCCGTTCAATTTGGGGTATTCGCCTCTGCTGGAGCTGCACCCAGCTCCAGCCCACACGCCTCTCCAACTTGAACTCTAACACTCTACTCTTTACTTTCCCACCCCCGGGCTGTCTAGACTCCTTGGTGGGCGTCTTCCAACCGCCTGGTTCCGCCCCCTGGTGTGTCGATCTAGCCCTGAGGGGGGTGACTAGGTTTTAAAGGTTGGCTGCTGTCACCTGTGAGGGAAAGGTGTAGTGCAGGGGCCTATCTGTGACTACCTGGCCCGGCCAGGGCGTCACATCTTCACTTGGCATGGTCAGTAGGATGCAACATTCTAATTCAAAAATGGCAGACCAGTGACTGAGACCAGTATGGCCAACATTCTCCTGAGGTTATGTTCAGCAACTTGCCAAAGTTTAAGAGGGAAAACCTGCTGCTGTGGATCTGGATTGAAAAACTGAAGCGCATGTTACATCTGCACAACTTGACTCCTGCCTTACAGCCAGAAATAGCCTTGCTGATACTAGACGGTGGGGTCCAACAGATGGTTATGTTTCGACAACTGAAAGACCGTTATACCGTGGACAAAGGTATTAGAATTTTAGAAGACATGCAGAGATACTACTGACCAAGGCAATCTGCACATTCGTCTATTTCATTTCCAGAGGAAAAAGGAGACTGGTCCAGTATGTAAATACTGATGGCCCATATCATTAAGAAGACTGAGGAAGAGTATCAGAGGCTGGGAATATTGGGTGATGTATTGTGAGATCAGTTGATTGCTGGTTTGAGGGATCCCTATTTAAGGCAAGCTCTAAAAGAACGCCTAAAATATAACCCCAATATGAGCTTGATAGAAGTCGGAGCTGAAGCAAGAGCCCAAGAAAAAGAAGCACCAGTTCTGACCAGTGTGATCTGGAGCAATGGAGTAGCCACTTCCAAGTTACTCAGCGAGGAGCAGCTACTCCTCCTGGGCTCGAGAATTGCGACAAGAGGTCAGAGGGGAATTGCATGATGTCAGAAGAATCTCTGCAAGATTGGTTGAGTCAAACACTACCATCCGACATGAAAAGAGAACAGATCGGGGTTAACCCTCCTCTAAACATCAGTAATACAGATGCACCTCAGACCAGAAGAGCGTGGAATTGAATGTTGGACTTACATGGAAAGAGGACACATCTCCAGAAGCTGACCAAATCGAAATAACCAACAAAGGGACGGTCATTAAACTAACGCAGCCTATTGTAGAGGAGCACACCAAGGGGTTTTATGCATCTGAAAAAGGGGATGAGAACTCCAAAGGTATAATTTCTGAGTGACCCACGATGTTGGTCAAATTTAGTAGATGATGAATCTGGTGTTTGATAGATACAGGTTCACTCCTAGGTGACGACCATGCCTGAAGAGTACTTTCAACAACATTTCCCAGAGATCGCACATTCCAGAAATGAGTTGACCATACGACTGTTGGCCACTAATCAGTTGCCTATCCCCGTCATGGAGGTGGTGTGGATGAAGATACATATCTGTGGCCAGAATCTTAAATGAAAAGTGATCGTGCTGGTAAAAGGCTCTGGCAATGGTGGACCTAACGTGACTCTGGGAATTAACATTTTGAGAGAAGTGGGGCAGCTCCTGACAGATGGATGACAATGGCGTGGTCGGCCTTGAATGGCCTGATGTTACTCAAATAGAAAATCGTTCCAGCAGTTAATCTGAGTCAGTCAGATCCGAAAGTTACCTACTGACTCCAAACCTTTAGGAAAAGTGATAGTGTCCCCCAAATCCGCTTTGACGCTGCCCTGAGACAGACAGTGCTATCCCTGACGTTATAGGTCCAGGTATTGCTGCAGTGGAGTGGAAGTACGTCAAGCCCCCAGAAGAAGGGGAAGAGATACCCAGACTCTTAGTTTCTAACATGCCGGCCACTTTGTGACAAGGACCAATGGTGGTGAGGTGCCTGAACCACAAGTGTGCAGGGGACTCCAAAAAAAGTGATCTCACCAGGTCGGATGCCATACAACTGATAGCACTGGTGAGACATCCATGAACTCTGGCTTTGTCTTTTGAGGAGAAACATCAGAGGGGTGGGGGAGAGAGCTATCCGGATGTTCTAGAGCAAATGGAAGCCAATTTGACGGTAAGTTGGTGCCAAGATTACCAATGGAGCAGTTGTGTACGCAGCAGGGCAAGCCTATGTCTTTTGCGGGGAAAACATCTGGAAGTGTACTGAGCCCAGAGCAACCCAAAGACCAAATACATCTTGAGAGAAACTCGAAGACCGAATACCGTCACCAGAGAAAGCCGAAGGCCGATCACCATCGCCAGGGGAACTCGAAGACCGAATACTATCGCCAGAGGGCGACACCTACACTCTCCTTATGGAAGAACCAGGGTTGGGTTACAGTCGAGTGTAACTGTGTAACGTGCCAATTGTAATTTGATTTATTTGCTTTGTCCTTCTGTATTGCTTTTTTTTCTTGCTTACCCATCCCTTCTCCATCTTCTTGTTCCCACCTAAATAAAAATCTGTCGTTGTCACAACTGAGTTGTCCTTGCTGCATGTTGCTATCTGTCCTGAGTTCTACATTTATAGGACTATATTTTCTGTCCAAGATCTGTCCACGGAAAAAACTGACCTCACATAGACAGCATTTGGACCAATGTTAATTAATAGCACTGTCCATATGACATTTTTTACCTATACCTAGTGTCCACTTGATAAAAAAATCACAACAAACATGCATTACTATTTTCTTCTATATTTCGAATTATACTCACCCATTCAAATCTATGGGTGCACAAAAAAAAAAAATATTGGATCAACCATATAGCATTTGATTCACATTGGTATGTTGCGATTATTAAGATAGGAAGCTGTTTTTGGTCTTATAAATTTTATTAACCTATAGATGCCATATGGATGACGTTTTTATCTGGATGAAAATTGTAAGATTTTTATATACGCTCGTGTGAACGTAAATCCGAAAATCAGGAAACACACACATTGTACATGAATGGTATCCGTCTGATGTCCTGATTTTCACGGACCCATAGACTTGCATTGGCGATAAGTCTACGATCTTTTTTTGAAGACTACTCGTTCCACAAAAATCATGGACATGTAAACAGCCACATTAACTATAATGGGTATGCAATCTACAGTACCTGTAAAAAAACACTGAGAAAACTCGTACATGAAAAAAGTAAGTCATAATAAGGTCTAAGACATAGGGTGCATGAGTACATCAGTGTCCTCCACCTCAAATAATAGCATTGTGCACTCTCTTTTCATTACAGTGAAGCCAATTACGTTGACCAACTAAGTTGCGAATCCTGAGATACCAATCTGAACAACTCTGGTGTAGCATATGGTTTCCTTAACCCCCAATTAACAACAATTAAATCTGAACCATACACCATTGAGGATAACAGCCTGAGCAGTCATCGCTGGGGGTGCGGCAGGGCTACGCTATTCCCTTTGATAAATGATCTCCATCAATGACAATAGTCATCCTGCATTGTCCTTTCCACATTGACGGTAGCAGATGTCAACTCGTCTCCGGCTCTGAATACCTGGAGGAGCCTTAATAACGCAGTAATTAAAGGGCAATTAGCATATTAGAGCGTATGCACCCAATACAGTACGCTAATGAAGAGCAAGATAATTAATGGGTTTCTCTTAGGCTATGCTGAGAGGGGAGCACTGAGGCATAGTGCCTAGCTCACCATCTGCAGGAGATCACCAACTATGAGGTCTATGTTTTTTATTCCATCTTTCAATCTTTTTATTTTGGTATGAGATGGTAAAAATAATTAAATCATTAGGTTAGGTCTGCATGGTGACTGTAATCATGTAACAAAGTTTCAGATTAGTCGCAAATCTCCAACATGCTGCTACACAAGTATATTTGAGATGTGATCTGCGACTTGGGACCATTGACCAAAAGTCTAGTAGGTTTGCCAGCTACTTCTCTTTATGACACATGCCACAACGCAACCATAATGGCAATCATCAAATACAGTGTCGTAGTGCAACAGTTTGATCTTCATGACGTATGTCACGTAGCCTAAAGGCAACTTTACACGCTGCGATATCGGTACCGATATCCCTAGCATGGGTACCCGCCCCCATCTGTTGTGCGACACGGGCAAATCGCTGCCCGTGCCGCATAACATCGCCCAGACATGTCACACATACTTACCTGCCCGGCGACATCGCTGTGACCGGTTCGTTCAGCGTCACAGTGACGTCACAGCTGCGTCACTGAACCGCCGCCCAATAGAAGCGGAGGGGCGGAGATGAGCGGGACAAACATCCCGCCCACCCCCTTCCTTCTGCATAGCGGCCGGGAGGCAGGTAAGGAGAGCTTCCTCGTTCCTGCAGTGTCACACGGAGCAATGTGTGCTGCCGCAGGAACGAGGAACAACTTTGTTACTGCTGCAGTAACGATTTATGAGAATGGACCCCCATGTCACCGATGAGCGATTTTGCACGTTTTTGCAACGATGCAAAATTGCTCATAGGTGTCACACGCAATGGCATCGCTAATGCGGCCGGATGTGCGTCACCAATTCCGTGACCCCAACGAGTTCGCATTAGCGATGTCGTAGCATGTAATGCCCCCTTTAGTCTACATAGATTTGGTAATGGGAGGCGTCGGTGGTAGAGAAGGTCATCTGTTTCAAATTAGTGGAACATTCAGAATTCATAGTTAGTGGAATTTCCGGAATTCATATTTATTTTTTTTATATTTTTGCATGGATTGCATAGTTGCCAATATTTGTGCTGGCAATTAAGGGCTTTCACTTTAGTCTCACCCCCATTCTCCTCTAGAACTGTCTCAATCCGGCCCAGAATACAGCAAACTTGCCAGGACAGTTTCTGAAAAATTGTGACAGTGTTGTCAAATTTGGGACAGTTGGCGTGTATTGGATGGTCCCAAGCTTAAATAACGTTTAGACCTTGGGACGTTAGGAAAGTTAAGTCGTCTTGTAGTTTGTGTAATTCAAGGTAAGACTTAGTGGCAACCCCTAACTGATGGTCTAATGGATAATATTTGGCAGGGATTCAATCTCCAGTCTGTATGGCTGTACAGAACACATATGCCACTCTTATCGAGGTTGACCTGATATCCAAGCTTTATCACCACCTCAGACTTCTAACTGTATAACTCTGACATTACATTTCTTTATGTGCAGACAATTCACTTCATTTGTCTAACATATGACACCCTTATTTGGAAACCATAATATAGGACACCTCAAATTAGGTGCTGTTGGGTATGATCCTTTTCCAACAGAAGATGCCAACTATACACATCAACACTTGATTCCCCTGGGTATGCATTCAAGGAAAAGGGAGTAAGTCACTGCCAGACAACTATGTCTCCCATGAGAACTAATTTGTATGGTAATGAAATTTAACATGTTTAATCCTGGTCACCCTTACCATCATCAAGAAGAATTGAGGGGCCCCGTACAGATAAGATTTGGACCAGTGCCCCAAACACTGGTGGTCTTGGACTACTTTGTTCTAATGTGGGTGAGCAATGTTACAGGCTGACTTTTGCTGGGAGCCTGAATGGTTCTTCCATTAATGGTGGTATCTTGACTTGCACACAATGACTTTGGTCTAACGGGTAAGGAAAAGTGTGCCGCCCCCGCGATAGCTGACGGGCTGCTCGGATCCGGATCCGGATCCGCAGTGGCTCGAGGGGTCTCCGGACCCGAGGTGGGGTCGCGCGGCCTCTCGAAAATAAAAGGGGGGTAGAAAGGGTGGATTGGACAATGTTCGTGACGCCACCCACGGTTCGTGGTAAAAATTGGGATACCACCGCTCATGCGTTTAGGGGAGAGGGGAGCGCCCGGGAGCGATGGAGTGGCAGCTATTGATGTTAACTCCTCCGTAGGCAGGGGAAGGTGTCCCGGGGCTCGGTGCTGGCAGGCTGGGGACCCGTTGGGAGCAAAGGGGCCCCCCATACTCACACAGTCCAGAGATGCTGACACTGACACCAGGTAAACCAAAGTCTTGAACGTCCTGCAGCCTTAGTCCGAACACGTTGGGTCTGTGCCCTTTTGGCGTTGCTGGTTGGTCTGAAGCCTTGTCCCTTGGCACTGTGTTTACACTTGGTGGATCCCTTTCGCCTAAGACTACTCGGGTCCCGCTCACCTGCGTAGCTAGCAGAGTGATCTTGCTCTTAGGGTTCACGCTTGGGATTTTCTGGACAGTTTTGGGAAGTCCTATCCCTCTCGTTGCGCTAGTACCTCGATTTTGGAGCGGATGGAGAGCTGTTCATGAAGATTCCATCCTCGTCGGGAGAATTGCTGGGCTGCATGAAGCTACTTCCCAGCCTAGGGTCCGCGTACCCTGTCATGCCCTGGCCCCTGCCTGGTTGTAGCACAAGGCCGCCAGTCTGCCCTCCATGGAAGTACCATGCCCCCTGTCACTACCCCTTTGGACCGGGGTTCCAGCTCCTTCCAGGCCAAACCAACGTCTGGCTACTGGGACGGTTACAGGAGCCCAGCTCTGCAGCGTGACCTTTCCTGTCACTGCTCACTGGCACTTCCCTCCAACTACTCCTCTCTCTCACTCCTTACACTTCTGGCCCTCCTTCTACCAACCCTCCATCTGGGCGGCCTTATTCCCCTCAGGCTGCCCAATGGGTGTTTGGTGGGTGTGGTGCAGAGTGTTCCTCAGGATTTGTGTATATCTGTTCTTAGCAACACCAAAGGGACAGTACCCATAACCAAGGAGGAGCAGGTACCATGCCGAAGGTCAGATTGCACGGCACCCTTGTGACGACCTGATAGGCCAGGGCGTCACAAAAGGTTTTGTTAGACAATGGCTTTTTCTATAGCAATGTATTCAGGTTTTAGGGGTAATGAAATGGGTCTTCTGGTAGGCTAGGCCCTGACCTAATAGGCCATGACGTTCCACGATTGTCTGATAGTGGCTTATTTCCTTCCCAACTTACAACACAAGCATGGATGTGTATCCCAGGATCAGCTGTTGGCTGAGCAAGCATTGGCCATAGATATTGCAAGTGTGATCCAGCTTCAATATGTTCTTAGTTGCATCACATCATAGAAAACAATAGAAATATCTAATCAGAAAATGGCAAAAATTCAGGAGACTCAAGTTATGAAAGATCACAGTGTCAGCCATCCTGCTGTTACAGCTTTATATTCCCAAGACTGGATGGATTTCTATTCTTGTACCACAAGAGGACATACATTTTTTACATCTTCGGATTTCCTTCTCATCGATGGCACTATTTTTGTCATACTCTTTCCAGTGTAATACTATTTTGCAATATAATACTTTAGGAGAGTGTCCTTTTTCAATAAGTTGCGCTTTTTTTGCAAAAGCTCAACACAACTGATATCTCTGGTCGGCCACGTTTAGATCTAAATGTTGCTTTCAGGCCACCGGAGGTTCAAGTCCTCTGCTGTAATGAGATCTTACAAGCAGTATGGGCGCCAGTACCGTCCCCGCTCCATAGCATGTTCGTTATCAAGTTAATGCCCTCAGACAGCTGAAGAAAGAACCCTGAATGGTCAACTTACGGAGCAAGAAGCCACCGTCGCCAAGAATCTGCAAGCCTCCACTAAAAACTTTCAGTTGACAAGACGATTGATGGCGCAGCCTCCTGTTTTTGGCAGGAAAGTACGGAATTAATTGAAATCATTGTGTTTGTTCCAGAAGTTTTAAATAAAGGTTTTATCCTTTCCTAATGAAGCTGATCGTTCAAGAAAAAAATCTTCATGATGTCATTGTGGGTTAGGTAATTTTTTTTGTATACTTCATACCTGAGTGTTTCTTTAAATTCATGCTGTCCTTGTTTCTCCTCATCTTCAACCATTACATAACCTTCAAGGCTTCATTCCATAAGGGGAGGATTAGAAATGTTCTGGCAAGTGGGACTAAATCGTGATCATGCGAAAGCCAGTTTATAGACATTTGGGAAAAGTCTGCTTAGTGATGATGATTGACCAGACATTCACTCAATATCCCCGAGAATATAGGAAACCATAATGGACAACAAGAATAAAAAAAAAATCTAGAAGGTTGAATTGCTTTTTGATGATCGATGATTTCTGCTGTATCCCATTGATCTTGTTCACATCAGAAACTAGCATCTCAAAATCTGGTCATAGACTTTACACGAAGATCTGACTGACTATTGATGATTGATAAGTCACCCCATATCTTTATGGCCTTATGAGACCATATTGTCCTTTCAAATAGAACAACAAATTTACTTGGTCATAGTAATTCAAGAAATGTCTGCTTAATGAATGTAGAACTTTCACCCTATGACCTTATGAAACCATATTGTTCATTTTTGTCCATAGACGAAGGTCTGTCTGCTTTTCGATGATTTTCTATTTCCCCATCAACTTATGAAACCATATTGTCCATCTAAACAGGTCTGTGGATATAAAACTAGCCATGAACATTGGAATAAAGCTAGCCATACAGATTAGCTGAATGCTAGTCAAACCCACAGAATTCAGAAATACCAGACATCCAGTTAATGTGTATGGTATGGTGAATCATAGAATGGTAGGGTTGGAAGGGACCTTAAGGGCCATTAGTTCCAACTCCCTGCGAGTGCAATTTTTCTTAAATAATTCCAGCTATATGATTAATAGAATCATAGAATGGTAAACTTGGAAGGGACCTCAATGGCCATTGGGTCCAACCCCCTTGTGGCTTGACTATTGTGTGATTGCAGATGTTAAAGGTAAAAAGAGTCATACATTTTAGATTTACACATGCCTGATATTTGTGTACTCATTGGAGATAAGTGACCTCTAGAAGTAGTTGAAATCTGGTCGTCACTTATTCCACTTTCCCTATTGTGGAGGAGTCTGGAGGAAATTTTATTGGTCAAACAACAGTTTGGTTCATAGCAATCTAAAGTAATTGGCCAGTTTATGATATGAAAGCTCAGTAATAACTGAACCGTCAATTACCATCCTCAAGGAACATGTTGACGATCCACCATTATAGTAAGTTAAGCCAAAAGTCACCAATAAAATCTGACCCAGCGTCCTTACATCTGTACAACCAAATCAATTATTGATCAAGATTGACAATATAATACATCATAATGAACAAGAAAGAAAAAATGGACAGGATTTGTGGGATATTTAAGAAAGCATTCTAGCAAGAGGACAGCAAATCTCCGAGGATTTTACTGGCAGTGGGCAAGAAATAGGTGTCTGCATTAACTACCAGGAGATGCCCCTCTTCCAGACACTCATCTATCGTTTATAATCATAGATCATCTGGCTGCTGTGAATCCATATAATTAGTCATTATTACCATAGGATTAGGCGGAAGTATGCAGAAATTCGGCAGAGGGAGGAAGCATTCAGGATCCTTGTAAACTCCAAAATACAATCCATCACATGTATGAGTAAAAATTCCTTATTTGTTGATTAAAATAGGACTGAAATAATTCACGGACTACAGTGACATGTTCAGCAAAGGCTGAAACCTATAAAATTTCGTACATATAGTTCTTAATATTTTCACCTTCAACCAGGTAGGTTCCTTTTTCACTGTGCATGAGTGGGATGCCTAAGGAATTGATGAGCTAATTTTTTTTTCTTTCATCCAGAAATTCAACCAGTAAACATGGTCAACTTGGGTCCACAATGCTTTTTGAAGAAGTTGCAAAACGGCACATCATATAACCCGGTTGCCTGCCACTCAAAGTCTACAACCATGAATGAGTCTATGGAACAGCAACTGCAAAGGACACAGCTACATTCCCAGTTTATTAACGGTGTTACAAGTGCTTTAAAGCCCCAAAACATATAAGCTCAAGATGGCCAGATGAGCAATTGTTGATTGTGCAAACAAATGATGGTTCATCCACTGCTTAAATACATCGTCCAGTGCTAATCATCGGCTGAAAAAATCCAACATGTTGGACCAACGTTTTGAAAGATTAGAACCATCCATCAATTTACAGTCAGAATAAACACTGATTTGATATACCATACCAACTGACGGAGTTGTTCTCTACAGCTTTGTTGAGTCACTAACAACCTATGTTAACTGGAGGATCCTCTATTTCTTCATTAGACCAGTTCATCATAAATGTATACTTCCACATCTAAATCTTTATCAAATTCTGAATGTGTAATCAACACCTAAAGCCACCCATAGACATTTGATGACTGATGATGGTTCAGCCGTGCTTTTGGAGGGAAGCTATCTCGCCCGACTCTTCCATACACAGGAGCGTTAACGATGCTGAGCAAGTCGGTGTTCTTTATGAGAAATTTTCTGCAGCGATCTGAAGAGCACATGTGCGCTTCAAATCGCTGCAGAAAATGTCCGTAGAGAAAAAAAAAAAAGCCGATTCCATGCGCTCTGCCTGCAGCTCCTGCCATAGACAGAGCAGGAGCTGCCGGCAAAGCGCACGGAAGAAGTGACATGTCACTTCTAGAATGCAGCGCTTCGGGCAGCAGCCGAAGCGCTGCGCTCTAAGACGCCACGTGCGCACGGCCCCTGCACAATCTCCATAGACTGTGCAGGGGACGCAGGACGCATGCAGTTACGCTGCGCTACAAAGCGCAGCGTAACTGCATGAATTACGCACACGTGCGCACATAGCCTAAGGGGTACTTCACACACAGCGAGATCACTACTGAGATCGCTGCTGAGTCACGGTTTTTGTGACGCAGCAGTGACCTCATTAGCAATCTCACTGTGTGTGACACTGAGCAGCTATCTGGCCCCTGCTGTGAGATCGCTGCTCGTTACATACAGCCCTGGTTCGTTTTTTTATTGTTGCTCTCCCGCTGATAAGCACACATCGCTGTGTGTGACAGCGAGAGAGCAACAATCCTGAATGTGCAGGGAGCAGGAGCCGGCGTCTGACAGCCTGCGGTAAGCTGTAACCAAGGTAAACATCGGGTAACCAAGGTGGTTACCCGATATTTACCTTCGTTACCAGCCTCCGCAGCTCTCACGCTGCCAGTGCCGGCTCCTGCTCCCTGCACACGCTAATCTAAGCGGTGTGCGCTGGTAACTAAGGTAAACATTGGGTAACCATACCCGATGTTTACCTTAGTTACCAGTGTCCGCAGCTTCCAGACGCCGGCTCCGTGCAAGCGCAGCGTCGCTTGCACGTCGCTGCTGGCTGGGGGCTGGTCACTGGTCGCTGGTGAGATCTGCCTGTTTGACAGCTCACCAGCGACCATGTAGCGATGCAGCAGCGATCCTGACCAGGTCAGATCGCTGGTGGGATCGCTGTTGCGTCGCTAAAGTGTGACGGTACCCTAAAAGAACTTGTGTAAATCAAGGAAGGTATCTTAAAATGTTCTTGGTCCATCACCAAGAACAATAGAAAAAGACTAGTCTAAAGTCCGCTCTACATGCTGCGACATCGCTAGCACACCCGCCCCCGTCATTTGTGCGTCACGGGCAAATCGCTGCCCATGGCGAACAATATCGCTAGGATGTGTCAAACGGACTCACCTTCCTAGCGACGTCGCTGTGGGCGACGAACGACCTCTTTTTTAAGGGAGAGGTTCGTGCAGCGTCACAGCGACGTCAATCAGCGGACCACCAATAGAAGCGGAGGGGCGGAGAGCAGCCGCATTCACGTCATTCCCACCTTGTTGCCGTAGGACGCAGGAACGCTGTTGTTCGTCGTTGCCAGGGTGTCACATGTAACGATGTGTGCTGCCTCAGGAACGACGAACAACCTGCGTCCAAAATGAGCAATGATATTTGGGAAAGGAACGACGTGTCAATGATCAACGATTTGGTGAGTATTTCTGATCGTTAGCGGTCACTTGTAGGTGACACACGCAACGACGTCGCTAACAAGGACGGATGTGCGTCACGAATTCCGTGACCCCAACGATATCTCGTTAGCGATGTCGTTGCGTGTAAAGCGGCCTTTAGTGAATTAAGGGCCATTTACATGGGTGGATAATGAGTACCCCTCGTTCTTGGGGTATCAAAGCAGTATTCTCAGGATCATTGGGGCTCCTAGCAATCACGTTATTTCCTATTCTATGGAGAGATGATAAGTTGATTTTTTTGGAAATAACCCTTTAAATTACCGTTTTTGATGCATGCTGATAATATGCAGACTGTACGGAGAGTGAACAAAGATTGTCTCCTTAACTGGTCGAAATCAATCAGTGTTCTTTATTGGCAGAAATATTCTGATGTAAAACACAACTTTACTCTAATATTGCCGTGAGAGAATAAAAGCAACTTTTTTGCATAACACGATAAAGACCATTGCGTCTTTTTCATCACCCAAATTTTCATTAGATTCACTCGTTGACTGCCAAAAATGATAGGATCTTCAGGGAGGTCTTCTAAGAACAGAATAATTAAGGTAAAACAACTTTGGAAGAAAAAAAGAGAGTCTGCTAAAGGATTCATATTTCCGGACTGGGGTCGATATCCTGTCGCCTCGTTATGTGAGCTTTGTTAAGGAGAGGGCGAGCTGCTGGTCAGCAGGGGGGAAACGAGGAACAAAAGCAAATTATTGCCAAGTCATTGGACGGGAAGGAGTTTGTGAATTGGTTGTGAGCGGCCTGATTTATGGCTGGTAATAATGTGTGTTGTGAGGCTTGCCTCAACCCATAGTCCTGTGCCATGGGGGTGACCTGTAAAAATAAGTCTATTAACCCTAATCAATCTCCCATTATGCACTCTTGCCCTTCAATTTAACAACTAAAGGAGGTTTCGTGGGCCAAACAGCTCACTCTGAACTAATTCCATTGTCTTTTCTAATCAGTGTCCATAAAGGACCCCAGAGCAGCTTCTTCGCAGTGGTGAAATTACTGCTGGTGCTAAAAGAGTCCTTTCATGTTTTAATGAGAAAAGAAGTGGATTGTTTTTATTCTACAATGGCCATAGAGCTAATTGAGGCCCTGAGGCTTCCCGGGAGAAAGATACTATAGGCCCGAACCCAGAACATAGAAGCTTCTGCTGCAATTTGTCCCAACAGTTGCTGTCCCGTCTTAATTTTCTGCAAATTAATAAATGGTTCTTTTCACTGTGTTTTTTTTTTAACGACAGTAACCATATAATGAAGTTAATCGCTGATTCAGAGCGAGATCCCAGACTGTTTTCTGTTGATAACAAAGTCGTGGGAGAAAATCCTTTGAAAATCTCAAGACATTTGCAATTGTATGGAGACTTGAAAAGAAAATGTCACATAAAAACACAGTTGTGTCACTGCGGCTGACTAATAAGTACCATCCCGTTACCTGCTGGGGGGGATTTTTCTGGAAGATCTGACGTCAACAGATTTGAGAATCTTTTAGACAATAATATAAATATATTAGAGAGTTAAAGAGATATTCCCCCCATAGATGTCTGATAAATTTGAGTCCAACCTCTAGAATCCGCACAAATCTCTAGAACGAGGACCAGAACCTAACTGGCCCACTGATGCCATGTAGCTGAACACTTCACTGGTGGAGCATGTTGGATTTTCCATTCAATCTTAGTGGAGATGAATGATGATCTCGAGGACAGCTTCCGCAGTGGTTGCAAATGCGCAGCTCTCTCTGTTCATGTATATGGGAGTTACAAAAAAGCCATGCAAGCTGTTTTTGAATGTCTGCATGCGCCGCCATCTCTCTGTTCACTGTAGTCAACTCACTGGGACAGAACGATGGACGGAGAGTCCTTTTTATGGAGATTCACACCTATTATACATTCATGATCTATCCTGTCTATATACCATCAAAGTCTGAAATCAGAATAAACCTACAAAAATGGGATGTCCTATTATATAAATCAATACATAATACATATATATATATATATATATATATATATCTGTATGTATATATATATATATATATATATATATATATATATATATATATATATATCTCAATATTAGAGTATGGGATCACTTGGTGCCTCCCGAGCTAGGGCATGAATCATATGGATTCCCTATATTTGGCCCATATAGTGCCCAAATAATACTGATTAGTATAGTGTACATAAAACTATACGATGACCATATAGCATTGCCTTAAGGGATCCTATACATGTTAGCTTATAATTTAACAAAATGGACAATTTTAACTATGACAAACCATCATCCAAAGTGGACATAGCAAAAAATTTGGTTCCCATTATAAATGTAGAATTTTATAGATGTAGTGCAAAAATACGTCCCAGCTAATGGAAGCAAATTACCCCATAATTGGATTTACTACAAGCTTTGATAGGCCCAAAGATCTCTTGTATGCATTTGGGTTATTAATAGGTTGTTTACCTTTCTATTATGGCCACCTGTCACAAGTGTGTCTCTTCCGCAAGTTTCATCTTGTATTCAAGTGGATTTACTTTCTGTTGATGTTGAAAGGGTTAGGGACTTCTCTGCTGGCTGAGATTAGACTAAAGGCCACGTCTCACTAAGCAATATCGCTAGCAACATCACTGCCGAGTCACGGTTTTTGTGACGTAGCAGCGATGTTGCTAGCGATGTTGTTGTGTGTGACATCCAGCAACAACCTGGCCCCTGCTGTGAGGTCGTTGGTTGTTGCTGAATGTCCTGGGCCATTTTTTAGTTGTTGCTCTCCCGCTGTGAAGCACAGATCGCTGTGTGTGACAGCGAGACAGCAACAACTAAATGTGCAGGCAGCAGGAGCCGGCTTCTGCGGAGGCTGGTAACCAATGTAAATATCGGGTAACCAAGAAGCCCTTTCCTTGGTTACCCGATATTTACCTTCGTTACCAGCGTCCGCCGCTCTCACGCTGTCAGTGCCGGCTCCCTGCACACATAGCCAGACTACACATCGGGTAATTAACCCGATGTGTACTGTGGCTAGGTGTGCAGGGAGCCAGCGCTTAGCGGTGTGCACTGGTAACCAAGGTAAATATCGGGTTGGTTACCAGATATTTACCTTAGTTACCAAGTGCAGCATCGCTTCCACGCGTCGCTGCTGGCTGGGGGCTGCTCACTGGTCGCTGGTGAGATCAGCCTGTTTGACAGCTCACCAGCAACCCGTGTAGCGACGCTCCAGCAATCCCTGCCAGGTCAGGTTGCTGGTGGGATCGCTGGAGCGTCGCTTAGTGTGACGGTACCTTAAGGGGCACTTTGCACACTACGACATCGCAAGTGCGATGTCGGTGGGGTCAAATCGAAAGTGACGCACATCCGGCGTTGCTGTCGACATCGTAATGTGTAAAGCATTTTTTATACGATTAACGAGCACAAAAGCGTCGTAATCGTATCATCGGAATAGCGTCGGAAATTCCCATGATTTGGGAAAGACCGATGTTACGATGTTGTTCCTCGTTCCTGCGGCAGCACACATCGCTGTGTGTGAAGCCGCAGGAGCGAGGAACAACATCTACCTGCGTCCCGGCCGGCTATGCGGAAGGAAGGAGGTGGGCGGGATGTTTACGTCCCGCTCATCTCCACCCCTCCGCTTCTATTGGCCGCCTGCCGTGTGACGTCGCTATGACGCCGCAAGACCCGCCCCCTTAGGAAGGAGGCGGTTCGCTGGCCAGAGCGACGTCGCAGGGCAGGTGAGTGCATGTGAAGCTGCCGTAGCCATAATGTTCGCTACGGCAGCTATTGTTACGGGGGGCTGTCTGATAATAACCGAAAGGAGTATCAGACAGTCAGGGTCCACCGTGCAAAGACTTTGCTGCAGACTATGGCAGAGTGCAATACCTCTGTTAACTCACAGAAGGATATAATAAGTAAGTAAAGCAATTCCTCCCTTACTTGGAGGGTGTGTGGAATGATCTCTGTTAATAATCACAGAGACAAAGGCAATGTGTGCGAAATGGCACCTACCTAGGTCCGCTCTTCTAGTGGTGCAAAAGAGACGAACAGCAGCGTAAGCCGCACAAAGCTCCTACCTGCGTTCGCTCCACTAGTGTGCGAGGACACGAACCACTAGATATGGCACCTGCCTAGGTCCGCTCTTCTAGTGGTGCAAAAGAGACGAACAGCAGCGTAAGCCGCACAAAGCTCCTACCTCTGTTCGCTCCCCTAGTGTGCGAGGATACGAACAACTGCCAGACGCAGTATAAGGAACGTTACCCTAGCGGCAACGTCCACCTACGAGTAGAATCACAAGGCCCAGCCAGACCATGTGCCTCAGGCACCTGCCTATGTCCGCTCCCCTAAGAGGTAAGGATACGGACAGCAGCCGAAGCTGTAAGGTATAAGAACGCTACCCTGCCGGTAGCGCTCACCTAGCATAGACAAAGGAATGCCTAGAGGAACGCGCACAGAGCGTCTACTCATATGCATGAACCAAGAGGACTGAGCACCATGCGGCGTGTGTCAGGGTCTTATATAGACTCTGTGCCTCATCCAAGATGGAGGACACCAGAGCCAATCCGCTGCCAGAACGACAGGAGTGACGTCATGCTGGCCTATCACCGAGCAAGACGTCACAAGCACATGACCAGCGACCAATCGGCATAGAAGGTGTCAGAGACATGTGACCTCGTGTCAGCGATGATGTCACCCGCACATGTGCAATGGCTCCAAGATTGGACTTAGTCTCCGGCGCTCGCACATGTGCAGTAGCAAGAAATCTGGACTTAGTCTCCAGCGCTCGCACATGTGCAGTAGCAAGAAATCTGGACTTAGTCTCCAGCGCTCGCACATGTGCAGTAGCAAGAAATCTGGACTTAGTCTCCAGCGCTCGCACATGTGCAGTAGCAAGAAATCTGGACATAGTCTCCAGTGCTCGCAGCAACTGTAACAGTACCTCCCCCTCAAGGGCCCCCCTCCCGGCGACGCAGGTAATCGGCAACTAAGTCGGGAGCATGGACAGCCTCCTCAGGCTCCCAAGAGCGATGTTCCGGGCCATAGCCCTCCCAATCTATCAAGAAGAACCTGCGCCCTCTAACCATCTTAGAACCAACTATGGCTCGTACCTCATAGCTAGAGCGAGAGGAATCAGAGGCAGGAGAGTGCACTTCACGAGCGTGAGGTAAAATAGCCGGCTTTAGCAGTGAGACATGGAATTTGTCATGAATCCTAAGATGGACAGGTAACTTCAATTGATAGACTACAGGATTTACCTGTCGAAGAACCTCATAAGGACCCAGGAAGCGAGGAGCAAATTTGACAGAGCTCACTCTAAGTCTCACGTGTTTTGCAGAGAGCCACACAAAGTCCCCTGGAGAAAAGACAGGAGCCGGGCGACGAAACCGATCGGACACCGTCTTCATACGGTCCTTAGCTGCTTGGATCGACTCTTGAGTCCAATCCCAAACCTCTCTGGCATTAGTTGCCCAGTCGGCCACAAGAGGAGGAGGTGCAGCAGCGGGAAACGGTACCGGTACCCTAGGGTGTTGCCCATTATTGAGTACGAATGGTGTCTGCCCAGTGGCCTCAGCCAGCGAATTGTTAAGGGCAAATTCTGCCCAGGGTAAAAGGGAGGACCAGTTATCGTGGTTCTCAGCAACAAAGTGTCGAAGGTATATAATCATAGATTGATTGGTACGTTCAACCAAACCATTAGTCTCCGGATGGTATGCCGAAGAGAGATTCAACTCAATTTGCAGAAGGCTACAAAGATCTCGCCAGAAACGGGAAGTAAATTGCGGGCCTCTATCACAAATGATACGATCTGGCATCCCGTGAAGCCTAAAGACATGCTTGAGGAATAGTTTGGCTAATACCCTGGAAGATGGGATTCTCGATAACGGTACGAGATGAACCATCCGGGAGAAATGGTCCGTAATGACCCACACAAATCTATGTCCCTGTGAACATGGAAGATCACCCACAAAGTCCATGCCTACCACCTCCCATGGTCTATCTGGCACTGGTAAAGGATGCAAGAGCCCAGCCGGTCTCTGCCGTAATGGACGGTTGCGAGCACACGAGTAGCAGGAACCGACATATCTCTTGACGTGGCTGGCTAAGTGTGGCCACCAATACCACCTCTCCAGTAACTCTCGTGTCCGCCTAATACCAAAATGCCCACCCACCTTTGAGGTGTGGGCCCATGACAGTATATCATTCTGTCGATCAGGCGGAACAAAGGTCTTGCCCGGTGGGATTTGGTCTAACGTCACAGGGGAGAGCGTATGAAAAACCCTGGAGGGAAGGATAAGACGAGGTTCGTCAATCTCTTCCTGGGTAGAAAGCATAGAGCGAGACAGGGCGTCTGCCTTGTTATTCTTACTCCCAGACAAATAGTTGATGGAGAAGTGAAAGCGGGAGAAAAACAAGGACCAGCGGGCTTGGCGAGGATTCAGACGCTGAGCGGTTTGTAAGTACGTCAGATTCTTATGGTCTGTATAGACCTGGAAAGGATGTTTCGCTCCTTCCAGCAAGTGACGCCACTCCTCCAAGGCTAATCTCAAGGCGAGCAGTTCCCTATCCCCAATGGTATAGTTTCTCTCTGCCGGTGAAAAGGTTTTAGCAAAGAAGAAACACGGCCTTTTTCTACCTGCACCGTTCTTTTGATACAAGACCGCACCAGCACCCACTGAAGAGGCATCAACCTCTAAGAGGAAGGGCTTACTCTCATCGGGTCTTTGAAGAACGGGAGCAGTTGAAAAGTGTCTTTTTACTGCCTCAAAAGCCTGAGATGTCTCAGTAGACCAGGCTTTGGGATTAGCACCTTTCTTAGTCAAGGCCACCAAAGGGGCCACCAAAGTAGAAAAATGGGGTATGAACTGCCTGTAATAATTTATGAATCCTAAGAAGCGTTGCACCGCCTTCAAGGAATGAGGTTCGGACCATTGCAGGACAGCAGAGAGCTTCGCAGGATCCATAGCCAGACCCTCTTGTGAGATAATGTAACCCAAAAAAGGCAATGAGGACTGCTCGAATACACATTTCTCGAGTTTAGCAAACAATGAGTGCTCCCTTAAACGGGAAAGGACACGAACGACATCCTGACGATGAGTCTCCAGATCAGGAGAAAAAATCAGGATGTCGTCCAGATACACCACTACTGAGGATAACAGTAAATCCCTGAACACATCGTTTACGAAGTCCTGAAATACTGCGGGTGCATTACATAACCCAAAAGGCATGACGAGGTATTCATAGTGACCGTCTCGGGTGTTAAAAGCGGTCTTCCATTCGTCACCCTTTCGAATTCGTACCAAGTTATACGCACCCCGCAGATCCAACTTCGTAAAAACTTGAGCTCCTCTCAGTCTGTCAAAGAGCTCCGAAATTAAAGGTAATGGGTATTTGTTCTTTATTGTGATTGCGTTGAGACCCCTGTAATCTATGCAGGGACGCAAATCACCCTCTTTCTTCCGAACAAAGAAAAACCCAGCTCCCGCGGGAGAGACAGACTTACGAATGAACCCCTTCTCTAAGCTCTCTCTTATATAGGTCGACATGGCCTCCGACTCAGGTATCGACAGGGGGTAAACCCTGCCTTTAGGTGGAACCGAACCTGGGATAAGGTCTATGGCACAGTCATACGGCCTATGGGGTGGAAGAACCTCAGCACCCTGTTTGGAGAACACGTCAGCGAAATCCAAATAGGGTGTAGGTATGGGAGAGAGATCAGTTGATGCAACCGCAACGACCTTAGGTGGTAAGGGAAGACATCGGGACTGACATCTCGAACCCCAACTAATAATGCTGTCAGACTCCCAGTCAATGTGAGGAGCATGAGTCCGAAGCCATGGAAGACCCAGAAGGACGTCGTCTATACCCTCAGGCAAAACAAGAAAAAAAATCTCCTCTATGTGACCCTGAGACAGGGAAAGGCGCAAGGGAACTGTCCTCAATGTAATGGAGTCAGACAACATAGTTCCATTAACAACACGGACAGGAATAGGCGCCTCTAACATGATAGAGGGAATATTGTGTCCCTTTACAAATCCTGAGGACACAAAAATCCCGTCAGCTCCGGAATCCACAAAAGCCATAATAGGCCATGTATTCTCAGATAACGAGAGCTGACCTGGGATACAACACTTAGAGGGTGCAGAAGACGTCTCTAGTAACCCCCCTCTAATGGTTACTAGACCAGGGAGTTTCCCTGACGACTAGGACACTTGTTGGCATAGTGCCCAGCCTGACGAGATACGTAACATATAGGAGGACCAGACTTGCGTAGTCTGGAGAACGTATGACCTAACTCCATAGGAGTGGGAGATGTTTCAGATGCTGAGGAAGATGGTAGTGGACCCTCAACAACTGGAATAGCCCGATGCTTAGGGCGTGAGGAAGAGACCTCGAGTCTACGTTCCTTATGGCGTACATCGATCCTCGTTGCTACTGTGATCAAGTCCTCCAGAGAAGCAGGGACCTCACGAGTAGCAGGGGCATCCTTGACATAGCCTGCCAACCCTCTCCAGAAGATAGGAATCAACACCTTCTCTGGCCAATCTAGTTCTGCCACCAGAGTTCTAAAAGCAATGGCATAAGAACTAGTGGATAACGAACCCTGAGATAGATCTAACAGTCTCAGGGCCGCATCATGGGTAACCTGCGGACCCATGAATACCGCCTTAAGAGCATCAAGAAAGTCTTGATGTCTCAGAGTAACCACATCAGAGCGCTCCCATAGGGGAGTCGCCCATTCTAAGGCTTTGTCCTGAAGTAAGGAGATGATAAAGCCTACTCTGGACCTCTCCGTAGAGAAGCGAGAAGAGTTGACCTCTAGGTGTATCTGACACTGACTAATGAAACCACGACATGATCTGGCATCGCCAGAATATCTGTTTGGCAGACCAAGTCGAGGATCATGTGCAGATGTCACCATGGTCTGAGGTTTATCCTCTATACTCTTGAGCCGTGACTCAAGTACTTGTATGTAACGGTGTAACTGCTGATATTCTGCCATAACTGCCAGACCCTTGGCTCAGTCCTAATGTTACGGGGGGCTGTCTGATAATAACTGAAAGGAGTATCAGACAGTCAGGGTCCACCGTGCAAAGACTTTGCTGCAGACTATGGCAGAGTGCAATACCTCTGTTAACTCACAGAAGGATATAATAAGTAAGTAAAGCAATTCCTCCCTTACTTGGAGGGTGTGTGGAATGATCTCTGTTAATAATCACAGAGACAAAGGCAATGTGTGCGAAATGGCACCTACCTAGGTCCGCTCTTCTAGTGGTGCAAAAGAGACGAACAGCAGCGTAAGCCGCACAAAGCTCCTACCTCTGTTCGCTCCCCTAGTGTGCGAGGATACGAACAACTGCCAGACGCAGTATAAGGAACGTTACCCTAGCGGCAACGTCCACCTACGAGTAGAATCACAAGGCCCAGCCAGACCATGTGCCTCAGGCACCTGCCTATGTCCGCTCCCCTAAGAGGTAAGGATACGGACAGCAGCCGAAGCTGTAAGGTATAAGAACGCTACCCTGCCGGTAGCGCTCACCTAACATAGACAAAGGAATGCCTAGAGGAACGCGCACAGAGCGTCTACTCATATGCATGAACCAAGAGGACTGAGCAACTATGCGGCGTGTGTCACGGTCTTATATAGACTCTGTGCCTCATCCAAGATGGAGGACACCAGAGCCAATCCGCTGCCAGAACGACAGGAGTGACGTCATGCTGGCCTATCACCGAGCAAGACGTCACAAGCACATGACCAGCGACCAATCGGCATAGAAGGTGTCAGAGACATGTGACCTCGTGTCAGCGATGATGTCACCCGCACATGTGCAATGGCTCCAAGATTGGACTTAGTCTCCGGCGCTCGCACATGTGCAGTAGCAAGAAATCTGGACTTAGTCTCCAGCGCTCGCACATGTGCAGTAGCAAGAAATCTGGACTTAGTCTCCAGCGCTCGCACATGTGCAGTAGCAAGAAATCTGGACTTAGTCTCCAGCGCTCGCACATGTGCAGTAGCAAGAAATCTGGACATAGTCTCCAGTGCTCGCAGCAACCGTAACAGCTATCACCATGATATCGCAGCTGCGACAGGGGCGGGTACTATCGCGCTCGGCATCGCAGCATTGGCTTGCGATGTCGTAGTGTGCAAAGGGCCCCTTAGCCTTAAATCACAGCTGCAGCATTTTGTCATCATGTCCTTCCGCTAAATTTACCCACTCCTGGGCTTTACTCTATGCCAGTAATAGATATTCTCTATGCTGAAAAAAAAGAGACAAGAGCAGCACATAACAAATCAATTATGGGTGCAGTGCCTACCAGGCAATTTTTCAAATGCCAATAATATAGAAAAAGAGAAGGAAGTTAGCACTCCAATAATAAAGCTGAAAAATCAAACCTTTATTGGCCCATGATGTGACTGACAATGTTTTAGTTCCAACTGAACTTTATTTGACAGAGACAAGCTCTAAACTGACCACGTTGAAGGAGCTTGTCTCTGCATTGCTGTGGTATAGTTTCAGTTGCAGCTGCAAAGTTTCCCACTGAATAAACCAAGGAGTCCTTTTTGTTTTGCCTTTCCTCATCTGTTTGTCTTACCTTCCTGGTGTTATTTTAGTAATGGGACTAGTGTCCTGCTGGCCAACAACCTAGTCAGAATAGGTTTAAGGTCAGTGAGGACCTACGCACATGACGGACGGCGCACGGAGGGAGAGGACCACATGTGAGTATGAGATGGTGACCCCTCTCCCTATCACCAGGGCCTTCCTAGAACATCTTATGTGGGATAGGTTTACAACCTTTTAAAGAACTATCCCATATATAATATATACAGTACATAGTTGCATGACTGTCCAGCTTTCCAAAGTGTACTCAACTCTGCTTGGCCATGGACTTGTGACCAAGGAAGAATAGAGTACGCAAGTTCTTTAGGGGTCTCATGTGCAACCAGCTGCTCCAATCAACTCCTCTAGCTCCAATCTTGCAGCCAGATTCCAATGGACACAAGTAACTTTTTAGCAAGCCATATCAATCTAACACATATCACTGACTCAGTTGATAGGTCTTAACTTATGTAGACTGGTATACCACTTTAATAGAAGGACAAAGACCATCTCTTGCTCTGGAGGACTCAACACTGCAATACCTTATTTTCTCTGTGGGGGAGCTGCAATTAAATTAAACACTTGTTGCTTGGTTTCTTTACAATTTACCACTGATAAATGGAGTGCCTCAAGTGCATCATCTTACATTCTTGTATTTGCTTATCTTTAGAAGGTCTCTTTTTGTTAGAGAGGTGCCCAAAATGCCCAAGTCCATCCCAGTATACACATGTATATTTATATACAGTACATATGGTTATCGCAGTGTCTATAATAGATCTCCTCTTTCTGTGTATTTCGGCAATCCTCTGCCGCAGCTTAAATAAATTCCTCAAGAAGGAAGGCCAAGAGTAAAGCATTTCCTTTCCTCCGCCAGAGCTAATACATTAGAGCCTCGGAATTTGCATTTTAATGGCTTGGCTGTGCTTTTCAAATAAATGACAGTACTTTATCAGAGGATTATTCACTCAGCCTGCCTGGCCATGTGGGAATCTTATACATGGTTTTTCTCTTAAACTAACTGTTTGAAGTTCAGCTAGAGTAATCTCTTAATATCTTTTCCTTGCATTAAGGCCGCTGTAGCTTGCAGGCGTGACGCGTGTGTGACCGGTAGCTCGCCTCACTTCAGAGGTTCCTAAGAAGTCTCAGGAAGTTCCTTCTCAGCAAATTCTGACTCTGAGAAGTAATTCAGAGCCCACCTGAAAAATGTGATAAAGTCACAAGTGATGAAGTCATCTCTTCCGTAATTGTGAGCTGCACTGAGCGAGGACTGATAGGCCATACCACTATAATATGTCGCTCCAAGGAACTAGGCAAACCCAGGGTGTTCTGGTGCATGGTTATGTCGCGGGCGGGGAGGAGGGTGTCAGCACACCGCGCTCACCCCTTCTGCTCGGGTCCGGCAGCTGCTCCTGGTGGCTCGAGCTGTGGGCCGGATCCCGGGGTTTCTCGAGCGACACTCCTCGCCCGTGAGTGAAAGGGGGTGTTTGTTGGGTGGATGTGGGGATTGTTATAGTTCGTGACGCCACCCACGGTTGTGGTGATTGCACCACCGCTGCTCAATATGGGGGTCCCGGGGATGGTGATGCGGAGCAGCCAGGTGTTGTGTTGCCCCTCCGTGGGTAGGGGTTGGTGATCCCGGGGCCCGGTGATGAGATGTGAAGTGTAGGGCCTGGAGGGCGCAGGGACGCAGGGGCAGCGCTGTGCCTTGCGGGACTATGGTACTCACTCAGCCTGACACACGGACACAGTTTGTACGGTAAACCAAACGGCTGGTAGGACGGTCCCACAGACGGCTGCACCTGCACTCCCGGTAGGTGACGGTGCTGTCCCTCTTCCTTGCACCTTTGTTTGACTTGTGGTAGCGGTGGATTCCCTCCGGTTACCCGCTCCCCGGCTGCAATCTGGGCCGGAGGAGCTCTACACTTTGCCCGCAGGCGCTGGCCCTGGGGAAACTGGTGCCCTGGCGGTGGCGGTGTCTCCCCGGTTCAGGTTGGGCTGTTGCCTTCACTCGGGACTTGGTTGTTGGGGGAGCTGCGTCCCCGTCACTGACGGATTTGGCAAATCTGGCGACTCCTAGCCTTGCCGGGGTCCGAGAGGCCCCTGCCCTGGTGCTGACTGTCCTTCGGAACACTGCTCCAGACCACCGGGCACACAGCCAACGGGGTCCTTCCAGGAACTTCCAAACGGTCCCCCTCCAGACAGTCACTGCCGTTGCTGACCTTGCTGTTCTGTGTTACGAGGGGGACCCGGGGAAGCGTGCCAAGATGGGGAATGGACAGCTTCCGCCGGTCAAGGTCCACTGTGCGGTGTAAGGGACCGCTGCTATGGTGGGGGAAGAGTGAGCGGGTTGCTGCTAGCGATCGTCTGGAATGTCACAGATGATCTATGTACACCGGTCTGCCCTAACCCGTGTGGGTTGTATGGCAGGGATCACACGGCTCGGTGTACCTGTTGCACGGGGAAGCACAGAGGTGCCCACGCACGTGTGCCAGTGGAAGTCACGAGAATATGGCACGAGGGTAGCACAGAGGTGCCCACGCACGTGTGCTTTCAATAACCAGGTGAGTCCAGTGGAGACTCGAGGAGCTCACCTGGGACAGGAACACGGCCTGTAGAAGGAGCTACTGCCGGAGCAGCAAGGCAGGGACAGGGCCTGCAAACCAGGTGCTGCCTAAGCAGAAAGGGCCAAGCCCACAGAAGAAGATAATGCCTGAGCAGTGGCGTGGCAGCACGCTGCCAGACATCCAAACATAGGACGGTCGCGCGCCGCCATGATGGCAGGAGGAGCTTTTAAGGAGGTGTAGCTCCAGCCAAGGGCGGGCGCGAGGCGGAGATGACGGACTTGACCCAATCAGGATCCACGACATCCCAGCCTGGCCAGTCAGGATTCACCACGTCACCAGCCTTGTCATCAAGCCGTGTGACGTCAGTGGGTGTTACGGGGGGCTGTCTGATAATAACCGAAAGGAGTATCAGACAGTCAGGGTCCACCGTGCAAAGACTTTGCTGCAGACTATGGCAGAGTGCAATACCTCTGTTAACTCACAGAAGGATATAATAAGTAAGTAAATATAATAAGTAAGTAAAGCAATTCCTCCCTTACTTGGAGGGTGTGTGGAATGATCTCTGTTAATAATCACAGAGACAAAGGCAATGTGTGCGAAATGGCACCTACCTAGGTCCGCTCTTCTAGTGGTGCAAAAGAGACGAACAGCAGCATAAGCCGCACAAAGCTCCTACCTGCGTTCGCTCCACTAGTGTGCGAGGACACGAACTACTAGATATGGCACCTGCCTAGGTCCGCTCTTCTAGTGGTGCAAAAGAGACGAACAGCAGCGTAAGCCGCACAAAGCTCCTACCTCTGTTCGCTCCCCTAGTGTGCGAGGATACGAACAACTGCCAGACGCAGTATAAGGAACGTTACCCTAGCGGCAACGTCCACCTACGAGTAGAATCACAAGGCCCAGCCAGACCATGTGCCTCAGGCACCTGCCTATGTCCGCTCCCTTAAGAGGTAAGGATACGGACAGCAGCCGAAGCTGTAAGGTATAAGAACGCTACCCTGCCGGTAGCGCTCACCTAGCATAGACAGAGGAATGCCTAGAGGAACGCGCACAGAGCGTCTACTCATATGCATGAACCAAGAGGACTGAGCACCATGCGGCGTGTGTCAGGGTCTTATATAGACTCTGTGCCTCATCCAAGATGGAGGACACCAGAGCCAATCCGCTGCCAGAACGACAGGAGTGACGTCATGCTGGCCTATCACCGAGCAAGACATCACAAGCACATGACCAGCGACCAATCGGCATAGAAGGTGTCAGAGACATGTGACCTCGTGTCAGCGATGATGTCACCCGCACATGTGCAATGGCTCCAAGATTGGACTTAGTCTCCGGCGCTCGCACATGTGCAGTAGCAAGAAATCTGGACTTCGTCTCCAGCGCTCGCACATGTGCAGTAGCAAGAAATCTGGACATAGTCTCCAGTGCTCGCAGCAACCGTAACAGTACCTCCCCCTCAAGGGCCCCCCTCCCGGCGACGCAGGTAATCGGCAACTAAGTCGGGAGCATGGACAGCCTCCTCAGGCTCCCAAGAGCGATGTTCCGGGCCATAGCCCTCCCAATCTATCAAGAAGAACCTGCGCCCTCTAACCATCTTAGAACCAACTATGGCTCGGACCTCATAGCTAGAGCGAGAGGAATCAGAGGCAGGAGAGTGCACTTCACGAGCGTGAGGTAAAATAGCCGGCTTTAGCAGTGAGACATGGAATTTGTCATGAATCCTAAGATGGACAGGTAACTTCAATTGATAGACTACAGGATTTACCTGTCGAAGAACCTCATAAGGACCCAGGAAGCGAGGAGCAAATTTGACAGAGCTCACTCTAAGTCTCACGTGTTTTGCAGAGAGCCACACAAAGTCCCCTGGAGAAAAGACAAGAGCCGGGCGACGAAACCGATCGGACACCGTCTTCATACGGTCCTTAGCTGCTTGGATCGACTCTTGAGTCCGATCCCAAACCTCTCTGGCATTAGTTGCCCAGTCGGCCACAAGAGGAGGAGGTGCAGCAGCGGGAAACGGTACCGGTACCCTAGGGTGTTGCCCATTATTGAGTACGAACGGTGTCTGCCCAGTGGCCTCAGCCAGCGAATTGTTAAGGGCAAATTCTGCCCAGGGTAGGAGGGAGGACCAGTTATCGTGGTTCTCAGCAACAAAGTGTCGAAGGTATATAATCATAGATTGATTGGTACGTTCAACCAAACCATTAGTCTCCGGATGGTATGCCGAAGAGAGATTCAACTCAATTTGCAAAAGGCTACAAAGATCTCGCCAGAAACGGGAAGTAAATTGCGGGCCTCTATCACAAATGATACGATCTGGCATCCCGTGAAGCCTAAAGACATGCTTGAGGAATAGTTTGGCTAGTACCCTGGAAGATGGGATTCTCGATAACGGTACGAGATGAACCATCCGGGAGAAATGGTCCGTAATGACCCACACAAATCTATGTCCCTGTGAACATGGAAGATCACCCACAAAGTCCATGCCTACCACCTCCCATGGTCTATCTGGCACTGGTAAAGGATGCAAGAGCCCAGCCGGTCTCTGCCGTAATGGACGGTTGCGAGCACACGAGTAGCAGGAACCGACATATCTCTTGACGTGGCTGGCTAAGTGTGGCCACCAATACCACCTCTCCAGTAACTCTCGTGTCCGCCTAATACCAAAATGCCCACCCACCTTTGAGGTGTGGGCCCATGACAGTATATCATTCTGTCGATCAGGCGGAACAAAGGTCTTGCCCGGTGGGATTTGGTCTAACGTCACAGGGGAGAGCGTATGAAAAACCCTGGAGGGAAGGATAAGACGAGGTTCGTCAATCTCTTCCTGGGTAGAAAGCATAGAGCGAGACAGGGCGTCTGCCTTGTTATTCTTACTCCCAGACAGATAGTTGATGGAGAAGTGAAAGCGGGAGAAAAACAAGGACCAGCGGGCTTGGCGAGGATTCAGACGCTGAGCGGTTTGTAAGTACGTCAGATTCTTATGGTCTGTATAGACCTGGAAAGGATGTTTCGCTCCTTCCAGCAAGTGACGCCAACTAATAATGCTGTCAGACTCCCAGTCAATGTGAGGAGCATGAGTCCGAAGCCATGGAAGACCCAGAAGGACGTCGTCTATACCCTCAGGCAAAACAAGAAAAGAAATCTCCTCTATGTGACCCTGAGACAGGGAAAGGCGCAAGGGAACTGTCCTCAATGTAATGGAGTCAGACAACATAGTTCCATTAACAACACGGACAGGAATAGGCGCCTCTAACATGATAGAGGGAATATTGTGTCCCTTTACAAATCCTGAGGACACAAAAATCCCGTCAGCTCCGGAATCCACAAAAGCCATAATAGGCCATGTATTCTCAGATAACGAGAGCTGACCTGGGATACAACACTTAGAGGGTGCAGAAGACGTCTCTAGTAACCCCCCTCTAATGGTTACTAGGCCAGGGAGTTTCCCTGACGACTAGGACACTTGTTGGCATAGTGCCCAGCCTGACGACATACGTAACATATAGGAGGACCAGACTTGCGTAGTCTGGAGAACGTATGACCTAACTCCATAGGAGTGGGAGATGTTTCAGATGCTGAGGAAGATGGTAGTGGACCCTCAACAACTGGAATAGCCCGATGCTTAGGGCGTGAGGAAGAGACCTCGAGTCTACGTTCCTTATGGCGTACATCGATCCTCGTTGCTACTGTGATCAAGTCCTCCAGAGAAGCAGGGACCTCACGAGTAGCAAGGGCATCCTTGACATAGCCTGCCAACCCTCTCCAGAAGATAGGAATCAACACCTTCTCTGGCCAATCTAGTTCTGCCACCAGAGTTCTAAAAGCAATGGCATAAGAACTAGTGGATAACGAACCCTGAGATAGATCTAACAGTCTCAGGGCCGCATCATGGATAACCTGCGCACCCATGAATACCGCCTTAAGAGCATCAAGAAAGTCTTGATGTCTCAGAGTAACCACATCAGAGCGCTCCCATAGGGGAGTCGCCCATTCTAAGGCTTTGTCCTGAAGTAAGGAGATGATAAAGCCTACTCTGGACCTCTCCGTAGAGAAGCGAGAAGAGTTGACCTCTAGGTGTATCTGACACTGACTAATGAAACCACGACATGATCTGGCATCGCCAGAATATCTGTTTGGCAGAGCAAGTCGAGGATCATGTGCAGATGTCACCATGGTCTGAGGTTTATCCTCTATACTCTTGAGCCGTGACTCAAGTACTTGTATGTAACGGTGTAACTGCTGATATTCTGCCATAACTGCCAGACCCTTGGCTCAGTCCTAATGTTACGGGGGGCTGTCTGATAATAACCGAAAGGAGTATCAGACAGTCAGGGTCCACCGTGCAAAGACTTTGCTGCAGACTATGGCAGAGTGCAATACCTCTGTTAACTCACAGAAGGATATAATAAGAAAGTAAAGCAATTCCTCCCTTACTTGGAGGGTGTGTGGAATGATCTCTGTTAATAATCACAGAGACAAAGGCAATGTGTGCGAAATGGCACCTACCTAGGTCCGCTCTTCTAGTGGTGCAAAAGAGACGAACAGCAGCATAAGCCGCACAAAGCTCCTACCTGCGTTCGCTCCACTAGTGTGCGAGGACACGAACCACTAGATATGGCACCTGCCTAGGTCCGCTCTTCTAGTGGTGCAAAAGAGACGAACAGCAGCGTAAGCCGCACAAAGCTCCTACCTCTGTTCGCTCCCCTAGTGTGCGAGGATACGAACAACTGCCAGACGCAGTATAAGGAACGTTACCCTAGCGGCAACGTCCACCTACGAGTAGAATCACAAGGCCCAGCCAGACCATGTGCCTCAGGCACCTGCCTATGTCTGCTCCCCTAAGAGGTAAGGATACGGACAGCAGCCGAAGCTGTAAGGTATAAGAACGCTACCCTGTCGGTAGCGCTCACCTAGCATAGACAGAGGAATGCCTAGAGGAACGCGCACAGAGCGTCTACTCATATGCATGAACCAAGAGGACTGAGCACCATGCGGCGTGTGTCAGGGTCTTATATAGACTCTGTGCCTCATCCAAGATGGAGGACACCAGAGCCAATCCGCTGCCAGAACGACAGGAGTGACGTCATGCTGGCCTATCACCGAGCAAGACGTCACAAGCACATGACCAGCGACCAATCGGCATAGAAGGTGTCAGAGACATGTGACCTCGTGTCAGCGATGATGTCACCCGCACATGTGCAATGGCTCCAAGATTGGACTTAGTCTCCGGCGCTCGCACATGTGCAGTAGCAAGAAATCTGGACATAGTCTCCAGTGCTCGCAGCAACCGTAACAGTGGGCGAATCAGGATCCACCAAGCATAGCACATGCTCACCCTCCTGCCTCTGGGAAATAGAGGCGGGATCCTCGGTCTCACAATGTGTAGAGATAACGGGAGTCTCACTGCTTCCCTGAGCAGCAAATCTCTGCACATTGCGCAACCTCACAGACCTTCGAGGATGCTGAACAGGAGGAGCTGTGGCAGGCAAGGAATGGGAGACCGCCTCATTTCTTGCAACAGGAGTACCACTAGGTGTCACCCTTGTGCTGCTTCTCTGAGGAGGTTTCTCCTGCAGTCTGGCAGACCTTCGGCGCTGCGGAGCAGGAGCGCTCGTGGCAGGCAAGGAGACTGTCTCATTCCTTGCTACAGGAGAGCCACAAGGTGTAACATTACCCCCCCGACTAGGCCCCCCCCCCCCCTGCCCGTGCTCGAAGGCCGCTATCAAACCCGGGGCGTGGATATGATCCTCCATTTCCCAGGATCTATGCTCCGGACCACGGCCGACCCACTCCACGAGGTAGTACCTCCTGCCCCGTATAACTTTTGTCTCCACAAGCTTCGCCACCTCAGTGTCGTCGGGCGGGGAGTCAGTTTGAGGCGTCAGGGACCCCGAGAACTTATTAAGTCGTACGGGTTTCAGGAGGGACACGTGAAAGGTGTTGGCTATAGCCCAGCGTGGAGGGAGCTGGAGTCGGTATGCCACCGGGTTCACCTGCTCTAGCACTTTAAACGGACCCAGGTACCTAGGGGCGAACTTGGCTGCCTGTACCCGTAGGTTAACATTCTTAGAGGACAGCCACACTAGGTCACCAGGGGCGAAGGATGGTGCAGGGCGGCGGCGCTCATCAGCCGTTGTCACCATCCGGTCTTTAGCCCTCTTAAGGGCCTCTTGGGTGTTATCCCAGATCTCCCGGGCCTCGGTCGCCCAATCCTCCACTCTAGGATCGGGTGATGTAATGGGCATCGGAACCGGGATTCTGGGATGTTGTCCGTTATTGAGCAGGAACGGAGTCTGACCAGAGGATTCATGGACCGAATTATTAATGGCAAATTCGGCCCAAGGAAGGAGGTTAGCCCAGTTGTCGTGGTGCGCGGAGATAAAATGGCGGAGGTAAGTTACCAAGGTCTGATTGGTCCTCTTTACCAGTCCATTGGTTTCGGGATGGTATGCGGAGGAGATGTTCAGCTCTATCTGCAGGAGCTTACAGAGCTCTCTCCAGAAGCGAGACGCGAACTGGGGACCCCGGTCGCTCACCACCTTGTCAGGCATGCCATGCAGCCTAAATACATGCCTAATGAATAAGGTGGCGAGAGCACGTGACGTCGGGAGTCGTGGGAGAGGCACCAAGTGGACCATTTTAGAGAAGTGATCCGTGATGACCCATACGACCTTGTGACCTGCTGACTTGGGCAGATCTCCCAGGAAGTCCATTCCCACCACTTCCCAGGGACGATCCGGCACTGGCAGTGGGTGAAGAAGACCTGCCGGTCTCTGCCGGGACGGCTTATTCCGTGCACACGACATACAGGCTCCCACATACTCCTGTATGTCCTGGGGTAGTCTCGGCCACCAATAGTGCCTAGTCACAAGGTCTCTGGTCCTTTTGACCCCGAAGTGACCCCCGACCTTGGAGGCATGGGCCCACGATAGCACCTCATTCCGTAGTTCAGGGGGAACGAGGGTCTTGCCAGGTGGCACCTGGTCCAAAGAAGTGGGAGTGACCATCCTCAAGCTGTCCGGGGGTAGTATAAGACGAGGCTCCTCCTCGTCCTCCTCCAACACAACCATAAAACGTGACAAGGCATCGGCCCGTACGTTCTTCTCACCGGCCAGGTGGCGGATAATAAAGCGGAACCGGGAGAAGAACAAGGACCAACGGGCCTGCCTTGGGTTCAGGCGTTGTGCTGTCTGGAGGTATGTGAGATTTTTATGGTCGGAAAATACTTCAAATGGATGCTTCGCACCCTCCAGGAGATGCCGCCATTCCTGGAATGCTAGTTTCATCGCCAGTAACTCCCTATCCCCTATGGAGTAGTTCCTCTCGGCCGGAGAAAAGGTCTTGGAGAAAAAGAAACAAGGATGCTTCCTTCCTCGTTCGTCTTTCTAGTACAGGACTGCACCAGCACCGACCGAAGAGGCGTCTACCTCTAGTAGAAAGGGTTTGGAGATGTCTGGACGATGAAGGATGGGAGCTCTGGAGAAGTAAGTTTTGAGAGTGTGAAATACCTCTACCGTTTCCCGTGTCCATGCTTTGGGATTAGCGCCCTTGCGGGTAAGGGCAATGATGGGTGCTGCCACCGTCGAGAAGTTGGGAATGAACTGGCGATAATAATTGATAAACCCCAAGAATCGCTGGATCGCTTTCAGCGAGCGGGGCTCAGGCCATTTCATCACTGTCTCCAACTTCCCCGGATCCATTGCTAACCCATGACTGGACACGATATACCCCAGGAACGGCAAGGATTCACGTTCAAAAACGCACTTTTCTAGCTTAGCATATAACGAATGAGTGCGGAGCCTCTTAAGTACTCGGATGACATCCCTCCGATGGGTGGCAAGATCGGGGGAGAAGATAAGGATATCATCCAGGTATGCAACCACGGAAAGATACAAATCCCGGAAAACATCATTCACAAAGTCTTGAAATACGGCGGGGGCATTGCAGAGTCCGAAGGGCATTACGAGATACTCGTAGTGACTGTCCCTGGTGTTGAAGGCGGTCTTCCACTCATCGCCCTCTCGGACTCGCACTAGATTATACGCCCCGCGTAAATCCAGCTTCGTGAAGATCTTTGCCCCGCGGAATCGATCAAATAACTCCGTAATGAGGGGCAAAGGGTATTTGTTTTTGATTGCATTTAATCCCCTGTAAATCGATACAGGGGCGTAGATCCCCTTCCTTCTTTTGCACGAAGAAGAACCCCGCACCGGCCGGTGAAATAGACTTGCGAATGAACCCTTTTGCCAGGCTGTCCTGAATATATTTGGACATAGCCTCCGTCTCTGGAGCAGAGAGGGGATACACTCTGCCCCTAGGGGGCTCGGAGCCTGGCTTCAGGTCTATTCGGCAATCGTATGGCCGGTGGGGAGGAAGGGTATCTGCGGCCCTCTTGGAGAAGACGTCCCTGTTGGCCTCATAAGGTGTCGGTAAACCTGGCTCCCCTGTATTCCCTGAGGACCCAACCGACCTAATGGTAGCGGGTGGTTCGGTAGTCACGAGGTGCTCCCTACAGGATCCTGCCCATGATGAGATCTCCCCTGTTGCCCAGTTGAGTATAGGAGCATGCTGTCTCAACCAGGGGAGGCCCAGTAGGATCTCATCCGTCCCCCCTGGAAGCACCAGGAAGGACACCTGCTCATGGTGTCCTGGTGGTACTTCCATCCTGAGAGGGATGGTGATCTGGGTGATGGGATCGACTAGTAGGGACCCGTTGACTACCCGAACCCTGAGTGGCTTGGGTAAGAGAACCAGGGGAACTGAGTATCGGGTTGCCAGGGAGGTCGAAATGAAATTGCCATCAGCGCCTGAGTCCAGGCAGGCCAGAGCAGAGAAGAGAGTAGTGCCAAACTGCAACTGGGCGCTGATAGTCAACCTAGAGGGAGAAGCAGCGTCTAGTAACCCCCCTCTGATGGAAACTAGACGCTGTCTTTTCCCGACGGTTTGGGACATCGGGTAGCTATGTGTCCCCTCTGCCCACAGGAAAAGCAGATGACATCAGACCGAGAACCTGGGGTAGAGGAGACCGCTTTGGACACCTCCATTGACTCCACGGAGTCGCCTACAGAGCTGGCTGGGAGACCTGTCTGGTGGAATACGGGAGCCAGACGCTTTTTAGGCCGTGAGGACGTGGGTGCTGAAGAGACCTCGAGCCTCCGCTCCGCCTGGCGGATGTCTATGCGAGAGGCAACCACAATCAAGGACTCTAAAGTAGCAGGCACCTCACGCGTGGCCAGTGCGTCTTTGACGAACCCTGCCAGGCCCTCCCAGAACACAGGGACAAGGACCTTATCGGGCCAGTCCAGCTCTGCAGCAAGTGTCCTAAAGTGTACGGCAAAGTCCCCGACTGAAGCGGACCCTTGCCGAAGTCGTAGGAGGCGCAGCGCGGAGTCGTGGGTGACTTGAGGCCCGAGGAACACCATTCTCATGGCCCCAAGATAAGATGCTAAGTTATTCACCACCCGATCTCCGCGCTCCCACAACGGCGTGGACCACTTCAGCGCTCTCCCTGTGAGCAGGGACTGGACGAAGGCTACCTTCGCCTTCTCGGTAGCGTAAAGAGTCGCGGACAGCTCTAAGTAGGTGGTAACTTGGTTTATAAACCCACGGCACTCGGAGCTGTCCCCGCTAAAGCGCTCTGGAAGCGCAAGGCGAGGAGACCTTCCGCCCAGTAGCACAGCCTGGGTAGCCGCCTGGGTGGCGACTGTCGTCAGAGCAGTCTTGTCGGAGGAAGACTGCTCCACTGCTGCCAAACGTGATTCCAACTGCTGCACATAACGCAGCAACTGCTGCTGCTCTTCAGCCATAGCCAGACCTTTGGCGCGACCGTAATGTTACGAGGGGGACCCGGGGAAGCGTGCCAAGATGGGGAATGGACAGCTTCCGCCGGTCAAGGTCCACTGTGCGGTGTAAGGGACCGCTGCTATGGTGGGTGAAGAGTGAGCGGGTTGCTGCTAGCGATCGTCTGGAATGTCACAGACGATCTATGTACACCGGTCTGCCCTAACCCGTGTGGGTTGTATGGCAGGGATCACACGGCTCGGTGTACCTGTTGCACGGGGAAGCACAGAGGTGCCCACGCACGTGTGCCAGTGGAAGTCACGAGAATATGGCACGAGGGTAGCACAGAGGTGCCCACGCACGTGTGCTTTCAATAACCAGGTGAGTCCAGTGGAGACTCAAGGAGCTCACCTGGGACAGGAACACGGCCTGTAGGAGCTACTGCCGGAGCAGCAAGGGCCTGCAAACCAGGTGCTGCCTAAGCAGCAAGGGCCAAGCCCACAGAAGAAGATAATGCCTGAGCAGTGGCGTGGCAGCACGCTGCCAGACATCCAAACATAGAAGGACGGTCGCGCGCCGCCATGATGGCAGGAGGAGCTTTTAAGGAGGTGTAGCTCCAGCCAAGGGCGGGCGCGAGGCGGAGATGACGGACTTGACCCAATCAGGATCCACGACATCCCAGCCTGGCCAGTCAGGATTCACCACGTCACCAGCCTTGTCATCAAGCCGTGTGACGTCAGTGGGCGAATCAGGATCCACCAAGCATAGCACATGCTCACCCTCCTGCCTCTGGGAAATAGAGGCGGGATCCTCGGTCTCACAATGTGTAGAGATAACGGGAGTCTCACTGCTTCCCTGAGCAGCAAATCTCTGCACATTGCGCAACCTCACAGACCTTCGAGGCTGCTGAGCAGGAGGAGCTGTGGCAGGCAAGGAATGGGAGACCGCCTCATTTCTTGCAACAGGAGTACCACTAGGTGTCACCCTTGTGCTGCCTCTCTGAGGAGGTTTCTCCTGCAGTCTGGCAGACCTTCGGCACTGCGGAGCAGGAGCGCTCGTGGCAGGCAAGGAGACTGTCTCATTCCTTGCCACAGGAGAGCCACGAGGTGTAACAGTTCTGGCCCTCACAAAGCTGGACCCTTCAGGCTGTCCTTCTCTTCTGTCACTTTACTTGCTTTCCTCCTTTACTACTTTCACTTTCACTTTCTTAGCTCCTCTCCTCCCTGAGCTGAACTCTGTTGTTTACTCCTTCCACTTCCTCCTCCTGGACTCAACTGCACTCAAGCCCTGCCTGGGCTAATCTGCCTGGTTACTTCCTGCCTCCAGAGCTGTGAGCTCCTTGGTGGGCGGAGCCAACCACCTGGCCCACCCCCTGGTGTGCATCATCAGACTCCTGGAGGAAGGCAACAAGGATTTCTGGTTAGCTGTGATGTGCCTACCTGGAGTGTGGGGTGTGGTGGTGGTGTGACCTGTGTCCCCTGGCTTGCCCAGGGCGACACAGTTATATAAAGGCTACGTGGCATATTTGCCCAAGCTTAATAATTTTCCAACTGATTTACCCAAGTCTCCATCTATGAGACCACATTAACGGTGCCATTATAGTACCACCATAACCAGTGACACCAAGGTCCTTATGGATGGATGGAAACACCCTTGTATTTCTAATATAAACAGTAACAGTGAAGTATCCTTTATACACAGTGCTAGTGTCGCGGGCGGAGGAGGGGACGCTGCGCTCTCCCACTGCTCGGGTCCGGCCGCTGGTGCTGCTGCTCGGTGGTGGCTCGAGCGGTGGGCCGGATCCCGGGGACTCGAGCGGCGCTCCTCGCCCGTGAGTGAAAAGGGGGTTTGGATTGATTGTGGGGATTTATTGTCCGTGACGCCACCCACGGCTGTGGTGATAATGGTGACACCACCGCTGCTCTGGACGGGGATCCCGGGAGCGGTGACAGGGAGCAGCTTTGTTGTTAGTTCTCCCCTCCGTGGGTAGGGGGTTGGTTGTCCCGGGGCCCGGTGATGGGGTAGGGATGGATGGCAGGCGGGTTACGGGGCCTGGCAAGGTGCAGGGTCGCAGGGGCAGCGCTGTGCTGCACGGCACGGTGGTACTCACTCAGCCCAATGATGAAGACACAGTTGTCGGTAAAACACTCGGCTGGATGGACGGGTCCTACAGACGGCTGCGGTGTTGTTTCTCTCGGCAGGTTGATGGTGACTGCCTTTCCCTGCTCCTAAGTACGGTTGATGGTTCCGATGGGTTCCCACCGGTAACCCGCTCCCCAGCTTGGATATGGGCTGGAGGAGCCCCTCTTTGCCCGCAGGCGCTGGCCCTGAGAAACGGTTGCCTTGGCGGTGGCGGTGTCTCCCTCTGTTGGTTGGACTGTTGCCTTCTGTTGGGACTTGACTGTTTGGAAACCCAGGAGGTCCCCTTCACTAACGGATTCGGCAAATTCACGGCGACTCCTAGCCTTGCCGGGGTCCAAAAAGCCCCTGCCAGATGGTGCTGGCTTCTCTTTGTGTACCGGTCCGGTACCGCCGGGCCACCGCCCGTCCACGGTCCTTACGGTAACTCGGATAGGCCACTCCTGCAGACGGTCACCACCGTCTGCCAACCTTGCTGATCTGTCCGGGCCACACACCCGGACCAACTTCAGGCTGCTCTCTTACTACTTTCCTCCTTCCACTTCAAACTCCACAACTAATCTGCCTGGTTTTCCCGACTCCAGGACTGTGAACTCCACGGTGGGCGGGACCAACCGCCTTGCCCACCCCCTGGTGTGATCATCAGCCCCTGGAGGAAGGCAACAAGGGTTTTGTGTCTGACTTCGGTGTGCCTGCTGGGAGTATGGGGTGTGTGGGTGTTGTGCTCTGTGGCCCCTGGCTTGTCCAGGGTGCCACACTAGTGTCGCGGGCGGAGGGAAGCGCTCGCCACGCTCGGGTCCGGGGCTTCTGCTGCTGCTGCTCGGTGGCTCGAGCGGTGGGCTGGACCCGGAGACTCGAGCAGCGCTCCTCACCCGTGAGTGATAAGGGGGTGGTTTGTTTGGGGAGATAGTTCGTAATGCCACCCACGGGACGTGGTGATGATGGCATCACCACTGCTGGTGACGGGGATCCCGGGAGCGATGGTAGGGAGCAGCTAGGATGTTGTCCCCTCCGTGGGTAGGGGTTGGTGTTCCCGGGGCACGGAGATGATACGGGGAGGCTGGATGGCTGGGGGTTCAGGGTTGCAGGGGCAGCGCGGCGTGGTGCGGTGCTGGATGGCACTGGTGTACTCACTTCAGACAATCAATGACAGAGTCTTTGGTAAACCAAACGGCTGGATGGATGGGTCTCGCAGCCGGCTGCAGTGTTTTTCCCCTGACCCCGGGTTGGTATTGTGAGTCCTTTCCTGCACCTTCTTGTATGCTCCTCCTGTGCTCTGGTTTCCAGCTGGCTCCCTGGTTCGGTACCGGACGGGCCACCACCCTGTCCCGGCTACCTACGGTTCCACCAAGACTGTCTTCCTGGCTCCTGCAGATGACCACTAGCGTCTGCCTGACTGGCTACACGAGGGCCCTAGGCTCCAACCTAGTCCCCAGTCTGCGTCTGCCTCTCTGCACACCTCCTCTCTCTTCCTCTGCCTGGACTTGTCTGCACTTGTTTTCTGCCTCAAGCCAGCTAGACTCCTCGGTGGGCGTGCCCATCTGCCTGACTCCGCCCACCTGGTGTGCCTGTCTGAACCCGAGGGAAGAAATCAGGTCTCACTGGGGATGACTGCTGTGAACTGCTGGGGGTAGGTGTGTGTGTGTGTTGCTACCTGTGACCCCTGGCTAGTCTAGGGCGTCACACTAGCAAAGTGTCCTCATAAAGGTTGTCAACAGAGTGCCATACTGTCATTCATAAGCAGTGCTAGGCTAGCAGAGTTCTGTCAGGTTTTCCCCATAAACAGTACCAGTAGAATGTCACCCACAAACAATGCCAGATTAGTGTTCTCCTAAACAATGTCAGAAGAGCACTCCACTGAATTAGTTTTAGAAGAGTGCTACCATAACCAGTGCCAGAAGAGTGCTACCCATAACCAGTGTGAGAAGAGTGCTACCCATAACCAGTGCCAGAAGAGTGCTACCCATAACCAGTGTCAGAGGAGTGCTACCCATAACCAGTGTCAGAGGAGTGCTACCCATAACCAGTGCCAGAAAAGTGCTACCCATAACCAGTGCCAGAAGAGTGCCACCCATAACCAGTACCAGAGGAGTGCTACCCATAACCAGTGCCATAAGAGTGCTACCCATAACCAGTGCCAGAAGAGTGCTACCCATAACCAGTGCCAGAAGAGTGCTACCCATAACCAGTGCCAGAAGAGGGCCAAACCTATAACCAGTGCCAGAAGAGTGCCACCTATAACCAGTGCCAGAAGAGTGCCACCTATAACCAGTGCCAGAAGAGTGCTACCCATAAACAGTGTCAGAAGAGTGCTTCTCTTAATTAGTTCTAGTATAGAGCTACCTTTACAGTGCTAGTAGAGTGCCACGCATAAATAGTTCCAGCATAAGGCCACCCATAACATGTGTCAGCAGAGTATTCCACTAAATAGTGCCAGTAGAATATCACCCATAATCAGTGCCACTCATAAACAGTGTCAGCAGAGTGCCACCCATAAACAGTGCCAAAATCGTGTTCCCTTACACAGTGTCAGTAGAATGTCAGATATAACTACCGCCAGAAAAGTGACACTCATAAACAGTGCCAGGAAAGTGTTCCCATAAACAGTAGGTACCAGCAATGTCACCTGTAACAATGACCTTAAACAATGCAAACAGGGTGCTGCCCATAATCAGTACCTGCAGAGTGTTCCCATAAACAGTACCAGAAGAGAGTTTCTATAACCAGTGTCAGTAGAGTGCTACCCATAAATAGTGCAGTGTCACCCATAAACAGCACAAGCAGAGTGTCACCCATAAAAAGCGCAAGCAGAGTGTCACCTATAAAAAGTGTGACGCCCTGGACTGTCCAGGTCGTCCCAGGTAGACACAACAGCACTACACACCCCCTTCCCAGTTAGGTAACATCAGTCAAACTAAAAGCCTTGTCACCACCCTCCAGGTTTCATGTCCACACCAGGGGGGGTGGAGCCAGGCGGATGGCTCCACCCACCGAGGAGTTCACAGGCCTGGAGGCTGGAACCTAGTAGTCAAGTTCAAGTGAGTTGAGAGAGGAGTTTGGACAGTGAAGGAGGGAGGCTGTGTCCAGAAGCAGACCTGTGCTCAGGCCTGCCAAAGACTACTCCGGTGGCTGGGTTGGAGCCCAGTCATCATTGGCAAGGAGGCAGACGGTAGTGGCCGCCTGCAGGAGACTGGGAAGACGACCGGTGGAACCGTAAGGGACCGGGACAGGGTAGTGGCCCGCGGAACCGAACCGGGGAGCCAACTGGATACCGGAGCACCAGGCAGGGTACTCAGACCACGAACTAGGCTAGAAGCCACCACCATAGTCAAATTAACTGACTGTGGTCTGGATCTCAGGGGTTCATTTCCACCTAAGTCCCGACTGAAGGCAACATCCTAACCATTTCGGATAAGTGCCACCGCCAAGGGCAAGAGATCCAAAGGGCCATCGTCTGCGGGCAAACGGGCTCCTACGACAGATACACATCAGGAAGCGGATTACCGGTGCCTAGGCACAGGAGTCAAGATTCACACACAGAGGTGCAGGAGAAAGGCGGACATTTCCAACCTAATCTGGGAAAAGCTGCAGCCGGCTGCGGGCCCCGTTCATCACTCCATTTGGTTTACCAGTGACTCCAGTGTCTTGTGTCAGAGTGAGTACACCAGTGCCATCCGGCACCGCGACGCGCTCCACCGCAACACTACACCCTGCACCCAGCCCACCGGACCCCGGGACCAACATCCCCTACCCACGGAGGGGTCAACACCTAGCTGCGCTACTACACCGCTCCCGGGGGTGGCGTCACGAACTATCCTTTCAAACAAACACCCCAAATCCCCGCGTGTAGCGCCAACTCCCTTGCAGAGCGACGTGACCCCCGGGTCCGTGAGAGGCTCGAGCCACCACCCACAATATGAGCACGGAGCCGAGCCCGCGGGGCGGTACAAAAGCGCAAGCAGAGTGTCATCTATAAACAGCGCAAGCAGAGTGTCACCCATAAACAGTACCAAAAGGGAGTTTCTATAACTAGTGCTAGCAGAGTGCAGCCATAAACAATGCCAACAGAATATTCCCCTAAACAGTGGCAGAAAAATTTCACCCATAACGAGTGGCCACTCAGTATCAGCAGCATGCCACCAATAAATAGTGCCTGTAGAGTGTTCCCAAAAACAGTATAAGGCTATGTGTGCACGCTGCAGTTTTGTTTCTTCAGCAAAACACACACCCTCTGGCAGAAAAAAAAAAAGCATAAAAACGCATGCGTTTTTGCCGCGTTTTCGGTGCAATGATGGATATGTGGCGCCCTGGACATGCCAGGTTGTCACAGAACAACACCAACACACCCCACACTCCCGGTCAGGCACACCGAAGTCAGACAAAAAGCCCTTGTTGCCTTCCTCCAGGGGCTGATGTCCACACCAGGGGGTGGGCCAGGCGGGTGGGCCAACCGAGGAGTTCACAGTCCTGGAGGCGGGAAAAGTAAGGAGTTCAGTTTGGAAGTGAAAGTGAGAGGAAGGAAAGTGGTAGAGGAGCAGACTGAAGTTGGTCCGGGTGTGTGGCCCGGACGGATCAGCAAGGTTGGCAGACGGTGGTGACCGTCTGCAGGAGAGGCCTATTGGAGCCAGCCGTAAGGACCGTGGAGAGGGCGGTGGCCCGGCGGTACCGGACCGGTACGCAAAGAGAAGCCAGCACCATCCGGCAGGGGCTTACGGACCCCGGCAAGGCTAGGAGTCGCTGTGAATTTGCCAAATCCGTTAGCGAAGGGAACCTCCTGGGTTTCCCAGAAGCCAAGTCCCGACAGAAGGCAACAGTCCAACCGAGAGAGGGAAACACAGTCACCGCCAAGGCTAAAGATCCCAGGGCCAGAGCCTGCGGGAAAAAAGGGCTCCTTCAGCAACCTTCAAGCTGGGGAGTGGGTTACCGGTGGGAACCCATTGGAACCGTACACGTTACACAGGTGCAGGGAAAGGCAGTCACCATCAACCTGCCAGGAGGAAAAACACTGCAGCCGTCTGTGGGACCCGTCCATCCAGCCGTTTGTTTTACTGGAGACTCTGTGTACATCATTGGCTGAGTGAGTACCACCGTGCCGTACGGCACAGCGCTTCCCCCGCGACCCTGCACCTCACCAGGCCCCGTAACCCGCCTGCCATCCATCCTTACCTCCCTCACCGGGCCCCGGGACAACCAACCCCCCTACCCACGGAGGGGAGAAACAAAATCCAAGCTGCTCCCTGTCATCGCTCCCGGGATCCCCTTCCAGAGCAGCGGTGGTGTCACAACCTCACCACAACCGTGGGTGGCGTCACGGACAATACCAAACCCCCACAATCAAATCCCCCTTTTCACTCACGGGCGAGGAACGCCGCTCGAGTCCCCGGGATCCAGCCCACCGCTCGAGCCACCACCGAGCAGCAGCAGCAGCGGCTGGACCCGAGCAGTGGGAGAGCGCAGCGTCCCTTCCTCCGCCCGCGACAACTTGGCGTCACGAACAGGATCTTACTGCTCTGCCGTCTGGTAGAGGTGCGCCTTATTACCGCCGGAGGTGTCCGGACGAAAAATTGGAGAAGCCGCCACCTTGGGCGCGAAAAATTCCCGCTCGAGCGTCTCCTCGAGTAGTAGAGGCGCAAAGGCCGAAGCCCCGCCCCTGTAGAGGAGGAGCCGGAAAGAGACTAAGGGAGACTGATGGCGTCTGGCCGCATGTAGCTCGCGGCTATACGAGCAGGGACGCCGGGACCCCGCGATCTGCTGAGCCCTGCAAAGGATGTCTGCCCCACCTAGCTATGCGGAGGCTACCGAGCCGGTGCCTGGAACAGCGGCATGGCTGAGGGCCCGGACAGCAGGGATCTGCCGACACTACCGAAGTCGGATATGCATACTGATGGAGCGGTGGACCGCGGAGGTGGAGGAGGTAGCTGCAGTTGCCCGGGTGTATGGAATGGAAGCAATGATGGAGGAGCTGGTGAGTGAGCCCCACCCCTGTGTCCCCGAGGGACCGGCCGTTGCGGCTGAGGGACCCGGTCTACCCCTGGTCCCCATGCCGCCTCCGTCTTCCTTGCCCGTGCACTGTGCCGCGCCTGGTCCGTTTAGCGTACACCTCTTCGTGGCAGTGGCTGAGAGAGTGGCGAGCCCAGAGGCTGCGGCAGCAGGCGGCGACCTGCCTGTAGCAGGAATGGATGATAGCGACTCCGGACCGGACACAGAGCCTGTTTCCGAGGAAGACGAAGGGGTCGTTGCCCTGGGTGACATGGAGGCCACTTACATTCCCCGGAGTGGAAATAATGGGTACCGTGCGGCCCTCCCCCATCGCGCCTGCTATGCGCTGGAGGGGCTGATTCCCGTGTTCCTCCACCCGGGGCCGGCTGAGGATGATGACAGCGAGCAGTGAAGTCGGCGGTCCTCCGCCTAAAAGTTGTCCCCGTTGGGACCACCAAAGTACCGTTTAAAAGTTTTACAAAAAATGACAAGTGAATGATTACCGAGAAGTTACCTGATTGAAACCTGATTGGCACCGGTCGTTGCCGGCAACTGGTCCCCGTTGGGACCCTTTACAAACCAAATGCGTAGGAACTACTACGGACAAGCCCGAGAACTGGCAGGGCAACCACGAACTTGTGGTCTGTAAATAAAAATGATGTTTTTATGGCTAAACCGTTGCCGCCTCCGGAGAGGCTGATTTGGAAGATGGGCCTGGAGGGAAGTGATGGCCCAGGCCCGCCACTACCGCAATCGGTGGCGATCCTCCGGGGGTTTCAGGGGCTCCCCATGGACGTGGGTCCCCTGAAAAGGACAGAACCCGCTCGGGTAACTTGTGCTGGACTGGGGTCAAGGGGTGCTGCCTGTTTGCTTAGGGGCAGCATCAGGGCCAGGTTACTTGTGTGGGAGAGAGCGGAAGCCGTTACCGTATTATACTTGTAATATGTTTACCATTTATCTTTTCCAGTTTGTGAAAATAAAACCGGTGATGGACGGGCAGCCCGCGGATGGTCTGCATTTTACTAAGGGGGAATGTGGCGCCCTGGACAAGCCAGGTCGTCACAGAACAACACCAACACACCCCACACCCCGGTTAGGCACACCGAAGTCAAACACAAAAATCCTTGTTGCCTTCCTCCAGGGGCTGATGTCCACACCAGGAGGTGGGCCAGGCGGTTGGCCCCGCCCACCGAGGAGTTCACAGTCCTGGAGGCGGGAAAAGTAAGGAGTTCAGTTTGGAAGTGAAAGTGAGAGGAAGGAAAGTGGTAGAGGAGCAGACTGAAGTTGGTCCGGGTGTGTGGCCCGGACGGATCAGCAAGGTTGGCAGACGGTGGTGACCGTCTGCAGGAGAGGCCTATTGGAGCCAGCCGTAAGGACCGTGGACGGGCGGTGGCCCGGCGGTACCGGACCGGTACGCAAAGAGAAGCCAGCACCATCCGGCAGGGGCTTACGTACCCCGGCAAGGCTAGGAGTCGCCGTGAATTTACCAAATCCGTTAGCGAAAGGAACCTCCTGGGTTTCCCAGCAGCCAAGTCCCGACAGAAGGCAACAGTCCAACCGAGAAAGGGAAACACAGTCACCGCCAAGGCTAAAGTTCCCAGGGCCAGAGCCTGCAGGCAAAAAGGGCTCCTTCAGCAACCTTCAAGCTGGGGAGCGGGTTACCGGTGGGAACCCATTGGAACCGTACACGTTACACAAGTGCAGGGAAAGGCAGTCACCATCAACCTGCTGGGAGGAGAAACACTGCAGCCGTCTGTGGGACCCGTCCTTGCAGCCGTTTGTTATACCGGAGACTCTATGTACATCATTGGCTGAGTGAGTACCACCGTGCCGTACGGCACAGCGCTGCCCCCGCGACCCTGCACCTCACCAGGCCCCGTAACCCGCCTGCCATCCATCCCTACCTCCCTCACCGGGCCCCGGGACAACCAACCCCCCTACCCACGGAGGGGAGAAACAACATCCAAGCTGCTCCCTGTCATCGCTCCCAGGATCCCCGTCCAGAGAAGCGGTGGTGTCACAACCTCACCACAACCGTGGGTGGCGTCACGGACAATACCAAACCCCCACAATCAAATCCCCCTTTTCACTCACGGGCGAGGAACGCCGCTCGAGTCCCCGGGATCCGGCCCACCGCTCGAGCCACCACCGAGCAGCAGCAGTGGCCGGACCCGAGCAGTGGGAGAGCGCAGCGTCCCTTCCTCCGCCCGCGACAGATACATTTTTGCCCATACGGTTTTTCACTATATTTTCACTATATTCAATGCAAAAACACAGGAATGGCTATGGCTATGTGTGCATGCTGCATCTTTGTGGTGACAACAAAGATGCACGGTTTTGGCCTAAGGACCCCTTCTACTACATTTGGGTGTCCGCCTGCAGAAAGCATATAAGCCCAAAAAGGGTGCAAGACAGAGCACACGCTGACTCCGTCTGCTCCATTATAGCAATGTTGTGGCATGCGTCTGAAACTTGTTTTTGGGTGGGTTTTGGACGAAAGCTCCGACGGGACCACTGAATGTAAGTAGAAACGCATCTAAAAAACGCGTCTTTTTCCACTTTTTTTTGCCAGGTTTTGCCAATGCGTTTTTTTAAAGTAGAAACAAAATAGGATAGGATAATTAATAGATAGCTAGAATAGAGAGATTGAAAAAATAGATAAAGCATATAGAATATATAGAAAGAACAGATAGATACATAATAAAAAAGAATAGATAGCAAGAAATAACAGAATTGCTGGATAGATAGAGGGATAGCTAGTTTGGCCAGGTTTTTTTAATTATTCGTTGGTAAGAAAATGACGAGGGCCCCCCCCCAATTCTCATATCCAGCACAGGAACAGCAGCAGCTGCAGGCTGCAACCCTCAGCTGTCTGCTGTACCTTAACAGGTTATGAAAAATTGAGGCGATCCCACGGTTTGTTTTTTAAATTATTTGATTTAAAAAAAAAAAAAAAAAAAAAAGATTTGGGGTTCCCCCAGTTTTTCTTAAAACCAGCCAAGGTGCAGCAGACAACTGAGGGCTGATATTATTAGGGTGAGAAGGGCCATGGTTATTTGGCCCTTTCCAGCCTAACAATAGCAGCCTGCAGCCGCCCCAGAAGTGGCGCATCCATTAGATACGCCAATTCTGATGCTGAACCTGGCTCTCTCCATTGCCCTGGTGCGGTGGCAAGTGGGGTAATAAGGAGTTAATAGCAGCCTATAGCTGCCACTAAGTCCTAGATTAGTGATGGCATGTGTCTATGAGACACCCCATCACTAATCTGTAGGTGAAAGTAAATAAACACAAACACCCCAAAAATCCATAATTTGAAATAAAAGACAAAAAAGCACCCTCTTTCATCACTTTATTAACCCCCAAAACACCCCTCCAGGTTTGATGTAATTCACATGAGGTCCCACGACGCTTCCAGCACTGCTACATCTGAATATCACAGCGAGTGCCATAGAACATGACTGCCCGCTGTGAGCTCCGCACAGCAACTGGCGTGAGTCGCGCAGTGACATAACTTAGGTGATTTCCGGTCACACCTCGAGTCCTCTACCTGTAACCGCAAATCAGGATGCAACTGAAGTGAGCGGCGCAATCAGCGATGACATCACTCAGGGGATTTCCAGTCACAGCTGGAGTCCTCCACCTGTGACTGCAAATCAGACCGCCGCAACTTAAATGAGCCACGCGATCAGCGGTGACATCACTCAGGTGAACTGTGGTCACAGCTGGAGTCCTCCACTCGTGATTGAAAATCACCTGAGTGACGTCACCTTTGATCGCACGGCTCACTTTAGTTGTGGCCTGAACCTCAAAGTGGGCAGTCATGCTCTATTGACACTCGTGATTGTCAGATGTAACATTCATCTAAAATCATGCTGGCAAAGTGTCAACAGGTTGCCCCTATAAACAGTAGCAGTAGAGTGATCTTCATCATCACTGCCAGAAGATTGCCCCGCATTAATAGTACCAGAAGTGTCCCTAAAATATATAATAGCCAAGTACCCTCTTTAAACAGTGCCTGCTGAACACTGCCAGCTGAATGTAAAACAATAATAAGGCATATTTATAACAATGAGAGCCCAAAAACATTCATGAATTGCACCATATTTATGATGTGTTTGAGACATTTTTTATGAAAGAAGCATTGTACTTTAATGACAGACCCGTCCAGATCCATCAACTTCTTGAAACGTGGGCGGAGATCAGGTGGGAAGGGGCGTGCCCAAGTATTTGGCTGGCGTACATTTTTTGCGGTGGCGCACATTTTTTTGAAAGATGTGCCAAATTCATTAAAATCCAATGGCACCTGAAACTTGACCCTAGTTCTTTACTTTATCCACATCCACTCATGTGTGATTTACTTGGGACCCACTGGTGATTGTGATTGGTGGATTTCAATAACTTCTTTTTTTAATTAACTGTGTTTTTATTGCAATTTTTCCCAAATCCAAGAATAAAACATCATTTAATAACTTTGTATAAGAAGATTCTAAAAATCAAGAAAACAAAGACAAGTGGTAAAAACAATAAAATAAAATAATAAAAGACAAGACAGGCAAGTCCCAAATGAAAGGGCAAATAAAAAGGTAAGAAGGATCCAATAATCACAAAAGATGGTAATCTATGCCAAAATTTTCACAACTGTCATTTTAATAAGTGTGTTTACTGATAAACTTTGAGACCACATCTTAGGGTTATTCTAGGAGTTGGAAAATCTCAGTTAAAATCTTATGGTATATACAGCTCCAAAGAAAAACCAATAGCTGGTTCAATCTGGACAATCCATTTTTTGGTTAAAACCCCATTTTTATACTTAGTTGTTCACAAGGTTTCCTCCTACTGTTATTCTGTGATATGCTGGGTAACGTGGCTATGTGTCCAACATTCCTGCAGCGCCACCACAAGTGAAATGGAGTATTACTTTTCTTATTGAAAACTGTAGCCTGGTTCCTCCAGATATTCTTTGTAGGCATTTTCAACTCGGACCCACATGACTACGATATTATAGATGTGCATTTTTTGGTATGCTCACACCACCTCTTATTAGACCTCACAAAAAAATACTGCGTGACTTTGGAAACTTATAGACTGTGTAATGAGCCCCCAGTCACAATGTACCAACATGGGTGAGGGAAACAAATCTGTTCAAGATACAGAACTTGTTCCCTGAGAACTGCCCTATGGCTATGGCACCTACTGAAGAGGTATGACCGTACCTTAAATGGCCCCTTAACCATTTTAATAGGAATCATCCATGACCTCCCACCATCCATCTACCATAACTGATGATGAACTCCCAAGTCTTCACATCACCAACCGGTCAAGGATTTTCTCATTATAAAGATCCACCTGTTCTAACCTCCTCCTAATCTGTCCAACACCAATAACTAATTTTCCCTTTATCTCCCCATATGTAATTTATGGTACACTTTCTTCTCTTTGGCTCTCCATACACATTAGATGAAAGTAATAATAATAATAATAATAATGTTTATTTATATAGCGCCAACATATTTGCAGCACTTTACAATCAGATGGGGGGTTGTATAGACAAAAACAGGACAAAATAGTACAAAATTCAACAGCTACAGTAGGAATGAGGGCCCTGCTCAAAAGCTTACAATCTATGGGGCTGAAGTCACCAATTTCGATGGGACCGGCCTACCTTCTGACGAGTATGGACTGAGGCTTGCAAATTGTTCCATGAGATCACATCAAGGACGAGGAGGGTCCCGTCGATGGACTTTCAACAGAATATCCCTTTGTTTTCAGGGGCGGTAAGTCACTGCGAGAGTTGTCTGGCAGCAGCTTTCTCCTCTCTTCCTATGGAAAACACAAACACTCTTGGCCAAGTCGAATGCTCATGTATAAGGAAGACACCTGTTGGCTTAACGAACATTTGGCCAACAGCTATCTCATGTGTTTGGCTAGCATTAGTCTAAATGAACTCCTTATTTCTGTCCGTACCCACCAAACTCATGTCATAATTAAGTATACTCAACACTGTGCCCGTTCTAACCGTCTCTTTGGCACATACATATTCTCGACATAATGAGAGTCCTCAAATTTGCAGTGTACATGAATAAAAACATTTTGGGGCATTTTAATTTTTTTTGACAATCAAAGACACAAACCATGTGTCACAAAGTAGTCAGCATGGTGGCCTTGATCATTGAGAGCTTTGGTCATCTTTAGTTCTCATTGGTTGAAGATCTTCCTTCCAAATACGTTAGTAGAGTGTAAAGGCCCAGTCACACTAAACAACTTACCAGCGATCCCAACAACGATCCAACCTGATAGGGATCGCTGGTAAGTTGCTAGGAGGTTGCTGGTGAGATGTCACACTGCGACGCTCCAGCGATCCCACCAGCAACCTGACCTGGCAGGGATCGCTGGAGCGTGGCTACACGAGTTGCTGGTGAGCTCACCAGCAACCAGTGTCCCAGCCCCCAGCCAGGAGCGCCGCGTGGAAGATGCTGCGCTTGGTAACTAAGGTAAATATCGGGTAACCAACCCGATATTTACCTTGGTTACCAGTGCACGCAGCTACACGTGCAGAGAGCAGGGAGCAGCGCACACCGCTTAGCGCTGGCTCCCTGCTCTCCTAGTTACAGCACACATCGGGTTAATTACCCGATGTGTGCTGCAGCTACATGTGCACAGAGCAGGGAGCAGCGCACAATGCTTAGCGCTGGCTCCCTGCTCTCCTAGTTACAGCACACATCGGGTTAATTACCCGATGTGTGCTGCAGCTACATGTGCACAGAGCAGGGAGCAGCGCACAATGCTTAGCGCTGGCTCCCTGCTCTCCTAGTTACAGCACACATCGGGTTAATTAACCCGATGTGTCCTGCAGCTACATGTGCACAGAGCAGGAGCCGGCACTGACAGGGAGAGCGGCGGAGGCTGGTAACGAAGATAAATATCGGGTAACCAAGGACAGGGCTTCTTGGTTACCCGATGTTTACTGTGGTTACCAGCCTCCGCAGAAGCCGGCTCCTGCTGCCTGCACATTTAGTTGTTGCTGTCTCGCTGTCACACACAGCGATCTGTGCTTCACAGCGGGACAGCAACAACTAAAAAATGGCCCAGGACATTCAGCAACAACCAACGACCTCACAGCAGGGGCCAGGTTGTTGCTGGATGTCACACACAGCAACATCACTAGCAACGTCACAAAAGTAGCAGCGATGTTGCTAGCGATGTTGCTTAGTGTGACGGGGCCTTAAAACAGAAGCTTGATATCCAGAATCACTCAATTACCAACACAAAAGGTGTCACAAGTAAGACAAATGCTTTCTAAAGAAGAAAGATGAGAGTAGTGTCGAGAATTATTGGTCACCACAGGTCCTCGGTAACAGATGGTGTAAATCTCCAGCCCATTCTCTCCATCATAGATCTCGGTACAATGTTATCTGACTCCCACTGATTCTGGACAATGGCTGAAGAGAGAGTCAAAAAGGAACTGAAGTGCTGTAAAGGACAAAGTGGAAGACGGGCGGGGGTCTGCTGCTTTTTGTCCATCACTTCACTTACTGTCCATTAAATGCTTCTGAAATCTCTTTAAAATACAGAGTTTTACAAGTCCCGAATGTCTTCTGGTAATTCGCGGCTCCCGGGGAGATGTTTAATCTGAAGAAAAAGTCACATTTTATTATTAACAAGAGGGCGGGCAGGAATCTGTGAAATGAGTGGAATCTCACATTAACCGAGCCCTCGTATCTAGGTATACAAGCCACACAAGTATAAGACAAGCATATAATAAATACAAGTAATATATAAGGTGGGAGACACCAATAATAAAGCCCATAAGATCATAAATTAATCATTATGTATGTGTCATTAGCCTGTACCCCGAGTGTCAGTGTCATTATCCTGTACCCCGAGTGTTAGTGTCATTATCCTGTACCCCAAGTGTCAGTGTCCTTATCCTGTACTCCGAGTGTCAGTGTCATTATCCTGTACCCCAAGTGTCAGTGTCATTACCCTGTACCCCGAGAGTCAGTGTCATTATCCTGTACCCCAAGTGTCAGTGTCATTACCCTGTACCCCGAGTGTCAGTGTCATTACCCTGTACCCCGAGAGTCAGTGTCATTATCCAGTACCCCGAGTGTCAGTGTCATTATCCTGTGTCAGTGTGTCACTGATCAGGTTCCTCTTTCAGTACAATATAATTCGGAAATTTAGCATTTTCTTTATAATAAACTGTAAAAATTCCTACAATCGTGCTGTGTGACCCCTGAAGCGATGTTCAGTTTTTCCTCTAAATCCTCTTAGATAATTCCAGACATAATCTGACAATGACCTTTTACAAACCCTCCAGATATAACCGGGAACGTCACCACTTATCCCCACAAGTCATGTAAAAATAGTATTCTTTTCCGATGCTGGTGTTACTGGGAGAAGCGGCCAAATACTATTTCCAGCAATCGTGTCCTGCACCACGTCCCATTGTGACTCCCCTCTGCTACCTCACGACTCCCCAAAATCCACCGCTGATCCCCTATGACATCGTCCATACACGTCTTTCCTTTTATCCCTTCACACCCCATAAATACTTGACAGGTTTATTAATCGACTACCTATCACACGTGGCGGTTATTCTTCTTCTTTTTTCTGTCTTGGCCGCCAAAGAGGAAATTAGGCTGATTATTAAGAGGTGTCACTGGAGGGACAAGAAAACCTCTGAGAAATGCGCCTAGAATTTTAACTTTAGGAAAGATCCAAAGAAAATCATTATAATATAGGAAAAAAAATGCAAAAATATTTCTTTTTTTAAAAAAGAATTAAAAAATCGGAAATGACGTGAAGCATTTAAACCAACGTAACAAATGAAAACATATCACCATATTAACCCCTTCACAACCCTTTCTTCCAAGAGCCATAACTTTTTATATTTTTCCAACAATATAGCCATATGAGAAATTGCTTTTTGTGGGACGAGTTGTACTTTTGAACAACACCATTCATTCTACCCCATATTGTACTGGAAAATGGGGAAAAATTCCAAATACTGTAAATTTGCGAAAAAATTCAATTCCACAATTTTTTTTATTTTATTTACCATGTTCACTATATAGTAAATCTGACCTAATATTATGATTTCCCAGGTCGGTACGAGTTCATAGATACCAAACATGTATAGTTTTACTTTTGTTTAAGTGGGGAAAAAAAATTCAGAAATTTGTACAAAAAAATGTGCACTTTAGTCACCATTTTCCGAGACCCGTAGTGTTCTCATTTTTTAGGATCTGGGGCTCAGTGATGGCTTTTTATTTGAATCTTGAGCTGATGTTTTAATAATACCATTTTTGGGTAGATACAATGTTTTGATCACCTGTTATTGCATTTAATGCAATGTTGCGGTGACCTAAAAAAACCTTAATTCTGGCGTTTGGATTTTTTTTCTCCATGCGCCCTTTACCGATCAGATTAATTGATTTTATATTTTGATAGATTGGGCATTTCTGAATTCGGCGATACCAAATATATGTATTTTTTACTTTATTATTGTTTTATTTTCCATGGGGCAAAAGAGGGGGGATTTGAAGTTATGGGTTTTTTTTATTTTTTTTCTACGCTTTTTATTGTTTTTACTAGTGACTTGAAGCCTCCACTGTTTGATCACTTCTGCTGTTCAGAGCGATGCTTCAGCATCAGCACCAGCAAGCTCTGTTCAGCAGAAATACTGTTCTCCTGTGAACGCTAGCACTCAGCCGGCGTTCACATTAACTATGTCATGAAAGTGACAGGATCATTAACTGACTCCCAGCTGTCATGATTATTACCCGATGGGAGTGGGGAATGACAGGTTCCTCACCAGACAATGTTAATTCCCGCTAACAGAGATTGACAGCAGGATCTGTCTAGTTAAACAGCCGTGGGTGGATCTCTGATCCACCTGTGCCTGTAAGCTGCACGTCGGCTTATCAGATCAAAGGTCATGAAAGGGTTAATGAAGGGAAAAGTAGGCAAAAGTATTTTTAAACTTTTTAAATTTCACTGTATTTTGTAGTCTTGAACCTCCGATCACTTGTGCTATATACAAAAATATCAAGTTTTTCTTCTACATCCCTTTAGATAATTCCAGACATATGTAGCAAATATTTATGGTTTCCTATGAACATGGACATGAGAGGTCACTGAGCTCGGGGGTCAAGCGAAGGGGGTGAACTGACCACAATAGCACCGCTCACTGGCACTATTGACAACACAAGGTATTTGAGAGAAACATTGTTTCTCAACATAATATTGATATGGCCAATAATGAAAATGGGTGAACCACCCCTTTAAGTCTATCTACACAACTTTCTAATACTTTACCTTATGTGCCGCCTCCGCGACAGCCGACGGGCTGCTCGGATCCGGATCCGCAGTGGCTCGAGGGGTCTCCGGACCCGAGGCGGTGTCGTGCGGCCGCTCGAAATGAAAAAGGGGGAAAATATTTACAAAAGGGGGTGAAAAACAAAGTTTGTGACGCCACCAACGGGTCGTGGTAATGTGGGATACCACCGCTGCCGCGTTTTCGGGGGGGGGGGGGAGCGCCCGGGAATGATGGGATGGCAGCTCTGATGTTAACCCCTCCGTGGGCAGGGGGAAGGTGTCCCGGGGCTCGGTAGTGGAACGATGGGCACCCGACGGGAGGAGAGGGGAACAACGTACTCACACAGTCCAGGAATTATGACACTGACAATGGGTAAACCGAATTCCTGAATGCCCTGCAGGTGTTGTTGTAGCAAGCTGGGTCTGTGCCCTTTTGGCGTTGCTGGTTGGTTTGAAGCCTTGTCTCTTGGTACTGTGTTTACTCTTTGTGGATCCCTTTTGCCAGAAACTACTGAGGTCCCGCTCAGCCGTGTGGCTAACGGAGTGAGCTTGTTCACGCTTGGGATTTTCTGGACGGTTTTGGGAAGTCCTATCCCCCTCGTTGCGCTAGTACCCCGATTTTGGAGCGGGTGGAGAACAGCTCATGAAGACTCCGTCCTCGTCAGGTAAATTACTGGGCTGCATGAAGCTACTTGCCAGCCTAGGGTCCGCGTACTCCGTTGTGCCCTGGCCCCTGCCCGGATGTAGCACAAGGTCGCCGAACTGCCCTCCATGGTAGTACCGTGCTCCTTGCCACTACCCCCTGCGACCGGGGTTCCTGCTCCTTCCAGGCCAGGCCAAAGTCCGTCACCTGGGACGGGTACAGGAGCCCAGCTCCGCAGCATGACCTTTCACTGTCACTGCTGCCTACTGACTGACTACTGACACTTCTGGCGCTCCTTCTACCATCCCTCCATCTGGGCGGCCCTATTCCCCTCAGGCTGCACAATGGGTGTCTGGTGGGTGTGGTGCAGAGTGTTCCTCAGGATTTGTGTATACCTGTTCTTAGCAACACCAAAGGGACAGGACCGGTAACCTTACACTACAATTGACTTTACCAGGCCTCAGCGCAACGCGGCGCCGGCTGCAACACAGTCTCAACTCTGCTACATCGGGGAACCGCATCCTCCTGTAGCCCCACAGTCCATATATATCACACTTGACATAATACACATAAAACTTAGTGGAGGCAACACGTCCACCTCCTACAAGGCCAAGGATGATATACATTATACCAGGATTTAAGACATTATACCAGGATGGGGCCCAGAATGAGTAACATCTTATCTGGAAGGGGCCCAGGATGAGGGACATTATACCAGGATTGGGACATTATACCAGGAAGGGGCCTAGAATTAAGGCGATTTTACCAGGAAGGGACTCAGGATGAGGGATATTATATCAGTAAGGGGTCATTATTATTACTTACAGGAGCCCAGGATGGGGTCATTACTACTGGAAGAGGCCCAGCATGTGGGACATTATACCAAGAAGTGGCTCGGAATGAGAGACATATATTACTGGAAGGGGCCAGGATGGGGACATTTACAGACAAAAAGGTGATTACCAGTCTGGGAAAAGACACTGGTTAACTTCTCTTGATTTAACAAACAATAGGACACATATTTCTGGCCTAATAACACAAGTGGCAAAACGCTGTGTCGTCACAATTACACCATGATGGGGGCACATTATTACTGGAAGTGGCTCAGGATGGAGTCTTTATAGAAGGAAGAGGGTCAGGATGAAGGCCATTATGTCAGAAAGGAGCCAGGATGTGGAACATTATTGCTGGAAAGGGTCCAAGATGGGGAACATTCTTATTGAAAGGGGCACAGGATGCTGGAAATTATTACTGCAAGAGGCCCAGGATGGGGGATATTTTTACTGGAAAGGGCACAGCATGGGGGATATTATTACTGGAGGGCCCAGGATGGGTGACATTATTAAATTATGGGGGGCAACATGTATGTCTTTATAGGATTAAGAATGCTACATGGGCCCATACATCTGACAAAAATGCTGGTCAGGGCCCAAGTCCAAATTTTGCAACTGAGCACATTAGATTTCAGTTATGCCACTGCAAGCTATTTTGCTAATAGTCTTGTGCAAAAAATCTCATACTGTTTTGGTGCCTCTAGCTTTTATGCCAAATTAAGTCTTCATGGTTACAGACTACAGACCCTGGTTGTAGTGTGATACTGCTGCCTTGTGTTACTCCCACCCACTTCAGACAGCAGAAAACAGGGCAGTGTGAGGGAAAACATGACTTCAGCTGGCCATACATGAGATAGCTGTCTGCCGAATGAACACTCGATCGACAGCTAATGTGACGCCCTGGACTAGCCAGGTAGACACAGACAGGCCCTTGCACAAACACCCCTAACAAGGTAACAGCAGCCAACCTAAAAACTCTGAGTCACCCCTCTCAGGTCTTGACGTTCACAACCTGGGGTGGAGCCAGGCGGTTGGCCACGCCCACCGAGGAGTTCGGATAGCCTGATGCGGGAAAAGCACAAACAGATCAGTTTTGGAGGTGAAAGAGAGTAGTGAGTCACCCCTCTCAGGTCTTGACGTTCACACCCTGGGGTGGAGCCAGGCAGTTGGCCACGCCCACCGAGGAGTTCGGATAGCCTGATGCGGGAAAAGCACAAACAGATCAGTTTTGGAGGTGAAAGAGAGTAGTGGTAAAGAGTAAACCTCTGTCAGGGATCTGGGTCGTAGCCCGGATACCCTGTGGCCAGGAGGCAGACGGTGGTTGCCGCCTGCAGGAGCCAGGAAGACGGCTGGTGGAACCGTAAGGGACCGGAACAGGGTAGTGTCCCGCCGGTACCGAACCAGGTAGCCAACTGGAAACCGGAGCACCAGGAGGAGTACTCGGACCCAGAATGAGGTCCAGAAGCCACTGGATCACGTCGAATTTACTGATTGAGGTCTGGACCTTAGGTCCTTTCCCGTCCCAAGACCCGAAAGACGGCAACAACCCACCGAAGGGGATAGAAAGCCACCGCACAGGCAGAGAGATCCCACGGGCCAGCGCCTGCGGGCAAACGGGTTCCCCGACACACAAAGCCAGGGAGCGGACTACCGTCGCTGAAGCGTAGGCAGTCAAACTCTACAAAACGAGGTGCAGGAGAAAGGCGGGAACCACCAAACCGGGTGGTGGACCAGGCGCAGCCGGCTGCGGGCACCGACCACCATCACCAAACTTACATCCCTAAACACCACGGCCCCGGCCGTGAACCTCCCCACCGAAACCCCCTCATGTAGTGCCAGCCTCCCTACAGAGCGACGTGACACCCGCGTCCGGAGGTGCTCGAGCCACCCACCAAACGAGCCCGGAGCCGAGCCCCGGGGCGGTACACTACCTCCTATGTCACCCGCATACAAGTTTTTGCTCAATTTGGCCGAACGTTAACGTGGCTTCAGCAGGAAGAAGAGTAGAAATAATCGCTGACAGTCAGACACCAGATCTGTTGATGGTGGCTTATCATCCCTGAAAACAAAAAAATTGAGACTGTTTGATCCTCTTCGACCCAAATATCATCTGTTGGTGGGAGAGAGACAGAAGACCCCTTTAGACATCAGATGGTCGTCTTCAACTAATGTGTATGGGGCCACTTATCAGGGTAGGAGATAACTTACTGGGACCCCCATTGATTACAATAACAAGGGTCCCCAATCCCAAGTTGGGTAAATGCACTGCAGCTGCAAAATGTATGGAACTGTATGTATAAGAAGACCCAGAGAATCCGTGAATCGTATGGATGGCCCATTGGATTTAATATAATTCAATAACTCACTCACATGCCCCAAGTTCTTAGCCAAAAGTTACCCTCATAAACTCTCTCCACCCCTTTCCAAGGCTCCCTCTACATTCCCAGCCCAATGATGGACTTTTTGAGGTTTCCATCCCCACAATTAAAAATATGTGACACCCCTGGATGATCAGTTCGTCACAGGGTACTGCGCAAACTGCCCTACTGTGCGGTATCCCAAGTCCCTCATGGCTCTGCGTCCCTAACTAAGTAGTGTTGCCTCCAACAGCAAATCAAATCCTAGATACACCCTGCACCACACCCACCAGGCACACCAGTGGACGGCCCACCTGGGGGGTCAAGGAAGGGAGGTGAGGAGTGTAGTCAGTGAGTTGAGAGTGAGAGGAGGTCGGGAGCAGTGGCTCCCGGAAAAGGTGTCTAGGTTGCAGACAGTGGTCTGGGCTAGAGGAGTCGGACACCCGGTTGCTGGAGATTGTGGCAAGGTGCCTGGACCTGTCGAGGAGGACAACCGACAGCCTAGCACTATCACCGGTCTGGGACTGAAGGCACGACGGGGTACACGGACCCTAGGTCGGGGAGTAGCTTCAGGCAACCCGACAATTCACCTGAGGAGAACAGAGCCTTCATGATCCGTTCCCACCCGCTGCAGAATCGGGGCATTAGCGCAACGAGGGGGATAGGACTTTTCAATCCAAAACGATCCAGAAAATCCCAAGTGTGAGCCCTGAGAGCAAGCTCCCACAGTTAGCCACAGTGGGGAGCGGGGCCCAGCAAGTTACATACTACTGGGCCACCACGTTGAAGTTAAACTTGGTGCCAGGAGGCTGGTCACGGATCACCAGGCAACACTATCGGGGACGGGACCCGGACGAGCTCCCCTCAGTGGCACCCAGAGAGTTGGTTTACCCGGTGGTCAGCGTCTCCTTATTGACTGAGTGAGTACGAGAATGACCCCTTGCATCCCACAGCATCCCCCTCACCGAGTTCCGGGGCATCCCCCCAACCCATGGAGAGCTACGACACCTTGCTGCCCCACTTCATCACCCCGGGTACTCCCAACGGCAGCGGTGGTACTCCCCAAATTACCATACACCACGGGTGGCGTCACGAACTATATATATCAAATCCCCTGTAAATATCCCCCTTCATTTGAGTTGCCGCACGATGTCGGGTCTGGGATCCCTCGAACCATAGCGAATCCGGATCCAAGCAGCTCGGCTGCTCCCACGAGGGCGGCACAAATCCAAAATAAAATATGCAATATTAGTCAAAAATCCACACCCCGTTAGTCCAGAAAGTCAACAAAGGGGTCCCACAGGACATGTTGTCAGCATAGTGCATCTGGATGGACTGCAGCAGGAGCAGGATCCAGTGCAGCATATTCTGGATATAGGGGGCTGCAGACTTGTCTAGTACAGAACATGTTAACCACAGGACCCCGCTCTTGTGAGTGAAAGCTCTGCTCTCCTGCCAAATGGCATTTATCTCTAAAAGACCAAGCCTAATTGAATTTGTTAGGGCGAGTTGCCCATCTGCTTGTATATTCCGTGCACCAGTTCCCTTCTTTCCTTTCAGAGGGGAGATATCATAGAGTCAACCATATGGGAGGACGTGTAAGGTCTCCGACCTGGAGATTAATAATGTGATAATAGAGCTCATTAGATGCATTTACATAACCTTTGGGCAACTTTACCTACAGGGGTCTCACTGCCTATTATACCCGTTGGCAGAGAGACAATGCCCCTCATGTCTTGCCCACCCACTCTCCTTCCATCTGAATATAGACAGCTGTAAATTATATCATATGAAATGTTCTGCAACTTAGTAATAGGTACTTTGCGTTATTGTTCCTCATTGTTTTTTTTTGCTTGCCCGTATATGAACATTTCTATAAGGACCTCTTGTTTTGTATAACTTAGTCTACATTCGAATCATTCTAGGAGTCTGACAGCATCAAATAGGATAATTTTTGGGCTTCCGTTGTGTGAATTCAGCCCTATAAATAAGTTATGGACATACACATGACCCCTCCTTAGTAATGCTAATTTGCTATAATGTATCAGTGCATATTAGAAATGTAAAGGGGTGTTCGCACTATGTTTAGGCTCTACAATCAAGGTATGGCCCAGTTTACCCAAGAGCATATGTCAGCCCTGTATATATAATTTTTGGAAGCTTATAGTATAGTATTTTAGACTTTTTCCATTCAGAAAATTGATCTATGGTCCAGATTTTTTCTAATCAGTAGCATGTCATTTTCAGTTTTTTATTGCGACCCTTCCCCATTGAGTTTAATGGGAAAGTCAAAGGCTGTTGTAAAGCCTATTTTTGAGGTGTGTTAACAAAGCCTTAACCTATAGAGTTGTAGTACCATCTGGAGGTATACGTCAGGAAATTATCGGAGGTATAAATCAAGAACTGCTCTTAATATAGTTTACAGTACCTTTGATGGAAGTCTCAGATTGCGATGGTCACGGCATGGGAGATAAAGTTGCTCAATAGCTGGAGAGCCACAGATTGACGATTGCTGTCTTACGGCAAAGGTGGTTGATTTGGATTCACACCATGTCATGTCCAGCTGCGTCCGTCTGCATGGTAGAATTTGCATTGTCTCGAGCTAAAAAGACAGACACCATTGTAACGGAGATCCAAGATTGGTATTTTCAACTCCGAACATCAGATCGGGGGTTTAGTGTCACAATGTGACTGTAGGATAGCGAGGGACAGGGGGCTCCTATACTGTATCTCACACTACACTAGGGGACCCTAGGCTATCCCTAAACCTCCAGATTACCCCTGATGGTGGAGATGCTAAGGTCCCGTGTCTTACTAATCCCCTGACCAGAACTAAACTGTCCCCCCCCAGGGAAGGAAGGGCAGGAGTGTGATGGCAACACAGGTAAAGACAAACAGGGAAAAACAAAACTCAGACACACTGCAAACTCACAGGAATAAACAATAAGAAACTAAGGAAAAAAAGCAAGAGAAATAAGGCAGCAACAAAAGGACAAGGGTTAACACTAGTGTTGAGCGAGTAGTTAACTATTCGCTGTTAGCGAGTACTGTCCGCTACTCGCATATTCGTTACGAGTAGCGAGTGCAATATAAGTCAATAGGAAATACTCGCTAAATAGCAAGTAACCTGAAAGGCGTACTTTTCGTGCGAGTAGCGAATAGTACAGCTTTTGGGTTACTTGCTACTTAGTAACGAATGTGTAGGTAGTGTGTGACGCCCTGGACTAGCCAGGTAGTCACAGATAGTGCCCCGCACAACACCTGTCCCCCAAAAAGGTAACATCAGCCAACCCTTTAAAACCTAGTCACCTCCCTCAGAGCTTAATGGACACACTAGGGGGCGGAGCCAGGCGGTTGGCCACGCCCACTGAGAAGTTCAGAGGGCCTGAGGTAGGAAGTTCAGTTCAGTTCAGTTTAAGTCAAGTGCAGTGGTAGTCAAGTTTGAGTTTGAGTGGAGTGAGGAGTAAAGTGCAGCAGGCCTGTGGTGACAGGTCTGCAGCGGAAACTGACAGGTGCCAGGGTCGTAGCCCTGGTACCTCGGCTAGGAGGCAGACGGTGGCCTAGCCTGCAGGAGCCGGGAAGATGGCTCGGTGGAACTGTGGTGGACTGGGACAGGGTAGTGGCCCGCTGGTACCGACCCGGGAAACCGACTCGGAAACCGGAGCACAAGGGGGGTACTCAGACCCTGAACGAGGTCCAGAAGCCATTACTGATTGCGGTCTGGACTATAGGACCTTTCCCACCCAAGTCCCGACTGAAAACAACAGCCCACCAAGGGGGATAGAAAGCCACCACACAGGCAGAGAGATCCCACGGGCCAGCGTCTGCGGGCAAACGGGCTCCTCCAACATACACAAAGCCGGGGACCAGAGTCCCATTGCTGAAGCACAGGCAGTCTACACATTCACAACACGGTGCAGGAGAAAGGCCAAGACCACCGAACCGGGTGGGGGACCAGACGCAGCCGGCTGCGGGCACCGACCACCATTAACTTTGTTTACCAGAGACTCGTGTGTGTCAATAACTGAGTACAACAGTGCCATCCGGCCGCGTACCGCCCTGCACCGGCCAGCTCACTCCAACGGGTCTCGGGGCCATCATCCCTGCCCACGGAGGGGTTAACATCTTGCTGCATCACCATCTCCCCCGAATGCCCCGTAACCACAGAGGTGGTGTTTGCACCTTCACCACGTCCCGTGGGTGGCGTCACGAACTTAAACACGGCTTCGGCCGTACACCAACCTACCACCCCCCTAAGTAGCGCCAGCACCCTTTCAGAGCAAAGTGACCCCCGGTCCGGAGGCGCTCGAGCCACCCACCAACGAGCCCGGATCCGAGCGGCTCGGCTGCAGCCGAGCGCGGGGCGGTACAAGTGGACAGTACTCGCTAAGAGCATAGTGAGTACGAATAGTCAACTACTCGCTCAACACTAATTAACACCACAACAGCTCACAGCAATGACGTTCTACAACCACCAGTAAGTCTGGATCACAGCACCTCACCAGACCAGTATAAAGATGCTATAGCTGGCATTAAAGGAAGCGTTCAGCCAGCATACATAGGAGGGGGACGAATGTGACAAGTCTCTGAGAACTATAAGTCTCTGAGTTTACCTTCACTGATCACAGCCATCAGAGAAGTTAGCAGGCAGAGTAGCAGAAACTGTAGTCTCCACAGATCCGGACGCCGCCATGACAGTCGGCAATGTTTGTAAAGACTTCCTTGCGACACATAGATTTTTAAGACTGCTCAGTAGGGACCATAATGTAGTATGAATTCAGCCTTAGAGCTTTTTCAGATGTCAGTCATCATACGTTCACTCTCGGAATGGACGGACGTCTTCCGACCGGAGCGTTACCACTTCACCACTTCATATATTCCTATGAGCTGCCTCGCTCACGTTGGGAGATGGACGACCAGTCTGTAGTTTGGTATCCGAGTTCAGAACAAAGAGAATGGATGTCTGGAAGAGACCTAGGTCTGTATCCACAAGATCATATACCTGCTGAATTTTCTGGTCTGTGTTAAAGCCGCAATTAGTGGCCCAATAACGGTTTTACTGACCCAAAATAGCAGCAGCAGATATGCCTATAAAGACTGTTAGTTCAGGCTAGAGGACCTGCAGCCAGACCAAAAATTGCAGCCATAACATGGTCACGTGAATAGGACCAAAGGCAGCCAACTGTTGGTACTATGCAGGAGTTACAACAGGGAGGTGATAAACAAGTTGTCACGCTTGCCGCCATTGATGGTACTGCGACGAGCAGAAGTTGAACCACTGGACCACAAGGAGACCCCGGACCTACCCCTTTGTGGGGTAAAGACCGGGACTGTGGCAGCTGACTCCCAGGGCAGGGGCAGACACAGGGGCAGACAGGACTGAGCCTCAAGTGTGAACTGGAACCATAAGGGTAGCAGAGGCAGAAGGCAAGCACAGTCTCTGGTGTGGTGGGGGCCACCGGGATAGCTGAGGCTGAAGGCACAGCCGGGATGGATAGGCACAGTCTCTGGTGTGGCAAGGGTCACTGGAATAGCTGAGCTGAGGCTGGAGGCATTGCTAGAGCGGACAGGCAGTCTCTAGTGTGGTGAAGGCCACCAGGATAGCTGAGGCTGGGGGCATGGCCGGGACGGACAGGCAGCGACACTGGCACCGACAGGACAGGATCAAAAGGCAGGGAACCAACGGAATGGACGGGACAGACAAGGGGACCTGACAACTAGGTAGTTGGAGTACTGAACAGTGACTAGCTAAGCTAAGGCGCAGAACAGATTACTCCCCTAGTGGGAGCTGGCCTTAAATAGTGCTGAGGCCCTTTAAGAGTGGGGCAGCGGCGTGTGCATGCACTCCCTAGGAGCGCTCCCGGAGGTCTTGTTGCCCATGTGTGCCGCCCCTGCAGCAGTCAAACTGCTCGGATCCGGGCTCGAGGGTCTCCGGACCCGGGGGCTTGCGGCCACTCGAATGTAACAGGGAGTATTTACAGGGGATAAATGTTTGTGTCACCACCTGCGGGTTGCGGTAAGGAGAGTACCGCCGCTGCCGATTCGAGTACTGGGGCTGATGGTGTGGAGGCAGCAAGGTGTCAGTCCCTCCGCAGGTAGGGATGGCCCCGGATAGTGGGAAGAGTAAGGAGGTATGGTAATTGGGTGGCTTGGCCTTGGGAAAGCAGGGTGTGGGGGTCAGGTTACTCACTGCGGTAGTCTTGGTGTTGGATCAGGCAGAATAAGCAGACACTCACACAGATGGTAAACCAAAGTCTCTAGGCACCGCAGTCTCTGCGGGGGGGAGCCCGCCCAGATCCCGCTCCCACCGGTGTCACTTGGTAAGTCCGGAGCCCTGCCTCCTTGCACAAATTGATTGACCTTTGTGGCCCCTCAGCTTGAAGCGTTCGAGGCCCCGCTATCCGTGTGTATGGCAGCTGTGCTCTTGTTGGCTGCCACTTGGGATTTTAGTGGGTTGTGTGTGTGACGCCCTACCCTATCAGGTCGTCACAGGGTATTGTGCAATCTGCCCTTCTGCACTGTATCCACCTCCTCCTTGGTTACGGATCCCTGACCTTTGGTGTTGCCAAGAACAAGCTAATCAAAACCCTAGAAACACTCTGCACCACACCCACCAGACACACCAGTGGACAGCCTGGAGACAATAGGGTTGGCCACTTGGGGGGGTTGGTTGAAGGGGAGGTCAGGAGTAGTTTAGTTGAGTGGTGACTCTTGAGAGGAGAGGTCAGGAGCTGGTCTCCTTGTTACTACTAGGTGGCAGATGTTGGTCTGAGCCTGGTAGGAGCTGGACCCCAGTCGCAGGGGATCGTGACAAGGGGCACGGACTGTTGAGGACAGCCGGCAGCCTTGTGCCATCACCGGGCACGGGCCAGGGCACAATGGGGTACGTGGACCCTAGGCCAGGAAGTAGCTTCAGGCGTCCTGGTAATTTACTCGACGAGGACAGAGCCTTCAAGATCCGTTCTCCACCCGCTCCAAAATCGGGGTACTAGCTCAACGTGGGGGATAGGACTTTCCCAATACATAGTCCAGAAAATCCCAAGCGTGAACCCTGAGAGCAAGCTCATCCAGTTAGCCACACTGGTGAGCGATACCCGACTAGTTTTATACTAAAAGGACCAGTTAGAAGAAAATGTGCCAAGGAAAAGGTCACGGGCTAACAAGCAACACCAACGGGCACGAGATCCAGGCGTGCTCCCTCCCTGCTGCAGCGATATCAAGAACTTTGGTTTACCACAGTTGTCGGTTTCAGCGTTATTGGACTGAGTGAGTACAAAAGTGACCCTTACCATCCCAACGGCACCTCCCAGTCACCATCACCGAGTCCCGAGGCATCCTCCCTACCCGTGGAGGGGTTAAACACCTGGCTGCCCGCACCATCGCCACCGGGTACTCCCAACTGCAGCAGTAGTACTCCTCCTTACCACACACCACGAGTGGCGACACGAACTTTCCATATCCTCTCTTGTAAATACCCCCCTTTTAATTCTGAGTGGCCGCGCGACCCCCGGGTTTGGAGACCCCTCGAGCCACCGCGGATTCGAATACGAGCAGCAGCGGCAGGCTGCTGACGCGGGGGTGGCACACCTTGGAAACTTTGGCGTCACAAACAGGATCCGAGCAGGACCCACTTACCTGGGTGATGTGCGCCTTAGAGCTGAAAACCGCGAGTCAAGATTCCTTTTCCCGCTAATTCTGCCATTTTCCACCATCTTTACGCGACAAAACGCCATCTTCCCCGTGAAAGCGTGCGAAGAAGCCCCGCCCTTCATCCTGCGTGTGAGGTCGGAACCGGAAGTTCACAGAGAGCCACAGCGCGCGAAAGAGTGCTGAGTGAAAACCGAGGGGGCGTTCCGAAATGTAACAACAGCGGAAGAGAAGCAGGGATGCCAGGACTCTGCCATAACGTTCTTGGACAACGCAGAGGAAAGATGGTGGAGCGAGACTGGTAACCGGAACGTGCTGTTCCCGGGACCGCGACTTGGATAGAGGAAGAGACAGAGCAGCTGTGCAGATGAATGCGAACGCAGTTCCTGTTTATCTTAAACCACTGGAGGGAAGAGATGAAGAGATTGGCGATGGCGGTGCGAGCCCGTGAGATCTAGATCCCACCTGAAGAGAGGGAAAGCGGTTACCCAGTCCCTACTGATTGCCCAAATGCGGCCCGGGGCATCCCCCCTACCCGTGGAGGGGTTAAACACCTGCCTGCCCGCACCATCGCCACCGGGTACTCCCAACTGCAGCAGTGGTACTCCACCTTACCACACACCACGGGTGGCGTCACAAACTTTCCATATCCTCCCTTGTAAATACCCCCTTTTAATTCCGAATGGCCACGCGACCCCCGAGTCCGGAGATCCCTCGAGCCACCGCGGATTCAGATTCAAGCAGATGCGGCAGGCTGCTGACGCGGGGGCGGCACATGTGCTTTGGAGAACCCTATCCCCCACATTGTGCTGATGCCTTCAATCTCTGAGCTCTTGCTGAAAGTTCATAAAGAGACTATCCTCCACAGGTTAACTATCAAGGCACCTGAAGCTCTTCCCTGATCTAGGGTTCTGTACCCCGCCGTGCTCGGTACCGGTAAGGTAATTGGGCTTTCTGGTGCCAACAGTCCTCCTAGACTGCGTCCGTTACACTCCTGTCCAGTGTTCCTAATTCCGGTCCCCAACTCCTGTGGTTCCGGACCACCGTTTCTCGACCCGACCTGTCGCCTCCCTGGGAGCTCCAACTCCCCAGCTCCTCACTCTTTGAGGGCTACTACTGAACTCACTCTTCACTTCCTTGTCTCCCCTCCCACTAGTCTGCCCGACCCCTAGGTGGGCGGCCGTGTTCCAACTTGACCAACCCACTGGTGTGTCTGTACATATCATGGTGTGAGGTGTGGTTGGGATTTGTAGTACGGATATTAGTGATACCGTTGTTGGGAAACTGGAACCACGGGGGGTAGGCCCTGCACCCTGGTTGAGGATTGCAGTACCCTGTGGCACCCTGAAATATTCAGGGGCGCCACACACGCACAGACTCCGGGAAGCAAGAGGTGGAGAAGTCCATGTAGAGGAGTAAAGAGGAACGCCGGGAAGCGTAGATGAAGCCGGCCGCGGCGGTGAGTGACACTGCATCCCTGCAGGAGGGAAGAGGCAGGGAAGCATCGTTAAACAGGTTTTGTCTGGCATAAGGTGAACAGTAAGGAACCAGTGGGTGACAGACTGGCAGAAAGCTATCACTGGATTGCTGTGCTACATCTATGGGAATTCTTGTCTTCACCTTGGACAGCCAAAAATTGAGACTCAACCATGCTGACAGTGTCATGGTCCTTATAAGAGTCTATAGCCGGCAATGGGACAAAAACTAAGAATTGCCAAGTTTTCGCTAATCAAGTCTAATTTCTTGAACTACCCAAATACAGATCAAACACGGCATCTGTATATGAGAATTGTACATCACACAGCTACAGGGGATATTTACTCATTCGGTCAATCGCCTGGAAAATAAATGCTTCTTATTCATAAGCAGTGGAGCAAATGTGGGGCCCCGAGGTTCGGTGTCGGTGCAGCGGTGCATTACCTTCAGGGACTCCACTCGGCTGGATCTTGTCACAGGTAGGAACTCCTCTATGTTGATTGTCGTGACGCCACTCTCAGAATTGCGGTCAGTGGAGACCGCCACTGCAGGTTAGGGGTGCCTGGGGCTGATGGTAGGTGCAGTCAGTTGTAATAGCCTCCTGAGAGTGAGGCATGCCCCAGGGTCCCGTGTAGGTGTGTGGAACTACAAGTCGCAGAATGACTCACACGCACAAGCAGGATGTCTTTCATGGATTTTACTCACTGATGATGGCAGGGTGAGTAACCCGGGCGTAGCTGGGATGAACCAGGCTGGAACCAGGTGTCCTTCAGGCTGACTGATGAGGGTGACTACCAACTCGCCTTCCTTAGCCCGTTGTGTTTTGAGGTAACCCCTGCTTGAAGCCCTGCTGGGGTCGCCCAGGGAAGTTGCTGGTGCCTCTCTCCCCTTCGTTTTGGCCCGTTTGCTTGTAGCCTGGACCAGATCACTCCGGCTGCTTGCCTCCTGTGAGCTATGGGCCCTAACTTTGGCTACGTGGCTGCGGACTCTGTGGTGTTGTCTTGGGGGTGTAAAGTGCCCCCTCATGCAGGTTTGGCAAAGGAAAGGTGAATCTATCCCTGCACTGGGACCTGCTACCCGTTTGGGCCTGGTTCTCCCTGACAGTCTCCTTACTTTCCACTCCGTTGCTCTCTCTTTAGCTGTGTGTGGATTTCGGGCAGCACTCCCAGGTGACCGTTCTCCCCCGTCGGTAGTCACTGCGCGGACGCTGTTAGACTGCCACAGCTCCAGGGTCTGCTCCTCACGTCTGCTTTCCCTGAGCTGCACACTAAACTGGCTCACTGCTCCTCCTCTCCTGTTCTTGCCTACGTCACCTAGCAACCAGGCTCTCTACCACACCCCTTGAGTGGAGATGGAGGCTTCGCCCCCTCCACCCCTCGAGTGGAGATGGAGGCTTCGCCCCCTCCTGGGATCCCCAGGGGTCCTCTCAAAGGTACATGTGTGAGACCTGATCACTATGCGCCTGTGTAGTCACACCTCGGTCAGCCTTCTGGATTACCTGTTTTGTACTGTCCCCAGCATGGGTGCAGTACTCAGTGGTGCCTGACCAGGTCAGGGGCGCCACATTCCCCCTTAGTTATCACCAGCACGTCCTCGGGCTGCAAGACAACATTTTAAAATGCGTAAAACAGTAAAACATGGTAAAACGTTTTAAAACCATCAGGTACCATACATCACCACCCTCCACCCACAAGTCCGTTAACCCACCCTAAACCCTCTCAGGCGGCAGGTCACCGGTTTCTTTTGGTAACCAGGTCTGGGCCATCAGCTTCCTCAGACCTTTCTTCCCATCTGCCTCTCCCGTTGGCCGCGCCTTCAGCCACTTCTGGCAGGATGTAGAGGCGGCTTTCATGGTCTGGTGGTTTCAGGGTATACCTGGCCTGGTGGAGCCGCGCCTTCAGCCTCTTCTGGCAGGATGTAGAGGCGGCCTCCACAGTTGGTGCTGACCAGGTACCCTCTTTGTGGTGGAGAGCCAGGCCCCATAAACAGGCGTGCTCCCTGGTTGCAGGCGAGCCAGGCCCCTAAACAGGCTGGCTCGGGTGGTGGTACCTCTGGGGTAACTATTTACACTGCGAGAGTTTGTGGCTATAGCCAGTTCATAGCCTTAAGGTTCATTTTTCAAAGTGCAAAAAGAGGTTTCTCACATTAGTTCATGTGGGCACATGCTTGAACTTGTAAACGTTGCAAAACTTGTCAAAACTTGTAACTGCTGTACTTTACTTTACTTTACATGAACTTTGCTCCTTCTTCCTCCTTACCAGGGCTTGGGCCTGTAGGGCTGTGGCACCTGTCGTCATCATCTGTAGTGGTCTCATCAATGGGTTCTTTGTCTTTTCTTTCCTCTTCTTCTGTGTCTTTATCTTTTTCTCTTTCTTTATCTTGTAGCGTTGAGACAGCAGGGTTACTGCAGGGATTTCTGGGGCATGGTGTAACATCTAGTGCGTACCATCCGCGTTCTCCTTGGTGTTTGGTGAATTCCACTGAGTCTCCTATCTGTAAGTTTCTTCCTGGGTGTCCTCTGGGCAAATGGGCTCTAACATCCCTTCTGTTCACAAAGATGCCTTCTTTCATGCCATGTACAACTATGAAGCCATATCCTGATTTCAAGTTGAAGTCTTCCACAACTCCACGACAAAGTGGGCCTCTGACCTGGGATTTAGCTCTCCTTAAGGACTGCTTCTCCTCCAAGTCTCTGGCTGTTACTTCATCTTTTCTATCTGGAGATTGCTGTGCAGGTGGATCCCTTGTCCTGCCGCGGCGCCGTGTCTTGCGGGCTGGATTCTGCTGGGCTGCTACTTCACTGCTTGCAGGCTCCCAGGTGTGGTATCTGGGCAACTCTTCCTCAGCGGAGGATGTCGGGCCCTCTTCATCCCAGCGGGAGTACGGCAGCATCTCCGGCTCTTGGACTGGTGCTGCATCCACTGCTGATGGCTCTGGGGTCAGCTTCTCAGCTTCCTGGCCTCCCCTCCCCCTTAGTTCTTCTGGGCACTCCTCTTGTGGCAGCGCTAGGGATGGATTTTCATCAGCAGGCCAGGGCGGGGAACCCTTTGGCATGAATGTTGCAGGAGTCTTCCTGGGAGTATACGGAGGGAGCAGATACCGGTCCACCATCTCCTTTGGGAAGTGGGCCTCTAGATCAGCCTTCAGCTTCCAGTATTCGGGGTCCTCCCCCAGCAGGGACTTCCTAGCAGGGACTTCCTTGGGCTGGAGAGCGGTGTCTGCTCTGGCCTTGCAGGCCGGGGTAAATAGTTGTACGGTCTTGTCTTGGCGGGCCGAGCCTGGCGTGGCAGCGGCCTGGTCTTGGCGGGCCGAGCCTGGCGTGGCAGCGGCCTGGTCTTGGCGGGCCGAGCCTGGCGTGGCAGCGGCCTGGTCTTGGCGGGCCGAGCCTGGCGTGGCAGCGGCCTGGTCTTGGCGGGCCGAGCCTGGCGTGGCAGCGGCCTGGTCTTGGCGGGCCGAGCAGGGCATCGCTGCGGCGGCCTGGATTGGCGTCGCAGCTGCGATGGGATCTGTGCGGGCTGGGCTGGGCGCTTCTGCGGCCTGGATTGGCGTCGCAGCTGCAGCCGGTCCTTGACGGGCCGCACCTGACGTGGCTGCGGCCTGGTTCAGCACCTCACTTGCGGCGCGGACGAGCGTCGCTGCTGCGGTGGGGTCTTGGCGGGCCGGGCCTAGCATGGCGGCGGCCTGGGTCAGCGTCACGCCTGCGGCGTGGAGGAGGGTCGAGGTGGCAGCCGGATCTTTGCGGGCCGGGCTGGGCATCGTTGCGGCGGCCTGGGCTCGGCGGGCCGCACCTGGCGTGGCTGCGGCCTGTTTCAGCGTCGCCGCACCGGGCGCCTCTTCAGGGACCGCGGGCATGGCAGCAAGGGTCGGGGCACTCGTGCTGACAGGGGCAACACAGGACTCACCCATCGGTAACGTCGTCGGGGCCTGAGTCGTCGCCGCTCGGTCTGGCACTCGTCGTGCGGTTCCCCTCTCGTAGGCCTGAACCACCGCAGCCATCTCCTGCAGCTCCGCACGTCCCTCTCGGATCTGCTGCACGATCCTCGCCTCCAGTCGGTCACTGAACTGGGCAAGCTCCCAGGACCACCAGGCAGCGGAACCCGGCTCTGGGCTCCTATCTTCAGACGCCATCTTCACCACGTCGTCACCGCCCTGCAGATCTTTTCTCAGCAGCAGACCTCCGACTCTTCCTTGCAGTCTCAGTGCCAGTTCCTTCACTGCCTTGAACTCTTCTCCCAACAGCAGGCTTATCAGTTTCTGCTCTGCCTTTTCCAGCAGCAGGCTTCTGGCTCCCTTTCCTTCCCGACGTCTCTGAACGCCTCCGCTCTCATCACTTGCGAGGTCAGGACTCTTCAGGGGATCTCTGGGTAGCCACACCTCTTCGTGGGCGGTAACTTCTCCCAGCGCGGGCTGCTGTTGTTTTTCAGCGCGCTTTTCATGGTGGCAATATGGCGGCGCTTCCAATTTTCCAAGCGGACCGCCCAGGCACATGGTCACCTGTCTGAACAGGTCTAGTCCTTATCCTGTTCGTGACGCCAGATGTGTGGGGCCCCGAGGTTCGGTGTCGGTGCAGCGGTGCATTACCTTCAGGGACTCCACTCGGCTGGATCTTGTCACAGGTAGGAACTCCTCTATGTTGATTGTCGTGACGCCACTCTCAGAATTGCGGTCAGTGGAGACCGCCACTGCAGGTTAGGGGTGCCTGGGGCTGATGGTAGGTGCAGTCAGTTGTAATAGCCTCCTGAGAGTGAGGCATGCCCCAGGGTCCCGTGTAGGTGTGTGGAACTACAAGTCGCAGAATGACTCACACGCACAAGCAGGATGTCTTTCATGGATTTTACTCACTGATGATGGCAGGGTGAGTAACCCGGGCGTAGCTGGGATGAACCAGGCTGGAACCAGGTGTCCTTCAGGCTGACTGATGAGGGTGGCTACCAACTCGCCTTCCTTAGCCCGTTGTGTTTTGAGGTAACCCCTGCTTGAAGCCCTGCTGGGGTCGCCCAGGGAAGTTGCTGGTGCCTCTCTCCCCTTCGTTTTGGCCCGTTTGCTTGTAGCCTGGACCAGATCACTCCGGCTGCTTGCCTCCTGTGAGCTATGGGCCCTAACTTTGGCTACGTGGCTGCGGACTCTGTGGTGTTGTCTTGGGGGTGTAAAGTGCCCCCTCATGCAGGTTTGGCAAAGGAAAGGTAAATCTATCCCTGCACTGGGACCTGCTACCCGTTTGGGCCTGGTTCTCCCTGACAGTCTCCTTACTTTCCACTCCGTTGCTCTCTCTTTAGCTGTGTGTGGATTTCGGGCAGCACTCCCAGGTGACCGTTCTCCCCCGTCGGTAGTCACTGCGCGGACGCTGTTAGACTGCCACAGCTCCAGGGTCTGCTCCTCACGTCTGCTTTCCCTGAGCTGCACACTAAACTGGCTCACTGCTCCTCCTCTCCTGTTCTTGCCTACGTCACCTAGCAACCAGGCTCTCTACCACACCCCTTGAGTGGAGATGGAGGCTTCGCCCCCTCCACCCCTCGAGTGGAGATGGAGGCTTCGCCCCCTCCTGGGATCCCCAGGGGTCCTCTCAAAGGTACATGTGTGAGACCTGATCACTATGCGCCTGTGTAGTCACACCTCGGTCAGCCTTCTGGATTACCTGTTTTGTACTGTCCCCAGCATGGGTGCAGTACTCAGTGGTGCCTGACCAGGTCAGGGGCGCCACACAAAGAATCCAGTAAAATGTGTGTCCATAGAGCCCGAGGCCAATAAAACAAAAATCTCGGTATGGCAAATCAAGACGTAATAATTATTACGGAAACTGGTGTAAGTAACATATAATAGATTAATTTAAGATGTAAAGGGGGAGGGGAACCGCCTCGGTAAAAATCCTGAATATATCCTGCAAACATTCTGCTAACGAGCCGAGATGCTTCAGTAAAATTAATTACACAAGAAAATGGTTTGACCCAAGGAGAAATATGGAAAGTGGAAATTTCTGCACCGACGTTCAGATTGCAGACCTCTGGGTTTGCTACTATCAGACTTGTGCCCTGTCCAAGTGAAACCGCGCATACTAATCTGAGAATAAAAAAAAAATATGTATTTATTGTCAGACCTGAAATCTCCCAGAATCCCCTGCTACTTTCAACCAAAAATCAAGCAGGTTTGGATTTTTGGTCAAAGTCTATTCAATGTCCACGCACTTTTAATGTTGTATGCGCCATTGCGATCTTCATGTCAAGGGTCCATAGAGGGTTCCAGCCTTATGGGAGATTTTAGGGCTGTATTGCTCGACCCTCTTGCTCGATTTTGCCAAGATATGTCTATATAGGAAGTGTTTGAGGGAGGTGTTTATATATTTTTTCAGACTAGGACACATTTTCCGTCCTATGAAAGTGCGTTTGAACACTGGGGCTCAGTCATGGAGACAGATGGGAGATTACGCAGATATACAACCGTTGTCACCGTTTGTCACAGACAGCAGCCCAGGAGAGCAAACAGATATTCCACCGCTGCTACCAATTGTCAAGAAGACAGCTTGGGAGGTCACTCAGCCTATCCAGACTGGCATCCATGAGTAATGCAGCTCCAAATTCCTAGCTAGAGGAAGCCAGAAATGACATTAAGACCCTACCCTCACAGGAACCCTCTGGGACCCGCTCTAGTGAGTAACTGGTTTAGTTATACCGCTGGATGATGAGTGTCCACAAGGCAGTGTGTGACGCCCCTGGACTAGTCAGGGCGTCACAGGGTACTGCACTTTCTACTCTTTAGTCCAGGACTCAACCCACCATGGTTCTGGGTTCCTAACCTATGGTACTGCCTCCATCAGCGTCCAAATCCCAACCACATCTCACACCACACCCTGTCAGGCACATAAGTGGGCTGCCTAGCTGGAATAGGGCCGCCCACCTAGGCGTCAGGCAGACTGGTGGGAGGGTAGAAGAGAGTAGTGTAGAGGTAGCCCTCGAGAAGTGAGGAGCTGAGGGAGTGGTGGCTCCCTGTATGTTACAGGTTGGGTCGCAGACAGTGGTCTGGGCCCGGAGGAGTCAGAGACCCGGTCGCAGGGTATTGAGGCTGGGTGCCTAGACCCGGTCTTGGAGGACGGTCAGCTGCTCGAGCCTAATAACCGGTCTGGGACCAAAAGCACGGCGTAGTGCAGGACCATAGGTAGTAGCTAGTAAAAGCTAATAGTAGCTTCAGGCACCCGGCAATTAACCTGCGGAGGATAGTGACTTTATGGACTGTCCCCAAGAAGATCAGAGATCAGGGGCACTAGCGCAACGAGGGGAATTGGGCTTTCCAACCCACACAGCCCACAGAAATCCCAAGCGTGAGCCCTTGAGAGCGCAGCTCCACTACCAACAAGTAGGGAGCGGCGCTCGGACAGCTTTAAGCCAATGGGCCACCAGAACACTTCTAATTTGTGCACGCAGGTAGGCTCCGGACCACCCGGCAGTACCAGAGGGGACGGATACCTGGACGAGCTCCCCCAAGAGGGCAGTGGCACCCAGAGACTTGGTTTACGTTGTTGTCAGAGTCTGCTTATGTGACGCCCTGGACTAGTCAGGTCGTCCCAGGTAGTCACACACAACACCACACCCCCTCCCGATTAGGTGACGTCAGTCAAACTAAAAACCTTGTCACCACCCTCCAGGTTTGATGTCCACACCAGGGGGGCGGAGCCAGGCGGTTGGCTCCACCCACCGAGGAGTTCATAGGCCTGGAGGCGGGAAAACACAGACACAAGTTCAAGTTGACAGTGCAGAGTAGTTTTGACAGTGAAGGAAAGAGGTTGAGTCCAAGGGCAGACCTGCGCCCAGGCCTGCCATAGACTACTCCGGTGGCTGCGTCGGAGCCCAGTCACCTTTGGAAAGGAGGCAGACTGTGGTGGCTGCCTGCAGGAGTTGGGATTACAGCCGGCGGAACCGTAGGGACCGGGGTCGGGCGGTGGCCCGTCGGTACCAAACCGGGGAACCTATTGGAAACCGGAGAACCAGGAGGGGTACTCAGACCCAGACGAAGCCCCGAACCGACAGGGCCGAGTCAAATTAACTGATTGCGGACTGGACTTAAGGACCTATCCCACACAAGACCCGTTGGAAGACAACAGCCCAACCATACAGAGTAGAGCCACCGCCAAGGCATAGAGACCCAAAGGGCCAGCGTCTGCGGGCAAACGGGCTCCTATGGCATATACAAGTCGGGGAGCGGACTACCGGTGTCTAGGCATAGGAGTCAAACATTTACACACAGAGGTGCAGAAGAAAGGCGGAAACCACCAACCTATACCGGGAGAAGCTGCAGCCGGCTGCGGGCCCTGTTCATCACTCCGTTTGGTTTACCAGAGACTCCAGTGTATTGTGTCAGAGTGAGTACACCAGTGCCTTCGGGCCGCGCCGCACCGCACCAGCGTCCAACCCGCTCTCCCGCCTCAGCACCTCCCTCGGGCCCCCGGGACCATCGCTCCCCTACCCACGGAGGGGTCAACACCAAGCTGCGCAACACCGTCCCTGGGAGGCCTAGTTAACGGCAGCGGTGGTGTCCATCCATTCACCACAACCCGTGGGTGGCGTTACGAACTTACAATCCAAACCAAACGACCGCGGCCCCGGCCGTGGAACTCCTCACCCAAGTCCCCGCTTGTAGCGCCAACTCCCTTGCCGAGCGACGTGACCCCCGGGTCCAAGAGAGGCTCAAGCCACCACCCACCATACGAGCACGGATCCGAGCGGCTCGGCGCTCGCAGCCGAGCCCGCGGGGCGGTACACTTGGCGGTCGCATCATCACCAACACTGCCTTAGTGAGTACGTGGTCCTCCCCTGCTTCCAATCTGCACCACGCTCCCGACCACCTCCTTCATCCAGAGTACCAGGGCCTCCCCTACCCGTGGAGAGAACGTCATCTGCCCCGCTCCATCTCCCCCGGGTACTCCCATTGGCAGCGGCGGTACTCCCCTTACCGCGAACCACATGTGGCGTCACGAACTCTTATCCCCTCTAAATAGTCCCCTTTACATTTGAGTGGCTGCAAACCCCCGGGTCCGGAGACCCTCGAGCCACAACAACCCCGGATCCGAGCGGTTCGACAGCTGCAGGGGCGGCACAAGTGCATTAACTGAGTTCTGGGCATTCAGACTAAGGCTATGGGTACTACTTTCCTATCATCTTGATAGTGTAATGCAAAAACTGTGCCCACAGCCTAACAAGTTGTGGGACACACCATCCCACCATCTTGATAGGCTGGGGATAAAGGTTTTCGATCATGCTGATGTGACGCCCTGGACTAGCCAGGTAGTCACAGACATGACACCACACACATCCCTTCCCCGTACAGGTGACAACAGTCAAACAGAAACCCTGGTTGCCACCCTCCAGGGTCTGATGTCCACACCAGGTGGGGCGGAGCCAGGTGGTTGGCCCCGCCCGCTGAGGAGTTCACAGGCCTGGAGGCGGGAAAACACAGTGCAGTTCAGCAGTTGAAGGAGTTGAGTTCAAGAGTGGAAGAGAGAGACACACACATACACAGGCGGACCTGAGCCCAGGCCCACCAGTGGAACTGCTAGTGTCTGGGTCGGAGCCAAGGCACTTCCAGCAAGGTCCACAGACGGTGGTGGCCGTCTGCAGGAGTTGGTGTACGGTCGGCGGAACTGTAGGACCGGGGTCGGGCGGTGGCCCGCCGGTACCGAACCAGGGAGCCGATTGGAGCCAAGCACCAGGCAGGGTACTCAGACCCCGACTAGGCTAGAATCCGCCCTGATAGTCGAATTTACTGATTGCGGTCTGGACCTCAGGGGTTCATTCCCACCCAAGTCCCGATTGACGGCAACAGCCCAACCATCCCGGATAAGTGCCACCGCCACAGGCAAGAGATCCAAAGGGCCAGCGCCTGCAGGCAAACAGGCTCCTATGGCCCCTTACACGCCGGGGAGCGGACTACCAGTGTCCAGGCACAGGCGTCATTCACAACATAACACAGGTGCAGGGAAACGACAGCCATCACCAACCCGTCCAGGGAGAACACCACAGCCGCCTGTGGGCCCCGTCCATCCTGCCGTTTGGTTTACCAGAGACTCCGTTATCTTGTGTCAGAGTGATTACACCAGTGCCGTCAGGCACCGCACCGTGACCCTGCGCCCTGCACCCCGGCCTGCATCTCTACCCGTACGGGCCCCCGGGACCATCGCCCCTGCCCACGGAGGTGTTAACACCAAGCTGCATAACACCGTTACCGGGAGGCCTAGTTAACGGCAGCGGTGGTGTCCATCTTACGATCACCACGACCCATGGGTGGCGTCACGAACTTTACCAAACAACCACCCCAAAAACCCCTGCGTGCACCGCCACTACATCCTTCCAGAGCGACTCTGACCCCCGGGTCCGGAGGTGCTCGAGCCACTGACACGCGAGCCCGGATCCGAGCGGCTCGGCGGCTGCAGCCAAGGCCGCGGGGCGGTACACTGACAGGTTATGGGTACTGCTTTTCCACCATCCTGACAGACAGGAGGGTGCGGGTCGAAGGCCACCCTTCTACACATGTACCTTAGGGGGAGAGTGCGGGTCGCAGACCACCCTTCTACACCTGCACCATAAGGGGGAGGGTGCGGGTCGCAGACCATCATTCAACACATGTACCATAGGGAGGACGGTGCAGGTCGCAGACCACCCTTCTTCACATGTACCATAGGGGGGAGGGTGCGTCTCACAGACCACTCTTCTACATATGTATCATATGGGGGAGGGTGCGGGACGCAGACCACCCTTCTACACATGTACCATAGGGGTGAAGGTGCGGGTCGCAAACCATCATTCTACACATGTACCATAGGGGCATAGGGGAGAGGGTGCAGGTCGCAGACCACCCTTCTACACATGTACCATAGGGGGAGGGTGCGGGTCACAGACCACCCTTCTACACATGTACCATAGGGGTGAAGGTGCGGGTCGCAAACCACGCTTCTACACATGTACCATAGGGGGGAGGGTGCGGGTCGCAGACCACCCTTCTACACATGTCTACCACTCCGCGGCCGCCGAGCCGCTCGGATCCGTGCTCGTGTACTGCGGGTGGTGGCTCGAGCCTCTTACGGACCCGGGGGTCACGTCGCTCTGAAAGGGGTAGTGGCAGTGCATGCAGGGGTTTGGGTAGTGGTTGAGTGGAATGGGTAAAGTTCGTGACGCCACCCACGGGTTGTGGTGATTGTATGGTGGACACCACCGCTGCCGTTGACTAGGTCTCCCGGGGACGATGTTATGCAGCTCGGTGATAACCCCTCCGTGGGCAGGGGGCGATGGTCCCGGGGGCCCGCGGGAAGGTGAGGGCCGTAGTGCAGGGCGCAGTGATGCGGTGCCTGATGGCACTGTTGTACTCACGATTAAATCACACAGAGTCACTGGTAAACCAAGTTCGCTGAAGATTGGTGCTGCAGCCGGCTGCGTGGATTCCCAGTAAGGTTGGTGGGGTCGCCTTTCTCCTGCACCTCTAATTGTGTATATGACTCCTATGCGTCAGCAACGGGAGTCCGCTCCCCGACTTTTAGATGCCGGAGGAGCCCCCTTTTGCCCGCAGGTGCCGGCCCGTTGGATCTCTGTTCTTTGGCACTGGTTCTTAGCCGGAATCGGTGGGCTTTTGCCGTCAATCGGGACTTTGGGTGGGAATGAACCCCTGAGGTCCAGATCGCAATCAGTAAATTTGACTACACCTAGTGGCTTCTAGGCTAGTTCGGGGTCTGAGTATGCTGCCTGGTGCTCCGGTAAATAAGTTAGCTCCCCGGTTCGGGTCCGGCGGGCCAGCACCCGGTCACTGTCCCTACGGTTCCGCAGTTCTGTCCTCCCAGACTCCTGCAGGCGGCTACCACAGTCTGCCTGCCTGACTGTTCGGCGGTCCTAGGCTCCAAACCAGGCCCCTCACAGAACGGTACTCCTCTTAGCTCCTCTCTCTAACCTCTCCAAACTTAATCTCTTTGTATTTCCTGCCTCAGGCCAGCAGACTCCTCGGGGGGCGTGTCTCTCCACCTGACTCCGCCCACCTGGTGTGCCTGTCTGACTCTGAGGGAGGCAATCAGGTCTTTGTTGACTGATGGTACCTTACTGGGGTGGGGGTGTGTGTGGTGTGTGTAGTGACCTGTGACCCCTGGAGGTCCAGGGCATCACACATGTACCATAGGGGGGAGGGTGCAGATCGCAGACCACCCTTCTACACATGTTCTATAGGATCATGATAATTGAGAACCATGTTCATTAAGAGCTCATGATGGGGTAAACAATTGGATCTTAAATTTTGGCGCCTCCAGATGTCAGAAGACATGGGGAGTTGTAGTTTACTAGTGCCAATCATCGGAGACCTATGATGTAGATAGTCCTATTTAAAGAGCTCCTGTCTTTTTGACATATGCAATAACTGGACCACCACAGGATAGCACAAGCTTTCATCTTGGTCTTCTAACTCATAGGTGTCTTGCTGTCAGTAAGGGCCCTGAGGCTACAAACTATGTGATAGATCTGGATATTAACTCATACTTGTCCTGACAGTACTGAGCCTTGGACGTGATCCGCTTTCTGTTTAGCTGCCGCACCGTCTGACTGTGCCACGTTCCCAAGGAATGACACGTCTTTCCCCCAGGCCCCCAGGCTCCCGCCATGTTTCGTGTGGCTGCTCTGCCGAGATAAGCCGGTGGCATTTTCCCCTGTCGTTCTCCCAATCACACGGAATCAGAAGAAAGTAACGGCGACTATCGTTCTCTCAGCACAGCCGAGAGGGTTCAAAGTCAGGATTATCCGCACTGCTGCAAAATCCCTTCAAACAAGGACAAAAAAAAACAAAAATGAGAGAACTAAATTCTCCGGATAAAACTGGAACCTGGTTTCACACGGCCAACGTTTCATCTAACGCCCGCAACCAGTAGATGTGTAAACATCAGGAAACGCAGCGGGCACCGGCAAGGTTTGCTTCAGTCTCTCACACCTCCCAAAATAAGGATTTTCTCTCAGAATGTGACGTCTTAATTTCTCCGGTCTAATCCTACAGTTATGGAAATAAGCAGACAATGTGATGTAAGGGCCCCTTCACATTGCGTTATTACCTATGTTCAGTGATCCCGTCGGAGCTTCTGTCCGAACACTCCCCACAAATCGCATTTCGGACCCATGCGCTGACTAGGCCATTGACTATAATGGAGGAGACGGAGTCACCGTGTGCACTGTCTTGCACTATTTTCGGGTGTATACACTTTTTGCAGGCGGACACTCAGACGTAGTCTACTATATCAAACCAATATATTGCGTTATGTCAACTGCGGGAAGAAGGGGAAAAGATATGTCTTAGTCACTGCACTCGACATTACCCTGTCCATCAGTTTTGTGTAAAGTGTTCCTTTATAAGGGTATTGTAAGTTGAATAGGTAATCTATATCAGATTGGTAGGAGTCTAACCACCTACAACCCCTACCAATCGGCTGATTTTTAGGGCTGCAGCTCACTGGAACTGGCATAGTGCCATACATTGTGTAGTGGTCATGAGCGGTACTGCAGCTGTGTCCGATACAAATAAATGGCGGATTCCTGTGCGTCACTCACAGCCCATTCAGTCAGCATACCTCCCAGAATATTTAAGTGCAGTAATACACAATTTGTGGTTAGTACTGCAGTCTTGCAGCGCTGGGGTTCTGGGTTCAAATCCCACCAAGGACACCATCTGCAAGGAGTTTGTATGTTCTCCCCGTGTTTGCGTGGGATTCCTCCGGGTTCTCTGGTTTCCTCCCACACTCCAAAAACATACTAGGAACCTAGATTGTGAGCCCCAATGGGGACAGTGTTGCCAATGTAGGTAAAGTGCTGTGGAATTAATAGCGCTATATAAATTAATAAATATTATTATTATTATTAAATTTTGTGCTGGAGAATTGCTGCTGGATTCTACGTGTCGACATGCCTTAAATGGGTAGTGACAGGGTTAATGACCACATTCCTGCTGGTTAAAGAGAAGGTGTTAATAAAAATGGTGGTCTGTAGCAGAGAAAGGGTTAATGTGTGCAGCCACAGTGACGTAGGATGGTGAGGGGTTAATGGGGTATATATCGTTGTGGTCCCAAGGCAGGAACATCTTAGCTGAGTCCACCTGGGGTACATACCCAAGCTACACCCTCACTGTATAAAGAGGAGCGAACTAAAACTCCCAGCATGTTCAGGCTGCAATGGGATGTCAGTGAAAATTACGGTCAGAAAGGTGACAACAGGTCCTAGAATGCCCAGGATGTTGTTATGATATTAGAGAAATTTACATTACCAGGAGGGAGGAGGTATAAGCAGAACTACAATCCCCAGCATGTCCAGGCTATGTGACAGTGATATTACAGGGAGGGTATATACTAACTAGAACTACAAACCAGCATTTCCCAGGTTCAGAGAGCACTAACCACATAAGAAGATGGTCTTTTTCACTTCCTTTCCCAGAGAAAATGGTTTGTTTCACTTCCTTTCCCAGTCTCTGCACACAAGCTCCACCCCCTCAGGTCATGTGACTGTGACATGTGCCAGGATCTTCTTCACTCATCTCCTCTCCACTGACCAATGTGACCATCTCTGTGCCAGGATGGAGTTTGCAAGCTGCACAAGTGCTCAGCCTTGCAGCTAGGAAGGCAGCTCTGACTTGTGAGTAGAGATGAGCGAACCGGTCGTGGTTCGGCTCGAGTTCGGTTCGTCGAACAGAGGTCTCGTTCTAGTTCAATTCGTCGAACGTTCGACGAACCGAACTCGAACCGCATAGGAAACAATGGCAGGCAATCACAAACACATAAAAACACCCTCAAAGGTGTCCAAAAGGTGACAAACAACTCACAACACAACACAAACACATGGGAAAGTGACAAGGACATATACTCATGCGAAAACAAAAGAGCTGGACAAGGAAAAAGAGGAGGAGACACAGATATAGGCATGGCACGCCCTTCTAAAATCATGTAAAACACCGCAAGGTGACTCCAAGCGGAGTCTCCCTTTTTTCCAAATATTGGGCCACACACACACCCACCCCTTCAGTGGCAGCACTTGTGCCCCAGTTGTACACTTCACAGCTAGATTTGCATCGAGCACATTCAAAAATACGCCATACTTAACCGTCCCCAGGATGACACCGGGGTAGGTAGCAAAGTCGTTCCTGATCCCAGCTCTGTTCATCTTGGCTCCTTTTTAAAAACACGGCAAGCAAGGGTTACTCCAAGCGGAGTCTCCCTTTTTTCCAAAAATTGGGCCACACACACACCCACCCCATCAGTGGCAGCACTTGTGCCCTAGTTGCAAACAGGATGTTTTGATTTGCATTAAGCACATTCCAAATCCACAAGCATTTACTCTCCCCAGGATGACACAGGGCTAGTAAATTCCTTGTGGATCCATGACGTTAGTCTGTCCACATTGTCACTGGACAGACGTGTGCGCTTATCTGTCAGCACACACCCAGCAGCACTGAAGACACGTTCAGAGACAACGCTGGCAGCTGGACCCGACAAAATCTCCAAGGCGTACCTGGAGAGCTCTGGCCATTTTTCAAGATTTGAAGCCCAAAATGAGCAAGGCTCCATTTGCAAAGTCATGGCATCAATGTTCATTTGGAGATACTCCTGTATCATCCTCTCCAGCCGTTGACTATGTGTCAGACTTGTTGTCTCTGGTGGCCTTGCAAAGGACGGTCGAAAAAAATTATGAAAAGATTCCATAAAATTGCTGTTACCAGCACCAGATACGGTGCTACTGGTACGGGTAGACTGTTGAAGATGACGAGACCGTCCCATGTTTGTCAAGTTACAACTGGAAGATTCACTCCGTGCACCACGGCTGTTTGGTGGAAAAGCCGAGCTAAGATCGAGTAACAGCTTCTGCTGATACTCCTGCATACGTGCGTCCCTTTCTATGGCTGGAATTATGTCACAAAATTTGGACTTGTACCGGGGATCTAATAGTGTGGCAAGCCAGTAGTCATCATCACTTCTAATTTTGACAATACGAGGGTCATGTTGGAGGTAGTGCAACAAGAAGGCACTCATGTGTCTTGCGCAGCCATGCGGACCAAGTCCACGCTGTGTTTGTGGCATAGAGGTGCTAACCGTTCTTTCTTCCTCTGACATCTCCCCCCAACCTCTTTCAACTGAAATTTGACCAAGGTCTCCCTCATCCGCTGAGTCTTCCATGTCCATGGACAGTTCGTCCTCCATTTCTTCATGTTCTCTTGCACCTTCCTCAACATTTCGCCTGCTACCATGCGCCCTTGTTGATCCCTGTCCCCCATGGTCCCATGCCTGCCGCGTTGGTGATGATGAACGTCTGAACCTTGGTGATGTTGTTGTCTCTTGCGCATATGAATCCTCCTGTAGTTCCTCCCTTTCCTGTTGTCTCACCCCCTGACTCCGAATAGTGTTTAGCGAGTGCTCAAGCATGTAAATGACTGGAATTGTCATGCTGATAATGGCATTGTCAGCGCTAAACATATTCGTCGCCATGTCGAAACTGTGCAGAAGGGTGCATAGGTCCTTGATCTGAGACCACTCCATCAGGGTGATCTGCCCCACCTCTGCTTCTCGTTGGCCCAGGCTATACGTCATGACGTATTGCACCAGGGCTCGGCGGTGCTGCCACAGTCGCTGTAACATGTGGAGAGTCGAATTCCAGCGCGTCACCACTTCGCATTTCAGGCGATGAACCGGCAGGCCGAAAGACTTCTGGAGCGATGCAAGTCGCTCAGCTGCGGCGGTTGAACGGCGGAAGTGAGCAGACAGTTTTCGTGCCCTGGTCAGAAGGCCATCTAGGCCGAGATAGTGTGTTAAAAATTGCTGGACAACAAGGTTCAACACGTGAGCCATACAAGGCACGTGTGTCACCTTGCCCAGGCGAAGGGCCGCACCCAGGTTTGCAGCATTGTCGCACACGGCCTTACCAGGCTGCAGGTTGAGTGGAGACAACCATTTATTAAACTCAGTCTGCAGAGCTGCCCACAACTCATCCGCTGTGTGACTCCTATTTCCAAGACATGTCAAGCTAAAGACCGCCTGATGCCGTTGCGCTCTGCTGCCAGCATAGTAATGAGGTGTGCGTGATTCCTTCTGCGCAGTGAGAACGCTGGTGGCCTGACAAGGCAGGCTTGGGGCGGAGGTGGAGGACCCAGATGAGGTGGAGGAGGCAGAAGCAGTGGCGGAACTTGGACAGACAGAGGATTGACACACAAGTCGTGGGGACAGCAAGACTTGTGCAGCAGACCCTTCACCATCTATCACCATAGTTACCCAGTGCCCAGTCAGCGACATGTAACGTCCCTGTCCATGCTTACTGGTCCAAGTATCTGTGGTGAAATGCACCCGTTCACACACAGAGTTTCTCAAGGAAGCGGTAATGTTGTGTGCGACATGCTGGTGTAGCACGGGCACACCTTTCTTAGAGAAGTAGTGGCGACTGGGCATCTGGTACTGGGGCACAGCGACAGACATAAGGTCTCTAAAATCCTGTGTGTCAACCAGGCGGAAAGGCAGCATTTCGGTAGCCAAGAGCTTACAGAGGGATAAAGTCAACCTCTTAGCTTTGTCATGGGTCGCAGGAAATGGCCTTTTATTTGTCCACATCTGAGGGACAGAGATCTGGCTGCTGTGTGTAGACGGTGTTGAGTAGGGTGTCCCTGGAAAAATGCAGCTTTGTGAGGAAAGTGCAGGCGTAGACATGATGTCGCCTTCATCCAACGTTGGTGCTATCGATGTCTGAGCGAGCTGTACACATGTACTTGTTTCCCCTTCCAAACCAACTGACGACCTACCAAGCAAACTGCCTGTTGCAGTTACAGTGGTGGAAGTTGTGCGTGGAAAACCAGGTGTGACAGCTGTCCCCACAGTCCTAGAAGATGAAGAACGCGCGGATGCACTAGAAGGGGCAGGCGGTGGATGGTTCGCTCCGCTAGGCCGCATTACAGCACGGTGAGCTTCCCACCAGGACATATGATATTTATTCATGTGACGATTCATGGAAGAAGTTGTCAAACTGCTGAGGTTTTGCCCTCTACTAACAGAATCATGACAAATTTTACAGATCACATAATTTGGGCGATCTTTTGCTATGTCAAAAAAGGACCAGGCTAGGCAAGGCTTAGAGGGCATGCGACCTGCTGATCCACCCCGACTAGTGCTCAGAGGCACAGTGGTGGCTGAAGATGCAGTTGTAGACGTGCTACCAGTACTCCTACTTTGTCCAGGAAGGCGCAAGGTAACTTCGTCGTCAGTTGCATCCTCCTCCACCGTCTCTGTTGACCTCCTCGAGGGGCTGACTGTGGGTTGACAGTAGGTGGGATCTAGAACTTCCTCATCAATTGTTGTGTTTGCACTCCCCTCACCCTCAGACCGAGCCTCTTCTTGCCCTGACCGAATATTTAAGTTGTCATCCCAATCTGGTATCTGCGTCTCATCGTCATCAGTATGTTCCTCATTGTCTATAACAACAGGTGTTACAGTTTGTGAAAAAGGGTCAACATTATGCTCAGAAACTTGGTCCTCACGGCCTGAATCAGAGTCACAAAGGTTCTGGGCATCACTGCAGACCATTTCCTGGTCTGTACTCACTGTAGCTTGGGAGCAGACCTCTGATTCCCAGGCTATAGTGTGACTGAACAGCTCTGCAGACTCAGCCATCTCAGTTCCACCATACTGTGCAAGGCGGATGGAGACTTCAGAGCTGGGAGAAAGCAAGTTTGATTGGGATGACAACTCAGAGGACTGGTGTTTTTTGGATGCGGTAGTTGAGGTGGCGGAGAGGGCACTTGTTGGACCACTTGAGATCCATTCAAGCATTTTCCTTTTTTGGCCATCATCTACCTTTGTTCCAGTTGTTCGTGTCCGTAAAAAAGGGAGCACATCGGATTGTCCACGGTAAGTAGTAAACATCTTTCTTTTGCTGGAAGATGGTCTATCTTCAGCAGATGTTAATGGAGCTTTGCCACCTTCCCCACGGACAAACCCTTTTTTTCCTTTTCCAACACGCCTCTTCCCCTTTCCACCAGCATCTGTCATTTTGCCACTCGTTTTGATTGCGACAAGATTGTGCACTTAAAATGTGGTAGTAAAAATTGAGAGGTTGTGTAGATTTCAGCGGTGGTCTAGCTTTATTAAGAGCAGAATAAACAACAATAATTATCCCTGACAATGCAACTATGGCCCTTAAACTGGCAGCAGTGTTTGCTAGTATAATGGCTTAGTAACAATGAGTTTGAGTGTGCAATGCAGGCAGACGTGCTGCAAATATCTTTGCACTAGTGGGACAATACAGAAGTCCAACAGCCACGTTTAGGATGCCACTAAGTTCACTCAGTGTTTGCTAGTATAATGGCTTAGTAACAATGAGTTGGAGTGTGCAAAGGGCAGGAGGGTAAAGTGGCAGGATTGTGGGGCTCTGGGTAGAGGAAAGGAAGCCTGCCTTTCTATCCCTCCTAATGGGGAAATGCAGCGAGGAAATCCCTGACCTTAGCTACACAGACGCTGTCATCTTCTGTAGCTGTTAAACTCTGTTTTCACGGACCTGTCACCTATGGCTCTGACCCTGCCGGTATTAGCCCTTAAAAGGACTGATAGAAAGTGCTATCCCTATTCTGTACAGCGCTGTGTATAGAGCGTACACAGCAGTATCGGAGATAGGCGCTGCGCCAGCAGTGACTGACACCAAGGACGCAGAAGAGATAATGGCGTCCGGACGGGTAGATACTCGTTTTTATAATGCAGGGACATGTGACATGGACATCCTATCACACATGCCGTTGCTTCTCTGGCTAAAAGTACACTTAGCTGTGTGTGTGTCTGGGATTGGCTGACATGCTGGCCCGCCCCACTACACGCGCGCGCTTAGGGAAGGAAGACAAGGAAAAAAAAAAATGGCGATCGCCATTATCCATACAGCAGTGATCTGAATGCGCTGTTCCCGCACACTATACACTGAAATTTCATAATAGTCTGAGTCACAGAGTGACTTACACTATTACAGCGGAAAGCCAGCTAGTAATTAGCTGGTCTTTTTGCTGCTAGAACCGTTCTCGAACGTATCTAGAACTATCGAGCTTTAGCAAAAAGCTCGAGTTCTAGTTGGATCTAGAACAGCCCCCAAAATCACTTGAGCCGCGAACTGGAGAACCTCGAACCGCGAACCGCGCTCAACTCTACTTGTGAGTACTAGTAGCACACTAGGGGTGTACTTGCTTCTTAAAGGAGATTTTAGCTAGAGTACAGTATGTGTGGTATGGCAGCCAAAAATCGATTTGTGCAGTAATAAAAATTGTTTAAAAAAATCTGATACCTGAACAGAAAGAGGGACAAATTATGTACAAATTTTGACCACTCCCGTAGCCACACCCATTTGGCAGATGCCCCGTACTGTTCATTCATTTATAGTTGTAGCAGCCAGAACTTTCTCATTTTTATGTGGCTTTACTATATGACGTTACTTTTTTGTGTTTTTAGGGCCCTGTTCACACATTACATAAATCCTGTGTTTTTTGCACCAAATTATACAATAACAATATTCCCTGATTATTGCATTCTTGCTGCATTTTTTATGCCTTTTCGCCATTATTTCTTGCATTTTTGGTGCAGATTCTAATCAATAGGAGGCGGATGAGCAGTACCCGGCCACGGCAAAATCAGAAGATGGAACAGCTCTGCAACTGAGCATTTCCAGCCACCTGCTGCCTCCGCCAGGACTGGGAACAGCTGATTGGCGGGGGTGCAGGGTGTAGGACCCTGGCCGATCAAACATTGATGACCTATCCTAAACATTAGCCATCAATGTTAGGCTATGTGCGCACGCTGCATATTTTTTTACAACAAAGATGCAGCGTTTTTATCTTTGTGGTGACCACAAAGAGCAGCGTTTTTGGCCTAAAATAACGCAGGATTCCTCCACCTGTCAGGCCTCTACTGAAGTGAGCCAAGGGATTAGCGCTGCCGTCACTCAGGTAATGTGCGGTGACACTGCACATCACATGAGTCACGTCACCGCTGATCTCGTGACTCACTTCAGCCACGTCCTGATATGTGGTTACAAGTAAAGGACTCCCGCTGTCACCGCATATCACCTGACTGAAGTCACCGCTCATCTTGTGCGGCTTACTTCAGCTGCGGCCTGATATGCGGTACCAGGTGGAGGACTCCAGTCAGGTGATGTGCGATGATAGCTGGAGTCCTCCACCTGTTACCGCAAATCTGGCCGCGACTGAAGTGAGCACGAGAGCAGCGGTGACTTCAGTCAGGTGATGTGCGGTGACAAATGAAGTCACCACTGATCCTGCGCCTCTCACTTCACTTGCGGCCTGACCCTCACAGTGAGCAGTCATGTTGTATGGCCGCTCGCTGTGATTGTCAGATGTAGCAGAGCTGGATGCGTCATGGGATCTTGTGTGGATTACGTGAGAGCTGGAGAGGTGTTTTAGAGGTTAATAAAGTGATGAAAGAGGGGGCTTTTTTCTGTGTTTTATTTCAGACTAGCTGTAGTACCTGGGTGTTACCCGGGATAGTAACTGTCTCTCTATCTCTCTCCAAGTCTCTGCCTGTGTGTTGCTGTCTGTCTGTCTCTCTGTCTGTCGCTTTCCTTGTCTGTCTGTCTCTCTATCTCTGTGTCTGTCTCTATGTGTGTGTCTGTCTGTTTCTCTCTTTGTCCGTCTGTCTCTTTGCCCGGCTGTCTCTTTGCCCGGCTGTCTCTTTGCCCAGGCTGTCTCTTTGCCCAGGCTGTCTCTTTGCCCAGGCTGTCTCTTTCTAGGTCTGTCTCTTGGCCCGGCTGTCTCTGTGCCCAACTGTCTGTGCCCAGCTGTCTCTTTGCCCGGCTGTCTCTTTGCCCGGCTGTCTCTTTCTAAGTCTGTCTCTTTCTAAGTCTGTCTCTTTGCCCGGGCTGTCTCTTTGCCCGGGCTGTCTCTTTGCCCGGGCTGTCTCTTTTCCAGGGCTGTCTCTTTTCCAGGGCTGTCTCTTTTCCAGGGCTGTCTCTTTCCAGGGCTGTCTCTTTCCAGGTCTCTCTTTGGCCGTCTATCTCTCTGTCTCTTTCCAGGGCTGTCTCTGTCTGTGTCTGTCTGTCTGTCTTTTTCTGTCTCTCTATCTATCTGTCTCCCCACCGACATCATATTACCTCACACATAAACTTCTTATACTAACAGTTTATTTTGTTCCTGTTGCTATTTATAGCATGTAGCTCCCACCTCCATTCAGTTTAATAGAAGCAGGATTTTTGGAGAGTAAGTGTAAAGCGCGGGGTTAAATTTTCCCGCCCAAACATAGAGGCAGGATTTTTTGGGTGATTGTGTTTGACTTTCACTTACAGTTTAGTGATGAGGGGTGTGTCAGATGCCTGCCATCACTTAGCTAGGACTTAAGGTACCGTCACACTAAGCGACGCTCCAGCGATCCCACCAGAGACCTGACCTGGCAGGGATCGCTGGAGCGTCGCTGCACAGGTTGCTGGTGAGCTGTCAAACAGGCAGATCTCACCAGCGACCATTGACCAGCCCCCAGCCAGCAGGAACGCGTGGAAGTGATGCTGTGCTTGGTAACTAAGGTAAATATTGGGTAACCAAGCGCTTGGTTACCCGATATTTACCTTGGTTACCAACGCACACTGCTTAGCGCTGGCTCCCTGCACTGCTAGCCAGAGTACACATCGGGTTAATAAGCAAACCGCTTTACTTATTTACCCAATGTGTACTCTGGCTACGTGTGCAGGGAGCAGGGAGCCAGCACTGGCAGCCTGAGAGCGGCGGACGCTAGTAACCAAGGTAAATATCGGGTAAGCAAGCAAAGGGCTTCTTGGTTACCCGATATTTACCTTGGTTACCAGCGTCCACAGAAGCCGGCTCCCTGTTCCCTGCACATTCAGTTGTTGCTCTCTCACTGTCACACACAGCGATGTGTGCTTCACAGCGGGAGAGCAACAACTAAAAGATGGTCCAGGACATTCAGCAACAACCGGCGACCTCACAGCAGGGGCCAGGTTGTTGCTGGATGTCACACACAGCGACATCGCTAGCAAGATCGCTGTTGTGTCACAAAAACCGTGACTCAGCAGCGATGTTGCTAGCGATGTTGCTTAGTGAGACGTGGCCTTTAATGGCAGCTATGGGCTGCCATTAACTCCTTATTACCACGGTTGCCACCGCACCAGAGTAATTGGGATGAGGCAGGTAGAGTTCCGAGACTGTCGCATCTAATGGATGCGGCATTTACGGGCGGCTGCTGACTGATATTTTTACTTTGGGGGGGCTTCCAATCCTGAGAATACCAGCTCTTAGCCATGTGGCTTTACCTTGGCTGGTATCATAATTGGGGGGGGACCGCACGCCATTTTTTTTTAATTATTTATTTATTTTACTGCACGATATACACCGTGTGCTGAATTATTAGGCAAATGAGTATTTTGATCACATAATACTTTTTATACATGTTGTCTTACTCCAAGCTGTATGGGCTTGAGAGCCAACTACCAATTAAGTAAATCAGGTGATGTGCATCTCTGTAATGAGGAGGGGTGTGGTGTAATGACATCAACACCCTACATAAGGTGTGCTTAATTTTTAGGCAATTTCCGTTCCTTTTTCAAAATGGGTCAGAAGAGAGATTTGACGGACTCTGAAAAGTCCAAAGTTGTGAGATGTCTTGCTGAGGGATGCAGCAGTCTTGAAATTGCCAAACATTTGAAGTGTGATCACCAAACAATCAAGCGTTTCATGGCAAATAGCCAACAGAGTCGCAAGAAGCGTGTTGGGCAAAAAAGGCGCAAAATAACTGCCCATAAATTGAGGACAATCAAGTGTGAAGCTGCCAAGATGCCATTTGCCACCAGTTTGGCCATATTTCAGAGCTGCAACGTTACTGGAGTATCAAGAAGCACAAGGTGTGCCATACTCAGGGACATGGCCAAGGTAAGGAAGGCTGAAAAACGATCACCTTTGAACAAGAAACATAAGATAAAACGTCAAGACTGGGCCAAGAAATATCTTAAGACTGATTTTTCAAAGATTTTATGGACTGATGAAATGAGAGTGACTCTTGATGGACCAGATGGATGGGCCAGAGGCTGGATCAGTAAAGGCCAGAGAGCTCCATTCCGACTCAGACGCCAGCAAGGTGGAGGTTGGGTACTGGTATGGGCTGGTATCATCAAAGATGAACTTGTGGGACCTTTTCGGGTTGAGGATGGAGTGAAACTCAACTCCCAGACCTACTGCCAGTTTCTTGAAGACAACTTCTTCAAGCAGTGGTACAGGAAGAAGTCTTTATCGTTCAAAAAAAACATGATTTTCATGCAGGATCATGCTCCATCACATGCATCCAACTACTCCACAGCGTGGCTGGCCAGTAAAGGTCTAAAAGATGAAAAAATAACAACATGGCCCCCTTGTTCACCTGATATGAACCCCATAGAGAACCTGTGGTTCCTGATAAAATGTGAGATCTACAGGGAGGGAAAACAGTACACCTCTCGGAACAGTGTCTGGGAGGCTGTAGTGGCTGCTGCATGCAATGTTGATCGTAAACAGATCAAGCAACTGATAGAATCTATGGATGGTAGGCTGTTGAGTGTCATCATAAGGAAAGGTGGCTATATTGGTCACTAATTTTTTGGGGTTTTGTTTTTGCATGTCAGAAATGTTTATTTCTAAATTTTGTGCAGTTATATTGGTTTACCTGGTCAAAATAAACACGTGAGATGGGAATATATAGTATTTGGTTTTTATTAAGTTGCCTAATAATTCTACACAGTAATAGTTACCTGCAAAAACAGATATCCTCCTAAGATAGCCAAATGAAAAAAAAAAAAACCCACTCCAACTGCCAAAAATATTAAGCTTTGATATTTATGAGTCTTTTGGGTTGATTGAGAACATAGTTGTTGATCAATAATAAAAAAAATCATCTAAAATACAACTTGCCTAATAATTCTGCACACGGTGTAGACCTGCCCACCGGCAGCTGTGATTGGTTGCAGTGAGACAGCAGTCACTCAGCGTGGGGGCGGGTCTGCCTGCAACCAATCACAGCCACCGGTGAGAAGGGAAGGAGAGAATATGTTATGAGCCTAATGAGCGACCGGCTCTGGAAGATGAAAGAGCTGCCGCAGAAGTGTGTCAGCCAACTGGTGATCGGTGAGTATGAAGCGCTTGCTCCTACCCCTTTGCGCCCGATTCTAGTCCCCATAGACTTGATATGGGGAGCAGTATCTGGCCAAATACCAGCAATCAATCCCCGCTGACCCGGAATCTAGTTAGAAAAACGCACCAAAACTCATGTAAAATAACAACTTGCGTTTTTCATTGCAGTTTTTCATCCTCATTGAATTCAATGGGTTAAAAACTGCAGTGAAAAATGCCAAAAGAATTTACATGCTGCATCTTTGTGGTCACCACAAAGACTCAGCCAAAAAAAACTGCAATGTGTGGACAGTAAAAATTAAATCTCATGGACTTTGCTGGGGAAGGAAATTTATGCAGCTTTGAGACCAAAACTGCAACCAAAAAATGCGCCAAAAAATGCAGCGTGCGCACATAGCCTAAAAGCTGTGGACAATCCCTTCAAGATCTATATGGAAGCCTCTAGAGAAAAAAAATCATCAAAACCGCAGAGTTCAGCGGCGTCTTTAGATGCTCAATGGGTGAAGTTTTCATGAAATCCAACAACTTTGCTTGGACAGCTAAAAACAGCAGAATTTCAGTGCAAAAAAGCAGCAGAAAAACCACAATATTAACTCTAAATGTGAACACGAATATCATTACTTACAGCAAGACGGAATTGCAGCTGTATATTGCTCAGGCCAAAAGACTACTGCTACTCCAGCAGGATACAGCTAAACCCCCACTAGGTGGAGGCATCACAGGTGCAGGAGGAGCAAATCACACTCACTTCCAAATATGGAGGAGGTGATGGCTGGATGGTAAAACTGCACACTAATGGCTTGCATAGAGCACTGTTCACACTAGCAGACGCACAGTCACAAACCCGCAGCCTATTAGGTGACGCCCATACTATTAGATCAGGCGGGCTGCCAAGCCGTACCCCCACTGCGCGCTACATAGGGACAGAAACTCTAATAGCAAGGCCTAACAAAAAGGGGCCTGGCTGTATCCTGTACAAAAAAACCTCATATTTTTTTTGTACAGGATACAGCCATCACCTCCTCCATATTTGGAAGTGAGTGTGATTTGCTCCTCCTGCACCTGTGATGCCTCCACCTAGTGGCGGTTTAGCTGTATCCTGCTGGAGTAGCAGTAGTCTTTTGGCCTGAGCAATATACAGCTGCAATTCCATCTTGCTGTAAGTAATGATATTCTTTTTTGCTTTTTTATATTATATATAGTGTAGGGACCTACACGCATGAGTGTTGTGAATGTTAGTTATGCTTTGGCTGCTGGGAGGCACTCTCTGGTGGCCAGGAATGGTTTGGACTTGGACCAGGTGTGTTGCGCAATGGGCGTTTCCTTTGCTAACTCTCTGCTTCTTTAAATCCTGGTTTGATAGCAGGCTATGCCGGATGTCAGTTGTTCTTTGTATCACCAGCCTGCTTCATTCTGCTCCACACCACATCTACCCCAGATAAGTGCTTGCTCTTTATTTATTATTTGGTTCTTTTGCTCTTATCTGGGTTTTTCATTTGCTGTGGTTGTTTTCAGTTTATTTGCATGCAGGGATTTTCCCCCTCAGTTGCTTGGCTGGGGAACTCCCTGCAGTTCTGTTTGGAGTATAGCTCCTTTGGGTCCATGTGTTTGTGGCTTGTTGAATTTGTTATGATTCTTGTTTTCTGTTCATTGGTATGACAAAAGCACCTGGTATAGGATGGAGTTCAGATCGTGCGATCTGAGGGCCTTTTTGTACTATCAGGAATTTGGAATTTTGCAGGGTTTTTTCTCTGGCCACCATCAATCCCTTTCCTGTCCTTACCTATTTTAGTCAGTGGGGGCCTCACATTTTGCTAATCCTGTCATCTGTGTATTGTGTTTTTCCTATATCACCGCAGTCTTTGAATGTGGGGGGCTTGCTATTCTTGTCTATTTTCTGAGGCAGAGAGTTATTCATCTTTCCTTCCTTTAGGATAGTTAGTTCTCCAGCTGGGTTCGCGGTGCACAGGATGTTAGTTCACCCCTCGGCTACTTCTAGTTGTGATGGTTAGTAAGGGGATGGCGGCCAGATTAGTTGCCAATGCTTTTGTCACCTTTTACCAATGATTTGTGGTGGTCTGCCATGGTTCTGGATCATAACAGTACATCCGGCCAACAAATTAAAGGGTACTCTTAAGAAGGAAAGAGTAAAGGAGAAAAAAAAAGAAAAGAAAAGTCTGCTGAGAAATTTTTTTTTGTGTTTTTCCTCTTCTTCTTTGGGTTCCGTGGAAAATTTCTTTTTTCTAGCATGGATAAAGTGGGTGAGCGTGTTGCTCATCTTGATGCTAAGGTTCCTCGTATAGAGTCTTATCTTGCACAGATTCCCCTTGCAGAGCCTAAGATTCCCGTTCCTGAATTTTTTTTGGGAGATAGGTTGAGATTTTTGAGCTTCAAAAATAATTGTAAATTATTTTTTGACCTGCGCCCCAAGTCCTCAGGGAATCCCGTACAGCAGGTTAAGATTGTCATCTCCTTACTGCGTGGTGACCCTCAGGACTGGGCCTTCTCTTTAGCGTCTGATGATCCAATCCTCAGTGATGTGGACTCCTTTTTTCCAGGCCTTGGGTTTATTATATGACGAACCCAATATTGTGGACCAAGCAGAAAAATTCTTGTTGTCCTTAACTCAGGGTTTGGATTCTGCAGAAACGTTTTGGCAGAAATTTCAAAAGTGGGCGGTCCTTACCAAATGGAATGATGATGCGCTTGCGGCTCTTTTTCGGAAGGGTGTTGCTGATTCTGTGAAGGATGTAATGGTAGGATTTCCCGTCCCTTCTGGTCTTGATGCCTCTATGACCTTGGCCATTCAGATTGATAGGCGTTTACGTTAGCGCAGGAAGATACCTGCTGGTTTTGTGCCTGTGGAACAGCCTTTGGAGGCTATGGAGTGTGATAGGGTCCTTTCTAATGCTAGTCGGCAGGGGTTCAGATGGAAGAATAAACTGTGCTTCTATTGTGGAGATGCTTCTCATAACATCTCTGTCTGCCCTAAACGTGAAAGGAGATTGGCAACTTCTGTTACTGTGGGTTCTTTGCAACCAAAGTTTCTTTTGTCTGTCACATTGATTTGCTCATTGTCTTCCTTTTTTGCATTGGCCTTTTTGGACTCAGGGGCAGCATTCAATTTGATGGATTTTGGGTTTGCTAGGGATTGTGGTTTCCCCATGGTTCCTTTGCAAACTCCTATTCCTTTAAGGGGCATTGATGCTACCCCTTTGGCAGAACATAAACCCCAATTTTGGACACAGGTGCCTATGAGAGTTGCACCAGCGCATCAGGAAACTTGTACATTTTTAGTATTGCATAATCTACAGGATACCTTGGTACTGGGATTTTCGTGGTTGCAGACCCATAATCCGGTTCTTGACTGGAGATCCTTGTCAGTAGCTAGTTGGGGTTTTCAAGGTTTGCATCAGGACCTTTCCGTGTCGTCCACGTCTGCTCAGGCAGTTGATGTTCCGGCCTTCTTGTCTGATTTCCGTGATGTATTTAATGACCAGGAATCTGATTCTCTGCCCCCACACCGGGACTGTGACTGTGCCATTGAGTTGGTGCCCGGTTGTAAATTTCCCAAGGGGCGGATTTTCAACTTGTCTGTGCCCGAATATGATGCCATGCAGTCATACATCAGGGAATCATTGGAGAAGGGGCACATTCGGCCCTCATCTTCTCCTTTGGGTGCCGGCTTCTTCTTTGTTGCTAAGAAAGATGGTTCGTTGAGGCCTTGTATTGATTACCGTCTTCTTAATAAAATTACGGTCAAATATCAGTACCCTTTGCCTCTGATGTCTGATCTGTTCTCTAGAGCAGAGGTTCCCAACTCCAGTCCTCAAGGCACACCAACAATGCATGTTTTCAGGATTTCCTTAGTATTGCACAGGTGATAATTTAATCACCTGCAAAGGTGCTGAATCCAACACCCATGCAATGCTAAAGAAATCCTGAAAACATGCACTGTTGGTGTGCCTTGAGGACTGGAGTTGGGAACCTCTGCTCTAGAGTGAAGAGTGCCAAATGGTTTACGAAACTGGATCTCATGGGTGCGTATAATCTTATCCGTATTAAGGAGGGTGATGAATGGAAGATGGCTTTTAATACTCCTGAGGGGCATTTTGAGTACCTAGTGATGCCTTTTGGGCTCACTAATGCACCCTCCGTCTTCCAGGCCTTCATGAATGATATTTTTCGGGACCTTATTGGTAAATTTTTGATTGTGTATTTGGATGACATCTTGATTTTTTCTGATGATTGGGACTCTCATGTTGGGCAAGTACGGGCTGTTTTTCAGATACTTAAGGATCATGCACTGTACGTTAAAGGGGTCAAAGTGCCTCTTTGGGGTGCAAAGGATTTCCTTTTTGGGTTTCATCTTGTCTCCCTCCGCTATCGAAATGGACCTGGTTAAGGTTCAGGCTATTTACGACTGGGTGCAACCGACTTCTCTAAAATCCCTGCAGCGGTTTTTGGGGTTTGCTAGTTTTTACCGTAAATTTATAGCCAATTTTTCTGCCATTGTCAAACCTCTGACAGATTTGACAAAGAAGGGAGCTGATGCTGAGCATTGGACCCCAGAGGCAATTGTGGCCTTCCAGGCGCTTAAAAGACGATTCACTTCTGCCCCAGTTCTGCAGCAACCTGATGTGTCTCGCCCATTTCAAGTTGAGATCGATGCCTCAGAGATCGGAGCAGGTGCTGTTCTGTCTCAACGAGACGCTACTTCGGGTAAACTTAAGCCCTGTGCCTTTTTCTCTCAGAAGTTTGCGCCTTCTGAGCGGAATTATGATGTGGGGAACCGGGAATTGTTGGCTATGAAGTGGGCATTTGAAGAGTGGAGGCATTGGTTAGAGGGGGCTAGGCATCAAGTTGTGGTTCTTGCGGACCACAAGAATCTCATCTATCTGAAATCGGCCAAGAGGTTGAATCCTCGGCAGGCCAAGTGGGCTTTGTTTTTTACCCGGTTTAATTTTGTGGTCTCTTTTTTGCTGGGCACCAAGAATGTTAAGGCCGATGCCCTTTCCAGGAGTTTCTGCACTGACTCTTTGTAGGTTGTCGAACCGTCTACTATCCTGAATGATGGTGTAGTTTTCTCGGCTATTTCGCCTGATCTGCGGTTGGCACTGGTGGAATTTCAGGGGGATAAACCTGAGAGATGTCCTACAGGGAAACTGTTTGTCCCAGACCTATGGAGAGACCGAGTTGTCTCTGAGGTTCATTGCTCTGTTTTGGTGGGTCATCCTGGCATTTTTGGTACTCGGGATCTTGTGAGACGCTCTTTTTGGTGGCCTTCCCTGTCCCGGGATGCCTGTCGTTTTGTGCAGTCGTGTGGAGTTTGTTCTAGGTCCAAGCCCTGTTGTTCACATTCTAGTGAGCTATTATTGCCTTTGCCGGTACCTAAGAAACCTTGGACGCACATTTCTATGGATTTTATTTCAGAGCTTCCCGTCTCTCAGAAAATGACTGTGATTTGGGTGATCTGTGACAGATTCTCCAAGATGGTCCACTTGGTTCCCCTATCTAAGTTGCCGTCTTCATCAGAGTTGGTGCCTTTTTTTTTCCAACATTTTATTTGTTTGCATGGTATTCCCGAAAACATTGTTTCTGACAGAGGGGTGCAGTTTGTATCCAGGTTCTGACATTCATGTGGACAGGTTGGTTCGCGCCTTCCATCATGCTCATCCCGAGCGACCCGGTGTTGGTGAGGGTTCGGTGACCCCTCCTCAAGGGGAGGGGGGGTACTATTGTGAATGTTAGTTATGTTTTGGCTGCTGGAAGGCTCCCTCTGGTGGCCAGGAATGGTTTGGACTTGGACCAGGTGTGTTGTGCAAGGTGCCAGGTGTGTCCTTTGCTAACTCTCTGCTTATTTAAATCCTGGTCTGATAGAAGGCTAGGCCGGATGTCAGTTGTTCTTTGTATCACCAGCCTGCTTCATTCTGCTCCACACCACATCTAACCCTGATAAGTGCTTGCTCTTTATTTATTGTTTGGTTCTTTTGCTCTTATCTGGGTTTGTCATTTGCTGTGGTTGTTTTCAGTTTATTTGCATGCAGGGATTTTCCCCCTCAGTTGCTTGGCTGGAGAACTCCCTGCAGTTCTGTGTGGAGTATAGCTCCTTTGGGTCCATGTGTTTGTGGCTTGTTGAATTTGTTATGATTCTTGTTTTCTGTTCATTGGTATGACAAAAGCACCTGGTATAGGACGGAGTTCAGATCGTGCGATCTGAGGGCCTTTTTGTACTATCAGGAATTTGGAATTTTGCAGGGTTTTTTCTCTGGTCACCATCAGTCCCTTTCCTGTCCTTTCCTATTTTAGTCAGTGGGGGCCACACGTTTTGCTAATCCTGTCATCTGTGTATTGTGTTTTTCCTATATCACCGCAGTCTTTGAATGTGGGGGGCTTGCTATTCTTGTCTATTTTCTGAGGCAGAGAGTTATTCATCTTTCCTTCCTTTAGGATAGTTAGTTCTCCGGCTGGGTTCGCGGTGCACAGGATGTTAGTTCGCCCCTCGGCTACTTCTAGTTGTGATGGTTAGTAAGGGGATGGCGGCCAGATTAGTTGCCAATGCTTTTGTCACCTTTTACCAATGATTTGTGGTGGTCTTCCATAGTTCCGGATCATAATACATGAGGTTCCCGTGACGGGGGTTGTAGGCTTACGTCTTATGGCCATAACGCTAACAAAAAACCTCATATATTTTTTTGTACAGGATACAGCCAGGCCCCTTTTTGTTAGGCCTTGCTATTAGAGTTTCTGTCCCTATATAACGCGCAGTGGGGGTACGGCTTGGCAGCCCGCCTGATCTAATAGTATGGGTGTCACCTAATAGGCTGCGGGTTTGTGACTGTGTGTCTGCTAGTGTGAACAGTGCTCTATGCAAGCCATTAGTGTGCAGTTTTACCATCCAGCCATCACCTACTCCATATTTGGAAGTGAGTGTGAATGGCTCCACCTGCACCTGTGATGCCTCCACCTAGTGGGGGTTTAGCTGTGTCCTGCTGGAGTAGCAGTAGTCTTTTGGCCTGAGCAATATACAGCTGCAATTCCATCTTGCTGTAAGTAAATGTGAACACGGACTAAATGTCCAAGCAAAGTGGATGTGATTTCATGAAATCTCCAACCACTGAGCGTCTAAAGACACTGCTGAACTGTACGGATTTGGAGCTTTTTTTTCCCTCTATAGCAGAGGTCTCAAACACACGGCCCGCGGACACCTAGACCCGGTGACGATTCTAGCTTGGTACGTGGGGCCGCGTCGTCAGCACTTTCCATCAGGTGAATATACTTTGCGGCATCGCGTAGATAAGCACGTCTCTACACATCCTTAGTAATGGCAGCTGCCGCTGGCCAATCAGAGGCTGACGGTGTATTCTTATTGCCCGGGGCGGCTGCCATTAGTAAAGATGTGAGGAAAGCAGTGCCGCAAATTGTTCATCAGAAGGAAAGTGCTAATGATGGCTGCCCCATGTACCCGACAGCAATTGTCATGGGGCCTAGGTGCCTGCACACTGCAAGAAGCAGGGGACACCGAGGGAATGGAGGACAGGTGAGAAGAATCTTTTTTTTATTTTTTTATGTAAGTGAAGAACGTCATAACAGAGGATATTACTACAGGATGGGACATTACTACAAGAGCACAATATGGGCACATTACCACAGGGGATAATATGGGCACATTACCACAGGGAACAATATGGACACATTACCACAGGGGACAATATGGACGCATTACCACAGAGGACAATATGGGCACTTTACCACAGGGGACAATATGGGTACATTACCACAGGGGACAATATGGACACATTACCACAGGGGACAATATGGACACATTACCACAGGGGGCAATATGGACACATTACCACAGGGGACAATATGGGCACATTACCACAGGGGACAATATGGACACATTATTACAAAGGACAATATAGACACATTACCACAGGAGACAACATGGACACATTACCACAGGGGACAATATGGGCACATTACTACAGGATGGGGACAAAACTAAATGAGGACACCTGGAGAAAAAAAACGCATCATATATGCTACATGTGAACACGACCACAGCATTACATTCTTTATGGGTTTAATACAGAAAAATAATCAATCACGCAATTTTTTTTCCCCCATTTACTGATACCTATAAATAATTTGATAGCTGTGGCGTGCGGGTCGTTAAGATGACAGGGACAACGTATATGTCCATGTTATTTGCTGATTTGTGATGTTTTGTTTTGTTTTGTTTTTTAAAAAAGTGCATTAAAAATTACAATATTCAAATTTTTTAATTACTATTTAGTAATTTTATTAGAAGAAAATAAAACTATATTATACTCCCTACTAGAATACAGGACATAGAGATGCACTGCTCTGTACAATGGATCTCTATAAACCAATATAATCTGCCCGTGTAGTCTGCAGCTTCAAGTTTAGAAAACTTTAGGTCCTGCTGAAATGGTTAAAGGTTGTTAGCTTGAGTTCTGGGGAGAAATAGAAAAAATTGATGTTTTTGTGATTATTTCTCATTTTTCTATAGTAGTTTTATAGGGATAAAAAAGAATCTGACTTTGTCTTCACCTCTAGAGACATAGACATAAGCTGCTATTTACAGTGTATCTCTATGTTGCTGAATAATCTGCTTCTGGGATCCCTGAGTGCAATACAGGTCAAGACTACCAAATCCTCATATACCTCTCAGTCCAAACTGTGGCTCAATGGTAGAGATGCTATCTGCAGACAAGGAGTTCATGTCCTGGGAAGACCAGAGCAGAGGAGAATTATTAATATAATTTATGCACTGCACTGAGAGGAGGAGTCAGGACAAGAGCAGTGACTTGAAGGACAGAGAGACTGAGCCCTCAAATCGGGACAATCCTGCTGAGCCTGGGATTGTTGGGAGCTATGAGTTAGCTGAGTAAGTAGTTGGACCCAGGGCCGGCGTCAGCATGCGGCATACCCGGGCAAATGCCGGGGCCCTGGAGAGCTGGGGGGCCCCACTCGGCCTCGTCAGTTCTGCTGCCCCCGGGCCGAGTTCCGGGGACAGCAGTCCTTGGCACTGGAAACTGTGGCTGCCGGCCCTTTAAGGCCCGCAGACCACAGCGTTCACTGTGTTCTCCTGCATTGAGCATCATCTGTGGGCGGAGCTACCGCCCGGCGTCCTGCTCGGTCGCACAGAAACAGATGGAGTCACAGTGCCAGCCAGCGACCCCCAGCACATCGCTTCCCTCCAGCGCTGTGTGGGCCCCAGCCATCTGCACCGTGACCTTATCAGTATGTGGGACATCACTCCCTCCTCGCCCCTCCCTGTCCCCCCGTGCGTGTGTGGGCCCCGCAGAGCCGCTTGTGTGGGCCCTGCAGAGCCGCTTGTGTGGGCCCCGCAGAGCCGCGTGTGTGGCCCCCGGAGCCGCGTGTGTGGGCCCCGCAGAGCAAGGTGTGTGTTTGTATGTATGTATGCATGCAGCAGAGCAGTATGCGTGTCTATATGTATGTATATATGCAGCAGAGCAGTATGCGTGTCTATATGTATGTATATATGCAGCAGAGCAGTATGCGTGTCTATATGTATGTATATATGCAGCAGAGCAGTATGCGTGTCTGTATGTATGTATGTATGTATATATGCAGCAGAGCAGTATGCGTGTCTATATGTATGTATATATGCAGCAGAGCAGTATGCGTGTCTGTATGTATGCATGCAGAGCAGTATGCGTGTCTGTCTGTATGTATGCATGTATGTATGCAGCAGAGCAGTATGCGTGTCTGTCTGTATGTATGCATGCAGAGCAGTATGTGTCTGTCTGTCTATATATATGTATGCAGCAGAGCAGTATGTGTCTGTATGTATGCATGCAGCAGAGCAGTATATGTGTGTCTGTCTGTATGTATGTATGCAGCAGAGCAGTGTGTGTGTGTGTGTGTGTCTGTCTATATGTATGTCTGCAGCAGAGCAGTGTGTGTCTATATGTATGTCTGCAGCAGAGCAGTGTGTGTGTCTGTATGTATGTATGCATGCAGCAGAGCAGTATGTGTGTGTCTGTCTATATGTATGTATATAGCAGAGCAGTGTGTGTGTGTGTGTGTGTGTCTGTATGTATGTATGCATGCAGCAGAGCAGTATGTGTGTGTCTGTCTATATGTATGTCTGCAGCAGAGCAGTGTGTGTGTGTGTGTCTGTATGTATGCATGCAGCAGAGCAGTATGTGTGTGTCTGTCTATATGTATGTATGTATGCATGCAGAGCAGTATGTGTGTGTCTGTCTATATGTATGTATGTATGTAGCAGAGCAGTATGTGTGTGTCTGTCTATATGAATGTATGCAGCATAGCAGTGTGTGTCTCTGTATGTATGCATGTATGATGTGTATCTATGTATGTCAGTGTATATGACTGTATAGATTTGTCTGTTTATATGTATTTTTGTGAGTTTGTCTTTAAATATGTATATGTACGTGTATGTATCTGTGTATGTGTGTGTGTCTGCGTGTTTATGGGGCCCACTGGGACTCTTCCGCCCGGGGCCCACAAAAACCTGGAGCCGGCCCTGGTTGGACCCCACTATTCTGTAAGATGTTTTCTGAGACTTTACTACTGATGACCTATCCATGGGATTAGACAGTGGTCCTCCCAGATAGAATATTGATGAGCTGCAGCCGATCGGGGATAGGTCATCAATATTAAAGTCATAGATAATGCCTTATTACAGCGCTATACACTATTTACTATTGACTTCCATGGGACCTGATCACAGCTGATCAGTAGGGTGTTGGGTGTTGGAGATTAGCTTGTCAATATCTAAGTCCTGGACAACCCCCACTGAGGTACCTTCTGTCATTGAGGACCCAGATTTGTGAGCCCCGAGTTTTAAAGGAATAGTAGACTGCCTTGTATTGTTCATGATTATTGTACTTGTCCATGTATGCTGCCGCTTTTCACATGTAAAGCCCCATGGAATGAATGGCACTATAATAATAATTAATAATAATAATGGGAGTGAGGACAGAGCTGCATGTAAAGGGTCAGTGCCCTGGTGTGAGAAGCTTAGTGCAGATACTGGCTATGTATGTAACTGGGTCAACTGCAGCACAGAGTATTTCAGGAGTAGAATCTGTTAGATTTTTTTTTTTAAAGGGGTTGTTCATTTCTGGATAATCTCTGTTTACATACTTCAGAACCCCAAATAAAATAAAATAAAAACAGTGTATACTCGCCTCCCGCATTTGTGCTGGTCCAGCGATGTCGGAGACATATCGCCTGATGCACGCTGCAGGCAATGATCACTGACTGTTTGGCTGCAGCCTCCACTCTTTTGTCAAGAGTTTACGTCCTCCCTGAAAGAATATTGAAGCGCTGCAACCGATCAGTAATAAGACAGTATACACTCCTTCTTGAGCAGCACAGAACATCTGCGGCATTTCTATCCCATGTGGATCTACATACGTTAAAGCAGATCATAGACTCACCTGACCACAGTCAGGCACTTGATCATCCGTTATGCCCATTGCTGACATTAAAGTAGTGAGTTAAAATGAAAAGTATTAAAAGGAAGTAATCTGATGATGCCAAATATGATTAAATAATATAGCGCTCACTCCTTTATGTGTGGTGTGTAAACTTGGCTTTACTTACCTTTTGAAAGCATAAAAAATTGGAATATATGACCCTATTATGTTTGTACATCCAGTTTTAGCCACAAGGGGGAGCCCACAGCTTGTGTTATGACGTCCAATGAGCCTCGAAATCTGGTGCGTCTACATACAGCTCGAAAAAGTGCAGCAACTGTATCCCTGAAGATCTGAAAAAATACTCCAATTCCCCATTATTCCATTATGCTGGTATGTATACTGGAATTGTACTCGAGTCGCGCCCATCTGAGTGTCCGACTGGTTGGCATTCGTAACGAGTATCGAGCACCCGAGCATGGTAGTGCTCACTCATCACTATTTGTTACGAGGGCCGAGCACTTGAGCAAGGTAGTGCTCACTCATCACTAGTTGTTATGAGGGCCGAGCACTCGAGCAAGGTAGTGCTCACTCATCACTAGTTGTTACGAGGGCCGAGCACTCGAGCAAGGTAGTGCTCACTCATCACTAGTTGTTATGAGTACCGAGCACCCGAGCATGGTAGTGCTCACTCATCACTACTCGTTACGACTACTGAACACCCGAGCATGGTAGTCCTCACTCATCACTATTTGTTACGAGTACCGAGCGTCCGAGCATGGTAGTGCTCACTCATCACTGTTTGTTACGAGTACCAAACATCCGAGCATGGTAGTGCTCACTCATCACTATTTGTTACGACTACTGAACACGCGAGCATGGTAGTGGTCACTCATCACTGTTTGTTACGAGTACCAAACACCCGAGCATGGTAGTGCTCACTCATCACTAGTTGTTATGAGTACCGAGCACCCGAGCATGGTAGTGCTCACTCATCACTGTTTGTTACAAGTACCACCAAACACCCGAGCATGGTAGTGCTCACTCATCACTATTCGTTACGAGTGCTGAGCACCCGAGCATGGTAGTGCTCACTCATCACTAATCGTTACGAGTGCCGAGCACCCGAGCATGGTAGTGCTCACTCATCACTAATCGTTACGAGTGCCGAGCACTCGAGCATGGTAGTGCTCACTCATCACTAATCGTTACGAGTACCGAGCACTCACTAGTTGTTATGAGTACTGAACTCTCGAGCAAGAACACATACAAAATAGACTTAAAAAAAGGTGCAAATTAAAAGAATAAGACTCAAATGAACAAAACAGCAAAAAATATAGAAAAACCAGCGCAAATGAAATAAATAACCCAAAGTGAATTAGAAAGTTATAGAAGTTTTTGTTATAGAATGATTGGGCTGAACGACATAAGATTAGCTTCCGTCTGGTGTGTGAGAGCCGGATGTGCACACCTCGTGCGATATTTCCGTATTTACTGGCTTAATGAGAGCATAAATATACTGCTCAAAAAAATAAAGGGAACACTAAAAATACAATTTTGTTGTTTAAGTGTTCCCTTTATTTTTTTGAGCAGTATATTTGACATCTTATATAATGTTTCCATTTTCTGAACAGACGCGGAAAGGTAAAACTTCTGAAAAAACATACACAGTGCAGAATCCTGCGTGCGCTTCTCAGTATCAACTTCTTACTCTTTAGTCAGAAAAAGAGAGATACAAACTCCATATCAGTATGCACAGCGGTCTCACTGACGGATCCTCAGTTAGCTCATTCTGCAATAGACTTTTTAATGAAACCCAATTACATAGATGATTTTTAGCCATTGTCCCCTTTTGAGTGGATGCTCCATCAATGCATTTTTTTTGACACCACGCCTATTCTCCACCTTCCTAAGGGGCACTTTGCATACTACGATATCGCAAGCCGATGCTGCGATGCCGATCGCGATAGTCCCCGCCCCCGTCGCAGCTGCGATATCATGGTGTTAGCTTCCATAGCGAACATTATCGCTACGGCAGCTTCACATGCACTCACCTGCCCTGCGACGTTGCTATGGCCGGCAACCCGCCTCCATCCTAAGGGGGCGGGTCATGCGGCGTCACAGCGACGTCACACGGCAGCCGGCCAATAGAAGCGGGGGGGTGGAGATAAGCGGGACGTAAACATCCCGCCCACCTCCTTCCTTCCGCATAGCCGGCCGGGACGCAGGTAGGAGATGTTCCTCGCTCCTGCGGCTTCACACACAGCGATATGTGCTGCCGCAGGAACGAGGAACAACATCGGTCTTTCCCAATTCATGGAAATGACCGACGCTACACCGATGATACGATTACGACGCTTTTGTGCTCGTTAATCGTATCATAAAGGATTTACACACTACGATGTCGAGAGCGACGCCGGAAGTGCGTCACTTTCGATTTGACAACACCGACATCGCACCTGCGATGTCGTAGTGTACAAAGTGCCCCTAAGACTCTGGATAATAAGAATCCTTCCATAAGACTTGATTTAGTTAAGGTTTTGGCCCAACCCAGCCATCTGAGTGACCCCTAATGTTCTCTCCGGCAATTTAAGGATTTTTACATTTTGCAGTTATTTATTTTTGCATTATCCACCATGGATGGAAATCTGAATGAGCGTGTGATGGAGCCCGCCTGGAAGGCTGGTGGGCACGCTCACCTGTCAGACCCCAGCGGAGAGGTAGACATGACAGCCTGCACTGCCCGGAGAGAGCGCCACTTGAATTAGATCATGTCTTTTTTGAAGCTGGGAATAAACAGCTGCCTCGCTCGGCTTTGATGTCATAATGTTCCTCGTCTCCCAAGCTCCGTGTTCACCGAGCCCGGCGTTCTGTTTTTACAAGGACTTTCACCATCTATGTAAATCTGCGTGACTGCACCGCTGGGTGCATCCTACTGATATATCTCCGCTGGTAAAAAGCAGAATGATGCGGTGGAAACGGTATAAGAATGACATCGTGGGGCTGTAGATTATTACTGCGGTTGTCTGCAGTAGCTTTATATATATTGTACCCATCAATCAAGGTCTAAAATGCACCAGGAATTACCAAAAATATTTCCAAAGGGAAAAAATGCGTCATCATTCTTAATCCAAAAAAATCACATATAGCGGTTGTTCCCTTTCATAAAACTTTTTCTGATACGTATAGTTGGCTGTAGAAAAGAAAAATGTACTTTACGTTCCCTCCCAGGGTCGGCCACCACCCCGTCTTCATTATTTGGCTGCAGCGGTGTCGTCACAATGACACCACTGCAGACAGTCAGTGAGCTCACGTCATCTATGTGCACAGAGCCGCTAAACTCACTTTTTGGCTGCAGTCAATTAATAGAGACTAGGGCAATGGTGGATATGTGACGCCCCTGGACTATCAGGTCGTCACAGGGTATTGCACAAGCTGCCCTTCTGTGCAGTATTCCAAGTCCCTCATGCTTCTGGGTCCCTATCTGACAGTGTTGCCTCCAACAGCAACTCAAATCCTAGATACAGTCATATGAAAAATTTTGGGCACCCCTATTAATGTTAACCTTTTTTCTTTATAACAATTTGGGGTTTTACAACAGCTATTTCAGTTTCATATATCTAATAACTGATGGACTGACTAATATTTCTGGATTGAAATGAGGTTTATTGTACTAATAGAAAATGTGCAATCCGCATTTAAACAAAATTTGACCAGTGCAAAAGTATGGGCACCTCAACATAAAAGTGACATTAATATTTTGTAGATCCTCCTTTTGCAAAAATAACAGCCTCTAGTCGCTTCCTGTAGCTTTTAATGAGTTCCTGGATCCTGGATGAACGTATATTTGACCATTCCTGTTTACAAAACAATTCCAGTTCAGTTAAGTTTGATGGTCGCCGAGCATGGACAGCCGCTTCAAATCATCCCACAGATTTTCAATGATATTCAGGTCTGGGGACTGGGATGGCCATTCCAGAATATTGCAATTGTTCCTCTGCATGAATGCCTGAGTAGATTTGGAGCGGTGTTTTGGATCATTGTCTTGCTGAAATATCCATCCCCTGCGTAACTTCAACTTCGTCACTGATTCTTGCACATTATTGTCAAGAATCTGCTGATACTAAGTTGAATCCATGCGACCCTCAACTTTAACAAGATTCCCGTTGCCGGCATTGGCCACACAGCCCCAAAGCATGATGGAACCTCCACCAAATTTTACTGTGGGTAGCAAGTGCTTTTCTTGGAATGCCATTTTTTTTGCCTCCATGCATTACGCCTTTTTGTATGACCAAACAACTCAATCTTTGTTTCATCAGTCCACAGGACCTTCTTCCAAAATGTAACTGGCTTGTCCAAATGTGCTTTGGCATATCTCAGGTGACTCTGTTTGTGGCGTGCTTGCAGAAACGGCTTCTTTCGCATCACTCTCCCATACAGCTTCTCCTTGTGCAACATGCGCTGTATTGTTGACCGATGCACAATGACACCATCTGCAGCAAGATGATGCTGCAGGTCTTTGTAGGTGGTCTGTGGATTGTCAATGACTGTTCTCAACCTTCTTCTTCTCTGCCTTTCTGATATTTTTCTTGGCCTGCCACTTCTGGGCTTAACAAGAACTGTACCTGTGTTCTTCTATTTCCTTACTATGTTCCTCAGTGGAAACTGACCGTTTAAATCTCTGAGACAACTTTTTGTATCCTTCCCCTGAACAACTATGTTGAATAATCTTTGTTTTCAGATCATTTGAGAGTTGTTTTGAGGAGCCCATGATGCCACTCTTCATAGGAGATTCAAATAGGAGAACAACTTGCAAGTGGCCACCTTAAATACCTTTTCTCATGATTGGCTACACCTGCCTATGAAGTTCAAAGCTCAATGTGGTAGTGCTTTAGTAAGTCAGTAAAAAGTAGTTAGGAGTGTTCAAATCAAGAAATTGATAAGGGTACCCATACTTTTGCACCGGTCAAATTTTGTTTAAATGCGGATTGCACATTTTCTGTTAGTACAATAAACCTCATTTCAATCTAGAAATATTAGTCAGTCCATCAGTTATTAGATATATGAAACAGAATTAACTGTTGCAAAAACCCAAATTGTTATAAAGAAAAAAGGTTAACATTAATAGGGGTGCCCAAACCTTTTCATATGACTGTACACACTGCACCACACCCACCAGGCACACCAGTGTACGGCTTGAGTGGAATAGAGTCGCCCACCTGGGGGGTCAGGGAGGGGAGGTGAGGAGTGTAGTCAGTGTAGAGTGTAGAGTGAAGAGAGTGAGAGGAGGTTGGGAGCGGTGGCTCCTAGAGAAGCTGTCTAGGTTGCAGACGGTGGTCTGGACCTAGAAGAGTCGGATCCCTGGTTGCAGGGGATTGTGGCAAGGTGCCTGGACAGGACAGCTGGCAGCCTAGCACTGTCACCGGTCAGGGTACACGGACCCTTGGTCGGGAGTAGCTTCAGGCAACCCGACAATTCACCTGAGGAGAACAGAGCCTTTATTATCTGTTCCTACCCGCTCCAGAATTGGGGCATTAGCGCAACGAGGGGGATAGGACTTTCCAATCCAAAATGGTCCAGAAAATCCCAAGCGTGAGCCCTGAGAGCAAGCTCCTACACTTAGCCACAGTGGGGAGCAGGGCCCGGCAAGTTACACACTACTGGGCCACCATGTTGAAGTTAAACTTAGTGCCAGGAGGCAGGTCACGGATCACCAGGCAACACTATAGGCGACGGGACCCGGACGAGCTCCCCTCAGCGGCAGCGGCACCCAGAGAGTTAGTTTACCCGGTTGTCAGGGTCTGCTTATTGACTGAGAGTGATACCTGCATTCCACGGCTTCCCACACCGAGTCCTGGGACATCCCCCCTACCCGTGGAGGGTTACGACACCTTGCTGCCCCACTTCATCACCCCGGATACTCCTAACGGCAGCGGCTGTACTCCCAAATTACCATACACCATGGGTGGCATCACAAACTATACCAATTCCCCTGTAAATACTCCCCCTTCATTTGAGTTGCCGCATGACCCCGGGTCCGGAGACCCTCGAGCCACAGCGAACCCGGATCCGAGCAGCTCGGCTGCTTCCACGGGGGCGGCACAGATACACTGCTGGATAAAATGTTAGGGATCTTTGGCTTTCGGGTGAAATTTCAGGATGATCCTTAGATGCCATCTGACCTTTTCAGGTGAACTTTCACTAAACTTTTGGCTGCACATGTACAACTGTTCAATGTTTCAGTGCTTTTTGCACAACTTGGTGTTTTCCAACAAGGAGCTTAATGGCAAAAATCACAACAGGTGTTTGATCCATAAATAATACAATACATTTTGGCTTTCAGTTAGAATTGGTATTTAAGCAGTCCTCTTCATCATGCTGTTCACATTCTGACATCATGAGACCAAGACGAAACTTAACAATTGATCAGCAGGATCGCGCTATTGCAAGGTTTTAAGCAGGATGTTCTCAGATGGAAGTATCACAGAGTGTCATTAGTAGGTTGCAACAGAGTCACAGAGAGACTATAAAAGTCACATAGAAAGGAATAGAAGTGGATGTCCTTTGGCCACATCACACACTGATGACCTCTTCATTGTGAACAATGCCCTTCGGAATCGGATGATGAATGCCACAACTCCAGGCACATTTAAGGGAGGTGAGAGGCCCCCAAATGTCGAGTCACCATTTGAAACCTCATACATTAGCGTGGTCTGCGTGCTAGATGACCTGCAAGGGTCCCTAATTACACCAGCAGGCACAGGTGTCATCTATGCTGAACGAAGAGCCACTGGGCCTCAGTACTGGGCCTCAGTTCACTGATGAAAGTCAATTCACTCTGAGCAGAAATTCTGGCCGCCAATGAATGCCAATGAAAGCGCTGTGTATCAGCCACTGTTGTCACCAGACAAGCCTTTGGTGGTGGTGGTGTTACAGTGTGGGCCAGTGTGTCTAGTCAATACAGAACTGCCCTACACTTTGTGAATGGTACAATGACAAGCCCCTACTACTGGAATAATATAATTAATCCAATCATGGTGCCTCTGCATGAACAGCACAGGCCTAGATTTATCTGCATGGATGTCAATGCTCCAGCTTATCCAGATCACATCATGAGGGAACAGCTGATGGAGACTAAGGGACCTCAAATGGAGTGGCCTGCACTTTCTCCAGACCTGAATCCCATAGAAAATCTATGGGATCAACTGAATTACCGTGTAGTGGCTCGTACGTCTGTACCAAAGAACCTCAATGAGAATTGGGCTCTGCATACTCTACCTCTGCTCTAGTCATTAACAATGGGACTGCTGGAGAAAGCCAAGCTGTGTACTGGACTATTCATGGCAGTTCCGAAGACAATACAGGGAGTAGAGGTGGAACATGTGCACCTCTGCTGTATTCAGGATAGGGGCGCAGAGCGCCGATCTCAGGATCTCTGTGGATCTGACTGTTGGTACCTCCAGCAATCACAAAATAAATAGGAGATAGGGTTTGTTTCTTTTTTCTTTGGCGGGGGGGGGGGGGGGGAGGTGGTAAATACATCGCCTAGACCAGACCCTTTAAATACAGACCCCAGATTTCCCTCTAAACTAACAGATCCCAAAACTCTATAAACCTCTACAGATCCACTACAGACCCCTGAAATTAATATAGACTCAATTCCAGAAACCCTAAATTGAGATGCCGGACCAGACCCCCATAAACTAATACAGACCTCAGACCCATTAAACTCATATAGATCCTAAACCAGACCTTCTAAATGAATAAACACCCCAGAACAGATGACCCGAGTGCATCCAACCTTGCGCCACCCTTTTATATGTACGATGTTTTTTGGTGGCTCTATATGGCAGTAATACTGTGTCTCCTACGCTCTGTCACTGTGAAAAGTCTATGGTTAACTGCGGCAGATTTTGGTGCGGAATTGAAATCTTATGCACATCGAACCTTTGCGTCTGGTTCATCTGATGCTTATAATCCCTATAGGAAAAGAAAAAGAATATAGAGAAGTCAGTGTACAGGAGGCCATCAGGGGGGCGTTTTAGCAGGTTGCTGATGTCTTTTTGGGCTGTTTTGTGCTATTTTTGTATGTTCCTGCCATCTGATAGATATATTTTTTCTCTTTTGTTCCACAGCTGCTGTCAGAAGTCCAGTGGGAAGCTTGAAACGCGACAGGTGAGTTACACAGGAGAAAACTGATCCTTAGATTACAGTGGCCACATGTTATGGGAAGAGGAGGAATCATGCTGGCTTCACATGGAGGATTCGGCAGATGGCTCAACTATTTGGGGCTATCTGGCACTTGCTGCTGTTTACAGTGATAATACCACATGCCACTTCTCTATCCTCCTTATTTCTGTTGTTTTCAGGTTTCACTGTTGTAGCCATCTCACTGTTCCTACCTTCTTCCCGTATTTTGGTTGTAGTAATCTCACTGTTGTTACCCTCATCCCGTATTTTGGTTGTAGCCATCCCACTGTTGCTACCTTCTTCCTGTATTTTGGTGGTAGCCATCCCACTGTTGCTACCCTCTTCCTGTATTTTGGTTGTAGCCATCCCACTGTTGCGACCTTCTTCCCGTATTTTGGTGGTAGCCATTCCACTGTTGCTACCCTCTTCCCGTATTTTGGTTGTAGCCATCCCACTGTTCCTACCCTCTTCCCGTATTTTGGTGGTAGCCATCCCACTGTTGCTACCCTCTTCCCGTATTTTGGTTGTAGCCATCTCACTGTTCCTACCCTCTTCCCGTATTTTGGTTGTAGCCATCTCACTGTTGCTACCCTCTTCCCGTATTTTGGTTGTAGCCATCTTACTGTTGCTACCCTCTTCCCGTATTTTGGTTGTAGCCATCTCACTGTTCCTACCCTCTTCTCGTATTTTGGTTGTAGCCATCTCACTGTTCCTACCCTCTTCCCGTATTTTGGTTGTAGCCATCTCACTGTTCCTACCCTCTTCCCGTATTTTGGTTGTAGCCATCTTACTGTTGCTACCCTCTTCCCGTATTTTGGTTGTAGCCATCTTACTGTTGCTACCCTCTTCCCGTATTTTGGTTGTAGCCATCTCACTGTTCCTACCCTCTTCCCGTATTTTGGTTGTAGCCATCTCCCTGTTGATTTGTGCCCGCCATCATCCCACCTTCAGTCATTCTACTCTTGCACCTTTGTACAGTCTAGTGAATCCACCATTATTTAAAGGGATATTCCATATAAATACTTGACAGTAAGGGGTACTTTGCACACTACGACATCGCAGGTGCGATGTCGGTGGGGTCATGTCGAAAGTGACGCACGTCCGGCGTCGTTCTCGACATCGTAGTGTGTAAAGAATAGATGATACGATTAACGAGCGCAAAAGCGTCATAATATCGGTGTAGCGTCGGCGAAAACCAAAATTACCTTCCTGCGACGGTCCGATGTTGTTCCTCGTTCCTGTGGCAGCACACATCGCTGTGTGTGAAGTCGGAGGAGCGAGGAACATCTCCTTACCTGCCGCCGGCAATGCGGAAGGAAGGAGGTGGGCGGGATGTTTACATGTTGCTCATCTCCGTCCCTCCGCTGCTATGGGCCGCCTGTCGTGTGACGTCGCTATGACGCCGCACGATCCGCCCCCTTAATAAGGAGGCGGATCGCCGGCCAGAGCGACGTCGCAGGACAGGTGAGTGCATGTGAAGCTGCCGTAGTTATAATGTTCGCTACGCCAGCTATCACCATGATATCTCATCTACGACGGGGGCGGGGACTATCGCACTCGACATCGCAGCATCGGCTTGCGATGTCGTAGTGTGCAAAGTACCCCTTAGAAGACATGCAATTTCGACAGGTGCAGCGGACCCTTTCCCTGCGTAGTATACCCATTGACAAGTCCTATATAGGCCTCCGCCACACATCCGTGAAAACCACGTCCGTGTAAAACGGGCCATTTTTCGGGTCCGTTTTCCGTTTTTTAGGTCCGTTTTTATGGTATGTGTGGCCTGCGTGTGTATCCCGTATGCTAGCCGTATGTGCGTGTGGAATGTCTGTGTGTGCGTGAGTGAAATAACTGACATGTGTGTGTGTTGTCCGTGTGAAATGTACGTGTGTGATGCAAAATGTCGTTACTACATGTCGGAAGACAGAGTAGCGGGATGAGAATGAACTCGGGTGAACTTCACCCGACTTCATAGTCATGCCGCGGCTCTGTCTTTGTGCCGTGTACTGATTAGCGGTCACCTGTGAAGGATTCACCGGTGGCCGCTAATCCCCCGAGTGACTGAAGTGTCCCCCCCCTCTCATACTCACCGTTCCCCGATCACCGGCGCTGCACAGCGTTCACACTGCTCCGGCGGCTTTCTAATTTGAAAAAGCCGGCCGCTCATTAAACAATCTCGTATTCCCTGCTTTCTCTCCCCACCGGCGCCTGTGATTGGTTGCAGTCACACACGCTCACCACGCTGAGTGACAGCTGTCTCACTGCACCCAATCACAGCAGCCGGTGGGCGTGTCTATACTGTGCAGTGAAATAAATAAATAAATTAAAAAAACCGGCGTGCGGTCCCCCCCATTTTAATACCAGCCAGATAAAGCCATACGGCTGAAGGCTGGTATTCTCAGGATGGGGAGCTCCACAGCCTAACAATATCAGTCAGCAGCCGCCCAGAATTGCCGCATACATTATATGCGACAGTTCTGGGGCTGTACCCGGCTCTTCCCGATTTACCCTGGTGCGTTGGCAAATCGGGGTAATAAGGAGTTATTGGCAGCCCATAGCTGCCAATAAGTCCTAGATTAATCATGTCAGGCGTCTATGAGACACCTTCCATGATTAATCTGTAAGTGACAGTAAAAAAAACACACACACCCGAAAAAAATCCTTTATTAGAAATAAAAAACACAAACAAATTCCCTCATTACCAATTTATTAACCTCGACAAACCCTCCATGTCCGGCGTAATCCACGGACCTCCAGCGTCGCATCCAGCTCTGCTGCATGGAGGTGACAGGAGCTGCAGAATACACCGCCGCTCCTGACACCTCCACGCAGCAACTGAAGACAGCCGCGCGATCAGCTGAGCTGTCACTGAGGTTACCCGCTGTCACTGGATCCAGCGGTGGATCCAGTGACAGCGGGTAACCTCAGTGACAGCTCAGCTGATCGCACGGCTGTCTTCATTAGCTGCGTGGAGGTGACCGGAGCGGCGGTGTATTCTGCAGCTCCTGTCACCTCCATGCAGCAGAGCTGGATGCGACGCTGGACCATCCTGGATTCCGCCGGACATGGAGGGCTTTTTTGGGCTGATTAAATTGTTGAACCAGGGTATATGTGTGTGTTTTTTATTTCTAATAAAGGATTTTTTCTGGTGTGTGTGTGTTTATTTACTGTAATTTACAGATTAATCATGGAGGGTGTCTCATAGACGCCTGACATGATTAATCTAGGATTTAGTGGCAGCTATGGGCTTCCATTAACTCCTTATTACCCCGATTTGCCAAAGCACCAGTGCAAATCGGGAAGAGCCGGGTACAGTTCCAGAACTGTCGCATATAATGTATGCGGCAATTCTGGGCGGCTGCTGACTGATATTGTTAGGGTGGGGGGCTCCCCATAACGTGGAGCTCCCCATCCTGAGAATACCAGCCTTCAACCGTATGGCTTTATCTGGCTGGCATTAAAATTGGGGGACACCGCACGCCGTTTTTTTTAATTTATTTATTTTACTGCACAGTATAGACCCGCCCACCGGCTGCTGTGATTGGGTGCAGTGAGGCACCCGTCACTCAGTGTGGGGGCGTGTCTCACTGCAACCAATCATAGGCGCCGGTGGGCGGGGAAAGCAGGGAATAGGAGATTGTTTAATGAGCGGCCGGCTTTTTCAAAATAGTAAAAGCCGCCGCAGCAGTGTGAATGCCGTGCAGCGCCGCGCCGGGGATCGAGGAACGGTGAGTATGAGAGAGGGGGGGAAACTTCAGTCACTCGGGGGATTAGCGGTCACCGGTGAATCCTTCACAGGTGACCGCTAATCAGTACTCGACACAGACAGAGCCGCGGTATGAGGATGAAGTCGGGTGAAGTTCACCCAAGTTCATTCTCATCGCGCAACTCTGTCTGCTGTCAGCCGACATTTATAAACGACATTGTGCATCACACACACGGACATTCCACACGGACATTCCACGTACACATACACGTTAATTCCACACGCACACACGGACGTTCTGCACACAAACACGGCTAGCATACGCAATTCACACAGGTGCCACACGGACCATAAAAACGGACACAAAAACGGGACACGGACCCGAAAAACGGCCCGTAACACACGTGCGTGTTTTTCACGGACGTGTGAAGGGGGCCTAACGTGAAGCTCCCCATCCTGAGAATACCAGCCTGTAGCCGTATGGCTTTATCTGGCTGGTATTAAAATGGGGGGAGACCGCACGCTGGTTTTTTTAATTATTTATTTATTTATTTATTTCACTGCACAGTATAGACACGCCCACCGGCTGCTGTGATTGGGTGCAGTGAGACAGCTGTCACTCAGCGTGGTGGGCGTGTGTGACTGCAACCAATCACAGGCGCCGGTGGGCGGGTAAAGCAGGGAATACGAGATTGATTAATGGGCGGCCGGCTTTTTCAAAATAGTAAAAGCCGCCGGAGTTATTATAACAGCCGTGCAGCGCCGCGCCGGAGATCGGGGAACGGTAAGTATGAGAGAGGGGGGGGGAACTGACCGACAGACAGCTAGAGGGACAGAAAAGACAGAGACCGACCGACAGACATAGAGACCGACCGACGGACTGAGGGAGAGAACGAAACAGAAAAAGAAAAAAGACCGACATCACATAAAAAAAGCACAAAACGTACAGGGAGCAAACAGAGATGCGTCCGTGTCACTCGGACGTGCGCACAGACCCATTGACTTTCATTGGGTCCGTGCTGCGTGTTGCGTGCAGAAAACGGACATGCTGGCGTGAGACACGGACCAAAAACGCATCACGGAGACGGACTCACGGACATAACCAAAAACGCAATTGTAACCGCTGAGATATAGTAACATTGGTGCACGTTTGGCCGTGTCTCCAGTATACACGCAAACGGACCAAACACGCACGTGTTTCACGGATGTGTGTTTCAGGCCTAGGCAAACTATAGAAAACAAAATATTGTGGTAGGTCCCATGACCTAGCACACCCTGTGCATGTTGGCTATGACGCATATGGCAAGGTTGCTAGTCACATGACTGCTTTCACATTATTGTCCCACTTGGTTGACAGTGCTGAGGCAGTCAACCAAGTGGGACAAAGGAAGAAAAATAACCTATTAAATGTATATAACCTTTTTATAGAAACATTAATTAAAACCCTTTAATACCTCTTTAAATGATGTTGTGCAAATAAAAAACAAATGGAAAATGCTTAAAAGTAAGTCCATTTTCTAAATAATGATACAAATTAGCAAAATCGCGTCCATATGCCATAGCATTGCTGTATATAGTGAAAATCTGTCTCCTTTGAAGCCACAGGCAGGTTTCACAGGAATATTGTTATGATGAGCACGGATGAGCACGGAGGTCTTCAGCAGATCACCTGATATAGAAAACCACTGGCGATCTGTATTCATGTCACGGTTGCGCTGAAGGGAGCTGAAACTGATGCGCCCCCATGTCAGCGCATGTTAAATTCCGCTACAAGAGTTTGCCAGCGGGATTTAGCAGGATAACAATCGCCGGCGGAGTAGAGCTCCACCCACAAATGTTAGAGTCAGGAGCTGGCTATAATACACAGACATTACCCGCCAAGTATGGGGCATTACCTGCCGAGTATGGGGCATTACATGCCGAGTATGGGGCATTACCTACCGAGTATGGGACATAACCTGCCAAGTATAGGACATTACTTGCCAAGTATAGGACATTACCTGCCAAGTATAGGACATTACCTGCCAAGTATAGGACATTACCTGCCGAGTATGGGGAATTACATGTGTGTCGCCCTGGGCAAGCCAGGGGACACGGGTCACAACACCACCACACCCCACACTCCAGGTAGGCACAACCATGCTAACCAGAAATCCTTGTTGCCTTCCTCCAGGAGTTTGTTGATGCACACCAGGGGGTGGGCCAGGTGGTTGGCTCCGCCCACCGAGGAGCTCACAACTCTGGAGGCGGGAGAAACCAGGCGGTTAGCTCAGGGAAGAGCTTGAGAGTTGAAGTCTAGCTGAGGGCTAGTGAGGAGTTCTGTCAGGGAGGAGGAAGTGGAAGGAGTGAAGAATAGCCCAGGCAGGGCAAGTGTGAGGAGCTAAGTGAGAAAGTAAACAGCTAAGTGAAAAGTGAAGGAAGTAAAGTGGAACAAGAGAAGGAAAGCCTGGAAGGTCCAGCTCTGTGTAGGGCCAGAACAGCAAGGTCAGCGACGGCGGTGACTGTCCGGAGGGGGACCGTTTGGAAGTTCCTGGAAGGACCCCATTGGCTGTGTGCCCGGTGGTCTGGAGCAGTGTTCCGAAGGACAGTCAGCACCAGGGCAGGGGCCTCTCGGACCCCGGCAAGGCTAGGAGTCGCCAAATTTGCCGAATCCGTCAGTGAAGGGGATGTAGATCCCCCAACAACCAAGTCCCGATTGACGGCAACAGCCCAACCGTTACGGGGGAGACACCGCCACCGCCAGGGCACCAGTTTCCCCAGGGCCAGCGCCTGCGGGCAAAGTGTAGAGCTCCTCCGGCCCAGATTGCAGTCGGGGAGCGGGTAACCGGAGGGAATCCACCGCTACCATCAGTCAACACAGGTGCAAGGAAGAGAGACATCACCGTCACCTACCGGGAGTGCAGGTGCAGCCGTCTGTGGGACCGTCCTACCAGCCGTTGGTTTACCGTACAAACTGTGTCTACGTCTCAGGCTGAGTGAGTACCACAGTGCCGCAAGGCACAGCGCTGCCCCCGCGTCCCTGCGCCCACCAGGCCCCGCACATCCTTCTCCACCACCGGGCCCCGGGATCACCAACCCCTACCCACGGAGGGGCAACACAACACCTGGCTGCTCCGCATCACCATCCCCGGGATCCCCGAATTGAGCAGCGGTGGTGAAATCACCACAACCGTGGGTGGCGTCACGAACTATAACAATCCCCACACCCAACAAACCCCCCTTTCACTCACGGGCGAGGAGTGTCGCTCGAGAAACCCCGGGATCCGGCCCACAGCTCGAGCCACCACTGAGCAGCTGCCGGACCCGAGCAGAAGGGGTGAGCGCGGTGTGCTGACACCCTCCTCCCCGCCCGCGACACATGCCGAGTATGGGGCAATACATGCCAAGTATGGGGCGTTAAACACCGAGTATGGGGCATTACCCGCAGAGTATTGGGCATTACCCGACGAGTATGGGGCATTACATGACGAGTATGGGGCGTTAAACACCGAGTATGGGGAATTATCTACAGAGTATGGGGCATTACCTACCGAGTATGGGGCATTACCTACCGAGTATGGGGCATTACCCGCCGAGTATGGGGCATTACCCGCCGAGTATGGGGCATTACTCACTTAGTATGGGACATTAGCCACCGAATATGGGACATTACCTGCTGAGCATGAGGCATTACCCGCTGAATATGGGGCATTAGCTGCCGAATATGTGACATTACCTGTCGAGTATGGGACATTACCTGTCGAGTATGGGACATTATCTGCCGAGTATGGGGCATTACCTGCCGAGTATGGGACATTACCTGCCGAGTATGGGACATTACCTGCCGAGTATGGGACATTACCTGCCGAGTATGGGGCGTTACCTGCCGAGTATGGGGCATTACCTGCAGAGTATGGGGCATTACCTGCAGAGTATGGGGCATTACCTGCCGAGTATGGGGCATTACCTGCCGAGTATGGAGCATTAGCCGCCGAATATGAGACATTACCTGCTGAGTATGGGGCATTAGCTGCCAAGTATGGGACATTACCTGCCGAGTATGGGACATTACCCGCCAAGTATGGTGCATTACCTGCCGAGTATGGGGCATTACCTGCCGAGTATGGGGCATTACCTGCCGAGTATGGGGCATTACCTGCCGAGTATTGGGCATTACCTGCCGAGTATGGGGCATTACCCGCCTAGTATGGGGCATTACCCGCCTAGTATGGGGCATTACCCGCCTAGTATGGGGCATTACCCGCCTAGTATGGGGCATTAGCCGCCGAATATGGGACATTACCTACTGAGTATGGGGCATTACCCGCTGAATATGGGGCATTAGCTGCCGAATATGGGACATTACCTGGCGAGTATGGGGCATTACCTGCCGAGTATGGGGCATTACCTGCCGAGTATGGGGCATTACCTGCCGAGTATGGGGCATTACCTGTCGAGTATGTGAGTATGGGGCATTACCCACCAAGTATGGGGCATTACCTGCCGAGTATGGGGCATTACCCACCAAGTACGGGGCATTACCTGGCGAGTATGGGGCATTACCTGTCGAGTATGGGGCATTACCCACCAAGTATGGGGCATTACCTGCCGAGTATGGGGCATTACCCACCAAGTACAGGGCATTACCTGGCGAGTATGGGGCATTACCTGCCGAGTATGGGGCATTACCCATCAAGTATGGGGCATTACCCACCAAGTATGGGGCATTACCCACCAAGTATGGGGCATTACCCACCAAGTATGGGGCATTACCTGTTGAGCATTTTCTGAAAAATAATGAAATAATGTCTGTTTTTTATACTAATCAAAATCTCCAAAAGTCCACGGGTTTATGAAATACATGAACAGCGCATGAATGCCATCCGTGTCCTGTCCATTAATGAATAGGAGAAGTTTTACAATTTTTTTTGCCTTACGACAAAATGGTATAAACTCTAATCCAAAACAGTGATGAAAATCATTCCAATTTTTTTTTCTCCATGGATGTCTGAACAGGGCCCAAAGAAAGTGAACGTCCTACTTATCACATGCGCTGCCTTCTGCCGAGTCCTTAGGTTATCCCTTCTCCACCTAGCTGAACATAAGTGTTGTGTATTTTCCGGTGTTCAGGGGTCTCTGTGCTGCCCCCCATCCATGTGCACTTAAGTCCATTGCTCATTCTTCGCTCTAGTGTGTACATTTTTTCCCGGGAGACCATCTGGTGATAATATACCTTTCTAAGAATAGAATTGGCCACGATGTCGCTTCAATATCAGTATATGGAGCTAAATTTTCTAAGTTATCGTTTCCATAATCAGATTGTGAAAGACATAACTACACATGCATGGGTGGAGGAGATCACAGCGCCGGAGAAGACATTCCATCCTTAGTCTATCAGACGTCCACCAGATATCATCGCTACCACTGAAAAGCAAGCTGCAATAGGGAGAGGGAATATTTAATGTCTACGTGGTTTACGAGCCATAAAGACTCAACAAAAAGAGAAGATTCTCCAATATTCAATCTGCTGATATCAAGCATGGTGCTGGTGAAAAAAGGAGAAGCAACCAGCCTAGTCATGGCTTCTAGGTTGTAATCTGCAAATTTTAAACACGGACCTCAAGGTGGCGCTAAAGACATAGCATTTCTCTTTCTGGAGGAGAGCTCATTAGCATTATTTTCCCAGGGTGTATTACCTGCTATACTCCCTAATCCCAGAGGCGGACACATCATTGGCGCAACCTGTGCAGCCAAGAGGTAAGGGGGCTCCTTTCCACCTCCTAATTGTGCAAATTCATGAGCTATTTGACTACAAAGGGCCCATGTATTGTTCTCTCACAGGGGCCCTCTTCTGTCTGTGTCCTAAACTAGCTGGGTCCACAAAAGGAGAACCAGTCCTTTGCAAATTTCTCAAAAATGAGAAACTGTGCAGCAAGTGCTTCCGCCCCCGAGATGACCGCCATACTCTAAAGGTCATTTAAGGTGTGTTTTCAATTTCCTCTAAAATTCCCTTCTCTGTCATTCCATTGAAGGAAAGTGCCGGCCCTGGGCGCAGCACTCCTTCGCTTAGGAGACTGGGCACGGATGGGACCTCAGGTGAGGTGCATGACATTTACTGGTTTCTTCAGGCAGGTGTCTGTCACTCAACTGGCGGTCATCGTCCTAGTTCCTAGACCATAACACACGCGACACCAGTGTTCAGTTAGCTAACCAGAAGGATCACTTTATTTTTCACACTTTTATGACAGAGATGACCTTTCGTTGTCTCAGTGTGGAATACTACCTCTCAACCTATCCCCCTCCGCTATCTTGGATCTCGTTCTCAGGCTCCGGGGTCTGGGTCTCCTTCCCCAGGCCCTGACACCTTTCACTGTCGTCCGATTCTGGGATCCGGGGACTCTCTAGCCGGATGACTCCCTATGCCCGCCGGTGTGAGCCGGAGGCTCCAGACCTTTCAAGGATACCTCAGGGTAACCTTACGGCCCTAGAACCGAGGTCATGTCTTCTCACACTGGAACCCTATTCTAGACTGGCTCCTCTCGAGACCTCCCAACCATCCTCTTTCCCACATCTGTCACTTTCCCTTTAAGCCTCTCTCTTCCCATCTGTTGCTATCTCAGCCCAGCCACTAGGTGGCATCTATGGTAACAGTCCCTCTCTACTGTATCTGGAACCGGCACCCAGCTAGCAGCACAACCTATTAAAATATGCAATCAGTACTTAATATAACAGAGTACATAACATTATAGTGGGGAAAAAAGCGCAAATAGGGTCTTACCCGGTATGGGGGTGAAAATGATATGAAGGAATACACTCACCTGCTGAGGTTGTGCCAGTCACAACCCCTTTCACAAGCTTGCGAGTGTCTAGTGGTTAGCAGCGGCCCCGAGAGAACGTTATAAAATATAAGGAGAAAAGAAACGGGTTTTGTTCTGATGAAGGAGACGGATATGTCTCTGAAACGCGTAGACTCGTAAAAATAAAAAGGAAGTCTTTTTAATCTACTGGATCTGTGGTTTTTAGTGCGGCGCAAAACCCGTTTCTTTTGTCCTTATATTTTATAGAGTACAAAACATAACTCGTACATGGCAAGCCCACCTTATATACAACTACATACTCTCCACATCAATAAGAGCAACATCTGCAAGGAGTTTGTATGTTCTCCTTGTGTATCCATGAGATTCCTCCAGCTTTTCCTCCCTAATGCCAAAAACATACTGATAACGAATGTAGACTAGACTGTGAGCCCCAATGGGGACAGTGATGATCACATCTGTAAAGCGCTATGGAATATGATCTTGATGGTCTTAAGATGTCTTGGACCTAGCTGCATCAGGCAACAATTCTGCTTTCCCCTTGCACTTACTTTTTCATACTTGAATAGGTTTAGCTGCAAATCCAGCATTCTTTATCGCCTCCTCACTGTGTGTTCACTAAATTTTAGGTAAGTTTATATAGTTAATCTATGTGACTGCCAATTGGTGAATCCTGGCAGTGTGCATTACACAGACTGTTAGGATTCACCACTCAATTGGAAATTGAGAGAAGCAGATGAGAATCTAGCTCACAAGTGACCGCCAATATCCAGATCAAAACCACCAGTATGCAGACTGGAAGCTCGGTTGAGGGCAATCCTGACAGTGTGCATAATGCCAATAATGCCATAATGCCAATGTGCACTCATATAGAGGTGCTGCAGAAACGTATCTCAAGACCCCAAAATTCCCTTTTTTTCCCATTGATTCTTTATGTTTATGTTTAAGTTGTATGTTTATTTTTGTACTTAAGTCAACTTCATCTCATTTGGGAATGTCCAAAAAAATTGTCTTTATAACTCTACAGGAAGTGGGGCAGGTCTTTATATTGCTAAAGGAAGTGGGGCAGGTCTTTATATCGCTAAAGGAAGTGGGGCAGGTCTTTATATCGCTACAGGAAGTGGGGCAGGTCTTTATTTCTCTACAAGAATTGGGGGCAGGTCTTTATATCGCTACAGGAAGTGGGCAAGGTCTTTATATCTCCATAGGAAGTTGGGCAGGTCTTTATATCTCTACAGGAAGTGGGGCAGGTCTTTATATTGCTAAAGGAAGTGGGGCAGGTCTTTATATCGCTAAAGGAAGTGGGGCAGGTCTTTATATCTCTACAGGAAGTGGGGCAGGTCTTTATTTCTCTACAAGAATTGGGGGCAGGTCTTTATATCGCTACAGGAAGTGGGCAAGGTCTTTATATCTCCATAGGAAGTTGGGCAGGTCTTAATATCTCTACAGGAAGTGGGGCAGGTCTTTATATCTCTACAAGAATTGGGGACAGGTCTTTATATCTCTACAAGAATTGGGGGCAGGTCTTTATATCGCTACAGGAAGTGGGGAAGGTCTTTATATCTCTACAGGAAGTGGGGCAGGTCTTTATATCGCTAAAGGAAGTGGGGCAGGTCTTTATATCTCTACAGGAAGTGGGGCAGGTCTTTATATCGCTAAAGGAAGTGGGGCAGGTCTTTATATCGCTAAAGGAAGTGGGGCAGGTCTTTATATCTCTACAGGAAGTGGGGCAGGTCTTTATATCTCCATAGGAAGTGGGGGCAGGTCTTTATATTGCTACAGGAAGTAGGGGCAGTTCTTGATATCTCCAAAGGAAGTGGGAGTGGGTATTTTGTAGTTCTACAGGAAGTGGTGGCAGGTCTTTGTCTCTCCACAGGAAGTGGGGTGGGGATGTTCTCTCTACAGGAAGTGGGGGTGGGTCTTTGTCTCTCCACAGGAGGTGGGACAGGGATATTCTCTTTACAGGAAGTGAGGGAGGGTCTTTCTATCTTTACAGGAAGTGGGGGAGGGTCTTTGTCTCTCCACAGGAGGTGGAGCGGGGATCTTCTTTCTACAGGAAGTGGGGGCAGGTCTTTATAACTCTTCAGGAAGTGGAGGCGAGTCATTGTCTCTCTAGCATGTGGGGTTGTGTGTCTGCCTCTCTGTAGGTTGTGGGGAGGTTCTTTTTATCTTTACAGGAAATGCATGTGGGTCTCTGTCTCTACGGACCTGGGTTTGGTTTTTGTCTCTCTGCTTCTGCTCTCTTGTCATCAAATTGAATGAAAGACTAAAAGAGAGATGGGCTTTCCGTTCAAGGCAAGCCATTGGATAATGCAAACTTGGAAGTTAGGGGAAGTAAGTTCCAGCACTTACAGTGCTGGGAGAATGCTGATATAGAAGAACCTATTACTCTACAAGAGTGGATAGCAAGTTTCTGGACATTATAGATTGGTATGTATACCAAACGTGGTTTAATCTGGAGGGGTCTTGAGGGCAACAAGGCCACTTTAAAGCAGGGAATCCACGGAATATAGTCAAACTGATTGGTTGAGGGCAACAAGGCCACTTTAAAGCAGGGAATATAGTCAATAAGCGTGAATCTTTGTGATATAAAAATAGAAAAGGGAAGGATCGGTGCCATGACACGGCACAGGCGAGGGTAGCGTGGGACTCAAGGAATGGTTGAGTTCACCTTTATTTTATTCCCCATTATTTTACATCACATTTCACCCATCACTTTCAAAGCAGAGCGAACCTCCCCTCTACATCTACCATCGACTCTCCTCTTAATGTATGTGTAGCCCCCCTTTCCGCTTTTGCAATCTCCCCAGCCGAGGGATATTAACTAGCTCACACGGAGTGTTCACTCGAATTTGGACACAATCCCTCATTCTCCCTCTTCCCCTGAATGATAATTCTGTCCGGCTTGCAGAATCGTCCCCTAATGTTATGCAAAGCTGTTTATTTAGATTGTCAGTCTTCAGTCCAATCCCAACCCCCCCAAAAAAACTCCTATAATTTCCAGCAGGGCCGAGGGGTGGGGAACGGCATCCCTGAGGTGAATTTCTAAAAAGTTGGCAGGGGTAACGACTTTGTTTAGTAACACTCTGAGAGTGGCCTTTATTGACTCAGACTGTCCTTTTCAGTCCCTTAAGAGAACAAAGATATTTTGTGGCTCTTTTACTCTTCGCTGCGGCGCTGTTTGTCATTTCTCGCTTGGTTATTTACTTGTCTGCAGCTTTTTTGTCGCCCAGCTATAATCCCAGAGTGCGGCAAAAGGAATCCACTCATTTTCCTTTTTTTTGCTGTCCCACTTTATAGTTTTTTTTCTTTTTTTTTCTTCTTTCTCTCACTCTTTCCAGCTCTGAACAGACAGGGTCGGGGGCTCCCCGCTGAGCACATGCCTTTATTAAACACAATGCTACGTTTTTATTCCAGTCTGACCGATCTGACCCCCTCAAAGTACGCTCCGTCCACAGGGACCGCCGGCTCTTGCAGGCAGATGAATGGAGCACATAGAGCCGCTGTGACATGTTACAATCCCGTCCCCCTAAACAGCACCGAGCAGGGAAAAGGAGTGGTGACGGGGCTCAAAAGGACAAGAACCTTAAAGGGAAGGTGTCTCGATGACAAATGCCTTAAAGTAAAACCATCTTGTAATAATACAAATTGCAACCACTGAATGAGCTTCTGAAGGCTACATGATGGCACCAGAATAAAGCACCCGGGCAATAGGGTTCGGCACTGCAGAATGGCCGAGACATTGGCTAAAAAAAGGAAAGCTGTCATGTAAAATCATATCGTCATTATTAGTGATGAATGAGCACTACCATACTCGGGTGCTCAGTACTCGTAACGAATAGTGATGAGCGAACACGACCATGCTTGGGTGCTCGGTACTCGTAACGATTAGTGATGAGCGAGCACTACCATGCTCAAGTGCTTGGTACTTGTAACTAGTGATGAGCGAGCACTACCATGCTTGGGTGCTTGGTACTCGTAATTGATGCGCCCACGGAGCCTCAGGGCTACTCGTCACCAGGCCAGTGGTATTTGGGATTGCTGTGAATGGCCTAACCCGGCTCCGTGACCCCGTCGGTGTCAAAAAAGGATGGAAGGGGACAGGTATAGGCGATGATGGGGGTCTGCTTTGGAGCACCACCCGTCGTATGTGGCCAACAACCAGCCGCCGCTGCGAGACGTTGCTCTCCTCCGGGGCGGATGGTAATACAGCTCAGATGGTCCAGCTCCCCACAGGCAGAGCTAGGCCCCAGTTAGGACGATGGTGGGAGGTAGCGGCCAATGGCGCCATAGCGTGGGGCAACGGCGCCAGCAATGACGGGACAGCACCAGAACTGCGGACCAAGTTCTTTTACTCACTGTTAGGTCGTCGCCCTTGGAGTGCCAGTTTCTGCCGTGATGGGCCCCTGCTGATCCCGGATGATTCGGAGGCCACCACTGGTGTTGAGGAGTGTGAGACCTTCCTTACTTGCGCTCTGTAGTGTGGATCCCCATGGTGTGAAGTTGCTTGGGGACCCCAGTGTCCTTGGGTTTAGTTCCTGTCCCGTTCGCAGGCAGCATGAATCAAATATGGGCCCGACCGTGGTCTTGACTCCTGACTCTATATGCTGCTGTGCCCCGAAACCTCTGTAGTGGGTAATGGGACATGAAATCCCCCTTCCCAGCAGATTCTGATGGCGCAACGTGGAGTGTACGCCACCCTAGGGCTCTGTACCCTGACTGCGCCGATCCTGAAGGGGCTTTTAGGCTCACCCCTCGGCTACCGTGTGGCTCCTTTGTCTCCTTTGTCTCACCAACTCCACTGGTTGTCTCCTGCTTTTTCCAGTCTGTCCGGTCCTAACTGAGGTAGCTCTGAAGCACTTCCCTCAGTGGCCGTGGTCCTGTGAGTCCATGATGTCCTGGCACTCTCTTCCTCTTTCCCCATGAGGGATCTCTAAAGCACTCCTTTCAGTCGGTTTCTCTGAGGGAGCTCTGAAGCACGCCCCTCAGCGACCCTGCTTCTCCGGCATCTCAGACTGTTCTGAGGTAAAAGTCTGTGTGTTCCTCACTTCCCTCGTGCTGCCCCCACCTTCCTAATGACTCACTAGTGGCTGGGGATGTCCCGTTGCCATGTTGACACCTCTAACCCAGTTCCAGTGGGAAAGCACCTAAAGTGTGTGTTGTGTAAGTGATGAACACCAGTGGTTAACTTCTTCCTTACCCGGGATAAGTACTGCACCTTAAGTGAGATTCAATACCCTGTAGCGACTGAAGCCTCAGGGGCGCTACATCACCACCAGTTGATGCTCGGATGGGCGCAACTTGTGTAGGAAAACTTCTGGGAAAAATGCTCAAGTTCCCCATTGACTTCAATTATTATTGGATTCTCGGGTTGTGTCCATCCGAGCATCAACTGCTGGTTACAAGTACCGAGCACCCGAGTATGGTAGTGCTCACTCATCACTAGTCGTTATGAGTACCGAACACCCTAGCACGGTAGTGCTCGCTCATCACTAGTCGTTATGAGTACCGAACACCCGAGCATGGTAGTGCTCGCTCATCGCTAATTTGCATATGATTATCCCCAGGCAGGATTGCCTGGCATATAAGAGTATATTCACACTTCTTTATGCTGTTTTTTTCCAATTGGTCTGCTAAAAAAAAAGGATGTCTTAAAAAGCGCTAACAAAACAATCAAAAGATTGATCCTATTAACTTGTGTGCTGAAAATGCTGTCAAAGACGCAAGTAGTGTTTAATAGAAGAAATGTATGATCTTCTGGTGTTTTCTGCTTGGATGATGCTCAATAATTTACAATAGAAGTCAATGGGAAGGCCAAAAATAATGCCTGGAAGGTGCCACAGGGTCATTTTAAGTGTTTTGTGAACGTTGCGTAAAAAAATGCCAGCATTTTCTTAATTAATTACTAGATTAAAAAAAACCTAAAAAAAAAAACCTGGAAAATGCTAATAGAATTGAACCCCAAAAAGAAAAAAAAGCTTAAAAATGCTTAATATAAGAACAGAAAAAAAAATTACAAATGCAGCCAGGAAACAAACAAAAAATACTGAAGTAAAGACTCTTCAGGTTTTACAAAACTCCAGAGTAAAGGAGCGATTCCTGAAATGTCTGAAAAAGACGCAGTGTGAACACGCCCTAAGGGCGGCTTTGCACACTACGACATCGCAGGTGCGATGTCGGTGGGGTCAAATCGAAAGTGACGCACATCCGGCGTCACTTGCGATGTCGTAGTGTGTAAATCCTAGATGATACGATGAACGAGCGCAAAAGCGTCGTTATCGTATCATCGCTGCAGCCTCCGACATTTCCATAATGCCGGTGCAGCGACAGGTACGATGTTGTTCCTCGTTCCTGCGGCAGCACACATCGCTGTGTATGAAGCCGCAGGAGCGAGGAACATCTCCTTACCTGCCGCCGGCTGCAATGAGAAGGACGGAGGTGGGCGGGATGTTTACATCCTGCTCATCTCCGCCCCTCCGCTGCAATTGGCCGCCTGCCGTGTGACGCCGCACGACCCGCCCCCTAAGGAAGGAGGCGGGTCGCCGGCCAGAGGGACGTCGCACGGCAGGTATGTGCGTGTAAAGCTGCCGTAGCGATAATAATCGCTACGGCAGCTTTCACTAGATATCGAACGTGCGACGGGGGCGGGACTATCGCTGCAGCATAAGTAACACATTGTTACCGATGTTGCAACGTGCAAAGCCCGCCTAAGGCTTTTACCGCCTGCTGGGGAGCACAGGAAGGATATTGGCACCAGTCATCATCTATATCTGATTGCTCCCCTTTTTCACACTTTAAAATATGCAAATCCATTAAAAATATAAAAATCACAAAACTTTGACGTAATAGCGGAATATACAATGGAAAGGTTCTTCCTATTACTTTCAATGTTCATCCTTTTTGCTGTTCATATATTTAAAGTTTTAGCATTTTTTTCCACTTCAGGTTTTGAGAAACAGAAAAAAAAAGTGCAGGTCACTTCTTTGCCGAGATTCCTGATAAAATCTGCTCCAAACTAGGCTGCAAAAATTTTGGTTGAGATTTTACCAACTCTCATCTTCATGCTGTATGAAAAAATCTGCAAGGAAATTCACCCGTGTTGCAGATTTTAAGGGTATTTTTCCCCAGGACACTTCCGGCGTAGAAGGGCACCTCTGCACGTTTTCTGTTTCTTTCTCCTCCTGGACTGATCTTTTATTTTCAACATTTTAAGTTCACTTGTACAATTTGTTTTTAGTGAATACAGATCTGATAGAATTAGAGTGAAAGATGAATCCAGGAGGAGAAAGAACCCAATTTCTCTGACTTTCCCATTATTGAGATAGGTGACAGTTGGTGCTCGTAAAGTTCTAAGGAGTCTCTAGCTCCTCCCCTCCACAGAACTTTATGAGCACCAACTGTCATCTCCTATCTCAGTAATGGGAACATCTGTCTTCACTGAGTACAGATTTTACCCACAAACTGAGGGTGAAAGATGAATCCAGGAGGAGAAAGAACCCAATTTCTCTGACTTTTCCATTATTGAGAAAGGTGACAGTTGGTGCTCATAAAGTTCTAAGGAGTCTCTAGCTCCTCCCCCTCCATAGAACTGTATGAGCACCAACTGTCATCTCCTATCTCGGTAATGGGAACATCTGTCTTCACTGAGTACAGATTTTACCCACAAACTGAGGGTGAAAGATGAATCCAGGAGGAGAAAGAAGCAGATTTCTCTGATAAGATATATTACAAAGTTTCTATTATCATATATAGTATTGATTTAGGAGATAAAAATGAAAACAACGGTTTCTCTTTAAAGCTATGTTAAGGTTAATTCCTCTTTCCCACTCGCATATTTGTCATCCGTATTTTATCCATGTTTTGCAGTTTGAAAAACGGTCTAAATGTAAACTATCAATACAATAATTCGCAAAGTAATACAAAACATAATAGCAAGTGGTATACCATGTCAGGCTAAACCATTGCTATGCACACTCGGAGGACTGCAACAAAACCGAGGACAAGAGTACATTGTGCAAAAAACATAATTTTTATTGACCAATATTAGATCACACACAGAAACATCAATAAAAAAAGTGTAATAAAAGAATGCATGAAGGGGAATGTGACGGGAAAATTAAGGTCGAGGAGATCAACATGTATACATACAATAACAAAGTACTATTAATAGAAGAGGATATAGGCCAAGTTGCAGGCAATATTGTTGTCAAAGAATCAAGTATAAATATCCACAATAATGATCACCAAATGCACACTGAAGGGATATAAAAATATAATAAAAAGGATTTATTATATAAAGTGTCACGTGCAAAGGGTTAAATGTACTGTGGGTAGAAAGATGGCAAATAGCACAATGCTTCACAAAAAGCAGATGTCAATTTGAGGTAGACCTTATGTATTACCTAAAGTGCATAGTGCAGGATGGTATCCATGGAGAGTTCCAATCCAGCACAAATATCCCCCAAAGGACCTGGAGACCCCAACGTACGTTTCACTAGGGTATCTGTTGCTTCATCAGGGAGGGAGATCCTACTGGTGTATTCGTTTCTCATGCTTTTTATAGCCCCCGAGTCAGTGGTTACTGGCAAACAGGTGAAACTGAATCAGAGTATAGTGCAAGGTTACTTCCGGGTAAAATTCAGGTTTGCATGCGCCGGCAGGTCACCTGGCGGGCAGACAATCAGGGGAGCCGAAAGATGCACGCTCGGGTGCCGGGACGCATAACCTCGGCAACCGCGCACGTTCCCCAAAACAGATCAGCGGTGGCACATTCCCCAAAACAGATCAGCGGTGGCAACGTAGATTTCACACGCAGCCATGGGGAACACGTTACCCAGACGACCCCGCATGCGCCCCAGCGCTAACCACCGGAAAACAAGGCGCACACACCTGAATTTTACCCGGAAGTAACCTTGCACTATACTCTAATTCAGTTTCACCTGTTTGCCATTAACCTCTGACTCGGGGGCTATAAAAAACATGAGAAACGAATACACCAGTAGGATCTTTTTCCCTGAGGAAGCAACAGATACCCTAGCGAAATGTACGTTGGGGTCTCCAGGTCCTTTGGGGATATTTGTGATGGATTGGAACTCTCCATGGATACCATCCTGCACTAGGCACTTTAGGTAATTTATAATGTCTACCTCAAATTGACATCTCCTTTTTGTGCAGCATTGTGCTATTTGCCATCTTTCTACCCACAGTGCATTTAACCCTTTGCACTGAACACTTTATATAATAAATCCTTTTTATGATATTTTTACATCCCTTCAGTGTGCATTTGGTGATCATTATTTGGGACATTTATACTTGATTTTTTGACAGCAATATTGCCTGCAACTTGGCCTATATCCTCTTCTATTAATAGTACTTTGTTATTGCGTGTATACATGTTGATCTCCTCGACCTTAATTTTCCCGTCACATTCCCCTTCATGCATTCTTTTATTACACTCTTTTTATTGATATTTCTGTGTGTGATCAGTCCTCCGAGTGTGCATAGCAATGGTTTATCCTGACATGGTATACCACTTGCTATTATGTTTTTTGTTTTACTTTACGAATCATTGTATTGATAGTTTACATTAAGACCGTATTTCAAACTGCAAAACATGGATAAAATAACATGATGACAAATATGCGCGTGGGAAAGAGGAATTACCTTAACATAGCTTTAAAGAGCTGGCTGCGCGTGTGCTCTACGTTGCCACCGCTAATCTGTTTTGGGGCGTGTGCGCGGTTGCGGGGGTTATGCGTCCCGGCACACGCACGTGCATCTTTCGGCTCCCCTGATTGTCTGCCCGCCAGGTGACCTGCCGGCGCATGCGCACCTGAATTTTACCCGGAAGTAACCTTGCACTATAGTATGATTTAGTTTCACCTGTTTGCCATTAACCCCTGACTCGGGGGCTATAAAAAAAAATGAGAAATGAATACACCAGTAGGATCTTTCTCCCTGATGAAGCAATAGATACCCTAGCGAAACGTACGCTGGGGTCTCCAGGTCCTTTGGGGGATATTTGTTCTGGATTGGAACTCTCCATAATACCATTCTGCACTAAGCACTTTAGGTAATTTATAATGTCTACCTCAAATTGACATGTCCTTTTTGTGCAGCATTGTGCTATTTGCCATCTTTCTACCCACAGTGCATTTAACCCTTTGCACTGTACACTTTATATAATAAATCCTTTTTATGATATTTTTACATCCCTTCAGTGTGCATTTGGTGATCATTATTGGGGACATTTATACTTGATTCTTTGACAGCAATATTGCCTGCAACTTGGCCTATATCCTCCGCTATTAATAGTACTTTGTTATTGTGGGTATACATGTTGATCTCCTCGACCTTAATTTTCCCGTCACATTCCCCTTCATGCATTCTTTTATTACACATTTTTTTTATTGATGTTTCTGTGTGTGATCTAATATTGTTCGATAAAAATGATGTTTTTGCACAATGTACTCTTGTCCTCTGGTGTTGTTGTTAATGTAAAGTATGGAGGGCTATGAATCAGATTTTGTTCAGATCCATGTTTGAAAAATACCACATATGCTATATTCTGTAGGATTTTCATCCATTCTTCCTTTATAAAGTCTTCCAGTTCTGTGAGATCCCTGGCTTGTCTTTCATGCACTGCTCTACCTTGGAAAAGTCTTCCAGTTCTGTGAGATTCCTGGCTTGTCTTGCATGCACTGCTCTTCCTTGGAAAAGTATTCCACTTCTGTGATATTCCTGGCTCGTCTTGCATGCACTGCTCTTCCTTGGAAAAGTCTTCCAGCTCTGTAAGATTCCTGGCTCGTCTTGCATGCACTGCTTTTCCTTGGAAAAGTCCTCCAGTTTTGTGATATTCCTGGCTCATCTTGCATGCACTGCTCTTCCTTGGAAAAGTCTTCCACTTCTGTGATATTCCTGGCTCATCTTGCATGCATTGATCTTCCTTAGAAAACTCTTTCAGTACTGTGATATTCCTGGCTCGTCTTGCATGCACTGCTCTTCATTGGAAAAGTCTACTAGTTCTGTGAGATTCCTGGCTCGTCTTGCATGCACTGCTCTTCCTTGGAAAAGTCTTCCAGTTCTGTGAGATTCCTGACTCATCTTGCATGTTTTGTTCTAGCCACATATTTTCAATGATGTTCAGATCAGGGACTGTGAAGGCGATTGTAAAACATTCAGCTTGCGCTTTTTGAGGTCTTCTATTGTGGATTTTGACTTGTGTTTAGGATCATTATCCATATGTAGAAGCCATCCTACTTTCACTTTGTTACAGATGGTGTTATGTTTGCATCAAGAATTTGTTGAAATTTCATTGAATCCATTCTTCCCTCTACCTATGAAATGTTTCCCCTGCCTTTGGCTGCAACACAACCCTAAAGCATGATTGGTCCACCCCCATGCTTAATGATGGGCAAGACGTTCTGTTCCTGAAATTCTGTGCACTTTTTTTCTCCACACATACTGTTGTCATTGCAAAGAGTTATATGTTATCCTCATCGGTCCGCAGGGCTTGTTTTAAAAATGCATCAGACTTGTAAAGATGTTTTTTGCATAATTCTGACGCTGAATTTTATTGTGAGGATGCAGGAGAGGTTTTCTTCTGATGACTCTCCCATGAAGGCCATATTTGTGCAGGTGTCTCCAAACAGTAGAACAATGTACCACAACTCCAGAGTCTGCTACATCTTCCTGAAGGTCTTTTGCAGTCAAGCAGGGGTTCTGATTTGTCTCTCTAAAAATCTTACCAGCAGCTTTCACAGAAATTTCCAAACCTTATCTTGATCTCCACTGTTCCTGTTATCTGCCATTTCTTAATTACATTTCGAACTGAGGAAAGGGCAATTTGAAAACGCTTTATTGTCTTATAGCCTTTTTCTGCTTTGTAGACGTCTACGATTTTCATTTTCAGAGTGCTAGGCAGCTGTTTAGAAGAACCCATGGCTGCTGTTTTGTTGGCACAAGGTTAGAGGAGGCTGGATTTTTAGAAAACCGTGAATGTACATCACCTGACCTTTCCTAGCGATGATTGTGAACAAGCCATAACTTTAACCGGCTAATTAAGGTCGGACACCTTGGCACACAAATTTCCAAACTTTTGCATCGCCCTATTTTTCTTTTTGTAATTTTTCAAATGTAAAATATGAAAATATATATATTTTTTTGCCTAAAATACAAAGGAAATGTGTAATCTTTAACTTTTTGCCTTTTAGAGATCATTTCATCTTCAACTTGCTTAACTGTTCCAAATAACGGTAATTTTGACCAGAGGCTGCCCAAATTTTTGCATGCCACTGTACAGTATTCCATCAGTGTTTGATCCGTATTTGAATTTTTTTTTCTTTTGGTCAAAAGTGGATAGGAAAAAAAAAACAGTGTTTAGGCAAATACTGGTGGAGCACCGATGCATTATACATCCGTTTTGCAGATTCCCGTTCCTCGGCACTGATTTTGGCCTTCCTCTAATGCTGGCGTCACATGGGACGATCTATTGTGCGATCGCACAAGCGATCGTACCCGCCCCAGTCGTTTGTGCGTCACGGGCAATTAGTTGCTCGTGTTGCACAAAGTCGTGAACCCCCTGTCACACGTACTTACCTCCCAGATGACCTTGCTGTGGGCAGCGAACATCCACTTCCTGAAGGGGGCGGTTGGTTCGGCGTCACAGCAAAGTCACACCGCGGGTGGCCAATAGAAGCGGAGGGGCGGAGATGAGCGGGACGTAACATCCCGCCCACCTCCTTCCTTACGCATTGCCGGCGGGACGCAGGTAAGCTGTGTTCATCGTTCCCGGGGTGTCACACGGAGCGCTGTGTGCTGCCCCGGGTACAATGAACAACCGGCGCAAAGAAGAAACGATTTTTTGAAAATGAGCGATGTGTCAACGAGCAACGATAAGGTGAGTATTTCTGCTCGTTCATAGCTGTCACATGCTACGATATATCAAACGATGACGGATGTGCGTCACTTACGACATGACCCCGACGATATATCGCCCGATATTTCGTACCGTGTGACGCCGGCATAAGAGTTCACACCGTGCTGATACAGTGATTAAATAGCCGTCTTTTTGCTGTTTTCTAAGACTCGGCACCTCAGGAATATCCACCCTCATTAGCATAATGTCTTCCCCGGCTCTTTATTTCATTTGATTATTTTATTGTGACAAACCCTATTAACGTCAGGTCCCGCTTGGGCCACCGCCAGGATCGCACGACTAACTTTTTTTTGACGCCAGCTCTTTTTTTGGCCATAGGTTTGCCTTGGCCTCTGCACATATATACAATTGATAATATATGTATTTATGTTAAGGCTATGCCTGTGCATACATACATTTATAAATTTATTATTTTAACCCCCATATACAATTGTCTGGTATACCAGGCGTGACGAAAACACATTCCCCCCACCCACCCCCCCGCCATTTCCATTTCGTTGTCAATTACAGATCATTAGACAGCACAATTGACGTGCACTTTCAATTTATTCCATCCCATTAGGTTCTGCCGCAAAAAATACACAGCAGGTTGGATTAACCCCAAAGCTGCCGGCAATGGTCTCGATCCACTCCGATCGGCTCTGGATGTTCCATTGCTCCGCGAGCGGGTGAGGGGTTACCGCGCCCGTTGCCTTGAAGAATTGCCTCGTTCCCTGCTTAATTTAGAACCAAAACTGAGCGACACACTCATCTGATAAATAAAACATCCAGGGCAAAATAAGCAGCTGCGTTTAATCATATGTCCTCCCAAGGCTTCTCCTTGGATAATTTAACTTGCAGAACATTAGGAGTGTTTGCTCAAACAAGACACCAAGCGCTTAGGACGTGGGCATTACGCATTTATCTATTAATTCTACCAGGAATGGATTTAACCATGTTATGGCGGGCAGCGCGTTCAGGAACGGAGGGGGCTCAATGGATGGGACGTAGAAATATGATCAATCAGCGATGATATTCTTCTGTCCTGACTAATTATAGAAGCTTCTTCTCTTTTCAAATTGTTTAATATGGTCTTGCTGCGCTCATCCATTACAACAGGGTAACTTGTTTTTGGTGGACATATCAGTCCAATATGTACAGGAACAGTTTTGACTCTCGTGCTATATAACTTACTATCCATCGTCACCAGCATTTTGCCAGCACTATAAGCACTGGAACTTCCATTCTTTTTTCTCCCATGATCTCATGACTTGAATGCCCTGGACTGAAGGTCTGAATCTCTGCTATGCCAGTAAGTAATTGGACAGACAGGATAGTAGAAGCTGAGAAACACTACACCTCCTGAAGAGAGAGAAAAAGACCCTCTGCCACTTTTTTTGTAGAGGGACAGAGCGATATTATGACAAGACTTACCCCTACTTATTATAGAAACCATAATATCTGTCATGCCTGTACTGTAAAAAAAGAGAGACTAGGACCTGCCTCCACTTCCTGTAGAGAGATTAGAACCTGCCTCCACTTCCTGTAGAGAGATTAGGACCTGCCTCCACTTCCTGTAGAGAGATTAGAACCTGCCTCCACTTCCTGTAGAGAGATTAGGACCTGCCTCCACTTCCTGTTAATGCTGGTGTGCACAATCCTAACCACAGAACTATCTGCAGCTGAAGCTCTGAGTTCTTATACAGTATATATGAAGGAGCTATGGCTGCTCTCCTACCTTCTACCTCATCTTCTCCAGATCTACTTACAGAGACAAAATGTCTCCTCTCCTTCCCTGCTAAGCCCGAGACACGGTCATGTGGTTCTACCAGATGTCCTGTATGTCATAAATGGCTGCCTCATTAACCCTTAGAACTCCTAATTGCAGAACATAACAGGTACATGACTTTGAGGATATATAAACCGCTTCTATGTGCTGAATTCTCATGTGCAATATATGCAAAGGGAAATGTTACCAGAGTGCAAACACAATTATGTATCTGTCAGCTCTGCTACATCTTAAAAGGCACATACACAACTATTTTGGAGTATTACATTTATTATGATTGATTCTAGAGTGTTATGCGGTTTAGTTAACCAGTGTATCTAAGCTTATCATTATGATACTTGCTATTGAGCTGGTGTATCCAAGCATATCCATGTGACAACGCCTACTACGCCTTTGTGTCTGAGCCTTTTAGTTTGATATTGCCCACAGAGCTAATGCATCCATGCTTACTAGTGTGATACCGCCTGTTGATTCAGTGTATCTAAGTCTGTCAGTGTGATGCTGCATAATGAGCTAGTGTATCTGAGGTTATTAGTGAGATATTGCCTACTGAACTGGTGTAGCTCAGCCTTTTGGTGTGATACTGCCTATTCATGCAGCGTATTAGATTTTATAGCATCACTGTACCAAAGCCTTTAAATTTGTATGCTGATTCAAGGTGTACCTAAGCTTACTGTTGCGTGATACTGTTTATCTACCTATGATGACAAGGTCTGTTCTATAGAACTGGTGTATAGCGAACATTGGGTTCAAAAAGGGTCAAAAAGTATTATCATTACCAGTGGATACTACCTACAGGGGTCACCATTAGAATTGAGGGAGTACCTAAATATTCATACTCGCTATACTCATAACGTATACTGTCTAATACTGTGAAGCCCCACAGGTGTTGTGTCGGTTCATTACCTTCAGGGACTCCACTCAGCTGGATCTGGTCACAGGTAGGAGATCTTCTTCTTGTCGTGACGCCACTCTCAGTATTGCGGTCAGTGGGGACCGCCACTGCAGATTAAGGGATGCCTGGGGCTGATGGTGGGTGCAGTCGGTTGTAATAGCCTCCTGAGAGTGAGGCAAGCCCCAGGGCCCTGTGTAGGTGTGTAGAACCACAAGGCGCAGAATAACTCCACACAAGCAGGATGTCTTTCAGGGGTTTTACTCACAGTTGATGGCAGGGTGAGTAACCTGGGCGTAGCTGGGATGAACCAGGCTGGAACCAGGTATCCTTCAGGCTGACTGTTGATGGTGACTACCGACTCGCCTTCCTTAGCCCTTGGTGGTTTGGGGTAACCCCGACTTTTAGTCCCTATGGGGGTCACCCAGGGAAGTTGCTGAAGCCTCTCTCCCCTTCGGTTGCCGTTTGCTTGTCGCCTGGGCCAGATCACTCCAGCTGCTTGCCTCCTGTGAACTATGGGCCCTAACTGTGGCTACGTGGCTGCGGCTTTTGGGTGTTGTGGTGTGGGCTTTGAGGGCCCCACACCGGCAGGTTTAGCAAGGAAAGGTGGATCTATCCCCGCTCCGGGATCTGCCGCCCGTTTGGGCCTGGTTCTCCCTAGCAGTCTCCTTACTTCCCACTCTGTGCTCTCTCTCTAGCTGGAGATGGGTTTCGGGTAGCCCTCCTAGGTGACCGTTCTCCCCCGTCGGTAGCCACTGCGCGGACGCTGTCAGACTACAGCAGCCCAGGGGAAGGGGTCAGCTCTCCTCGGAGCTCCCTGGACTCTGCTCTGAACCGGCTCACTGCTCCTCCTCTCCTGTTCTTGCCTACGCCACCTAGCAACCAGACTCTCTTACCACACCCCTTGAGAGGAGATGGAGGCTTTTGGCCCCCTCCACTATTCCAGTGGAGGTGAAGGCTTTTCCCCCTCCTGGGATCCCCAGGGGTCCTCTCAAAGGTACATGTGTGAGACCTGATCACTATGCGCCTGTGTAGTCACACCTCGGTCAGCCTTCTGGATTACCTGTATTGTACTGTCCCCAGCATGGGTGCAGTACTCAGTGGTGCCTGACCAGGTCAGGGGCGCCACATTCCCCCTTAATTATCACCAGCACGTCCTCGGGCTGCAAGACAACATTTTAAAATGCATAAAACATTAAAACATGTAAAACATTTAAAAGCACCAGGTACCATACATCACCACCCTCCACCCACAAGTCCGTTAACCCACCCAAAACCCTTTCACGTTGGCCGCGCCTTCAGCCACTTCTGGCAGGATGTAGAGGCGGCTTCCATGGGCTGGTGGTTTCAGGGTATACCTGGCCTGGTGGATCCGCGCCTTCAGCCTCTTCTGGCAGGATGTAGAGGCGGCCTCCACAGTTGGTGCTGACCAGGTACCCTCTTTGTGGTGGAGAGCCAGGCCCCATAAACAGGCATGCTCTCTGGTTGCAGGTGAGCCAAGGCCCTATATACGGACGTGCTCCCTGGTTGCAGACGAGCCAAGCCCCTAAACAGGCTGGCTCTGGTGGTGGTGGTGCCCTCTGGTGTAACTATTTACACTGCGAGAGTTTGTGGCTATAGCCAGTTCATAGCCTTAAGGTTCATTTCTCACATCAGTTTATGTGGGCACATTCTTAAACAGTAACGTTGCAAAAACTTTTCAAAACTTGTCAACTGGTAACTTCTGTCTTTACTTTTCTTGCTTTACGTGGATTCCTCCTTACCAGGGCTTGGGCCTGTAGGGCTGCGGCACCTGTTGGTTTCTCGATCTTTTTCATCATCCGTGGTGGTCTCATCAGTGGGTTCTTTGTCTGTTTCTTTTTCTTTAGGACATGGTGTAACATCTAGTGCATACCACCCTCTTTCTCCTTGATGCATGGTAAATTGTACGGAGTCTCCCATCCTCAGGTTTCTTCCAGGATGTCCTCTGGGCAAATTAGCTCTGACGTCTCTCCTATTGACAAAAATACCTTCCTTTATACCAGGTGCAACGATGAATCCGTATCCTGACTTCAGGCTAAAGTCTTCCACAATTCCTCTACAAAGGGGTCCTCTGACCTGTGCTTTGGCTCTTCTCAGGAACCGTTTTTCTTGTAGGTCTCGGGCCGTGACTTCTCTCTGCTCTGGGGATGGCGGTGCAGGGAAAGACTGGGTTCTGCTACGGCGCCGTGTCTTGCGGGCTGGATTCTGCGAGGTACAGCTTACAAGCTCCCAGGTGAGGCTCTTAGGCAAATCTTCTTCAGCAGACGGTGTCAGGTCTTCCTCATCCCAGCGAGAATATGGCAACATCTCTGGCTCTGGGCATGGATCCACTGCTGGTGGCTCCTGAGTCAGCTCCTCAGCTTCCTGGCCTCCCCTCCCCCTTAGTTCTTCTGAGCACTCCTTTGGTGGCAGTGCTGGGGATGGACTTTCTTCAGCAGGCCCAGGCAGGGATCTCTTTGGCATGATTGCTGCAGGAGTCGTCTTGGGGGTATGCGGAGGGAGTATGTACTGGTCCACCAACCATTGTGGAAACTTGGCCTCCATGTCAGCCTTCAGCTGCCAGTATGCGGGGTCCTCCCCCAGCGTGGGCTTTCCAGCAGGGACCTCTTTGGACTGGGGAGCGGTGTCTGCTCTGGCCTTGCAGGCCGGGGTAAATGGTGATGCAATCTTGTCTTGGCGGGCCGCGCCTGACATGGCGGCGGCCTGGTCTTGGCGGGCCGCGCCTGGCATGGCGGCGGCCTGGTCTTGGCGGGCCGCGCCTGGCATGGCGGCGGCCTGGTCTTGGCGGGCCGCGCCTGGCATGGCGGCGGCCTGGATGGGCGTTTCTGGCGCAGCTTGGATCGGCGTCGCAGCTGCGATGGGGTCTTTGCAGGCTGGGCTGGGCGTCGCTGCAGCGATCGGAGCTTGGTGGGCCGCACCCGGCGGGGCTGCGGCCTGGTTCAGCACCTCACTTGCGGCGCGGACGAGCGTTGCTGCTGCGGTGGGGTCTCGGCGGGCCGGGCCTAGCATGGCGGCGGCCTGGGTCAGCGTCACACCTGCGGCGTGGATGAGGGTCGCGGTGGCAGCCGGTTCTTTGCGGGCCGGACTGGGCGTCGCTGCAGGGACCGGGTCTTGGTGGGCCGAGCAGGGCATCGCTGCGGCGGCCTGGGCTTGGCGGGCCGCACCTGGCGTGGCTGCAGCATTGGCTCAGCGTCGCCGCGCCGGGCGCCTCCTCAGGGACTGCAGGCGTGGCAGTAGGGGTCGGGGCACTTGCGCTGGCAGGGGCATCTCTGGACTCACCCATCGGTGGCAGCATCGGGGTCTGAGTCGTCACCGCCCGATCTGGCGCTCGGCGCGCGGCTCTCCCTTCATAGGCCTGAACCGCGGCAGCCATCTCCAGAAGTTCCATGCGTTCTTCTCTGATCTGCTCCACGACCCGGGTCTCCAGTCGGTCGCAGAACTGGGCCAGCTCCCGATACCACCAGGCAGCGGAGCCCGGTTCTGGGTTTCTGCGGTCAGACGCCATTTCTTCTGCGCCCTCTTCTGTACGATTTCCCAGCAGTGGACTCGTCGTTGCCTCTAGTAGCAAGCTGTTCAGTTTCCGCTCTGCCTCTTTCAGCAGCTCCTCTCCCAGCAGCAGGCTTCTGGCTCCCTTTCTGTCCCGACGTCTCTGGACGCTTCCGCTCTCTTCACAAGCGAGGTCAGAACTCTGCAGGGGATCTCTGGGTAGCCACACCTCTTCGTGGGCGGTAACTTCTCCGAGCGCGGGCTGCTGTTGTTTTTCGGCGCGCTTTTCATGGTGGCAATATGGCGGCGCTTCCAATTTTTCAAGCGGACCGCCCAGGCACATGGTCACCTGTCTGAACAGGTCTAGTCCTTATCCTGTTCGTGACGCCAGATGTGAAGCCCCACAGGTGTTGTGTCGGTGCATTACCTTCAGGGACTCCACTCGGCTGGATCTTGTCACTGGTAGGAAATCTTCTATTCTTGTCGTGACGCCACTCTCAGTATTGCGGCCAGTAGGGACCGCCACTGCAGGTTGAGGGTCGCCTGGGGCTGATGGTGTGTGCAGTTAGTTGGAATAGCCTCCTGAGAGTGAGGCAAGCCCCAGGGCCCGGTGTAGGTGCGTAGTACCACAAGGCGCAGAATAACTCCACACACGCAGGATGTCTTTCAGGGGTTTTACTCACTTCAGGTGGCAGGGTGAGTAACCCGGGCGTAGCTGGGATGAACCAGGCGGGAACCAGGTATCCTTCAGGCTGACTTCTGATGGTGACTACCAACTCGCCTTCCTTAGCCCTTGGTGGTTTGGGGTAACCCCGACTTTTAGTCCCTATGGGGGTCACCCAGGGAAGTTGCTGAAGCCTCTCTCCCCTTCGTTTGCCGTGTGCTTGTTGCCTGGGCCAGATCACTCCAGCTTCTTGCCTCCTGTGAACTGTGGGCCCTAACTGTGGCTACGTGGCTGCGGCTTTTAGGTGTTGTGGTGTGGGCTTTGAGGGCCCCACACCGGCAGGTTTAGCAGGGAAAGGTGGATCTATCCCCGCTCCGGGATCTGCCGCCCGTTTGGGCCTGGTTCTCCCTAGCAGTCTCCTTACTTCCCACTCTGTGCTCTCTCTCTAGCTGGAGATGGGTTTCGGGTAGCCCTCCTAGGTGACCGTTCTCCCCCGTCGGTAGCCACTGCGCGGACGCTGTCAGACTACAGCAGCCCACGGGATTTGCTCCTCACTCGAGCTCCCTGGACTCTGCACTGAACCGGCTCACTGCTCCTCCTCTCCTGTTCTTGCCTACGCCACCTAGCAACCAGACTCTCTTACCACACCCCTTGAGAGGAGATGGAGGCTTTTGGCCCCCTCCACTATTCCAGTGGAGGTGAAGGCTTTTCCCCCTCCTGGGATCCCCAGGGGTCCTCTCAAAGGTACATGTGTGAGACCTGATCACTATGCGCCTGTGTAGTCACACCTCGGTCAGCCTTCTGGATTACCTGTATTGTACTGTCCCCAGCATGGGTGCAGTACTCAGTGGTGCCTGACCAGGTCAGGGGCGCCACAACATCTGCAATTGAAGTCAATGGGGAAAAACTTGCATTGTAATTAGTAACCCGAATTCCGCACTACTTGCTACTTGCATGAAAAGTACGGCATTCAGGTTACTCATAACATTGCGAGTTTTTCCCCAGTGACTTACATTGCACATGCTATTCGGAATGAATACGCAAGTATTAGACAGTATTCGTTATAAGTATAGCGAGTACGAATAGTTAGGTACTCGCTCAACTCTAGTTACCATTACTAGGAAATATTACCTCCTCCAGGAATCAGTATCAACGGGGTTACCATTACTAGTAGATACTACCTTCAGGGGTTAGTTTCAAAGGGTTTAACATTATTGGTGGACATTACATACAGGGGTCAGTATCAGAGGGGTTACCATTACTGATGGATAATACCTACAGGGGTCAGTATTAGAGGGGTTACCATTACTGATAGATACTACTTACAAAGGTCAGTATCAAAGTGGTTGTCATTACTAGTGGATATGTGGCGCCCCTTAGTGTCAGGTGTCACAGGGTACTACATCTAACCCCGGATTCCTGGAAGACCAGTGTCGGTAAAACAACACACACACACACACACACACATCCACGCCCTTTTTCCATGGACTGGGTAACAGGCTAGAGACGGAACTGATGGATGGCCACCTATTGGTTGGGACTCATCCAATCCACTAGTCAGAAACTTGGGAGAAGGAGGGGCTAGTCAGTGGAGTGATCGGAGACGAACATCTTGTCAGTCAGACATGAAGTCAGTTAGACAGAAGTCAGTAAGACATTAAGTCAGAAGACAGTACACAGATGGAAAGTGTAAGGCTACTTTCACACATCCGGATTTTTGCTCTGTGGCACAATATGGCATTCTGCAGAAAAACCCGCAACCGGCTTTTGTAACGCCGGTTGCGTTTTTTTTTGCATAGACTTACATTAGTGCCGTATTGTGCCGCAGGGGCTTGCGTTCGGTCCGGTTTTTGCCGCATGCGGCAGATTTAGCCGATGCCGCGGCCGGATCGAACGTTCCCTGCAATGTTTTTTGCTCCGGCAAAAAACACCGCATCGCGCCGCATCCGGCCGCTGCGGCGCATTTTTCAATGCATACCTATGGAGGCCGGATGCGGCGCGATGCGGAAAAAAATGCATCCGCTCGCCGCATGAGGTTTTTTCCACTGCGCATGCTCAGTAGCATGCCGCAACCGGAAAAAAACGGACGGGCCGCATGTAAAAACTTATGCAAAGGATGCGGTGTTTTCGCCGCATCCGTTGCATAGTTTTCACAGCCGGATTGAGCCGCAGTGCGCAAACCGGATGTGTGAAAGTAGCCTTAAGTGACTGATTGAGTAAAAGGAGTACGGTTGGCAGGGAGAGTACGGTGTGAGTAGTCACTGGACCGAGCACCGGCGGGGTACAGAGCTCTAGTTCAGGAAGATGCTTCAGGCTCAGCTGATAAAAATCTGCCCGGTGAGGGGACCATCAAGGAACTTACCGACGTTAGTGTCCGGGGCACAGCAGCAAAGGGAACCTGGGAACAGGGACAGAGGTCCAACCCAAGAGAGGTTCCAGCTGCCTGCCATACGGGCCAGGACGGAGACAACAAGAGGGGTCCCCCAAAACGCTCCAGGCCACAGGGAGCCACGAACTACATGCATGGAAGTAAAGCTCACCAGGTCACTACACCGGCACTGGAACAAAGGGAATACCGAATTGGTAGAGAACAGCACCAGCCGGGTTGCAGCTACTCTAAACCAGTGAGTAAAGCACAAGTTAAACCGTAGCCCCCTGTGTTGTCTGAATTCTTTCTACACCTCTGCATCAATATACTACAACCACCATCATCCTCCCCTGGGGCCTATCCCTATTTGCGGAGGGCCATCACGCCTAAGCTGCCTAATACCACTAGCCCCAGCAGTGAGAGACTTTGCAGCGGCGGCTTTCCCCATATAGCCGCATACCGCAAGTGGCGTCATGAAAAACACTTTATTTTTATTTTTCCCTTGTACAATCCCCTTTTTTAAGCGACCCCCAGGAACAAGGGACCAGGCAACGGCCACCCGTGATACCTCCCAGTGAATACAAGGCCCGGGACCAAGTACCCCAAAGCCCTGAGGTGCGTCAGATACTACCTACAGGGGTCAATGTTAGAGGGTTTACCATTACTAGGTGATACTACCTACAGGGGTCAGTATCAGAGGGGTTGCCATTACTGGTGTATAATACAACCTGTAGTGGCCAGTTTCAAAGGAGTTACAATTACTGGTGGATAGTACATGCAGTGATCAGTATCAGAGGGGTTGCCATCACTTGTGGGTAACACAGGGGTCAGTAATAGAGGGTTTGACATTACTAGTTGATACTACCTACATGATTCACTTATCAGAGGGTTCTCCATTACTAGTGGATGTTACCTATAGGGGTCAGTATCAGAGGGGTCTCTATTACTAGTGAATGCCATTGGGATCAGGATTAGAGAAGACACTGGTTCTAGTGAATACCTCAGGGGTCAGTTTTGGCTGCGATGGTCACGTGATGTGTACTATGTCAAAATTTGCTAGTAGTATTGAGGATATGTGATCTTTCAGACTGACAGGTTATATGTCCATTCTGGCTCGTAGATGTTTCAGTTGCCAGGTTGTCTGCTCGTGCTATACTCGTCCTCCAACCAAACCCCATGAAGCACAGCTCTGAGTATTTGTATGTTTGTTAACGCCAGGTCTCAATGGCCGGTTTGTTTGATTTGAAGTTCATTGAATGAAAAGCTCTCTCATGCCTCAAGTGCCGAACGATCGCGTTGCCCAGCGGCCTTGTGAAAAGAGAGGGAAAAGGCGGTGCGCGAGGATCTCAGCCTCTAAGCCCCTCACTTGTTTCAAGTTTATTGTTGTGTCCCTTTCTTTATTGTAACCTTCCCCCACCTCAGGCCGGACATTTGAATTGCTAAAGACTTCCAGGACAATGGCCAAAGAAGCTGGACTATCTATCTATTTATCTATCTATCTATCTATCTATCTATCTATCTATCTATCTATCTCTCTATCTATGTATCTATGTATCTATCTATCCCTCTATCTATCCCTCTATCTATCTCTCTATCTATGTATCTATCTATCCATCATCTCATACACTTGGGGTCACTCATTCCGTCTCGTGTTGATTTTACAGTGGTTGTACCCCCGCTGTCATCGGTATTATGGAGGTTAACCATCAAAAGACAGATTGAACAGAAAATATGACTAGAGAAGAGACAACTCCATAGGCAGGAGGAGAGAATGAAGTTTCTTTGTGCTATCCTTCCATTTCTGTGTAGAAGTATCCTGAACTTTCTCCCCCACATATTGCCCCTGTCTTCACTTCCTTTATCTGCCAGAGATTTGTGACTGGTTAATTCTAAGTGACCATCTCTCCCCCCACCACCCCCTGACAAAGCCTCGTCCTTCAGATGTGGGGAAATGGTATGGAAAATGGGAGGTGTGGGCCAACTCCATGGACCTAATAAATCTTAACTATATTAAGGCTCATTCCTTTGCCTTCTCTCCATGGGCCTTTGTCTTGCTAATACACATTAGGATTTGGCTCACTACACACTTTGAGCCTTTTCTGAGGTGAGACTTTTATAAAGCCACAGATGTGGGGACCTCGACGACCTCTGACCCCCCCCCTTTTTTTAAATACCCATTTTAGTGGGGGGGGGGGGTAGTATAAAAAAAATGCAACAGTGCCAAAATGAAGGAATTTTGTCTTGGAATTCTTGTCCTGAAAAGCTTTCACTGTGAGGAGAAAAGGGGAAAAAAGCCTACAAGAATCCCCTACATAGGATCTGGTTTTCTTCCATCATGAATGGGATCGGCGCCGTAATTTGCATTGGAAAGTAGGGTCGGAGCTTAGCCACACAAATTACCCATTCTATAAAGCACCCAGCCCATCCCCCTCTCTCTGTTTTTCAAATTGTGTAAGGGGTAGGAATTTGAATACGAAAAAAAAAAATATTGACATGTCCTTTAAGGATTGACATGCAGTCCCCTCTGATGATGAGAGGGAGACATGCCAGGCTTGACTGAAATATTGTAATGGAGCCATTTATGTGGAGTTTATATGAGGCGGACATTGGGCTTTCTGATGCTAAGTGCAATGTTGTGGAAACCATGCAAGGGTTGTTTTCTTCCCTGCTCTCTGATGGGATGGAACATATAGAAGTGAATATTTTCAGACTTATTTTATATACTTAAGTATAAACCAAATTTTTCAGCACATTTTTATGAGCTAAAAAAGTCTTCCTCGGCGTATACACGAGTGACGGTCCCACTTCCAAATTATAAGATGCATTTTTTAACCAAAAACTGGGGGAATACTGGGGCATCTTATAATCTGGATAAAGCTTACCGGGGCAGGGCAGTGTGGCGCAGCGGGGTCACAGGACGAAGGGTCACCGATACTGTGGCTCGAGGCTGTTGCAGCGGTGTTGCGGCTCAGGAGGGTCGGCGATACAGGGAGCTAAGGGGTGTCGTAGCGGGCACCATTGAGCTTGCTGGCGTGTGGCAGACCCCATTGAACCTGCCAGCTGGTTGCAGGCTCCGTTGAGCCAGCCGGTGGTTGACGCAATTGACTTCAAGAAAATCACTACGATAGTGGCGCATGCGCAGATTGAGATTGCGGAGAGAGACAAGATCTTAATCTGCACACGCGCCGCTTCCGCGGCCGCATTTTTGAAGTCTATCATGTCAACCGCCTGCCAACTCAACAGAGCCCGCAGCCCGCCAGCAGGTTCAATGGAGCTTGTCGTGACACCCCTGATCCCCCAGTGTCGCCGACCCGTCTGAGCCGTGACATCCCTGAGCCATAAATATTGCTGACCTTCCGTCCTGTGACTCTACTGAGCCGCGAACACCCTCGTCCTCTGAGTCCGCAGCATCGCTGACCCAGCCCGCTGAGCCGCTCTGCCTCCACCACCTTGCCGTCCTGGTGAGTTAATTAATATAAGACACTAGAATTATAAGACGGACCACCATTTGAACATTAAAAATTATTTTTTCCAATTTTCTGTCTCTAAATTTGGGGTGCATCTTATAATCCTAGGCTTATACTCAAGTCAATAAATTTACCCAGTTTTTTGTGGTAAACTTAGGTGCCTCAGCTTATACTCGGGTATATAAGGTAAGTAGCAAAAAAAAATTAATGAAACCGCATAATAATCTGTCAATTTGCTACCACACAAAATAACAACCATCTGCTGAACCTCCACTATAAAGACCCAGGCAGGGGCGGACACACAAATGATGCAACCTGTGCAGCTGCACAGTGGCCCAAGAGGTAAGGCGGCCCATTTACACCTCCAGAGCAGGTGGAATTTTGTATTGTGATGATTTATTAGACTGTAAAGGGCCCATATATTGTTCTTGCACAGAGGCCCTCTTCAGTCTGTGTCCGTCAGTCCACATGGATGTATACCCTACTTGCCAAGTCCTTGCGTGAGGTTACTTTATGTAGTTTTCGGCTTTTGCCAGTGTCGCTGGCAGAGGAGGGGACGCTGCGCTCTCCCACTGCTCGGGTCCGGCCGCTGCTGCTGCTGCTCGGTGGCTCGAGCGGTGGGCCAGATGCCGGGGACTCGAGCAGCGTTCCTCGCCCGTGAGTGAAAAGGGTGGGAATTGATTGTGGGGATTTGAGATTGTCCGTGACGCCACCCACGGTTGTGGTGAGGTTGTGACAACACCGCTGCTCTGGACGGGAATCCCGGGAGCGATGACAGGGAGCAGCCTGGGTGTTAGTTCTCCCCTCCGTGGGTAGGGGGTTGGTTGTCCCGGGGCCTGGTGATGGGGTAGGGATGGATTGCAGGCGGGTTACAGGGCCTGGTGAGGTGCAGGGTCGCGGGGGCAGCGCTGTGCCGCACGGCACGGTGGTACTCACTCAGCCAATGATGCACACAGAGTCCCCGGTAAAACAAACGGCCGGATGGATGGGTCCCACAGACGGCTGCGGTGTTTCTCCTCCCGACAGGTTGATGGTGACTGCCATCCCCTGCACCTGTGTGATGTGACGGTTCCAATGGGTTCCCACCGGTAACCCGCTCCCCAGCTTGAAGGTTGCTGAAGGAGCCCTTTTTGCCCACATGCTCTGGCCCTGGGAACTTTAGCCTTGGCAGTGACTGTGTTTCCCTCTCTCGGTTCGACTGTTGCCTTCTGTCGGGACTTGGCTGCTGGGAAACCCAGGAGGTTCCCTTCGCTAACGGATTTGGCAAATTCACGGCGACTCCTAGCCTTGCCGGGGTCTGTAAGCCCCTGCCGGATGGTGCTGGCTTCTCTTTGCGTACCGGTCCGGTACCGCCGGGCCACCGCCCATCCACGGTCCTTACGGCTAGCTCCAATAGGCCACTCCTGCAGATGGTCACCACCGTCTGCCAACCTTGCTGATCCATCCAGGCCACACACCCGGACTACCTTCTGTCTGCTCAACTGCTACTTCCCTCCTTCCACTTTCACTTCCAAACTCTATCTCTCTTGCTTTTCCCGCCTCCAGGACTGTGAACTCCTCGATGGGTGGTGCCAACCGCCTGGCTCACCCACTGGTGTGGACATCAACCCCTGGAGGAAGGCAACAAGGGTTTTTGTCTGACTTCGGTGTGCCTGACCGGGAGTGTGGGGTGTGTTGGTGTTGTGCTTGTGACGTCCTGGCTTGCCCAGGGCGCCACACCAGTGCCAAGTAGATTTGCTAACAGTTTCTGGGGTCCGGGATGTCTTCTCTTTTTTTTCGGTAGCCTTCTGGATGTTGATATATATGGTTTATAACCAATTTTTGATAGCCTTCTGGATGTTGATATATATGGTTTATACCTAATTTTTGATAGCCTTCTAAATGTTGATATACAGTATATGATTTATAACCAGTTATCAGTAGCCTTCTTGATGTTGATAAATATGAATCGCGTACAAGATTTCTCTCATGCATCCCCCATACTCTGGAATGCTCTACCTCAGCACATCAGGCTCTCACCTACCGTGGAAAGCTTCAAGAGGAACCTCAAGACCCACCTCTTCCAACAAGCCTACAACCTACAATAGTCCTCAGTCCAGTAGACCACTGCGCAACCAGTTCTGTCCTCACCTATTGTACCATCACCCATTCCCTGTAGACTGTGAGCCCTCGCGGGCAGGGTCCTCTCTCTTCCTATACCAGTCTGTTTTGTACTGTTAATGATTGTTATACGTATACCCTCTTTCACTTGTAAAGCGCCATGGAATAAATGGCGCTATAATAATAAATAATAATAATAATTTATAACCAATCAAGTTTGGATTGGTTGAAATTCACTCTATCCAATCTTTGCACTTGACACGCCCAGCTCCAGGGACGGGGGAAACTTGTTACCCAGGCTGGGCTAGTCCGGTGATGTCGCGGCGGCATGGCCCGGTTTCGTGACCCTGGCGGTGTCTTTCAATAATAAAGGGATGATGATTATGATGATGGGAATTAAAAGTAAAGGATTGTGACGCCACCTGTGGTACTGCGGCTATGTGGGTCGCTGCTGTGCTGTGTATTCCCCGGAGCAGATGATGATGGCGCAGCTGAGGTGATATTGCTCCTCACAGGTGGAGCAAGACCCCAGGGCAACCATTGGAGAGTCTATTTTTGGGCAACTGTAGGGCTTCAGGGTACAGGGCCAGGAATATGGACAATAACGGACAAGGACTGCAGTTTCGTTACTTTTCACTTTACTTGGTAACCGGTGAGGAAGTCCATGGAGACTGGTACAGGTGGTGATGATGGTGGTCCGAATAACCTGGAAGCAGTCAAGTGAAGCCTCCCTGGCCAGGTGGGTGTGAGGCCCATCCGCTACGCTCTTTCCTGGTTTTCAGGGCCCCCGCTGTGTTAGCTAGGCCTGAGGCTCTCTCTTCTGTCACTCGTGGTAATTCTCTCACCCGTATGGCAGGCTGTGTGGACCGTCGCAGGTACCGCTTTGCTGACAGCGTCTCCCGGTCCCTAATCTGCGACCTTGCCTTCAGGTGGTCTGTGGGGCCAGGAGACTTGTAATCTTCTTGCCCTCTGGATTTAGCTACCGGGGCTCGAGTACCCGAGCAGCCACGGACTCTGGTGTCTTGTTTGTAGCGTGCCCTTCTGGGGTGACCTGGCTTAGCTCCACTTCTCAGAGTCTTCCTCCTTTTTGCTTCTTTGTCAGACTCCGTTCCCCTAGGCCGAGCTTCTCTCAGCTCCCCGACCTCAGGAAAAACTGGTCTGCTCTCCTCAAACTCCTGGCTCTCTCTCCTCTCTCTCCAATGGTCAACTCCCAACTGTCAATCCTCTAACTCCTTCCCCAGATCAGAGCTTCTGGGAAGCTCCCCAGTACACCAGGTTTAGAGCTCTCTCTGAAGGCCCGGATTAGGAACTGTGTTGAATGTAGGTACTTACTAAGGGACCCCTCGCTTGCTTCCAGGCTTAGTATTAACCCCTCTGTGGGAGCAACACTACTGTGCCAACCAGACCACTGGGGTGCCACACACTCGTTTTCCATCGGAAAGGATGGTGGATGATCCACTCATCACCATAAACAAAATAACACCAGGCTCTCGCCAGTACCCAAAGTTCGCTGCCTCGGAGTGACCTTTGACTCTGCCTTGTCCTTTATACCACACATCCAATCCCTCACCACCTCCTGCCGTCTTCAACTCAAAAATATTTCCAGAATCCGTCCTTTCCTCAACTCGCAATCTACAAAAATGCTAGTGCATGCCCTCATAATCTCCTGCCTCGATTACTGTAACATGCTCGCCCCCTCCAGTCCATCCTTAATTCTGCTGCCCGCCTGATCCACCTATCTCCTCAATACCACCCTGCTTCTCCTCTCTGCAAGTCCCTCCACTGGCTCCCAATCTTCCACCGCATCCAATTCAAACTACTAACACTGACCTACAAAGCTGTGCATAATCTGTCTCCTCCGTATATCTCTGAACTAATCTCTCACTACACTCCAACATGTCACCTCCGGTCCTCCCAAGATCTCCTTCTCTCCTCCTCTCTCATTCGCTCCTCACGCAACCGACTCCAAGACCTCTCCCGAGCATCCCCAGTCTTCTGGAACTCGCTGCCTCAACACGTCAGACTATCTGCTACCCTTGCAAGCTTCAAACGGAACCTGAAAACCCATCTGTTCAGAAATGCCTACAATCTACAATGACCTCACTGCTTCACTATCGTGCGGAGCCGCCGCCCGACCACCGAGCGGGGCTGCCGCCCGACCACCGAGCGGAGCTGCCGCCTGACCAATCTACACCCCACCTACTGACTCCTCCCCAAAATCCTTTAGATTGTAAGCCCGCAAGGGTAGGGCCCTCTTCCCTCTGTACTAGTCTGTCTACTGTAACTTGTGTATATATTCTGTATGTAACCCCTTCTCATGTACAGCACCATGGAATTAATGGTGCTCTATGAATAAATAAATAATAATAATAATAATAGTCTATGCAGAAAACGTCACAACTTGCCCTACTGTTGTCCGATGCTTGGCCTCTTATTCAATGGATCCATGAAAAACGCATTCGGGCACAAAACTAATTCAGATCATTCGGAACATCGTCTGTCTTTCATTAATGAATCTGCCGGGTTTACATTGATAGTCTGATGACCATTATGTATGTATCTGGCAGACGGGGAACCACAATTCTTCCTTAGCTGACATTCCGGAGTGTCAATTAAAGCTCCTGCTGAAGCCCCTCGTATTATGCTAATCCAACCAACAAAGAACAGACCTTGTAGTAATCTGAAGATGGTACTGTGTTGCCAGAGTGCCCGAACAAAGCCATGGCAACAATGCTCTCTGCATTCTCCCAAAATGTTGTCCTTACAGCAAACTGTCCCCCTCATCCTATAATATTGAGTCACCTTATAGATGTTCAGTCCTGTGTGGCAGCTTGTGTAGAGACGTAGTATCAGAGCCTGCAAGTGAAATAAATGGTGAGTAGTATCATTATGTCCACACAAAATTTCCTATATCAGTCCACCCACAACAGAGAACTGCCGACTCTCATTCTTCAGATGGCTATCTTTCTCGATGGAGCAAAAGGAGAGTAAATCGATTCCAGAATTTGAAATCCAACTTCACAGACCATTATCTCCCCCTACATCTAGTGCCTTGGCAGGCTCAGTAGGTCCCCGTACACATTATATAGTCATCTGGATCTGCCAATGTGCATTGGTAACTCAAAACATGAGCAACTGTAGAATTCCTCAGGCACAAATGATTCACGATTGATAACTTCTATCAGGTCAGAGTGTGACCTTAAAAGACAATGCTGACAATCCAACACAATTTTTTCTAAATACATGCTGACAAGTCAGAAGCCACACAATAGAGACCCACAAATCAGATGTGGAGGCCAAAGATATACCATAAAATGAAAACCATTGACAGGTGACGTGAATAATACTGGGTGACTGCAGGAATCTCAGCAACTTTTACAAGTCAAAGTATGACGTCGAGATGACTTGGTTGGAAAATCTCCAAAGCAAAATGTCTGATACATTGCTTAGAACTTACCAAAAGTGGACAGCCGAGTGTATGATTGTCACTTACCTGGAGAAGAAATTACACGAAGACGCAGTATTGGAAGAGGCCAAGCCCACGAAGACAGTATGATGGGGCAATGTCCTGCTGTAAACCTTGTGTCTTGGGGATCAGAAGAATGTGACGCACTAACAAAACATTGTACAGACCAAGTATGCCTCATCATGATAGGGGGTTTCACTAATGGCGGTGCCTTTTCCAGCATGATAAATTCTAGTCAGGAATGGTGGGAGAAACATGACAAAGAGATCAAGGTGATGAATTGCTTCCAAATTTCCCAAATATCAAGCCGATATATTCGGTCATCGGTGGAATTTGTTGGGAAAACAAGTTCGATCCACGGTGGTTGCACTGAGCAACGTTCAGGACTTTAAGGATCTACTGGCAGAAACCACATGACACCTTCAGAGGTTGTGGAGTCCACCCCTTGACGAGTCAGAGAGGGGAACTTACACATCTAAAGGTGGGCTTTAGATTTCACCAGCAGTATCATCTACAGTTGTTCCTGCTGCCGAGGGGTAGCAACCATATTCTGTAAACAATACTGTGAATATAGATAGTAAGCACATACAGTAAGAGCAAGATACGGTTTTTAGAGCCATAGATTGACATGATGAACGCATAAAGGAATATTGGAGAATAAAAAAATGAAATCATGGGTAAATCATTAGCACAGTTCCTCAAGAAGAGGGACACTTGGGAGGTTTCTACATGAATGCTCAACAGATAGACATTAGACATCCTCACAGAATCGGATAGGCTTTCTGTGCCGGCGGTGTGCAAGACTTGACCCAGGCAACTCCCATTCCTAATGCAGTGTGAAATCACCCACTATAACGCCTTTGATGACTCTCCATAATGCAGTCTATTCATCATGGTTTTTGTATTTATTTCATGGGAAATAACTAAGACATCTTCTTCTATTACTCTGCATAGGGTACCCGAGCATCTGAAATGTCTCACAATAGGAAATTTTATGTTCTGCAATATATTATAGGTTGGGTTTACACATATAGATAATACAATAATTCCAAAAATTAAGAAGAAAAAATATTTTTTTCCATCATCTTTATGTGTGTTATTCTGTTAGAAGACTTTATGATCAACCTATTGTCAATAAATTAAGATGGGCAAATGAGCAGATGGTAATAAATTGGTGAAAGAAGATTTTTTTTTTTGTTATGTTTTAAAATAAAGGATTTTTCTCTATGTTTTGTGTTTATTTCTATTTACTGTCCCAATTAGTAATGGAGGGGGGGGCACATAGACCCCTCCCCATTACTAACCTTGGGCTTGATGACAAATGTTATTTTTTGACAAATCACATCTGTAATTAACCCCTTATATTACTCCAATTGCCACCGCACCATGGCATAGGGGATCAGACGGGTAAGAACCAGGATCGGAGCATCTAATGAATGCGCCAATTTTGGGGTGGCTGCTAATTTTAGGCTGGGAAGGGCCAAATAGCCATGGGCCTTCCCAACCTGAGAATAGCAGCTCCCAGCTGTCCAATTTATATTGGCTGCTTATTAAAATTGGGGAGTATCGCACACCGTTTTTTAAATTATTTATTTACAGTTGAAACCAGAAGTTTACATACACTCTCTAAAAAAGACACATCTGCATGTTTTTCTCACCATCTGACATGAAATAAGAATAAACCTTTCCCGTTTTAGGTCAATTAGGAACCAAAATTATTTATATTTTCCAAATGCCATAATAATGAGAGAGAGATAATGTTTTAAGGCATTTTTATTACTTTCTGCAAAGTTAAAAGTTTATATACACTAAGGGGCACTTTGCACACTACGACATCGCAGGTGCGATGTCGGTGGGGTCAAATTGAGAGTGACACACATCTGGCGTCGCACGCGATATCGTAGTGTGTAAAGCCTTTTTGATACGATTAACGAGCACAAAATCGTCATAATCGTATAATCGGTGTAGCGTTGGTCATTTCCATAATTTGGAAATGACCGATGTTATGATGTTGTTCCTCGTTCCAGCGGTATCACACATCGCTTTGTGTGAAGCCGCAGGAGCGAGGAACATCTCCTACCTGCGTCCTGCGGCTCACGCCAGCTATGCGGAAGGAAAGAGGTGGGCGGGATGTTTACGTCCCGCTCATCTCTGCCCCTCCGCTTCTATTGGCCGCCTGCCGTGTGACGTCGCTATGACGCCGCCAACGCGACGTCGTAGGGCAGGTGAGTGCATGTGAAGCTGGCGTAGCGATAATGTTCGCTACGCCAACTATCACCATGATATTGCAGCTGCGACGGGGCGGGGACTATCGCGCTCGGCATCGCAAGCATCGGCTTGCGATGTCGTAGGGTGCAAAGTACCAAAGTGCCCCTAAGAGTACTATGCCTATAAATAATATGTGACAGCCCATATGATGATGTTGTGTCTTTGGAAGCTTCTGATAGGTTTATTGGCAACATCTGAGTTAATTAGAGACACACCTGTGGATGTATTTTAATGCACAGCTGAAACACACAGCTTCTTTGTGTAGCATAATGGGAAAGTCAAAAGAAATCAGACAAGTTCTCAGGAAGAGTATTGTGTACTTGCACAAGTCTGATTCATCCTTGGGTGCAATTTCCAGATACCTGAAGGTGCTTCATTCATCTGTACAAACAATTATACGCAAGTATAAACAAGATGGGAATGTCCAGCCATCATACCGCTCAGGAAGGAAATGAGTTCTGGTAAGATTGTGTCATTATCCACAGTGAAACAAGTACTGTATTGACATTGGCTGAAAGGCCACTGTGCCAGGAAGAAGCCATTAGCCAAAAAGAACCATAAAAAGCCAAATTAATGTTTGCAAATGCACATAGAAACTTAGGCCTTAATTTTTGGAGACATGTCTTGTGGTGTCATAAAATGAAAATTGAACTGTTTGGCCATAATTAGAATTGTTACATTTGCATGAAAAAAGGGAAAAGCTTTGAAGCCTAAGATCACCATCCCAACTGGGAAATACGGGAGTGGCAGCATCATGTTGTGGGGTTGTTTTGCTGCAAGAGGGACTGGTGCACTTCATAAAATAGATGGCATCATGAGGAAAAAAGATTATGTGGCAATACTGAACCAACATCTCAAGAAATCAGCCATGAACTTAATGCTTGGATGAAAATGGGCTTTCCAAATGGACAATAACCAGAAGTATACTGCTAAACTAGTTACAAGTGGCTTAAGAATAATAATAAAGTCAATGTTTTGGAGTGGCCATCACAAAACCCTGCTCTCAATGCTATTGAAAATTTTTGGGTAAAGCTGAAAAGGCTGGTGCGAGCAAGGTAACCTACAAACATGGCTCAGTTACACCAGTTCTGTCTCGAGAAATGGGCCCAAATTCCTACAAACTATTGTGAGAAGCTTGTGGAAAGATATCCAAAACATTTCACCCAAGCCATACAGTTTAAGGGTAATGATAACAAATGCTAATGAAATGTATGGAAACTTTTGATTTTGCAGAAAGTAATAAAAATGCCTTAAAACATTCTCTCTCTCTCCCTCTCTCTTGTGGTTTTCAATGAAGAGTGTGCAAATTGCCTCTTCAGAGAGGAAGAGGACTTGAACTCTCATGCCACCTATAGGAACTATCAATCTAAAACTCAATATAGACCCTTTCACGAGCCTTGCAAGATAACTTAGTATAAAACTAAACCAAAATCTATATTTGCAGACATGTGTTTCAGGGTGTTGCCCCTCCTCAGTGCAAAGCATGAGATCTGATTTGGCTGTAAAGATGAAAAGCCACTCACCCACAGGCAGCAATTTCAGGAATGTATTTTTGTGGTCAGTGCCGAGCAGTGTACTGGGTGGCCAGGTATGAGGCCTTTCATGGAGATTTAGGAAGTACTGTTTTTTTAAGGAGTCATAGACAGGTTTTCATTGTCGATGATGCCCACCTAAATTTGGTACTCTCTCACTAAGGGCCCTGTAGGATTTGCTTTTATACTATGAATCACATCATGTGACTGTAGTTATGCAATATTTCGTATCTTTTAATGTCTGACTGCATCAGATTATCATTCTCGAAAGCCTGTATTGATGAAATGATGAAACTGAACATAAATATTGGCACTGTAATGCCATGAAAGAGGATTAATGTCAAACAAGTCTCCGTATTCGCCAGCATGGTCTTAGCATTGGTGGTAAGAGCATATAGTTTAGAGCTTATAGTAATTGTAAAGCTCTCCAACTCTCTGTAATTACCAAGTGGCCTCTTCTAGATACTTACAGACTGTACAGCCTCCTGATGTGAGAGCCTGCTTTAATTTTCCCTATATCATGGTAATGCGGGAGCTGGTGCATTCTGCCATGGATCGTGAGATACTGCAGTAAGTCACATTCTAGGTTGCCTGCAGACGATCAGATAGCAGTAAATGTCAAGGTTCCCTAACTGCACTAGAAATTCTGTCTGCGCCTAATGACCCCCTCAGCACGACTCCCCGAAGAGCATGTTCTACATCAGCCATACACATCAAGAGGCACCACTGATCCCTATCTGGCGCTGCTAAGCCCTGGAGTAGCAGACCTCTACAGCATGTTCTGAGACAATTCCATCAAAGAACAATGCTCCGAAGACAGCCGAGTTGTGATCTGCATAATTATATGCCATTAGTATTTGGCTCATGTTATTGAGCTCTGACATCAAAGGACAGCAGGGTGTCATAAACTCTGCTGCAAGAAGATACGAGCATACTAGTCATATCATATGGAAAACAACTGATCCTATATGTAAGAGTTATTGAGGAGAAAACATAACGTTAAAGAGTGGTTGGTAATAAGATCACTCTCCGGGAACAGCGACACCGACATCAATGCAATGGCGTCGTTGCAAGTGGCAAGCATCCATTGTTTTTATTTTAATTGGACCCCTGAAATGATTAAAGTGGGGTTCAGTAGTGGACAACCCCTTTTACTCTTGCCACAAACCAAGGAGCGAGGACTACAAAGCAGCTGTTTGTCTTGTTCAATACTTTCAGTCATGTTGCGAGGTTTTCTAATGGGCCAGATATTGACTTACAGGGAGCTACCTCCAAAAGTGGCATGAGATAGTTCTCTTTTCTTTCAGGAGTGGCTACTTTGCATATTTTTTTATTTTCCATGGATCATTTTTCAGTAAGATTCCTTAAGTAGCACCAATGCCCAAAGGTACTTTGATGGTTGCTTTGACAGCCAACCTGCCCTTCATCTATAGGGAGCAAGCACCCTCAACAAGAGATAGGTGTCTGGTCTGGCTAATATCCCTGGTCATGTTGCAAGACTAAGGGTAAGACTTTGACTAGTGGAGTGTCTACCTCCTAAAAGTGCTATTATCGAGAAAGTTTTCTTATCTTCTGCAAGACAGCAACTTTGCATATTTTTGTTCCCTTAGAGCATTTCCAATAAGACTCTATGGTCTTTGTTCTCTTGGAGCTTTTGCAACAAGACTCCATCAACTTTGTTCTCTTGAAGTATTTCCAATAAGACTCCATCATTTTTGTTCTCTTGGAGCATTTCTAATAAGACTCCATCATTTTTGTTCTCTTGGAGCATTTCCAATAAGACTACATAGTCTTTATTCTTTTGGAGCATTTCCAATAAGACTCCATAGTCTTTATTCTCTTGGAGCATTTCCAATAAGACTCCATAGTCTTTATTCTCTTGGAGCATTTCCAATAAGACGCCACAGTCTTTATTCTCTTGGAGCATTTCCATTAAGACTCCATCATCTTTGTTCTCTTGGAGTATTTCCATTAAGACTCCATCATCTTTGTTCTCTTGGAGCATTTCCATTAAGACTCCATCATCTTTGTTCTCTTGGAGCATTTCCAATAAGACTCCATCATCTTTGTTCTCTTTTGAGCATTTCCAATAAGACTACATTGTCTTTGTTCTATTAGAGCATTTCCAATAAGACTACATTGTCTTTGTTCTCTTGGTGCATTTCCAAGAAGACTACATTATCTTTGTTCTATTAGAGCATTTCCAGTAAGACTCCATCCTCTTTGTTCTCTTGGAGCATTTCCAATAAGAATCCATCGTCTTTCTTCCCTCTGAGCTCTCCCAATAAAACTCCATTGTCTTATCAAGGACAACTAGTTCCCTGCCCCACCAAACTGCTTAAGGGCATCAACCTGTGCACTGATGAAGGGCAAGAACCCCAAAACATCTGTCTGTAGATGAGAGTGTAGTATGTCTAAAATCCCTAGACATGTTGCAAGACAATGATTTACAGGGGAAAAACTTCTTGGATGGGAGCATCAATGTTTCAATATCAGCAAATCTTACCCCTATTCCATATCATTAAGACATTTGACTGTGAGGCCTATCAAATGGTAAAATCCCAGTGTCTAATGGTAACATCTAGGTTTTAACACCAGACTTAGCATCACTGTTCGCTTCCGCACCGTAGGTGATTGGTGTAAATGATAATGTTAACACATGCCTTCCAGGACACGTGCACCATCAGCAGTGTCATTAATGATGCTGAAGTGACCAGTGCCAGAGAATCACTTTAAGGTGATTTCATTGTAGCCTGTTGGTTACAGATACCACTAATTAGGTCTCTGTCAACAGGCACCCATCATTCACAGGCTAGAGTGGCGTCCGCTTTACAGCTATCCATCACTTATAAGCTTCCATGTTTAAAAAAACCCCTACAAAATGCTGTATATAACTCATACACTTAGACTCCCACTGTGGAATTGCATTTTGGTACACTATTCCATCCCTATTATTTGTTGTCTACCAATATATCACTATGCCTAAACAGGAAATGTAATGTGGACAAGGACTAATGTCTTTGTTGGGCGTTTGGACTCCATAATACAGTTAAGGCCCCGTCACACTAAGCAACATCGCTAGCAACATCGCTGCTAACGAACAACTTTTGTGACGTTGCTAGCGATGTTGCTGTGTGTGACATCCAGCAACAACCCGGCCCCTGCTGTGAGGTAGTTGGTTGTTGCTGAATGTCCTGGGCCATTTTTTAGTTGTTGCTGTCCCGCTGTGCAGCACAGATCGCTGTGTGTGACAGCGAGACAGCAACAACTAAATGTGCAGGCAGCAGGAGCCGGCTTCTGCGGAGGCTGGTAACCACAGTAATCATCGGGTAACCAAGAAGCCCTGTCCTTGGTTACCCGATATTTACCTTTGTTACCAGCCTCCGCCGCTCTCACTGTCAGTGCCGGCTCCTGCTCTGTGCACATGTAGCTGCAGGACACATCGGGTTAATTAACCCGATGTATGCTGTAGCTAGGAGAGCAGGGAGCCAGCACTAAGCATTGTGCGCTGCTCCCTGCTCTGTGCACATTTAGCTGCAGTACACATCGGGTAATTAACCCGATGTGTGCTGTAACTAGGAGAGCAGGGAGCCAGCGCTCAGTGTGCGCTGCTCCCTGTTCTCTGCACGTGTAGCTCTGTGCGCTGGTAACCAAGGTAAATATCGGGTTGGTTACCCGATATTTACCTTAGTTACCAAGCGCAGCATCTTCCACGCGGCGCTGGGGGCTGGTCACTGGTTGCTGGTGAGCTCACCAGCAACTCATGTAGCGACGCTCCAGCGATCCCTGCCAGGTCAGGTTGCTGGTGGGATCGCTGGAGCGTCGCAGTGTGACATATCACCAGCAACCTCCTAGCAACTTACCAGCGATCCCTATCGTTGTTGGGATCGCTGGTAAGTTGCTTAGTGTGACTGGACCTTTAGGTCCAGAAATATTTGTACAGTGACACAATTTTCGCGAGTTGGGCTCTGCATGCCACCACATTGGATTTGAAATGAAACCTCTACAACAGAATTCAAGTGCAGATTGTAACGTTTAATTTGAAGGTTTGAACAAAAATATCTGATAGAAATTTTAGGAATTGTACACATTTCTTTACAAACACTCCACATTTTAGGAGGTCAAAAGTAATTGGACAAATAAACCAAACCCAAACAAAATATTTTTATTTTCAATATTTTGTTACGAATCCTTTGGAGGCAATCACTGCCTTAAGTCTGGAACCCATGGACATCACCAAACGCTGGGTTTCCTCCTTCTTAATGCTTTGCCAGGCCTTTACAGCCGCAGCCTTCAGGTCTTGCTTGTTTGTGGGTCTTTCCGTCTTAAGTCTGGATTTGAGCAAGTGAAATGCATGCTCAATTGGGTTAAGATCTGGTGATTGACTTGGCCATTGCAGAATGTTCCACTTTTTTGCACTCATGAACTCCTGGGTAGCTTTGGCTGTATGCTTGGGGTCATTGTCCATCTGTACTATGAAGCGCCGTCCGATCAACTTTGCACCATTTGGCTGAATCTGGGCTGAAAGTATATCCCGGTACTCTTCAGAATTCATCCGGCTACTCTTGTCTGCTGTTATGTCATCAATAAACACAAGTGACCCAGTGCCATTGAAAGCCATGCATGCCCATGCCATCACGTTGCCTCCACCATGTTTTACAGAGGATGTGGTGTGCCTTGGATCATGTGCCGTTCCCTTTCTTCGTACAGGTTGATCTTTGTCTCATCTGTCCATAGAATACTTTTCCAGAACTGAGCTGGCTTCATGAGGTGTTTTTCAGCAAATTTAACTCTGGCCTGTCTATTTTTGGAATTGATGAATGGTTTGCATCTAGATGTGAACCCTTTGTATTTACTTTCATGGAGTCTTCTCTTTACTGTTGACTTAGAGACAGATACACCTACTTCACTGAGAGTGTTCTGGACTTCAGTTGATGTTGTGAACGGGTTCTTCTTCACCAAAGAAAGTATGCGGTGATCATCCACCACTGTTGTCATCCGTGGACGCCCAGGCCTTTTTGAGTTCCCAAGCTCACCAGTCAATTCCTTTTTTCTCAGAATGTACCCGACTGTTGATTTTGCTACTCCAAGCATGTCTGCTATCTCTCTGATGGATTTTTTTCTTTTTTTTCAGCCTCAGGATGTTCTGCTTCACCTCAATTGAGAGTTCCTTAGACCGCATGTTGTCTGGTCACAGCAACAGCTTCCAAATGCAAAACCACAGACCTGTAATCAACCCCAGACCTTTTAACTACTTCATTGATTACAGGTTAACGAGGGAGACGCCTTCAGAGTTAATTGCAGCCCTTAGAGTCCCTTGTCCAATTACTTTTGGTCCCTTGAAAAAGAGGAGGCTATGCATTACAGAGCTATGATTCCTAAACTCTTTCTCCGATTTGGATGTGAAAACTCTCATATTGCAGCTGGGAGTGTGCACTTTCAGCCCATATTATATATATAATTGTATTTCTGAACATGTTTTTGTAAACAGCTAAAATAACAAAACTTGTGTCACTGTCCAAATATTTATGGGCCTGACTGTATATCAGTTCAATAAAGTTGCCAGAAAAGGTTGTCAAATCAAGGAACATCTCATTGGAAATGAAGACATGGCTCGTACATAGTTTGATCTTTTCTGTGTTGCCATACAGATGCGAAACCTGGATGACAAAGAAACAAGACAGAAGAAGAACCAACGCCTTTCAAATGGGGTGTTGGAGAAGGATGTTATCAATACCATGGATTGTAAGAAGAACAAACAAATCAATTTTTGAACAAATCAAACCAAACATGTAACTCGAAGCAAGAATCACCAAGCTATGACTTGCCTACTTTGGTCACATCATACGAAGAGAGCAATCAGTGGTGAAGGACATCATGGTCAGAAGAAAAGAAGGAACATGGTAAAGAGGAAGACCACCAACCCCATGGCTTGATACAATCGAGATAACAGTGGAGAAGACCCTGGTGGACCTATCTAGGCGGCACAAGATCGATCTTCCTACAGTGAGTTCATCCATCGAGATCAATGTAAAGACCCTTAAAAAACTATATATATATATATATATATATATATATATATATATATATATATACAGTGCCTACAAGTAGTATTCAACCCCCTGCAGATTTAGCAGGTTTACACATTCGGAATTAACTTGGCATTGTGACATTTGGACTGTAGATCAGCCTGGAAGTGTGAAATGCACTGCAGCAAAAAAGAATGTTATTTCTTTTTTTTTTTTTAAATTGTGAAAAGTTTATTCAGAGGGTCATTTATTATTCAACCCCTCCAACCACCAGAATTCTGTTTGGTTCCCCTAAAGTATTAAGAAGTATTTCAGGCACAAAGAACAATGAGCTTCACATGTTTGGATTAATTATCTCTTTTTCCAGCCTTTTCTGACTAATTAAGACCCTCCCCAAACTTGTGAACAGCACTCATACTTGGTCAACATGGGAAAGACAAAGGAGCATTCCAAGGCCATCAGAGACAAGATCGGGGAGGGTCACAAGGCTGGCAAGGTGTACAAAATCCTTTGCAAGGAGTTGGGCCTACCTGTCTGCACTGTTGGGAGCATCATCCGGAAGTGGAAGACTTATGGAACTACCGTTAGCCTTCCACGGCCTGGACAGCCTTTGAAAGTTTCCACCCGTGCCGAGGCCAGGCTTATCCGAAGAGTCAAGGCTAACCCAAGGACAACAAGGAAGGAGCTCCGGGAAGATCTCATGGCAGTGGGGACATTGGTTTCAGTCAAGTAACGTACTCCACCGCAATGGTGTCCGTTCCAGACGAGCCCGTAAGGTACCTTTACTTTCAAAGCGTCATGTCAAGGCTCGTCTACAGTTTGCTTATGATCACTTAAAGGACTCTGAGACAGACTGGTTCAAGGTTCTCTGGTCTGATGAGACCAAGATCGAGATCTTTGGTGCCAACAACACATGTGACGTTTGGAGACTGGATGGCATTGCATACGACCCCAAGAATACCATCCCTACAGTCAAGCATGGTGGTGGCAGCATCATGCTGTGGGGCTGTTTCTCAGCCAAGGGGCCTGGCCATCTGGTCCGCATCCATGGGAAGAAGGATAGCATGGCCTACCTGGAGATTTTGGCCAAGAACCTCCGCTCCTCCATCAAGGATCTGAAGATGGGTCGTCATTTCATCTTCCAACAAGACAACGACCCAAAGCACACAGCCAAGAAAACCAAGGTCTGGTTCAAGAGGGAAAAAATCAAGGTGTTGCAGTGGCCTAATCAGTCTCCTGACCTTAACCCAATTGAAAACTTGTGGAAGGAGCTCAAGATTAAAGTCCACATGAGACACCCAAAGAACTTAGATAACTTGGAGAAGATCTGCATGGAGGAGTCGGCCAAGATAACTCCAGAGACCTGTGCCGGCCTGATCAGGTCTTATAAAAGACGATTATTAGCTGTAATTGCAAACAAGGGTTATTCCACAAAATATTAAACCTAGGGGTTGAATAATAATTGACCCACACTTTTATGTTGAAAATTTATTAAAATTTAACTGAGCAACATAACTTGTTGGTTTGTAAGATTTATGCATCTGTTAATAAATCCTGCTCTTGTTTGAAGTTTGCAGGCTCTAACTTATTTGCATCTTATCAAACCTGCTAAATCTGCAGGGGGTTGAAGACTACTTGTAGGCACTGTTATATATATATATATATATATATATATATATATATATATATATATATATATATATATAATATACACACACACACACACACACAGTATATTACAAAAGTGATTACACCCATCACATTTTTTTCATATATTTTATTACATCTTTTCATGTGAGAACACTGAGGATCTGACACCTTGATACAATGTAAAGTAGTCATTGTACAGCTTGTATAACAGTGTAAATTTGGTGCCCTCTAAATAACCCAACACACAGCCATTAATGTCTAGACCACTGGCAAAAAAGTGAGTACACCCCTAAGTGAAACTGGCCAAATTGTGCTTAATTATCCATTTTCCCTCCCCGATGTCATGTGACTCATTAGTGTTACAAGGCCTCAGGTATGAATGGGGAGCATTGGGTGTTACATTTGGTGTTAACACTCACACACTCTCTCTCATACTGGTCACTGAAAGTTCAACATGGCACCTCATGGCAAAGAATTTTCTGAGGATCTGAAAAAAGGAATTGTTGCTTTACATAAAGATGGCCGAGGCTATAAGAAGAATGCCAACAATCTAAAACTGAGCTGCAGCATGGTGGCCAAGACCATACCGTGGTTCAACAAGACAGGCTCCAATCAGGACCGGCCTTGCCATGGTCAACCAAACAGGTTTAGTGCACATGATCAATGTCATATTCAGAGGTCATCTTTTTCAAAATAGATGTATGAGTGCTTGCCAGCATTGCTGCAGAGGTTACAGAGGTTGGGAGTCCATCTGTCAGTGTTTAGACCATACACTGCACACTGCATCAGATTGGCCTGCTTGGCTGTGATCCCAGAAGGAAGCCTCTTTGAAAGATGATGGACAAGAAAGCATGCAAACAGTTTACTGAAGACAAGCAGAATATGGACATGGATTACTGGAACCATGTCCTGTGGTCTGATGAGACCAAGATAAGCTTATGCGTTTCACATGGTGTCAAGCCTGTGTGGCTCCAATCAGGTGAGGAGGACAAAGACAAGTGTGTCCTGCCTACAGTCAGGCATGGTGCTAGGAGTGTCATGGTTTGGGGCTGCTTTAGCTGCCGGCTGCGGAGAGCTACAGTTGATGGAGAGAACCATGAATGTCATCATATACTGTGACTTATTGAAGCAGAGCATGATCCCCTCCCTTCATATTCCAACATGATAATGACCCCAAACACCCGAGACGACTACTGCCTTGCTAAAGAAAGTGAGGGTAAAGTTGATGGAGTGGCCAAGCGTCTCCACACCTAAACCCTATTGAGCATCTAAGGAGTATCCTCAAACGGAAGGTGGAGGAGCGTCAGGTCTCTAACATCCACCAGCTCCATGATGTCGTCATGGTGGATAGAAGAGGATCCAGTGGCTCCTGTGAACTTCATGGCCAAGAGAGTTAATGCAGTGCATGAAAATAATGGTGGCCACACAAAATATTGACACCTTGGGTACAATTTAGGCTATGTGCGCACTAGGCGTTTTTGCCGCGTTTTTAGCGGCGTTTTTTACCGCGTTTTTGTGCTGAAAACGCAGTGACATTGCTTCCCCAGCAATGTCAATGGGTTTTCAGAAGTGCTGTCCTCACACAGCGTTTTTTTTTAGCTGCATTTTTGTGGTGACCACAAAAACGCAGCATGTCAATTATTTCTGCGTTTTCCACTGCGTTTTTCACTCATTGAATTCAATGAGATGTTAAAAACGCAATGAATAACGCATATAGCCGCGTTTCTATGACTAAAAACGCAGCTATAAACGCAAGGGGTGGGTACTACAGTGACGTGTACAGGAAGAGGATTCCTTCTGTTGGTAAACACAGAAGCAGGAATCCTCCCGGTACCGTCACCGCTGCCTCCACCTCCCGTCCTGTGCATGTCAGCTCCGTGCGGCGCCATGTCTGGGCGGGAGGTGGAGGCAGCGGCGAAAACCAAAGTGAACAGTAGAAAAAAAAAAATGTCATATACTCACCTGTCCGCAGGGTCCCGGTGCCATGCCCGCTCCCATCTCCTCCCGGTCCCGCCGCTCTGGCTGTGTGCAGTCTCCCCGGCCGGCAGGACCTTGCTTGCAGGACCTGGCGCTGATCACCTGATGCAGTCACCTGACGCATCAGCTGATCGCGGTGTCGCCGGCTTTTTCCTGCCCGGCCGGCTATCAGCTGATCCTGCCGTCAGGGGACTTCATCAGCTGGATCAGCTGATTACCGGCAGCTCCTCCTGCTGCGGTCGGACGGGATCAGACTCCTGTCCAATCGATCGCTCCAGGAGCTGCCGGTAATCACCACAGCACATAAGTGAGTATTATTTTTTTTTTTTTTCTACTGATGCATCAGCTGATTGTATAATCGGCTTTTATGCAATCAGCTGATGTGTGATGTGATTCAGGCACTTGAACCTGACACATCATCTGATCACTTTGCCTTCCAGCAAACCGATCAGATGATATTGGATCCTGATTGGACGGCGCGGGACCCTGACCCAGGATTACTGCGGAGGGGGGTTTATTTCAATAAAGATGGAGTCACTAATTGTGTTGTGTTTTATTTCTAATAAAAATATTTTTCTGTGTGTTGTGTTTTTTTTTTTATCATTACTAGAAATTCATGGTGGCCATGTCTAATATTGGCGTGACACCATGAATTTCGGGCTTAGGGCTAGCTGATAATATACAGCTAGCCCTAACTCCATTATTACCTAGCTAGCCACCCGGCATCAGGGCAGCTAGAAGAGTTGGATACAGCGCCAGAAGATGGCGCTTCTATGAAAGCGCCATTTTCTGGGGTGGCTGCGGACTGCAATTCGCAGTGGGGGTGCCCAGAAAGCATGGGCACCCTGCACTGTGGATTCCAATCCCCAGCTGCCTAGTTGTACCCGGCTGGACTCAAAAATTAGGCGAAGCCCACGTCATTTTTTTTTTTTAATTATTTCATGAAATAATTAAAAAAAAAGGGCTTCTCTATATTTTTGGTTCCCAGCCGGGTACAAATAGGCAGCTGGGGGTTGGGGGCAGCCCGTATCTGCCTGCTGTACCCGGCTAGCATACAAAAATATGGCGAAGCCCATGTCATTTTTTTTTCTTTTTGGGCAAAAAACTGCATACAGTCCTGGATGGAGGCTGCTGAGCCTTGTAGTTCTGCAGCTTCTGTCTGCTCTCCTGCATACACTAGTGAATGGAGGATGCTGAGACTTGTAGTTCTGCAGCTGCTGCCTGCTCTCCTGCATACACTAGTGAATGGAGGATGCTGAGACTTGTAGTTCTGCAGCTGCTGTCTGCTCTCCTGCATACACTAGTGAATGGAGGATGCTGAGACTTGTAGTTCTGCAGCTGCTGCCTGCTCTCCTGCATACACTAGTGAATGGAGGATGCTGAGACTTGTAGTTCTACAGCTGCTGTCTGCTCTCCTGCATACACTAGTGAATGGAGGATGCTGAGACTTGTAGTTCTGCAGCTGCTGTCTGCTCTCCTGCATACAATGAACATTTTGAAGAAGGAAATGACATCAGACCTTTTTTTTTTTTTTTTTTTCATCAACAATCTTTAATGGCATTGTGCACTGATTAAAAACGCAGTGAGCAAAAACGCAGCAAAAAACGCACCAAATCGCGGCAAAAACGCATGCGTTTTTGCCGCGTTTTTTTAGCCGCGGGTGCGTTTTTTAGACAAAAACGCACATAAAAACGCAGCGTGAAAAAAACGCCTAGTGCGCACATAGCCTTATGTGAGGGGTGTACTGATGTTTGTGGTATATTTTATATACAGTGCCTACAAGTAGTATTCAACCCCCTGCAGATTTAGCAGGTTTGATAAGATGCAAATAAGGCTAGGTTCGCACACTGCGTCTTTTTGACGCTGCGTTTTTGTGCGTTTTTGGCCGTTAAAAATGCACAAAAACGCACCTGCGTCGAAAAAACGCATCAAAAAACGCATGCGTTTTTGCCGCGATTTGGTGCGTTTTTGGCTGCGTTTTGCTGCGTTTTTGATCTCTGCGTTTTGCTGCGTTTTTTAAATGCATTGCATGGGTGGAAAACGCAGAAAAACGCAAGAAAGAACTGACATGTCCATTTTTTTTTTTTAACTCAAAGACGCAGGTAAAAAAAACAGATGTGTGCGGACAGCAAAAATGAAAACTCATAGACTTTGCTGGGGAAGCAAAGTCCTGCAGTTTTGAGGCCAAAAACGCACCCGAAAAACGCGCAAAAACGTCGCGAAAAACGCACTGTGCGCACATAAGCTAAGATAGAGCCTGCAAACTTCAAACAAGAGCAGGATTTATTAACAGATGCATAAATCTTACAAACCAACAAGTTATGTTGCTCAGTTAAATTTTAATAAATTTTCAACATAAAAGTGTGGGTCAATTATTATTCAACCCCTAGGTTTGATATTTTGTGGAATAACCCTTGTTTGCAATTACAGCTAATAATCGTCTTTTATAAGACCTGATCAGGCCGGCACAGGTCTCTGGAGTTATCTTGGCCCACTCCTCCATGCAGATCTTCTCCAAGTTATCTAGGTTCTTTGGGTGTCTCATGTGGACTTTAATCTTGAGCTCCTTCCACAAGTTTTCAATTGGGTTAAGGTCAGGAGACTGACTAGGCCACTGCAACACCTTGATTTTTTCCCTCTTGAACCAGGCCTTGGTTTTCTTGGCTGTGTGCTTTGGGTCGTTGTCTTGTTGGAAGATGAAATGACGACCCATCTTAAGATCCTTGATGGAGGAGCGGAGGTTCTTGGCCAAAATCTCCAGGTAGGCCGTGCTATCCATCTTCCCATGGATGCGGACCAGATGGCCAGGCCCCTTGGCTGAGAAACAGCCCCACAGCATGATGCTGCCACCACCATGCTTGACTGTAGGGATGGTATTCTTGGGGTCGTATGCAGTGCCATCCAGTCTCCAAACGTCACGTGTGTGGTTGGCACCAAAGATCTCGATCTTGGTCTCATCAGACCAGAGAACCTTGAACCAGTCTGTCTCAGAGTCCTCCAAGTGATCATGAGCAAACTGTAGACGAGCCTTGACATGACGCTTTGAAAGTAAAGGTACCTTCCGGGTTCGTCTGGAACGGAGACCATTGCGGTGGAGTACATTACTTATGGTATTGACTGAAACCAATGTCCCCACTGCCATGAGATCTTCCCGGAGCTCCTTCCTTGTTGTCCTTGGGTTAGCCTTGACTCTTCGGACAAGCCTGGCCTCGGCACTGGTGGAAACTTTCAAAGGCTGTCCAGGCTGTGGAAGGCTAACAGTAGTTCCATAAGTCTTCCACTTCCGGATGATGCTCCCAACAGTAGAGACAGGTAGGCCCAACTCCTTGGAAAGGGTTTTGTACCCCTTGCCAGCCTTGTGACCCTCCCCGATCTTGTCTCTGATGGCCTTGGAATGCTCCTTTGTCTTTCCCATGTTGACCAAGTATGAGTGCTGTTCACAAGTTTGGGGAGGGTCTTAATTAGTCAGAAAAGGCTGGAAAAAGAGATAATTAATCCAAACATGTGAAAGCTCATTGTTCTTTGTGCCTGAAATACTTATTAATACTTTAGGGCAGGGGTGGGGAACCTTTTTACTGCCGGGGGCCATTTGGAATTTCCTACTAACCTTTGGGGGCCGCACAACATTATCAACCTGAAAAATAACCCTGCTATATTTGGTCAAACGATTAATTAACTCACCCCTATTGTGGTGGCCGGAGCTGCTTCTCTTTGGTACGATTGTGATGTTCGGTGATATTGATCATCTTGTTTCTCACAGCTGCTTTTCCAGGTTTGTCTCTGTCTGGAGATGCTGGGGGCATACACATCACAGGAGGGGCCGGGGCGCATAAATTACAGGAGACACTGGGAGTACACATCACAGGAGGGGCTGGGGCATATACATCACAGGAGGGGATGGGGCATATACATCACAGGAGGGGCTGGGGCATATACATCACAGGAGGGGCTGGGGCATATACATCAGTAGGGGGCATGGACAGCCCTGGCGGTGGCACAGGCATTACTGGGGACACGCACAGCACTGGGTGGCAGCACGCACTGCACTGGGTGGCAGCACGGACTGCACTGGGTGGCAGCACGGACTGCACTGGGTGGCAGCACGAGGGAGACAGACAGGTCTGGGGGAACATAGACATCAACAGGAGAGCACGGACTGGGGAGCATAGAAAGCAGTGGGAGGGTACAGACAGCAGTAGCGAGTTAAGAGCACTGAGGGGTGGCACACAGCACTGGGGAGCATGGACAGCATAAGGGGGGCACAGACAGCACTCACCGTGGCATGGACAGCACTGGTGGCAGCATGGACAGCATTAGGTGGTGCGGACAGCACTGGTGGGGGGGCATAGACATCACCCAGGGGGTACAGACAGCACTAGGGGGGGCACGGACAGCAGTGAGGGGTTACACCGCGCTGAGGGGGTACACAGCACTGTGGTGTACACAGCATTAGGGGGTACACACAGCACTAGGGGGTACACACAGCACCTGGGGGTACACACTGTACTAGGAGGTACACAGCACGAGGGGGTACACACAGCACGAGGGGGTACACACAGCACGAGGGGGTACACACAGCACGAGGGGGTACACACAGCACTAGGGGGTACACAGCACGAGGGGGTACACAGCACGAGGGGGTACACACAGCATTAAGGGGTACACAGCACAAGGGAGTACACAGCACAAGGGAGTACACACGGCATTAAGGGGTACACACAGCATTAGGGGGTACACACAGCATTAGGGGGTACACACAGCATTAGGGAATACTCACTGTACTAGGGGGTACACACTGCACTAGGGGGTACACACTGCACTAGGGGGTACACACTGCACTAGGGGGTACACACAGCATTGGGGGGTACATACAGCACGAGGGGGTACACACAGCACTAGGGGGTACATACAGCACTGGGGGATACACACTGTACTAGGAGGTACACAGCACGAGGGGGTATACACAGCACGAGGGGGTATACACAGCACGAGGGGGTATACACAGCACGAGGGGGTACACACAGCACGAGGGGGTACACAGCACGAGGGGGTACACACAGCATTAAGGGGTACACACAGCATTAAGGGGTACACACAGCATTAGGGGGTACTCACTGTACTAGGGGGTACTCACTGTACTAGGGGGTACACACTGCACTAGGGGGTACATACAGCATTGGGGGGTACATACAGCACGAGGGGGTACACACAGCATTGGGGGGTACACACAGTACGAGGGGGTACACACCACTGAGCGGGGAGGGGCAGCGATGGGTTGAGTACTCGCAGTGAGGGGGAGGGAGAGTCACACACACACAGCACAGTTTCGGGAGGCTGGTAAACCTGCTGCAGCTCTTCTGTGTGACTTTATCGCAGCGTGCTGCTTACCCGCCCACCAGAGCACACAGGCCGGGGATAAGCCTAGAATGTATGGGCTGCAGTCAGGTCCTGGAAGTCAGGATCTGGAGAGAGCCCATACATTCTAGCATCTACCCACAGGGCATCAGGCAGTGGGATTTAAAGGGCCGGCAGCCGGGAAAAGTGCGGCTGCCACCAAAGCACAATGGTCCCCGGGAATGTGCCCGGGGGCCGCATAAAATGTCGTCACGGGCCGTATACGGCCCGCGGGCCGGAGGTTCCCCACCCCTGCTTTAGGGGAACCAAACAGAATTCTTGTGGTTTGAGGGGTTGAATAATAAATGACCCTCTGAATAAACTTTTCACAATTTAAAAAAAAAAATAAAAAAATAAATAACATTCTTTTTTGCTGCAGTGCATTTCACACTTCCAGGCTGATCTACAGTCCAAATGTCACAATGCCAAGTTAATTCCGAATGTGTAAACCTGCTAAATCTGCAGGGGGTTGAATACTACTTGTAGGCACTGTACTGTATGTATCAGTTCTTGGTGGGAGGTGATGCCAATGAATGATTATTATTACAATGGCGTCCCCTTATTTTTCCCCCCGCATTAGACATCCATAACTAGAGACAAAAGCAGGAAGCTAAAAAATAAATTAAATGCCAAGCAAGAGACTGTCATTGAGAGTCTGTTGTTCATTACTCACTAGTGGATGGACATCTCACTGATCTCTCTCCATGACCCTTCATAATAACATGACAAGTCTCTCAGTACATTCACATCATCAAGTAAACAACCTCGTGGTCTTAGGGGAAGTTTGATGGCGTCCTTGTAAAGAAGCCAAATTGACAATTAACTTAATTACTAATAGTTGTCTTCTCCGTCACTTTCTCTGGGACCATTCTGGAGGACAGAACGGAGGGAACTTATGTCCCTAGGTATTCTGTTATAAATCAGGAATAACAGACAAAAACTGTTTCTTCTTTGTGTATAGCTTTAGTTTTTACATGTTGTGATCTGCCTGCTGTCACCAGGATAGGCCACTTAAAGGGGTTGTTTAATCCCTGAAAAAGAGCCTGCAGCTGTTCCATGTGACAGTGATGTGATGCTCATGATGTCACAATTCCCATGTATTACCTGTGTGATTGGGCGGTCCACATGTATGTATGCATTCTCATTATCACACAGTGACTAGCCGTCTCATGTAACCACCCGCCTGAACGGGACGACATCACACCGTGCACTGCACACAATATCATGATTCATATAGTGAGTCAATACTTTGTAGTGTGAAACCGAAAGGTTACTTCCAGGATACAGTGGGTCATGAAACAAGGAACGAGACCAGACTAAGTTTAACTGCAAACTCTTTATACCCCGGTAAGGGAAACAGGAGATGAACCTCAATAATTCCAGCACACGAATTAACAATTTTAACAGAAACTCGAATTCCCTGCCCTTCCCCCACACATATAAGCAACAGAGTAAAGTACCCCAGGGTTATACACCTGCTAGCCGAAATGCACAAACAGTAAGATTCAATACTGCAGCGGTATATAATAGACCTGGTCTGACGCCAAACCACTACTGAGTCAGTGTGCACACTTTTCCCCAAAAACAAAAAGATATAGGCCAGGCCTGAGCTCAGGACTCACTATTACATGGTATTTATCCAGGAAGGTCTCCGGGCAAAGGGGTATCCGCTCCACATCCAGCTCCGCAATAGTTCTCTATGGCACGGCAATCACGGGGACAGATCACTTCAAGGCTTCACTGCGCAGCAGTTCTCTCTGGCACCGACAATCACGGGGACAGTTGTCAGGCTCAAGTCATAGTCTCAACAGGAAGGCCTCCGATGCAGATCAGCTTCAATCACAGTTTTGCCTCTCCATGGAAACAGTCTATGAACATAGGCACTTAGCTGCGTGGCCTTTCTTCACTCAGCAATTAGCAGGCTGCCTCCAGCAGTCCAGGGACTTGAGACCAATGCAGGGAAAGACAGCCACGACACTTCAGCGTCTCTCTCAATCTCCCTCCCCCACTGCTTTTCACTTCCAGTCCTTTACTCCTAACAGAATCCTCCTCTAGGACTTAGCAGACATCCCTCTGGTGGACAGGAGGAGACACTGCAGCTGTAGTATCAGTAATATCAGCACTCTCACAGTAGGACCACCTTTTACTGCAATTACTACTGCAAGTCTTTTGGGGGATGTCTCTACCAGTTTTGGACATCTAGAGACTGAATTTTTTGCCCATGCTTTTTTGAAAAATAGCTCTAGCTCAGTGAGATTGGATGTAGATATCTATGAAAAGCAATTTTCAAGTCTTGCCACAGCTTTTTAGTGGGATTTCAGTCTGGACTTTGACTGGGCCATTCACATACATGAATATGTTTTGATCTAAACCGTCCATTGTAGCACTGGCAAAACATTTAAGCGGGCTTTACATGCTGCGATCTCGCTGCCCGTACCGCACAACCTCGCTTAACCCCGTCACACTACTTACCTGCCCTGCAACGTCGTTCTGGCCGGCGAACTGCCTCCTTTCTAAGGGGGCGGTTCGTGCGGCATCACAGTGACGTCACACGGCAGGCGTCCAATAGAAGCGGAGAGGCGGTGGTGAGCGGGACGTAAACATCCCGCCCACCTTCTTCCTTCCGCATTGCCGGTGGAGGCAGGTGAGGAGATGTTCATCGCTCCTGCAGTGTCACACATAGTGATGTGTGGTGCCGCAGGAACAACAAACAACATCGCTAATAAACAGAAAACGATTTTTTATTTCAGGACGACCTCTCCGCGGCAAATGATTTTGCCCTCTTTTGCGATCGTTTAAGATCGCTCTTAAGTGTTACATGCTGCGATCTCGTTAATGAAGCCGGACGTGCGTTACAAACACCGTGACCCCAACGATAATTCATTAATGATATCGTAGTGTGTAAAGCCCCCTTTTGAGTTGTCCTGCTGGAAGGTGAATATACATCCAGTCTTTTGCCGTTTCTAACAAGTTTTTCTTCTGAATTTAGCTCCATCCATCTTCCCCAACCCTGACCAACTTCCCTGCCCTTGCTGAAGAAAAGCCTCCCCACAGCATGATGCTGCCACCACCAAGTGTGACGGCGGGGATGGTGTTTTCAGGGTATTAGATTTTCACCACACATAGTGTTTTACACTTCGCTCAAAAAGTTAAACTTTGGTGTCATCTAATCAGAGCACCTTTTTCCATATACTAGCATTGTCATCTACATAGTTTTATGCAAACAGCAAATGGGAATTGCTTTCAAAAATGTCTTTCTTCTTGCCACTCTTCCATAAAGGCCAGATTTATGGAGTATATGACTAATAGTTGTCCTGTGGAGAGATTCTCCCACCTGAGCTTCTCAAGAGTGACCATGAGCCTCTTGCCTGCTTCTCTAATTAGTGCTCTCCTTGCTTGGGATGTCAGTTTAGGTGGAAGGCTATGTCTTTGTAGGTTTGGGGTTGTGCTCTTTGAGATGTTCAGAGCTTGTACTATTTTTTATAACCTAACCCTGCTTTACTCTTTTCCACAACTTTATCGCTGACCTGTCTGTTGTGTTCCTTGGTTTTGATATATGCTTTTTGTTCCTTAATGTTCTCAAACAAACCTCTAAGGCCTTCAGAGAAGAGCTGTAGTTTTACAGAGAATAAATTACACACAGGTGGACTCAATTTACTAGATTAGGTGAAATCTGGAGGCAGCAAAATATTAAGTTAAGAGTACCATGATTTCTGTCCAGGCCTATTTCATGAGTTTAATTTTTTTAAATTTCTGTGGAATCATGGTTGAAAAGCAATGTCTGACTTTCATTTGTTCATTTTCATAGATTTTTTATATATTATTACTTTTGTCAAATTCAAGTTATTTATGTGACCATTGTGGGTTTTTCTTTCATTAAACGAGATGTACCAACACAATTTTGACCACGTATGTATGTTCCCTATGAGAATTGAGGTGTAGTGTGCGTGCGTCATTACTAGTGATGAGCGAGCACTAAAATGCTCGAATGCTCATTGTTTGATTTGAGCTGGTCAGACAATCGGATGAGCTCAACGCGAGTAACTAGCATTATGGAAAAATCAATGATTAGCCCGCTTGGATCTCCACCCACATGCAGCCAGCCATAAACAGAGCATTTCTGGCAGGAGGGTGTTTTTTGTTTGGTTTTTTTTGTTTTTTTGTTTGGACACGCTACTTCAGAGAACGTTGTTTTATTCCCTGGGACAGCCATTTACAGACTGCAAATGGCTCACCCTGGGGTGCCTGCACACATCATCCAGTGAAGCTCACCTGTGCGTTGTGGTCATTGTTTCATGGATGAAATATCTGACCACCCGCAATACTTGGCCAAGCTCCACAAGTACCCAAGCACCCCTGATGCTCGATCGAGTAATTATCAGTGTCGAGTACACTCGTTCATAACTAGTCATCGCTAGTGATGAGTGAGCACTAGTGTGTTCGGGGGCTCATTACTAGTGACTAGCAGTTTGATACTCGTGTACTGAGTACATGGAAGTCAATGGGATACTCAAACATTTTTCCAGAAAATCTTCAGGAAAATTGCTTGAATTCCCCTTTGACTTCCATTGTACTCAGTAAATGAGTCAAGCCTGTCCAAGTGTCTGATTGCTCCTTACGAATATCAAGCACCCGAGTATGGTAGTGCTCGCTCATCACTAGTTACTAGTGCCAAGCACCTGAGCATGGTAGTGCTCGCTCATCACTAGTCGTTACGAGTACCGAGCACCCGAGCAAGGTAGTCTTCGCTCATCATTAGTTGTTACTAGTACCGAGCATCTGAGTATGGTGGTGATCGTTCATCACTAGTCGTTATGAGTACCGAGTAAGCAAGCATGGTAATTCTCACTCATCCCTAATTGTTACGAGTACCGAACACCCAACCAAGGTAGTGCTCTCTTATCACTAGTCATTACGAGTGTCGAGCACCCAAGCATGGTAGTGATCACTCATCACTAGCCATCACTGCTGCAATCACTGTATGTGATGGTCAGGCATGTGCATTGTACTTCCAATAGAAGTAAATGAAGAGATGGTCACACAAGAGCAGTACTACTTCATTCACATGTTCGGTCCCTCATTCTTGTCAATGATGGAGGTTCCAATATTCGGAACATTCACGCAAACATTTACCAACCATCCAGTGGATCATATATTAATGCCATTACCGTAACTAATTACCCCTTTCATTACAATGATTTTCAACACATCTTGATCTCTGCTGGTTTCATGAAGGCCATGGTTGTTCATTTTGGCCATCTGTAATGGTTGCATCTCTTTCCTCCAATCTCGGTATTTATCATAACTTTGAGGCTATAGTAGGGGACTGATCTTTTGGGCTCTATGACCATCTAATACACATAATGTGCTGCCCGAGTGCCACAACTGTTAATGTACTAGGCCCCTTCTGACATCAAAGAGAGGATGTTCTGCATGCAGAGCATTACCTCTGATTGCTCAGGCTTCTGTATTGTGAAGGCTTATCTTCTAAACAAGAATGTGTTTGGAGCAGTTTGTTTGCTCCGGCTTGCCCCAGGAAGGGTAGCAATTACTAGAGTGTGTGCTCCGGCTCCTTGATCACTCCAGATTGTCTTATCTCGCAGGAACTGAGCTATAAAACTTTCCCAAAGGCACTTCATATCTATATAACCTTGACTGAGGATTGCTTCTCAGTAGTATAAAGTTTACCAGCCATCTCCTCTCCTGTATGTAAAGATAAAAGGTAATCAATTCTGTAAAAAAAAAAAAAATGGCAGTGAGATTACAGACCCCGACGGATCGTAATTGCCAACGACGCGATGTTTGTTTACCGTTGGGATGTGTTTGTATAAACTGGGCCCGGAGAAGCGCTAGTTTGTGAGATTGTCGAATTCAGTATTTAGGCAGTCAACTTTTCAAAAGTAACGACTCTCCCGCCCGGGAAAATGATATTTGTGGCATATTCCTGATCACACATGGCTAGGATGGGCACTGTTTCCTGAACACTGGGGGTCTGACTGCTGGGACCCCTAAGATCCTCAGAATGAACAATAGCTGCAAGTTTTCTGATTTTCTTCTGTCCAACTGTTTTTCCACTACAAATTTGTTCTTATGTGATGGGGGTCACATAGGCAGGACCCCATTATAAGATGGGAATTTCTCTTTAAATGCCACTTAGAAGATTTATTAAGCAAATTGGGGTATTTTCTGGCAGAAAAAGAAGTCATACATTCTTACTCCAAAAATGTGAAACATTTTTACAGGGTGGGTATGGTCTACCATGACCCAACACGTTTACTATTATTCATGGCCGAAATTGGTGTAAACTGACGTACAAATCTATAACAGCCATGGGATAGATTTTTTCTGTTTCACTGACAAGCAAAGATGAGACTAAAGGGGGCTTTACACGCTACGATATCGTTAATGTTTTATCGTCGGGGTCACGTTGTTAGTGACGCACATCCGGCATCATTAACGATATCGCAGCGTGTGACACTTACCAGCGTCCTTAAGCGACCTCAAAAATGGTGAAAATCGTTCACCATGGAGAGGTCGTCCCAAACTCAAAAATCGGTAAGGGTTGTTTATCCATGTTGTTCATCGCTCATGCGGCCGCAGACATCGCTATGTGTGACACTGCAGGAGCGAGGAACGTCTCCTTACCTGCCGCCGGCCACAATGCGGAAGGAAGGAGGTGGGCGGGATGTTACGTCCCGCTCATCTCCGCCCCTCCACTTTGATTGGCCGGCCGCTTAGTGACGTCGCGGTGACGTCGCGGTGACGCCGAACGTCCCTCGCCCTTTAGGGAGGGATTGTTCGGCAGTCACAGCGACGACGCCGACCAGGTAAGTGCGTGTGACGCTGCCGTAGCAATAATGTTCGCTGCGGCAGCGATCACACGATATAGCATGTGCGATGGGGGCGGGTACTTACACGCTCGATATCACTAGAAATTGCTAGCGATATCGTAGCGTGTAAAGCCCGCTTAAAGGCCCCGTTACACACAACGACATCGCTAACTAGATATCGCTGGGGTCACGGAATTCATGACGCACATCTGGCCTCGTTAGCGACGTCGTTGCATGTGACACGTACGAGCAACCGCTAATGATGCAAAATACTCACCAAATCGTTGATTGTTGACACGTCGTCCATTTCCCAAATATCGTTGCTGGTGCTGGACGCAGGTTGTTCGACGTTCCTGAGGCAGCACACATCACTATGTGTGACACCTCAGGAACAACGAACAACACCGTACCGGCGTCCTCTGGCAACGAGGTAAGCATGACTTCCATTCGGCTGCTCTCCGCCCCTCCGCTTCAATTGGACGGCTGTCGTGTGACGTCGCTGTAACGCCGCACAAATAGCCCCCTTAGAAAAGAGACTGTTCGCCGGCCACAGCGACGTCGCTAGGAAGGTAAGTACGTGTAGCGGCTCCTAGCGATATTGTGCGCCACGGGCAGCGATTTGCCCATGACGCACAAACGACGGGGGCGGGTGCTTTCAGGAGCGACATTAGTGTCTTATGCCTCTTAGGCCTGTTTCACACGTCGGTAAAAAACACAGACGTTCTTCACTGACGTGTAAAACACACACATGTCCCTCCGTGTTCCGTGATTCACGGCACACGTGGCTTGTCCATGTGCAATCCGTGATACGTGATCCGTGATTGCACATGGACATATGCTCACCTGCCCCGTTCCTGCTTTCCATGGTGCTGAACTCTTCGGCTCTGCAGCGTCCGCCCACCACTCTCTGCAGCTACTTCCGGGTCGGCTCTGGCTGCATTCATGAATATGCATGAGCCGGCCAGGAAGCTGCAGAGAGCACAGGGTGCACAGAGCGTCGCTGGAAAGGTGAGTTGAAAATGTTTATTATTTTAAATGTCCTTGTTTTTCTGATACGTGTTTCACGGATCACACCATAGTGTGGTCCGTGGGACATCAGTAATGCCAGAAAAAAACGGACATGTCTCCATGCAGAAACACGAACACGCATGTACCCTGCACGGAGACACGTTCAGTGAAAAATCACTGATGTGTGTGCAGACCCATTGATTATAATGGGTCTGCGTGTGTCAGTGATTCTGGTACGTATAAAAAAAAGCACAAACGTCCCAGAATCACTGACGTGTGAAACAGGCCTTAAAAGGATTGTCCAGATATCCAGTCTACAATCCACTGTAAGCTAAACATGTAAAATATATGCATGCTGCTGATACATAAGGATACATTCACACTGTGCTGCAGTGGTATACTGTATGTCGGGAGGATTTTTCAGCATAGGGCTCTGATATACATATACTGTATATCGTACACTGAACAACACTTTTGTTTTTGCTCCCATTTTTTATTAGTTGAATTCAAAGATATGTCTTTTTCTAAGCACAAACGGCCTTTTTGTCTCAAATACTGATCACAAATTTGTCTAAATCTGTGTTAGGTTAAGTTCACACAACCGCTTTTTCCAATCAGGCACAATCCAAAAGCCGTCTCCAAAGGTGTTTCCTAGAATTTGCAGTACATGCAACCGGCCTCACAACCGCAGACCATATGTAAACAAACCATCCAATGACCTCCACATCCAGCATCTTCACCTCCAAGATCGTCTGAGACCGGTCACCCGGGTAGCTGCTGCAGCAATCAGTTTACATAACCAAATAATTTTTTCCCAAACTGTCAGAAACCGTCTCAAAGAGGCTCATCTGGTGCTCGTCGCCCTCATCGGGGTCTTCATCTCACTGCACCTTGACGTCGTAAACGACGAGTGGGCAAATGCTCACATTCAATCATGTCTGGCACATTGGAAAGGTGTTCTCTTCATGGATGAATCCCGGTTTTCACTGTACAGTGCACATGGCAGACTGTGTGTATGGCGTCGTGTGGGTGAGCGGTTTGCTGATGTCAATGTTGTGAATCAAGCATCCCATGGTGGCGGTGGGGTTATGGTGTGGACAGATGTATGTTATGGACAATGAACACAGATGCATTTTATTGACGTCATTTTGATTGCACAGAGATACCGTGATGAGATCCTGACACCATTGTTCTGCCATTCATCCACGACTATCACCCCATGTTGCAGCATGATAATGCATGGCCCCATGAAGCAAGGATCTGTACTCAATTCCCAAAAGCTGAAAACATCCCAGTTCTTGCAAGGCCAGCATATTCTCTGGCATGTCACCCATTGACCATCTTTGGGATGATCTGGATCAGAGTATATGACAGTGTGTTCAAGTTCCTGCCAATATCCAGCAACTTCGCAACCATTGAAGAGGAGTGGACCAACAATCCACAGGCCACAATCAACAACCTGATCAACTCTCTGCAAAGGAGATTACACTGAGTGAGGCAAATGATGGTCATGTGAAGCCCCACAGGTGTTGTGTCGGTGCATTACCTTCAGGGACTCCACTCAGCTGGATCTGGTCACAGGTAGGAGATCTTCTTCTTGTCGTGACGCCACTCTCAGAATTGCGGTCAGTGGGGACCGCCACTGCAGGTTGAGGGACGCCTGGGGCTGATGGTGAGTGCAGTTAGTTGGAATAGCCTCCTGAGAGTGAGGCAAGCCCCAGGGCCCTGTGTAGGTGCGTAGAACCACAAGGCGCAGAATAACTCCACACAGGCAGAATGTCTTTCAGGGTTTTTACTCACTTCAGGTGGCAGGGTGAGTAACCCGGGCGTAGCTGGGATGAACCAGGCGGGAACCAGGTATCCTTCAGGCTGACTTGTGAGGGTGACTACCAACTCGCCTTCCTTAGCCCTTGGTGGTTTGGGGTAACCCCGACTTTGAGTCCCTATGGGGGTCACCCAGGGAAGATGCTGCAGCCTCTCTCCCCTTCGTTTGCCGTTTGCTTGTGGCCTGGACCAGCTCACTCCAGCTGCTTGCCTCCTGTGAGCTATGGGCCCTAACTGTGGCTACGTGGCTGCGGCTTTTGTGGTGTTGTGGTGTGGGCTTTGAGGGCCCCACACCGGCAGGTTTAGCAGGGAAAGGTGGATCTATCCCCGCTCCGGGATCTGCCGCCCGTTTGGGCCTGGTTCTCCCTAGCAGTCTCCTTACTTCCCACTCTGTGCTCTCTCTCTAGCTGGAGATGGGTTTCGGGTAGCACTCCTAGGTGACCGTTCTCCCCCGTCGGTAGCCACTGCGCGGACGCTGTCAGACTACAGCAGCCCAGGGGAAGGGGTCAGCTCTCCTCGGAGCTCCCTGGACTCTGCTCTGAACCGGCTCACATCTGGGACCTTCACTGCTGCTCCTGTCAGAGCTTCGCTTTCCTGCTCCTCACTCCTCCACACTCTGCTGCAGACTCTAGACTGTTTACTCCTCCTTCTCTTTTCCCTTTTGTGCCTGCCTACGCCACCTAGCAACCAGATTCTCTTACCACACCCCTTGAGAGGAGATGGAGGCTTTTGGCCCCCTCCACTATTCCAGTGAAGGTGAAGGCTTTTCCCCCTCCTGGGATCCCCAGGGGTCCTCTCATAGGTACATGTGTGAGACCTGATCACTATGCGCCTGTGTAGTCACACCTCGGTCAGCCTTCTGGATTACCTGTATTGTACTGTCCCCAGCATGGGTGCAGTACTCAGTGGTGCCTGACCAGGTCAGGGGCGCCACATTCCCCCTTAGTTATCACCAGCACGTCCTCGGGCTGCAAGACAACATTTTAAGATGCATAAAACATTAAAACATGGTAAAACATTTTTAAAAGCACCAGGTACCATACATCACCACCCTCCACCCACAAGTCCGTTAACCCACCCAAAACCCTCTCACGTTGGCCGCGCCTTCAGCCACTTCTGGCAGGATGTAGAGGCGGCTTTCATGGTCTGGTGGTCTTCAGGGCATACCTGGCCTGGTGAAGCCGCGCCTTCAGCCACTTCTGGCAGGATCCAGAGGCGGCCTCCACAGTTGGTGCTGACCAGGTACCCTCTTTGTGGTGGAGAGCCAGGCCCCATAAACAGGCATGCTCTCTGGTTGCAGGTAAGCCAAGGCCCTATATACGGACGTGCTCCCTGGTTGCAGACGAGCCAAGCCCCTAAACAGGCTGGCTCTGGTGGTGGTGGTGCCCTCTGGTGTAACTATTTACACTGCGAGAGTTTGTGGCTATAGCCAGTTCATAGCCTTAAGGTTTATGGTTTTCTCACACAAGTTTATGTGGGCACATACTTGAACTTTTAAAACGTTGCAAAACAAACTTTCCAACTGGTCAAAACTTGCTGTACTTTACTTGAACTTATGCAGACTCCTCTTCACCAGGGCTTGGGCCTGTAGGGCTGCGGCACCTGTTGCTTTCTTGACCTTTTTCCTCATCTGTAGTGGTCTCATCATTAGGTCTTTGGTCTTTTCTTTCTTTATTACTGTCTTTCCTTTCTTCTTTGGGACATGGTACTACATCTAGGGCATACCAGCCTCTTTCGCCTCGATGCAGGGTAAACTGTACGGAGTCTCCCATTTTTAAGTTTCTGCCAGGGTGTCCTCTGGGCAGATGAGCTCTCACATCTCTTCTATTGACGAAGATACCTTCTTTGATACCAGGTGCAACAATGAACCCGTATCCTGACTTTAGGCTGAAGTCCTCCACTACTCCTTGACAAAGGGGTCCTCTGACCTGGGCTTTGGACCTTCTCAGGAACCGTTTTTCTTGTAGGTCTCTGGCCGTGACTTCTCTCTGCTCTGGGGATGGCGGGGCAGGGAAAGACTGGGTTCTACTGCGGCGCTGTATCTTGCGGGTTGGATTCTGCGAGGTGCAGCTTACAAGCTCCCAGGTGAGGCTTTGGGGCAGATCTTCCTCAGCAGAAGGTGTCAGGTCTTCCTCGTCCCAGCGGGAATACGGCAGCATCTCTGGCTCGGGGCATGGATCCACTGCTGGTGGCTCCTGAGTCAGCTCCTCAGTTTCCTGGCCTCCTCTCCCCCTTAGTTCTTCTTGGCACTCCTTTGGTGGCAGTGCTGGGGACGGGCTTCCTTCAGCAGGCCCAGGTGGGGGACTCTTTGGCGTGATTGCTGCAGGGGTTGCCGGAATCCTCTTGGGGGTATGCGGAGGGAGCATGTACTGGTCCACCAACCATTGTGGAAACTTGGCCTCCATGTCAGCCTTTAGCTGCCAGTATGCGGGATCCTCCCCCAGCGTGGGCTTTCCAGCAGGGACCTCTTTGGACTGGGGAGCGGTGTCTGCTCTGGCCTTGCAGGCCGGGGAAAATGGTGATGCAATCTCTTGGCGGGCCGCGCCTGGCATGGTGGCGGCCTGGTCTTGGCGGGCCGCGCCCTGTATGGCGGCGGCCTGGTCTTGGCGGGCCGCGCCCTGTATGGCGGCGGCCTGGTCTTGGCGGGCCGCGCCCTGTATGGCGGCGGCCTGGTCTTGGCGGGCCGCGCCCTGTATGGCGGCGGCCTGGATCGGCGTCGCAGCTGCGATGGGATCTGTGCAGGCTGGGCTGGGCGTCGCTGCAGGGACCGGGGCTTGGCGGGCCGAGCAGGGCATCGCTGCGGCGGCCTGGTCTTGGCGGGCCGAGCAGGGCATCGCTGCGGCGGCTGGGTCTTGGCGGGCCGAGCAGGGCATCGCTGCGGCGGCCGGGTCTTGGCGGGCCGAGCAGGGCATCGCTGCGGCGGCCTGGTCTTGGCGGGCCGCGCCCTGTATGGCAGCGGCCTGGTCTTGGCGGGCCGCGCCCTGTATGGCGGCGGCCTGGATCGGCGTCGCAGCTGCGATGGGATCTGTGCAGGCTGGGCTAGGCGTCGCTGCAGGGACCGGGTCTTGGTGGGCCGAGCAGGGCATCGCTGCGGCGGCCGGGGCTTGGCGGGCCGAGCAGGGCATCGCTGCGGCGGCCGGGGCTTGACGGGCCGAGCAGGGCATCGCTGCGGCGGCCTGGGCTTGGCGGGCCGCACCTGGCGTGGCTGCGGCCTGGCTCAGCGTCGCCGCGCCGGGCGCCTCTTCAGGGACCGCGGGCGTGGCAGCAGGGGTCGGGGCATCCGGGCCGGCAGGGGTAATACTGGACTCACCCATCGGTGGCAGCATCGGGGTCTGAGTCGTCGCCGTCCGGTCTGGCACTCGTCGTGCGGTTCCCCTCTCATAGGCCTGAACCGCGGCAGCCATCTCCAGAAGTTCCATTCGTTCTTCTCTGATCTGCTCCACGACCCGGGTCTCCAGTCGGTCGCAGAACTGGGCCAGCTCCCGATACCACCAGGCAGCGGAGCCCGGTTCTGGGTTTCTGCGGTCAGACGCCATTTCTTCTGCGCCCTCTTCTGCACGATTTCCCAGCAGTGGACTCGCCGTTGCCTCTAGTAGCAAGCTGTTCAGTTTCCGCTCTGCCTCTTTCAGCAGCTCCTCTCCCAGCAGCAGGCTTCTGGCTCCCTTTCTGTCCCGACGTCTCTGGACGCTTCCGCTCTCTTCACAAGCGAGGTCAGAACTCTGCAGGGGATCTCTGGGTAGCCACACCTCTTCGTGGGCGGTAACTTCTCCCAGCGCGGGCTGCTGTTGTTTTTCAGCGCGCTTTTCATGGTGGCAATATGGCGGCGCTTCCAATTTTTCAAGCGGACCGCCCAGGCACATGGTCACCTGTCTGAACAGGTCTAGTCCTTATCCTGTTCGTGACGCCAGATGTGAAGCCCCACAGGTGTTGTGTCGGTGCATTACCTTCAGGGACTCCACTCAGCTGGATCTGGTCACAGGTAGGAGATCTTCTTCTTGTCGTGACGCCACTCTCAGAATTGCGGTCAGTGGGGACCGCCACTGCAGGTTGAGGGACGCCTGGGGCTGATGGTGAGTGCAGTTAGTTGGAATAGCCTCCTGAGAGTGAGGCAAGCCCCAGGGCCCTGTGTAGGTGCGTAGAACCACAAGGCGCAGAATAACTCCACACAGGCAGAATGTCTTTCAGGGTTTTTACTCACTTCAGGTGGCAGGGTGAGTAACCCGGGCGTAGCTGGGATGAACCAGGCGGGAACCAGGTATCCTTCAGGCTGACTTGTGAGGGTGACTACCAACTCGCCTTCCTTAGCCCTTGGTGGTTTGGGGTAACCCCGACTTTGAGTCCCTATGGGGGTCACCCAGGGAAGATGCTGCAGCCTCTCTCCCCTTCGTTTGCCGTTTGCTTGTGGCCTGGACCAGCTCACTCCAGCTGCTTGCCTCCTGTGAGCTATGGGCCCTAACTGTGGCTACGTGGCTGCGGCTTTTGTGGTGTTGTGGTGTGGGCTTTGAGGGCCCCACACCGGCAGGTTTAGCAGGGAAAGGTGGATCTATCCCCGCTCCGGGATCTGCCGCCCGTTTGGGCCTGGTTCTCCCTAGCAGTCTCCTTACTTCCCACTCTGTGCTCTCTCTCTAGCTGGAGATGGGTTTCGGGTAGCACTCCTAGGTGACCGTTCTCCCCCGTCGGTAGCCACTGCGCGGACGCTGTCAGACTACAGCAGCCCAGGGGAAGGGGTCAGCTCTCCTCGGAGCTCCCTGGACTCTGCTCTGAACCGGCTCACATCTGGGACCTTCACTGCTGCTCCTGTCAGAGCTTCGCTTTCCTGCTCCTCACTCCTCCACACTCTGCTGCAGACTCTAGACTGTTTACTCCTCCTTCTCTTTTCCCTTTTGTGCCTGCCTACGCCACCTAGCAACCAGATTCTCTTACCACACCCCTTGAGAGGAGATGGAGGCTTTTGGCCCCCTCCACTATTCCAGTGAAGGTGAAGGCTTTTCCCCCTCCTGGGATCCCCAGGGGTCCTCTCATAGGTACATGTGTGAGACCTGATCACTATGCGCCTGTGTAGTCACACCTCGGTCAGCCTTCTGGATTACCTGTATTGTACTGTCCCCAGCATGGGTGCAGTACTCAGTGGTGCCTGACCAGGTCAGGGGCGCCACATTCACACCAGATAATGACTGATTTTCTGACCCCACCAGACCCCCCAATACTGTAAAACAGCACATTTTAGGTCTTTTTTATGGCATACCTAAGGCACACCTGCGCAATAGTCATGCTGTCCAATCAGCATCTTGATATGCCACACCTGTTAGTTGGATGGATTATCTCGGCAAAGGAGAAGTGCTCACTAACACAGATTTAGATGAATTTGTGGACAATATTGGAGAGAAAAAGGCCTTTTGTACATGACTGGACAGTTTGTAACTCTTATCTGTCTTCTTCTGAACTCATTTCTAATTTATAACCACAGACCACACCAAAGTTGAGCTGAACTTTGATGTGGTCATGAATCAGCACAGATGATCATATAAAGTGATGGTATAATGCTAGGATTGATCGTGTGGTACAGAATGAACCTGAGAATGAAGGGTACTTCTTTTTTTCATGCCTCTGTCTTTCCAAGCTTGACCACTCACTAGTAATGGGAACTGTGGGACCGATCTTCATACTCAGGATCGGTGGGGGTCCCAGAGGTTGGATCATAATGTGATGGTCTGTTCTAGTAATATGCCAGGAGGAAAAACTCTTACATTTACAGGGAATTTGATCATTTCCACCCAGAGAGACTAGAAAAAGAAAGCCACTGATAGACACTTCTTTCCCCTCTAGATACCTCTGGTGGTCTTCAAGGAGACCAAAAAGATCATGCACCTAAATCCAACATGCCGAATCCTTCTGCCTTGACATTATAGGAGCGTCAGATCAGACGTTAGTTTGTCCATTTTTTATCTAATGTATATGAATGGATGGCTGCTTTAAGGGGTCACCGAAAGTCGGGTACCAGTGTCTCGAGACTATACAGAAATTTGTGCAGTTCAGCATAGATACAGATCTGTAATATTTGCTATTACGATGTGAAGACGAATATCTTAGACTCTTGATTCAGTCATTGATTTTCTTTTAGACTGGAAATAACACAAACTTTCATCTCCAGGATTTACCGCTGTTCGATATATGGTACAATACAGCGGATGTTACTATGCCTCAACCTATGTAATTGCTTTCTTTTTCTTCCTCCCCTTGAAGATGATCCCAACATTGTGCTTCAGGTTCAGGGGGATTGGAAAGAAATAAAAAGTAACTGTACACGTATTACGGAGCGGCGCAGACAATGGCTGATCACCATACAGGTGTTGTAGGCCTTTTGTCCCTGCCCACCTCCGCAGTTTACAAACATAGGTGTCACGCGATGCCTTCCAGATCACAAGAGCTGATCTCCGCCAGCAATCCGTCAAAACATGACGGGAGACTTGATCCAAACCCGAGCCGCTCACAATGCAAGATACACAGATTATGTACAGTGCTGCACATCAAAGCCGCCTCTGCCATTAACTTCAAAGTATCCCAGGAATTCCACTTATTTCAAAGCAGAATAGCCATGTTTGTAGTCTATTTGTGGAACGCTGTTTGTTTTCTTATGTCCCGTACTGTTACAATTTGACTTTTTATTGTTGTTTTTGGCTGTCTCTTGGCACCTAGACTTCAGCTCTCCTGTACATTATTATTAGCTAGAGGATATTGGTAAGAGATCTTGACCTCATGAATGATCCTGAGTAGAGATGTGCAATCCCAAACAGTGAAGTTCGGGGTTCATACCGAACACGTACTTTACAAAAAAAATTATTGTTCAAGCGCTTTACGTATGCAATCCACTCGATCAAGCATTGGTGTGCTCAGGTACACTCGGTGCTCAGCCGGTTGCAGTCTCTGAACGGCTCTCACTGAGGGTAAAAACAACATTATTGGATGTAGTCTGTCCCCCCTCCAAAAAAACGCCCTCCCTTTCCCCAGACGTGCTCTATTTATGGCTGGCTGAATGAAGGCAGAGAGCCGAACTGCCCAATTACTGACTTCCAATGGTTGTTCATGTGGCGCCCTGGACAAGCCAGGGGCCACAGAGAACAACACCCACACACCCCACACTCCCGGTCAGGCACACCGAAGTCAGACACAAAACCCTTGTTGCCTTCCTCCAAGGGCTGATCTTCAAACCCGGGGGTGGGCCAGGCGGTTAGTCCCGCCCACCGAGGAGTTCACAGTCCTGGAGGCGGGAAAACCAGGCAGTTGAGTTTTGGAGGTGAAAGTGAGCAGAAGGAAGTGGTAGTTGAGCAGCCTGAAGTTGGTCCGGGTGTGTGGCCCGGACAGATCAGCAAGGTTGGCAGACGGTGGTGGCCGTCTGCAGGAGTGGCCTATTGGAGTCTACCGTAAGGACCGTGGACGGGCGGTGGCCCGGCGGTACCGGACCGGTACGCAAAGAGAAGCCAGCACCATCTGGCAGGGGCTTACAGACCCCGGCAAGGCTAGGAGTCGCCGTGAATTTGCCAAATTCGTTAGTGAAGGGAACCTCCTGGGTTTCCAAACAGCCAAGTCCCGACAGAAGGCAACAGTCCAACCAAGTGAGAGAGACACCGCCACCGCCAAGGCAACCGTTTCTCAGGGCCAGTGCCTGCGGGCAAAAGGGGCTCCTCCGGCCCATATCCAAGCCGGGGAGCGGGTTACCGGTGGGAACCCATTGGAACCATCTACCGTATCTAGGTGCAGGGAAAGGCAGTCACCACCAACCTGCCGGGAGCAAACAACACCGCAGCCGTCTGTGGGACCCGTCCATCCAGCCGTGTGTTTTACCGAGAACTGTGTCCTCATCATTGGCTGAGTGAGTACCACCGTGCCGTGCGGCACAGCGCTGCCCCCGCGACCCTGCACCTCGCCAGGCCCCGTAACCCGCCTGCCATCAAGGCCTACACCATCACCGGGCCCCGGGACAACTAACCCCCTACCCACGGAGGGGAGAAATAACAACCAAGCTGCTCCCTGTCATCGCTCCCGGGATCCCCGCCTAGAGCAGCGGTGGTGTCACCAATATCACCACAACCGTGGGTGGCGTCACGGACAATAATCAAAACCCCCACAATCAAAATCCCCTTTTCACTCACGGGCGAGGAGCGCCGCTCGAGTCCCCGGGATCCGGCCCACCGCTCGAGCCACCAGCGAGCAGCAGCAGCCGCAGCAGCAGCGGCAGCCGGACCCGAGCAGTGGGAGAGCGCAGTGTCCCCTCCTCCGCCCGCGACATTCACGTCAAGTCGGGATCCTGAACTGAACTTTATCTAAAATTTGTTTGAACCCGCTGAACCTAAACTTCAATGTTTCCACTCATCTGTAGTCCCGAGTGGTCACAGAGAATTATATGCCCTGAAATTGGCTCATGTGATTGCAAATTCTTCTTTTATTGACCACTTAAGAAGGCTTGTACTCAATCATTGGCCAATATACCACCGATGAGCTGTAGAAAAATCAAAGCACTTGATTAATTGGCAGCACTGCTGGGATGCGATGTTCGGCTCTACATGTGAGTCGCCCACCACAGCGCTGCAGCGGGCGCCTGTGGGGCACTGCGGGGACTTCTCTGTAGGGATCCTTCTGGCAACAGGTATGTCCAGTTCACTTGTATAGGAGTCGTGACGCCACTCTCGGTTTTGAGGTCAGGGTGATGGGGGACCGCCACTGCAGTTTTACGAGCGTCTGGGGCTGATGGTGTCTGCAGCCTGGTGGTATGGCCTCCCGAGAGTGAGGCTGGCCCCAGGGGCTCGGGTATATGCGTGAACCACAGGTCTCAGAGTAACTCAAACACAGTCCAGAAAGTCTTTTAACTTGTTTACTCACTTTTAGTTGGTTGGTGAGAAACCCGGGCGATACTGATGTTATACCAGGTGGAACCAGGAATTCCTGCAGGCCGTTCTGAGGGTAGCCATTAACTCGCCTTCCTTGCACTTCTTTTGTTTCGGATAACCCCTCACTTGCAGTATCGTGGGATTCATCCAGGGAAAGTTGCTACTGCCTCTCCTTCCCTTTCTGGCCCGTTTGCTGGCAGCGTGACCAGGTGAGATGGCTTCTGGCCCTATCTCCTTATGGGTCCCTCTGTTGCTGCTGTGGCTCGGGCTCTGTGTCTTTGGCGAGGAACCTCTAGTCCCCTCACCGGCAGGTTTAGAAGATCAGTAGATCGATATATGGCTCTAGGGACCTGTTCCCTGTGCGTGCGTAGTTACCATTAATCCCCGTACTCGACTGCCTCTTTGCAGGTGTCTTTCAGGCTGACTTTCTGGTCACTGTACTCCCCCGCTAACAGCTACCACACAAGCAGGGTCTGGCTAGCGTGGCTGTACATCTGCTTCCTTCAGCAACTTCTGTACACTCTGCTTCAGACTGGCTTACTCCTCCTCCTTTTCCTGTCTGCCACTGCATCTAGCTTCCAGCCTCTCCACTACACCCCTTGCTGAGAATTGAAAGTTAACCTCTTCAGAGGCTACCCAAGGGTCCCCTATCAAGGTGTGGGAGACCTGGTCACTATGTGTCTTTGTGTACACACCTCATTCTGGCCTTTTGGAATTACATGGAAGCACTATCGCAGCATGGGTGCAGTACTCTGTGGTGCCTGACCAGGTCAGGGGCACCACACATGCACCTGGTGGCACAGCGTCATCAGACTCTGTTCATACTAAAGAGTCTGGCAAGCAACCTGACGCTTCTGTATTGTTCAGCCAGAGCTGGGCGTTGGCTGATTCAGGTTCACTGGTTTTCAGCTCTGCAGGAGTTAATTCCTGCAGACTGGTGATCAGGAACTAAGAGCTCACGTTGCTAATTGCCACATGCAGCTGTCTCCTTCCTATTTAAGGCACAAATGTCTTCCAGTATGAGCCAATGATGGCTTCAGCATAAGCTCCAGTGATCCCGGTTTTGGTGGCTATCCTGTTTATGGTGATCTGTGTTGCGATTTTGAGTGGAGTGAACGTTCCCCTGTTGTGCATTACTTTCTTCCCTTTTTTGTTGTTCCCCTGTACACATACTGTCTCTTCTGTGTGTTTTGTGTAGTGTAGTGGATACGAGTTTCTGTTCTCCGTTTTCCTAGTTGTTTTGAAAAGGTTTTGATATTGTGTTTTCTGGCCCACCCCAAGGGTGGGGGAGAGGAGGAGTAAGATCACAACTCAGACAGGAGTTAGGGTCACGCTGGGGGCTCGGACCTGGCTACCATCAAGTTTACCTCTGAGATAAGGGACAGTGCAGGTCTCGAGTCTTAGGACCAGCCTAGGGGCCCCTATCCTGTCATTATATACCATGTGATAACTTGCCGTGTCTTCATTTTCGGTAGTGTATCTTCCCATGTTAACATGAGACGTGATGCTGACAATATGCAGACTGTAAGTAGAGTGAATGATCATTTTAACAATAGTTTGTACCCATACAGTTTGCTTTGCTCTTTAAATGAGTTTTGATCGATTTGCTTTAAAGTCGAAGGGTGCTCATTTTTGGCAGAAATTAGTTCATGCAGACACAGTTTTAGATTGTGAACCCAACACATGGGAATGAACTATAGGGATCAGTCACAGTTAGGGTCAACTACATAGCACATGGGAAAGCAAATATACACTAATGGTAGCAGGAGGAATTAATGATTTGTTTTGCTAACCTATAAGTACCCTAATATCTAGTGTTCTTGGTTGATGACTTCCATGAAAGAGGTATTCCCCAATGGATACATCCTATCTCTGACTGATGCTGGTCACTACAAATCAGCAGATCGCTTTGCGCAACCATGGTCTGAATCAGTGCTCTTTGGCTGTGGACGGGAGCTGCACTAATTTCCTGAGCTTCTGTGTTCCCTGTCATGGTTTTTGATTTAAAAAAACAAAAAGCCAGCACTAAATGTGCACTTCAGCACTAAACATTCCAAACTGTACTCATTATAAAAATTTTGAGACTCTTGGCAAAAAATTGCAACTTCCCGAGCTGCCCCGCCACGCCACGGCAAATCTCATTTGAGGCAGTCCTACACTAAAATATTTTTATAAAATGTGCCATACGGCCTCACATATGAATAGTAGAACTGCTCTTAGCAGCACTCACCTGGTCTATTTCAATCCCGTACCCAGGACTGAGTCATGGCTGTGGGCGGGACAGGTCCAAGCAAATGCTGCATGAAGTAAATAGCCTGTGGACAAAGCCTGATGACTCAATGTGAACAGTCACCAACCGCCAAAATCTAGACAGATGGAATACATCCCAAATTGGGGTGCATAGCAAGGTGGAGGTCAACCACCGACCAATACAATGAAGAAAAAACAAAAAGCCAGCACTAAATGTGCACTTCAGCACTAAAATCTCAAAATTTTTATAATAAGTACAGTTTGGAATTTTTAGTGCTGAAGTGCACATTTAGTGCTGGCTTTTTGTTTTTTCTTCATTGAATTGGTCGGTGGCTGACCCCCACCTTGCTATGCACCCCAATTTGGGATGTATTCCACCTGTCTAGATTTTGGCGGTTGGTGACTGTTCACATTTAGTCATCAGGCCCTGTCCACAGGCTATTTACTTCATGCAGCATTTGCTTGGACCTGTCCCGCCCACAGCCATGACTCAGTCATGGGTACGGGACTGAAATAGACCAGGTGAGTGCTGCTAAGAGCAGTTCTACTATTCATATCTGAGGCCGTATGGCACATTTTATAAAAATATTTTAGTGTAGGACTGCCCCAAATGAGATTTGCCGTGACGTGGCGGGGTAGCTCAAGAAATTGCAATTTTTTGCCAAAAATCTCAAAATTTTTATAATAAGTACAGTTTGGAATTTTTAGTGCTGAAGTGCACATTTAGTGCTGGCTTTTTGTTTTTTCTTCATTGAATTGGTCAGTGGCTGACCCCCACCTTGCTATGCACCCCAATTTGGGATGTATTCCACCTGTCTAGATTTTGGCGGTTGGTGACTGTTCACATTTAGTCATCAGACCCTGTCCACAGGCTATTTACTTCATGCAGCATTTGCTTGGACCTGTCCCGCCCACAGCCATGACTCAGTCATGGGTACGGGACTGAAATAGACCAGGTGAGTGCTGCTAAGAGCAGTTCTACTATTCATATGTGAGGCCGTATGGCACATGTTATAAAAATATTTTAGTGTAGGACTGCCCCAAATGAGATTTGCCGTGACGTGGCGGGGTAGCTCAAGAAATTGCAATTTTTTGCCAAAAATCTCAAAATTTTTATAATAAGTACAGTTTGGAATTTTTAGTGCTGAAGTGCACATTTAGTGCTGGCTTTTTGTTTTTTCTTCATTGAATTGGTCGGTGGCTGACCCCCACCTTGCTATGCACCCCAATTTGGGATGTATTCCACCTGTCTAGATTTTGGCGGTTGGTGACTGTTCACATTTAGTCATCAGGCCCTGTCCACAGGCTATTTACTTCATGCAGCATTTGCTTGGACCTGTCCCGCCCACAGCCATGACTCAGTCATGGGTACGGGACTGAAATAGACCAGGTGAGTGCTGCTAAGAGCAGTTCTACTATTCATATGTGAGGCCGTATGGCACATGTTATAAAAATATTTTAGTGTAGGACTGCCCCAAATGAGATTTGCCGTGACGTGTCGGGGTAGCTCAAGAAATTGCAATTTTTTGCCAAAAATTTCAAAATTTTTATAATAAGTACAGTTTGGAATTTTTAGTGCTGAAGTGCACATTTAGTGCTGGCTTTTTGTTTTTTCTTCATGGTTTTTGATTTGCTGGATTGGCATGGCTTAATTTGTGCGCATGCTTAGCGGACATGTCTACAGTCCAGCTAATCATAAGCAGAGCTCAGGATCCCGCAGGATAAAGAAATTTGTTCTGCTGCTGTCCATGGCCAGAGAGTATGGACTCAGTCTGTGGACCTGGATTGCGCTAAGCAATCTGCTCATCTCTACTAGTCACAACTTTGGGGCTAAAACGTTTGTACAGAATAGGGGTTCCCCAACCCTTGTCCCATATAATGGGGCAACTTCCAGCTACCACATCTAGGCAGTGGCTGCCACAAGTGTTTCCAGTCCTTCAAAGACTTGCAACAGCTTTACGATCTGAGTCTCACATTACCCTGTGAAACTGTATTTTTAATGTGTTCGCTTTCTGTTGGTGCAACTAGGGATAATGTAATTTTCCTTGCTGGTAGTTGCTAGGTAGTTCAACCTCAGGTGCAGCTGGTTTGTGACCATTCCCATTCCCTTCAAATAGTCACATGTTCCATCACATGATGCCGGTTATGGAGAATTCACTCTGAACTGGCCACCGTGGAGAGAGGACGTATTTGGAAGTTGCTGGAGCCCAGTTATCTGCAGCCCTGGTGTTTGGCTGCTACCTTACTGTTTATTGATATCTTTTTGTCTATGTTCCCCTATCTGTCTTCCTTCCCCTGTGTTGAATTATTTTAGTGGTGATGTTTAGCACCCCTGAAACTACCAGGGAGCTATAAAGTTCTCCATCCTCACCGGGATGCAGGGCCTACCCCCTTAGGGACCCGGAAACCCAGTGCCGGTACCATACAAACACTACACAATCCCAGTTTTTCCCAAACAATCTCCCATACAATGGTACTCAGCTAGAGTCGGACCCATGGATGGCCGCCTAGAGGTGGAGCCAGTCATGTCCACTAGTTGACCAGGTAGGAGGGCCAGACTGTAGAGAGAGAGGAGACAGTAGTAAGAGAGTGAAGGTGAAGGAGTGAAGGTGTGGAGACCTACTGTCCTGTAGTGAGCAGTAACCTGGTGCTCAGGAGAGTGGTTGCCAGTGGAGTATGGTGGAGTACTCCCGGAACTACGCACCTACGGGGTACAGGACCCTAGGACAAGCAGAAGCTCCAGGCAGGCTTGTTACCACCTGCACAACAAGGGGACCATCAAGGACCTTGCTGACACTAAGAATCCGAAGACTCAGTAGCAAAGGGAGAACCGGGGACAGGACCAGAGACTCCAACCCCACAGGGTTCACGCTACCATCAGGCGGACAGCAGTGGAACAACACCACCAGACGGGGAGCTCCAGATGCTCTATGCCCCGGGGACCCACTAAGCAGAGACATGTGCAGGGGAAGAAGGCACCAGATTACTAACTGGCACTGGGTACAAGGGAACCTGGAGGTGAAACCAACCGGCCTCGGGTAACCAGTTACCATCACTGGACAGTGAGTAAAACCAGTTGCACTTAACTTTTGTGTTGACTCACTTTTTCCAGTATCTGGTCACAATACTTACCCTCTGGGACCCAGCCCTGCTTGCGGAGGGCCTACCATCCAGACTGCCATTAACACCAGCCCCAGCAGTGGACATTGTGCAGTGGCGGCTCCATACACATAGCCACATCACCGCAAGTGGCGTCACATGTGAACATTATAATCCCCTGTAAATATACCCCCTTTACAAAAAGGGCCCAGGCACGGAACCAGGCAACAGTCACCACAATGACATTCCCCAGACATACTCAGCCTGGGACTGAGTACCCCATAACCCTGGGCGACACTGATGTCTAGTGCACTCACCGGCCTTGCACTCAGGGTAAGTGAAGGGACAGTAAGGGACTAGTCATGTGACAGTGGTATAGGGAAGGACCCGCTTAGGAACATTGGGGAGCTTAGGGTGAAGACCTAAGTTAGTGTCAGGTGTAACCTGTCTCCCCTCTCCCTACCGTAAGGGCCTTCCTACCCCCCTATCCATCTCGTTGTAACCCCTGTGTTGCACCGTGTAGCAGACATCCCATAGTCCGTGTGTGACAAAGACTTAATGTCACTTCCAGGCACCTTAATATGCATCACTATGTGGAACCAAATTACCATACACATCCTTGCACATAAGGGTTTCATACACTATTGTGGCGCCCCTGAGGCTTCCATCGCCACAGGTCATTGCACCCCATCAGCGGTGTGATGCGCCGTTTCTAGGTGATTCTGAGAGTGAAAGCCGGTGCCCTTCTCTTGGTGTCTCTTTCTTCTGCTGTCTCCCTTAGCCTTGCCTTTGTTAGGGTGGACCTGGCTTGGCCTCCACTACAGCCTCCAGGCTGGGGGGTCACCTGTCGGCTGATTACCCCTTTTCTGAAGGTCTGCTATGGGTTCTGGCCCTGGGAGTTTACAACGTTCCCTGGGCCTCGGTTTTTACTGTTTGGAGATTGTCTTTGCACTCCTCCAGTCTCTAGGGACCGTCCCCTGTCACAGCTTAATCACTCCACCGATGTTAATGTGGAACAGGCCACCGCAGCCTGCAACTACCCGTGGCGCCTCTAGGCCCTCTCTTCGGTACCTAACAAGGACTGCCCGTGGTACCTCCAGGACTACCCGTGGCCCTGCGACTCCTTCTGTCTCTGCGTGGTGTCACCTGGACCTCTGGGTCCCAGGTTCTTCACCAGGAAGCGTCTCCTTCTGTTTCTCTGCTCCTGCCTGACTTGGAGCTTTCTTTCCTTCTTTTCTTATCTTTCTTTTCTCCTTCTTGCCTGCCTCCAGCAGGCCTCCTCCTCCCTCCTTTCTCTCGTTCTTCTTCTCCAACTACATGCTCACTCTCTCACTCCCTGAGGTAACTAACTAAACTTGACCTTCCTTTCTCTATCTGCTCTCAGATGGCTCCTCCCACCTCCCCAGTTGCTAAGCTGTACCCTATAGGAGCAGGGATGGGTCTTACGACCCCTCCCAGCATGCAGCATGGGAGGGTTGCCTGCCACTTTCCCTGGTCCCAGTATGTGCCTAACAATGGGTGTAGTGTGGATTTACCGGGGGACCGGAGTTCACTCTCTTCCTCTCCCAGAATGGGGCATCACACCGCTGATGGGGTGCAATGACCTGTGGCGACGGAAGCCTCAGGGGCGCCACACTCCCCCACAGCAAATCCCAATACGTCCTCGGGCTGAAAAACAACAAAAACATGTGAAGAAACTGCAAAACATTTTTGTATGCAAAACATAAAACAATAAAACATTTCTTCCCTTTATGGGAGGCACATATCAGTAAACGTTGCAAACTTCTTATAAAGAAACTATGTGTGCACTTTCAGTTCATTGCACAGTTTGGGCACTTCCCCCATAATTCTGGTAGGGGGCACAACGGGTGCAACTATATACAGTTTCGGCTACAACAAGTCCAGTAGCCCGGCAGTTCGTTTCTTTCAATCAAACAATAATGGGACAATCAACCAGCCATTAAGTCCAATGGCCTGGTTACTTAGGACACATAAACAACATACCAGCCACTAAGTCCAGAGGCCTGGTAGGACACAACACATACACTTCCACCGGGGCCCACATTCCAGTTCAGTGGCCCGGTGCGAATCTTGAAGGAAGAAGCAGCCCCAGAAGAGCCAGAGTGGCGCCGCACAGCACAAGAGCGCAGCGCCTCTCCAAGCAGCAGCACCACCTCGAGGCAGACCCAGGCCACAGAATTGAGCAGAGGGCCTGCGACAGCCACCCGGGAGACGCAGACCAGGATCTCCATGGCGCGTGTGATGCAGGGAGCCCGGCCAAAGCAGGGCCATAGGGATCACAGCAACAGCCCCCTGCAGACAAGCAGTCCTCTGCAGCAACGCCGTACAACACCTACAAGCAGCCCCACTCCAATCCAGGCTGCAGGACAGCGCAGAAGGCCAGGGACCAGCGCCCAGGGGACCCAGACGATGATCTCGTCGGCATACCTGCTGCCAGGAGCCATGCCGGAGTGGGATCCTGACATCTACCCTCGAGAGTAAAAGAGATGAAGAGTTGTTGAACTGTACATAGCCCCTCATTCTTTTTGAAGAAGTCCCTCTTGTTTTGCCCCTTATTCTTTTCGAAGATGACACCCTTCCTGCTGTACTGCCCCTGATGCTTTTTGAAGACGTCATCCCCCATGTTATGTGCTACCGGGCCACTAAACTGGAATGTGGGCCCCGGTGGAAGTGTATGTGTTGTGTCCTACCAGGCCTCTGGACTTAGTGGCTGGTATGTTGTTTATGTGTCCTAAGTAACCAGGCCATTGGACTTAATGGCTGGTTGATTGTCCCATTATTGTTTGATTGAAAGAAACGAACTGCCGGGCTACTGGACTTGTTGTAGCCGAAACTGTATATAGTTGCACCCGTTGTGCCCCCTACCAGAATTATGGGGGAAGTGCCCAAACTGTGCAATGAACTGAAAGTGCACACATAGTTTCTTTATAAGAAGTTTGCAACGTTTACTGATATGTGCCTCCCATAAAGGGAAGAAATGTTTTATTGTTTTATGTTTTGCATACAAAAATGTTTTGCAGTTTCTTCACATGTTTTTGTTGTTTTTCAGCCCGAGGACGTGCTGGGATTTGCTGTGGGGGAGTGTGGCGCCCCTGAGGCTTCCGTCGCCACAGGTCATTGCACCCCATCAGCGGTGTGATGCCCCATTCTGGGAGAGGAAGAGAGTGAACTCCGGTCCCCCGGTAAATCCACACTACACCCATTGTTAGGCACATACTGGGACCAGGGAAAGTGGCAGGCAACCCTCCCATGCTGCATGCTGGGAGGGGTCGTAAGACCCATCCCTGCTCCTATAGGGTACAGCTTAGCAACTGGGGAGGTGGGAGGAGCCATCTGAGAGCAGATAGAGAAAGGAAGGTCAAGTTTAGTTAGTTACCTCAGGGAGTGAGAGAGTGAGCATGTAGTTGGAGAAGAAGAACGAGAGAAAGGAGGGAGGAGGAGGCCTGCTGGAGGCAGGCAAGGAGGAGAAAAGAAAGATAAGAAAAGAAGGAAAGAAAGCTCCAAGTCAGGCAGGAGCAGAGAAACAGAAGGAGACGCTTCCTGGTGAAGAACCTGGGACCCAGAGGTCCAGGTGACACCACGCAGAGACAGAAGGAGTCGCAGGGCCACGGGTAGTCCTGGAGGTACCACGGGCAGTCCTTGTTAGGTACCGAAGAGAGGGTCTAGAGGCGCCACGGGTAGTTGCAGGCTGCGGTGGCCTGTTCCACATTAACATCGGTGGAGTGATTAAGCTGCGACAGGGGACGGTCCCTAGAGACTGGAGGAGTGCAAAGACAATCTCCAAACAGTAAAAACCAGGCCCACCGGCTTTCACTCTCAGAATCACCTAGAAACGGCGGAGGTCCCTGACAGAGGTCCCAGCAGTCCAAGGGTCCCTACAGCTGTGACAAGAACTGTGAGTAAAGAGCTTGAACTGCACCCTTGAAGTGGTCTCTGTTATTTCATCTGCATAGACACTCACAAGCACCAACAGTGCCCAGGGCAGTGCTCCACCTGTGGGGAGCAGTACCACCATAGCTGCCATATCATCCCCCGGAGGCCTCATACAGCAGCGGCGGCTTATTAGCCGCATACCACAGGTGGCGTCACGAACACAAACTTATTCACCAAGCCACATTTATTACTGACACCCACCAGGGCCACGGAGCCGGGCCCAGCCACCACTGACTACCACCGGACTAGTCCGGCCCGGCACCGGGTGTCCCATAGCCCTGGGGTGGGCGAGTCACTATTCGTGGACACCTTCTGTTGGACGTCTTCGAAGATGAGTGACATCATGTATTGATCTTGAAGTTGTCGTACTGTAGATTTTTCATTTGTAAGTGACTGGAACTTTCATGTGAATTGCAGATTTAATTTGCAGTGTTCCCTTTATGGTGATGTTAGAAGATGACGTGCGATTCCGGAGTCTATATGTAAGGGCTTCTTTATATTGGGCTCCTCCTCGGTGACACCATATATGACACCATATACACCTCGGGTTAGCTTTTCTTTTAATTTCCTTGACTTTGATATTGCTTCCTGCACCACTAGAATATCTATCACTTTCCCCTGTCAGAGGAGATTAAATCTGTTTCTCCTCTTCTCATCTCCTTTGATTTGTATGATCGTAAACCTGTCAATGTCATTTCCTCCCCATTTCATGTTTATTCGGGCTTACGTTCTTCTACTGGCGGGGTTATGTGCTGGTCAGTGATTGGAGTATTGCTTAACCTGAAGGCTACATTGTGTCCACTGGGGTATAATGGGCATTTTACTTGTCTGCAAAATTGTGCAATTTCATATTGACATCTATGGCCAAGCATAACTCATCACTAGTTGTCAGAGTGTGACAAGTTGGCGCAGTTTTGGTCTCTTGAAGCACGAACTGCCGACTATTATTTCCCCCCACTCCCTAATAATTGTGCCAAGTGCTCATGTTTAATAGGGAAAGATGTATGATTTACTCACAGACACAATTTCCAAGAGAAGAGGATCAGGCATGTTGAAATCCAAGATGTCTCACCCTTTTTTTAACCTGACATCTGCCATTGGGGAAAGTTGAGACCCTTCAATACACTTTATAAGGTTGGTGATATTGCCATTTTTTTGGATTGTGTATTGGCTGCAATGTATAAGATGGCCATATCTTCTTTAGATAACTGCCAACTAAATGCTGACTGCTGTTCCTCCCGACTCCATCATCCTCTTGCACACTCGGTCCAGCCCTATATGCATGTGTTTTCAACGGGGTCAGAGGAAAAAAACGCCATCAGACATCCCCAGGGGATTTTCACTTGGGAAAACCAAGGATCAAACATGTTTAAATCTAACATTTCCAATACGTCTTTCTTCTGACATGTCCCATCTAGAACATTTGGGACACCTCCATATAGATGAGAGTGTTGGCCTCCTCTAAAAAAAAATATCAGCAATTTGGTTAATTTTCTTAGATCTTGGTTCGAAGCTAAACCTGAATCTGCAGCCTGTCAATTTATCTGCAGATTGTTAATACTGAAACCCAACACTCTCATGGGGATGGACCAACCAGGGGAGATATAAAACCAGAAATTCACAGGTCCCAAAACAGGCTGGTACCTGCCTTAGGCCTAACACTGATTTGTCCTTGACTAACAGTAGAGGTTGGCACCCTAAGATTATGTAATGGTGCCTCGACTTGTTGACAGCAGATCCTGTAACTGAACCCTAAGCTATAAACCAAGTGTAACACAAAAACAGCAATAAACATAAAGGAAGTACACACAGGTAGAGGGGGAGACAGAGGACTAGGAACATGCAAACACAGTAATACAGGAATAATGGAATACAAGAAACCAAAAAGAAACAGAATATGTGCAAATCCTCCCAAATCTGAATGAAGCTAAATCGATGAAAACTGGGAAGGGAGTCACACAAACAAAGTGCAGGGAATAGGAACAGCAATGTCTCAGTAAGAAAACCTTAACCGAGGAGCTGGGACTCCAGATAACCATCCATCCAGAAATATTGCCAGCATTGAGGCATGTGAGTAGTAAGAATTAGTAGCCCCTCCCAAAATGGGATTGGGCAAACCAATCGAGAAAGTGCACACACCTGAATAGACGTGAAGGAGGAAGGCAGAGAATAAGAAAGACGAGATCCTTCAGCAGTTGGACCAACACAAAACAAGCTGTGATCCAACCAAGAGAGAAACCGACCAACAACCAGAGATCACCGATTCGAACCCCAGAGTGGAGCCATGACTCAGCAGATTTCATCCTTGCAATGTATAAAGTACAGTGTGCATCATATTGCACAAAACTTCATTCCGTGTGTAAAATTTCCACTGTTGTGATTCCACAGAAATCCATCCTGTGGGAAAGCACCCTTAAGATACAGCATGATGGTTGTAATTCCTTACATTTAGCTTTTATAAGGCATAAGGGGAACTTTTCATGTGAGATTACAGTGGAGCGAGTAAATTGCATTTACTAAGTGGGGATTTGGGATATCATGAACAGGTCTTGCGTGTAGAACTAACTTCATTTTCCCAGTGTTGGGGATTTCTGAAGATGGGTTATACTGGTAGCCACTATCTGATCACCCGTCCTTACATTGTTGACTAAATGTTGTGTGGTTGAAGAGGGGAGCCGTGTGATGGCCGGCCTTGCTTCCCCTGACTTCTATAGATAGGGATGAGTGCAGATGCGTTGTTACCTTTTAGAGTGACCCCATGTGTCCTTGCAGGACTCCTCGTCGTAGACGGGGAGGAGACAGTAATAACCACACGACAGTCTTAATAAAAATAACTGGAACTTCTTTATTTCTGCACTTTCAGTATTCATTCTTCTGGTCCTTAGGACCCCCGTGCTGTGTCCTTCGTTCCTCAGGGGAAAATTCTGCTGACTTGTCCTAGGAAGCTTCCTCTAGCAGCTAAGTCTTGTAACTTCATCTTCCCCCAGTATCCATTCCTTATGCAGCTGCCGTGTCTCACTCTTGCCCACGCCTCGGATGCGAAATTTCTCCTGGTACCAGTACAAGGTCCCCCTGAAGTTGACTGGCTACAGTGCCCCACCGGTCCGAAGTCAATTTGCTGCCGGTCAGCCAGGTGAGGTCTTGACACTTTGTGAAGGGGTTCCCTCCAGCTAAGACCAGCTCCAGCATCAGCCTCTGCCTGACCCCTTTCCTGCCGCTCACTAACTGATTCTATTCCTTCCTCACACATACTGTACCCTCTCCTCACTCCTCCCCTCTTAACTCCATTTCCATAACAACCCACTGTCTGCTCTTTCCTGTGTTCCTACTAAATCCTATCAACTATCTAGCTGCCCAATCTACTCCATCCTCCACCACCTGCTGCTTGTTCTCTAGTTCCACTAAGACTACCTAGGATACCTATCTGTCCTATTCTATTCTTACATCTATACCTGGCCCTGTACTATATTCTCTACTAAACACAGCACAAAGGAGCAGTACATATTATTTATAACAGTATTTACAATACACAGACATATATCTCTTTCCTATTTTATGACCAACGGTGACCGCTAGGTGGAGCTGAACGGCGCACCCGTTCGGCTCTGCTACATTCTCCATATACATTACAATAGACAATATACTTGCAATACATATTTACACCACCTTCATAGGAGAGGGCGCCATTCGCGTTCCTCCTACATGGTCATGTGCAGAGAATAGGACATATACTGGTTTTGGCTTCCATTGCATTTGTCCTGCTCCTGACTGTTCCCAGAGGAGCATTGAATGGCTTATAAGTCTCCTTACGCCAGATTGGTACTTTCCACAAGGTGAGACATTTCCCCTTTGATTCCAATCAGAGGCCTCTCACCCAACCAATTCTGACTTCTTGCTTTGCACTAATGAGGGGCAAACACCCCAAAACACTTGTCTGCCAATCGAGTGCCTGTTTTGGCTTTTATCCTAAGTTATGTGGCAAGTCTCACTAAAGGGCTGATATTGACCTTTAGGATTAGAGTTCCTGTCTAGTGATTAGCAAACCAGGATGGACTAAAAAAAAATCAGGTCTGGCAGCCAAACTTAACCTCGGACAACGAACTCCATACAAGTCAATGGTAACGAGAAGTTTTGGGCTGTAAAATGGCCGTAGTAAGGACTAGGGGGCTGCAAATGTAAAATAAATTGTAGTAAGATCAGGATAGTTATACATACCATGTATCCCGGAGGATCACGCTGCAGTCTACTAAGGTTAATCAATATTCACTGCTTCCCCCGCCCACCCTCTGTGCCAGTGTCTGTGATTGGTTGCAGATTGCTAAACACGCCCCATATCCTGTGTACACACATCTGTGATTGGTTGCAGTCAGTTTGCTGTATAGTAGTGTAAAAATAAATAATACTTAAAAAAATTTACGTAGGCTCCCATGATCATGAGGCGCCAATGTGTTACCATGACAGGACAGCATGTGGATCAGATGATGACCCCTTATGCTGTCATGTCACTTCCTGTGAGAGCCAGCAAAGCGCTGTCACTCACAGGAATATAGCATTTCTCCTGATCAGAGCAGTGCTGGAGCATCGCTCTGATCAGGAGAAGCAATCGGACTGTGCAGTGATAAAGTTCCCTAGGAGGACTAGTAAAATCAGTAAAAAATTTAAAAAAAAAAGTTTTAAAAATTAGAAAAAAAATAAAATCACCCCCCTTTTGCCCCATTGAAAATAAAACAATTACAAAAATAAAAAATATGCATATATGTGGTATCGCCACATTCAGAAATGCCAAATCTATCAAAATATAAAATCAATTAACGTGATCGGTACACACGGATATAAGGAGAAAAAAATTCGAAACGACATTATTTAGTTTATTGGTCGCCACAACATTGCATTAAAATGCAATAAGAGGTTATTAATATATCGCATCTACCCAAATTTGGTATAATTAATAACCCAGCTCAAGATGCAAAAAGTAAGCCATCACTGAGCCACAGATCCCGAAAAATGAGAACGCTACGGGTTTCGGAAAATAACAACAAAAGCGCAATACTTTTTTTGGACAACTTCTGATTTTTTTTCACCACTTATATAAAAGTAAATGTATACATGTTTGGTATCTACAAATTTGTACTGACCTGAAGCATCACAGCGACACATCACTTTTACTATATAATGAACATGATGAATAAAAAAAACAAAAACCATTGTAGAATTTCACTTTTTTCACAATTTCGCCACATTGGATTTTTTTCCCCAATTTCCAGTACACCATATGGTAAACTGAATGGTGTCATTCAAAAGTACAAAAATCAACCCTCATATGGTTATGTGGATGGAAAAATAAAAAGTTATGGCTCTTGAATGAAGGGGGAAAAAAAAACGAAAATGAAAAACGGAAAATCGCCCGGGGGTGAAGAGATTAGCTTCTATTTGTAGCCCACGTAATTTTTATTTGTTTTTTCAATGATTTCCCTGGCCAATCACAGCTATTCCAATACTTGGCATGGCTGCGATGGGGTCGGAGGTGCCCACAGCGTAAAAGCTTTCAACAAGCCCGAACAGGAACCAAGACGTACAGTAAAAAGTCTGTGTTTGGTGCTCAGCACCAGATACAAGGTGTTAGGTATGGACCCCAAACTTTACAGTTCGGGTATCGCTCATCCCTACCTGTTCCTATCATCTTTCTGAAGAGACAATTGCCTATATGTAAGGCACAGACATCATTTCTAGTAGTCTGAATACCAACCATAGTCACCCAGTGATTTATCGCTTCTTGTTTTTCTTTTCTCTCCGGCATAAACTCTCTATTTCTCACCGGTGAATATGGTGCTATCGATTCCTGACCTGTGATAAATGCCTGGGATTACATCCTTTCCTCCAGACCAGCTCTGCATCACTCTAGGGAGAGAGGTATCTTATCTTCAGCTACTTGACAGGCCTGCAATGTGTGGCTGCTTCTGCCCTGCAGTGGGGGGCGAAATCTCCATTGATCCCTACAAGAACAAGATAAATAGGATTTTCACCACTAGCAGGTGTGAAATTCCCATTTGGTTAAACTCCGTAGTGTAAGGAGCGCCTGGGTTACCTCTTCTAACACTTCCATCACCCTCCGCCACCATCCCAGGGGGACTATCAGGACACTCGATGGTTCAAGAGCCAAAATGCCAACACTCTGCTTGCGTTTACTATGATTGTAGCCCATCGAGAAGACTTTACACTAGGAACCATGTCAACGCTTGTCCTCGCTTTCTCAGAACACTTGTGATCAAGGTGGGAAAATACTTTGGAGTCCAAGAAAGATAGAGAATAGATATCAGAGTCATGCGGAAAGAAACGTAATTGACGGAGCGCACGATTAGAAGTCCAACTACATTCATTCACCGTGTACATATTCTAATTGCTCGTGTTTGGCCGGATCAACAATAAACGAGTGTATAATGTTTATCTTGGCATTAATGTATCACGACGCAGTTAATCTGTAGATCTCTAGAGACCAAGCTGTAATCAGCCTGTAAACATATATGTATCCTGCCGGCGAGGAGAGCACGTCAGATAGGCAAATCTTGATAACTTGTCAAAAAACTTGGCAGTCGGGCTTACAGGTTTTCCTTGGCAGAGTATCATTATTACTGACTGCATTTAATGATGATATACGCTAATTACAAGACATTTTATGTTGAGGTTTTCAATATACACTGATGACTATGAACACAACGAACCAAAAAGATTGTTTTTTGTGTAAAACAATAGAACCAACGACAGGCAATGACAGACCAATCATCATCAGATCGAAAGTCGGCCATGTTGGAGAAAATATCTTTTTGGTGAAATAATTTTCCCTCAAAACACCCATTCCCCTCCCCCCTTCCCCCATTACATATGTTTGACCAGATTGAATGACCTTAAGGGCCAATACTGGAAAATAGTGTATGGCTGCTTTGGTGTAATGATGAGTAGATCCTTTGATCACTGGTTGTTCAACCATCAAATTACTGTTGTCTTATGTGTATTTCCACCTTTAGCATCTGAAGTGATAGGAAACTTAAAAAAAAGAAATTGGGGCTTGATTGATCTCTGCATGGTGTAAGGGGTACTTTACACACTGCGACATCACCAGCGATTGCTAGTGAAGTCGAGCGCCATAGCTTCCGCCCCCGTCGCTCGTGTGACATTTGGTGCTCGCTTCCGTAGCACACATTATCGCTACGGCAGCGTCACACGCACATACCTTGTCAGCGACGTTGCTGTGACCGCCGAACAATCCCTCCTTCAAGGGGGAGGTGCGTTCGGCGTCATAGCGACGTCACTGTGGCGTCACTAAGCGGCCACCCAATAGCGGCGGAGATGAGCGGGATGTAACATCCCGCCCACCTCCTTCCTTCCGCATTGCCGGTGGAGGCAGGTAAGGAGATGTTCGTCGCTCCCGCGGAGTCACACACAGCGATATGTGATGCAGCAGGAATGACGAACAACATCGTACTGGTGGCAGCAGCGATATTAAGGAAATGAACAACGTGTCAACGATCACCGTTTTGGAACGATTTTGCGATTGTTGATCTTCGCTCATTAGTGTTACACGCTGCGATGTCGCTACCGGCGCCGGATGTGCGTCACTAACGACGTGACCCCGACGATATATCGGTAGCGATGTTGCAGCGTGTAAAGTACCCCTAAGGCTCTGTTCATATTATCCTCAGAAGGAACAAAATAGACAATCCTTTGGAAAGGCTTTTCATCCGAGGCACATCTAGTGAAGCCCCTTTACAGTCACCTGCTTGTTACAGCTAATCGCAGGTGACCAAAGGAGGAGAAATCATCGGTACCAGGCCCCGCGAAGAGCAAATTAGGGTGATTGCTGGGTTCGTGAGGTTAGAGCTGGTGAGTGCCTCATTTTCTCATCTTCTATCTTTCTCTGGTGCTTGGAAAAAAAATTTGAGGCTTACAAATTTATTTAAGGATACATTTGGCATGTATGTAGGAGGTGAGTCATAGATTTTATGGATGGGTGGGAAACCCCAACAAGGTTTGGTTGACATTCTTCCAAAAGGAGGCATTTAGATTAAATAAGTAAACTAAGAAAAGAAACATTTCCAGAGCCATGGGAATCTGTATTTCCTCTGGGGTACTCCTATGCTTTCATCACCTTATACATTCCCCCCAGCACAGTTCTCTGAGTTTTAGTTGGCCATAGCTAGGCCGACTAACCAGCCGCTTCACCAAGTCTAGCTCTCTGCTCCCTTACTCCCAGAAGAGGTGTTGTAATACTCACAGCAGGCACCCCATCTGGTAGGCTTCTGGGTAGGTTACGTTGGTCTATCCCAACTAGTCTTCTTACTCCTTTACATGGTCATCAGAGGTTCTCTAACTTCACCTCACCAATGCGGCAGCATGGCAGCCCTCAGCGCCTAACTTTCGCAAGCTGCATTATGCTCGCTTGTGATGACCCCTCATTTGCCCTCTTGTTCCATGTTTGCAAGCAACTAAACGTCAGCACCAAAATTGACCTCATTGTTCCTTCAGTGGCCTTTTCTTCTTAAGGGCAGCTGGTCTCACTTACCTCCAACAACTTAGCTAAGGCCAAGTGTTCTCATACCTAGAATACTAGTTACAGGATATCACGGACCGCACAGCTTCCCCTCATGCACATTCAGTTGTCGGGGATGACACCTTGTTGACCCAGGAATATTACCCAGGGTTACTAGCTGGCCGACTTTCCAAAACATTGCGTAAATCTCCCTATCCCTGTGAATGTACCCACAACTACACACCCACAGCACAGAAGGCAGAAGAATAAATATACAGTATATGCACATGTTGTGCAAGAACATTGGCGATTAACCTAACTTAACGCAACACAAACAATATTACACATCATTCATGGGGGTGGTCTGGCCCAACAACTCAGTGTGGGGGAAGACAGTCACGTTTCTACATGTATACCCCATAATAAAGTATCTGACTATGGCACAAGGCCCAAGGTGGAGATGATGAGATTTTTCCAGTTGTTGGATACATTCATATTATAATTGAAAAATGTATCCTCTGTTAGCAAAATTGGGATGTAATTTGGAAAAGTATCAGTGCCCTTTGGGACACTCTCTGTTGGCCATGATGGAGATCTTTTGACGAAGACTAATGCTGGCGTCACACGGTACGATATATCGTGCGATATGTATGTCGGCAGGGTCACGGAATTCGTGACGCACATCCGGCATCGTTAGAGATGTCGTACCGTGTGACACCTTCGAACGACTGTGAACGAGCAAAAATACTCACCTTATCGTTGCTCGTTGACACGTCGTTCACTTTCAAAATGTCGGTCCTCCTGGGAACGATGAACTGCAGCTTACCTGTGTCCCGCCGGCAATGCAGAAGGAAGAAGGTGGGCGGGATGTTACGTCCCGCTCATCTCCTCCCCCTCCGCTTTTATTGGCCAGCGGCTGTGTGACGTCGCTGTGATGCCGAACGTCTCTCCCCCTTCAGGAAGAGGATGTTCGTCGCCCACAGCGAGGTCGTGCGGGAGGTAAGTACGTGTAACAGCGGTTACCGACTTTGTGCGCCACGGGCAATGAATTGCCCGTGACGCACAAACGACGGGGGCGGGTGCGATCGTTCATGCGAACGCACGATATATTGTCCCGTGTGATGCCGGCATAACTCTTCCACTAATGATTCCGGCTCATAAATTACATTTTTTCTCCAGTTTCCCCAGGAATAGAAAAGAATGGCCCTTTAGAATTCGCACCAATGATCAGTAGAAAGGAAGAATTACTGCAGCGTAAGATGAGCCTTTTAAGCCGGCCATACACATTAGATGGCTGTCAGACAAACAATGCTTTGGCTGATTATTTGAATCTTGTTCGGCCAAATGCTCCCATCTAGAGACGAGCGAACCTGAAGAGTAAAAGTTGGGGTTCGTACCGAATATGGACTTTTAAAAAAAATCAGTGTCCATGTTTGGAATTCGGGTGCTCTATGTCTGCTAACCACTCGATCGAGCATTGGGGTGCTTGGGTACGCTCGGTCCAATGAGAACCGCATGCAGTGTATGAATGGCTCTCACTGAGCGTACATTGTTATCAGATGTAGTGTGTCCCAAAAAAATCCTGCCCTCTCTCTCCCCTGGAAATGTTGTTTATGGCTTGCTGTATGTGGTCGGAGAGCCGAACTGCCCAATCATTGACTTCTAATGGGGTTCAGCCTATGGGATCAAGTTCAGGTCAAGTGCGGGTCCCAAACTGATATTCATATAAATCCGGCTGAACCTGGTGAATCTAAACTGTCCTGGATCCGCTCATCTCTATCCACGGGTCCGCTCATCTATAAGCATGGATCTACTTATTGCTATCCATGGGTCCACTCATCTCTATCCACAGGTCCGCTCATCTCTGTCCACAGATCTGCTAATCTCTATCCACAGGTCAGCTCATCTCTATCCGCGGGTCCGCTCATCTCAACATAGGTCAGCTCATCTCTATTCACGGCTCAGCTCATCTTTATCCACGGCTCAGCTGTGACGCCCTGGACTAGCCAGGTAGTCACAGTTAGTGCCCCACACAACATCGGTCCCCTAAAAAGGAGTCATCAGCCAACCCCCAAAACCCTAGTCACCTCCCTCAGTGCTTGATGAACACACCAGGGGGCGGAGCTAGGCGGTTGGCACGCCCACCGAGGAGTTCAGAGGGCCTGAGACAGGAAAAAGTAAACAGTCAAACAGTCAGTTGAGTTCAGACGAGTTGAGAGTGAGGAGTGGAGGCCTATGAGACAGGCCGGTGACAGTCTGACAGGTGTGAGGGTCGTAGCCCGAACACCTTGGCTAGGAGGCAAGCGGTGGCCTCAGCCTGCAGGAGTCGGGAAGACGGCTCGGTGGAACCGTGGTGGACTGGGACAGGGTAGTGGCCCACCAGTACCGACCCGGGGAACCGACTCGGAAACTGGAGCACACAGGTGGGTACTCAGACCCTGAAACGAGGTCCAGAATCCACTGGACTGAGTTAATTAACTGATTGCGGTCTGGACTATAGGTCCTTTCCCACCCAAGTCCCGACTGAAGACAACAGCCCACCGAGGGGGATAGAAAGCCACCGCACAGGTAGAGAGATCCCACGGGCCAGCGTTTGTGGGCAAACGGGCTCTCCCGACATACACAAAGCCGGGGAGTGGACTCCCGTCGCTGAAGCGCAGGCAGTCTACAGCTACACAACACGGTGCAGGAGAAAGGCAGAGACCACCATCTGGGTGGGGGACCCGACCGCAGCCAGCTGCGGGCACCGACCACCATCAACTTGGTTTACCAGAGACGTGTGTGTGTCAATAACAGTGAGTACAACAGTGCCCTCCGGCCGCGCACATCGCCCTACACCGCCCAGCAATCCCCAACGGGTCCCAGGGCCATCATCCCTGCCCACGGAGGGGTTAACATCTGGCTACACTACCATCTCCCCCGGGTGCCCCGTAACTGCAGCGGTGGTGTCTACCTTCACCACATCCCGTGGGTGGCGTCACGAACTCAAGCGCAGCTCCGGCCGTGCACCTACCTAACCCCCCACTGTAAGCGCCAGCATCCCCTTTCAGAGCGAAGTGACCCCGGGTCTGGGGGCGCTCGAGCCACCCACCAACGAGCCCGGATCCGAGCGGCTCGGCTGCGGCAGAGCGCGGGGCAGTACACAGCTCATCTCTACCCCTGTGTTCTCTATAATAAAGCCACTGGATGACATCTTGGCAGGCAGCTTCTCTCTGTGACAACAAAGTTCGGCAGTCCTAAAACGTAAATGCCCGATTGACATCTCCCACAAGAGTCAGTCAGCCGAAGCCCCCATACACATTAGACTGACGCCCTAAGTCGTTGATATCAGTGAATTCAGCCAACATTAGCCTAGGACCCTTTAGTCTGAGAGCATTAAAGGGAACCTGTCATCAGAAATTTGGCTTTCAACCTAAATGTTTCCCCCTCTGCAGCTCGTGGGCTGCATTCTAGTAAGGTTTCTATACTTTTTGTGCCCCCTTTTAAACCAATATAAATACTTTATAAAACTGTACCTTTCGGTTTGAAAATCTTGTAAATTATCCATGGGGGCAGGCCGTGTGGCGTCCGTTGCTGTATCTTACGCCGTCCCCCATGCTCCAAATCATCCCTCAGGACGCCGCCCACTGCACCTGAGGTCCCGTGCACACCGGGACACCTAGTGACGTGGTCGCAAGCACGAGAGTATGGGCGGCGCTGTGATTGCATCGCAAGTGCCCGCCCATACTCTCGTGGGCGCGCTCTCCCCTCTGTACGTCGCTCAGATCCTCCGCTTCTCCTGTAGTGGTCTGCTCCGCTCCTCCCATCTATTTCCTGCTGCAGGGTACGATGGGAAGGAGGTGACGTCGGGCCGGCGCAGAACGCTGGAGGCAGTGGGGAAAGGGCGGGCACGAGAGTATAGGCGGGCACTTGCGATGCAATCAAAGCGCCGCCCATACTCTCGTACCTGCGACCACGTCACTAGGTGTCCCGGCGTGCACGGGACCTCGGGCGCAGTGGGCGGCGTCCTGAGGGATGATTTGGACCATGGGGGACGGCGTAAGATACAGCAACGGACGCCACACGGCCCGCCCCCATGGATAATTTATAAGCTTTTCAAACCGAAAGGTACAGTTTTATAAAGTATTTATTTTGGTTTAAAAGGGGGCACAAAAAGTATAGAAACCTTACTAGAATGCAGCCCACGAGCTGCAGAGGGGGAAACTTTTAGGTTGAAAGCCAAATTTCTGATGACAGGTTCCCTTTAAATACCACGCCAAACATTGGAATTGATGACAATTACATCTATGGCCATGTCCAGTACATGAATATGTTGGGTTTTTGGGGGGATCACCAAGGGCCCATTTTCTGAATTACAAAAAATGTTGTGGACCATCAGTTTACAAGTATATAAACAAAAATTATCAGTTTCATTTATCAAAACATTTCCACTTAATTGGATATAGTAAAGAGGTTCTTCAGCAGCTATAATCAGTCCTGTTTACAGTAAGAACATGAGAAAGCTCGGCCCCTATAAAGTGAATTTATGGCAGTTTAGAAAGACTCCCATCTGGTGAACAATGTGGATAGATACCAAGACCTTCCCTTGTGCTGGTCCTGGCCACTGTTACATGTCACCCCCATCAGCAGTATAGCGCCCCTTTATGTCCGCCTCGTTATCCTGTCACAGCTTCATAAAAATAAAACATGAAGCCAGATGAAAGAGCAGCAGATCACATTATACAAATGGTGTCTGGCCAGAAGCTGGTACACAAATTCTCCATATCTCCTGCCTTGTCTCATTAACCTCGAGGAGGTGGCAATCCTGGCTTTGCACTCTTGTTATTGTGAAGGATTTTCAGAAGGATGTCTGGAGACAGAAGAGGAATTACCACTAAGACCATTAGCTTTTAAAAGGTGCACTTCCACATGGATGGCGGGAATTCCTCCGCTGAGAAACAGAATACCTCTTTGTTGCAGGAGCTCAAATTAGGCATATCATTATATAATCTCCCCCCCTAAAAATTCTGTTTTCTCTGGCTTATCCTCTGTGGTTGGGAAAGGTCAGGTAATGGGTGCGGTATTAAAACATTAGTGTACGCCAATTCTGCCACCCCCCAAACACTGCGCCTATTCACTAATGAACATTTTATCATTGTCGTAATCGAACAGCCAATACACTTTTCTGTTTTCTTCATTAATATACAAAAAAAACACAACTAAAATGTTCTTTTTTGCATAATGTCCCGCATTTAGACAGTGACTTCAACCATTGTGATTGTAAATTATTTTTATTTATTTTTTATGTAAATAAAAAAAAAATGTTATAAGCTGTATTAAATGAAAAGAAGTTGTCCCATTTCAGAAAAGTTTTTCCCATAAGCTCCATTCATAGCAAAGAACAAACTACCACTGTCACGCTTTCAAGCATGACAAAACAATCAGTGATCTAGGGGAGACCAGCCAGAGAAAAAACTGCCGGCAGCCAACGAGGGCGCTCAACACAGTGAAATCCTAGGTGCGTTGCCCCCTGGGAATTATGCAAATCAAAAAAGTCCGTGGACCCTCTGTTTGGAGTCTCGACACAGAAACTAGCCAGATATCCCATCGGGAAGGACCTAGCAAAGGAGTGGCTCTTTTTAGGAGACCACCATAACCACCATATTAAATGGCCCTTTTAGTCAATATCCAACTCTTTGACAAGTTTAAACATATGACAAGGGAAATACCAAGGCCAGGTATCCATCCACAGACTGCTGTTTCGGGGTATTGCCCCTCATCAGTGTGGAGTAGGATTCTGGCCAGGTGGGAGCAATGCCTAGTAGACCAACAAGACAAAACAATCAGTGATCTAGGGGAGTCCAGCCAGAGAAAACACTGCCGGCAGCCAACGAGGGCGCTCAACACAGTGAAATCCTAGGTGCGTTGCCCCCTGGGAAATATGCATATCAAAAAAGTCTGTGGAGCCTCTGTTAGGAGTCTCGACACAGAAACTAGTCAGATATCCCTCCGGGAAGAACCTAGCAAAGGAGTGGCTCTTTTTAGGAGACCACCATAACCACCATATTATGTGGCCCTTTTAGTCAATATCCAACTCTTTGACAAGTTTAAAGATATGACAAGGGAAATACCAAGGCCAGGTATTCATCCACAGACAGCTGTTTCGGGGTATTGCCCCTCATCAGTGTGGAGTAGGATTCTGGCCAGGTGGGAGCAATGTCTAGTAGACCAACAAAACAAAACAATCAGTGATCTCGGGGAGACCAGCCAGAGAAAACACAATGCTTTCAAGCATGGCGAGCGCATTCAAATCAAAAAGAGTCTGACGCACAACGTAAAAACCTCCAAAACAACACCAAAAACAAGGGGGGAACACCAAGGACACCATAACAACAGTGGTCTCTGGCGCTAGTGAGAGGGTAGAAGGACACCTCCTATCCTCACCTGTAGCTGTTACTACTCTCCTAGCCAGTCCCTATGCAGTTTCCCCAACTGTCGCCGAGCAGCACCCTGGGTCCCTGGGAAATCCTATAGATGCCCTGACTAGTAAGAGGCAGGTGAGGTTCACTAGACCCACCGCTGCACTAATAAGACAAGAGGGTAGGGAGACAAACAGGGGAAAACCTGCAACACAAAAGGATAAGGTTCTGCTTATTTGTATCTTCAGCAAGTATTGCTGAGTAGCACTTCTATTTAAACCTGAAGGGCATGACTACAAAACTACTGCAGTTGAAGCACTCGGCTAAAGACTACTGAAAAAAGCTGCAAGACAAAAACTGACATTAGCCGTTTCAGTGCAAAAAGAAACAAAACTACATTTAAATGTGGAAAGCCAGATGGAGATAAGAGGCTGCAGTCCGAAAGCTGTCACTGGTTTCCAAAAACAGGGAGCTCACTGTGACACCTCCACCGCTGGTCCCAGCGTATGTTGTTGTCTACCACGATAACTTCATATTGACAGTGCTGCAGAAATTAGAGATCAGTGGCTTTGCCTGAGTAGAAAGCACGAGCCTCTGAGCACATGGATTTGCTGCTTTGATAGCAGCAACTGGTGATGTCCACATCGGCAGAGCTGCTGCGCTCAGTTGACTGTACATCTGTTGATGTGATGTCTGTCGAGCTGCTGCACTCAGTTGACTGTAGAGCTGTTGATGGGATGTCTGTTGAGCTGCTGCGCAAAGTTGTCTGTACAGCTCTTGATGTGATGTCTGCTGAGCTGCTGCGCTAAGTTGACTGTACAGCTGTTGATGTGATGTCTGTCGAGCTGCTGCGCTCAGTTGGCTGTGGAGCTGTCGAAGTGACGTCTACAGAGCTGTCGACTTTAGTGCTGAAATCAGGGATCTGGAGAAGTTTTCGAATACTCAATGCTTGACCCAGGGAGGATGAGTAAAACAGTTTGTTGAGGTTTTTTTTACTATCACCACAGCTTATATGTTAAACTTTTCGAAAAGTAAACTGTTCGGCCACGCCTTCGATTTGGACCACCAGTCATATACTTATGTCAAACATATCCAAAGGGAACCAGAATGGTGGTGTGATTGCCTGTGCACTGCTGGAAATAATGAAATAGACAATATGTGGAAACTGTTTAAAGGTGGAGTTATTCAACTCGTTTCGAAGTGCTCCTCACTTCTTCATCAGGAGAGCTACCGAATTACCCAAATGCTTTCTGTATGTCAGACCTAGGGGCTTTTGTCAGGCCTCCTTCTACATCAACCATCATAAAATCATCGTTGCCCAGCAATTGCATTTTAGGAATCTGATATAATGAAAGAAGGATTCCCCACCTTTTGTCTAACACCTTAGATGCTGTAGCTGCTATTGATTATAGCGTCTAAAGGGGAAGATATGGGTCAACAGGCAAATGTTTATTTCAATCCAAGGGGCCTTTGTAAGGCCTCCAACTTGTAACTCATTGGTGGCCCTGTGAGTTGCAGGGAGCTGATGGAATGACAGAGGCAGCAATCACCTTTTTGGCAGACAGTTTAAATTCTGTGGCTACTATTGACCACAGCATGTAAAGGGGTTGATATCTTACAGCACCTTGCAGTACAAGTACATCATGGAATGCATTAAAGGAGTTGAGCAGCATCTCAGACTTTGTCATTGGGTGTTGACAGATGTAAGTTGGGTGGGTTAGATGATGGGCAGCTCTGATAGGCCCCACAGGTATCGTGTATAGATTTTACTCTAAAGACACTGCTAGTTGTCAGACAACTGCCTTGATAAATGTTCTTCCCCAGTGTGTAGTAGTGTTTATTGAAGCCTTATGTGAAAACAAGAGGCACTGTGCCATGCTGTACATGTAAGCGATAATGTCTGCACCAATTCTTATAATAACCTTGTATAATCATTGTGGGAACTCGGGAATGATTGACAGCTATAATGGCCATGATAAGAACAACATTTGATCATGTTCCTTGTAAGCTTTAAGAAAAATTATAATAATGAATTCCATGTGATAAATGTTAGATCCACCAACTAGGAGCCCCACCACTCACTAGAATGGGGAACCATAATCTCCCGTCCATAAACAACAGAGAGGCACAACTTCTTGTGGTCCGAAGGTCTCACTCTCAGACTTAACCAGTCCAAGGACTCGAATAAAACTTAGGCTATGTTCACAAAGGACTTTTTTGGTAAGTTTTTTTCCTGACCAAAACCTGATCTTGTGGCAGGAAATCTCGTTTGAGTAATCTGCGTTATTGGTGTGTTTTTCATGTGTTTTTTAGTGGTGTTTTTGCTGCAGATTTGCTGCTTTTTTCTACAAAATGGGTTGTATCAATGAAAAAATGCAGCAAATCTGCAGCAAAGAATTGACACGCTCATTCTTTAAAAGCTTGACCAAAATGCAGGTATTTGACAAAACAGTCAGGAAAAAAACCTGATGTGTTTGTGGTGTGTGTGTGTGTGTGTGTGTGTGAGATTTCAGAAATCTCATAGACTTTGCTGGGACTGTAAAAAGCAGCTTTTTATTAGCATGGATTTGCATAAAACCAAGGCTAAAAAAACGCAGCAAAAACTTACCAAAAAAGCCCTGTGTGAATATAGCCTAAGTTTTATTCGAGCCCTTGGGACTGGTTCAGTCTGAGAGTGAGACCTTCGGACCACAAGAGGTTGTGCCTCTCTGTTGTAGATGGACAGGAGATTATGGTTCCCCATTCTAGTGACTAGTGGGACTCCTAGGCTTTAAGAACAATCGTTTCATAAAAATATTTCAGGGTGAACAGGTTGCCGATCACTCGATGAGTGAGGAAAATGCTCATTCAACGGGTTCAATGATCATTTGCACAGTTCACAAGATCATAGCTCTCTGTAGTGCATTGTCCTCTGAAACAATGGCAGCCTATGTGTACTGAGCAGTCTATTAGGCTATGTGCCCACGGGACAACGTACCCGCGGACTTTTCCACAGGTTTGTCCACAGGTTTACCGCAGCTGCTCCCCGTAATCCGCAGCTATCCATTTCTGCGGTATATCTGCGGAGTTGTTGCGGTAAACCTGTGGAAACAGTGCTGATTTCATGCAGAATTCCTGCTGAATTCCCACCCTGTATCTCCATAGTCGAGCAGCGGGAAGTCCGCAGATATTTCCGCCTGAATAATTGACATGCAGTTACGTGCGGCTGCGGGACATCCGCAGCATATTCCGCAGCCGCACATACCGCACCATTGATACAGCACTCCCCAAATCCCATAGGATAACATGGGGAGTGTCTGTACTTGCTAGAACCTGTGGATTTATCTAGAAAATCCAGACAATTCACAGGTTTTCCGTGGCAAAATCCGTGGGTACGTTGTCCCGTGGGCACATAGCCTTACAGATCTATTGCAGAGGTACCCTTCTTCAGGTCGCAGTTCTTAAAGGATAACGCCATTAATGTTCCTTGCTACATTGTAGTTTGAGTTACTAAAAGGGCTACTTTTTCCCTAACTTACATAAACTACACTAAAAGTAGCTAAAAACAAGCATGGCCACCACTCCACCTCCTCTACTCCTTATTGGAGTGCCACACAGCGGCCAGAGTACTTTTCTGTCCAGCTCCATCCTATGAGCTGCTCACCTTCAAACTGACCAAGAAAATACATGGTCCATAACCAAATGCTTGTGGGTAGCAGATGTGCCGCCCTGGCAAAACCAGGGAGTCACAGAGGTCTGCATCCATCTTTTTAGTGCAGATCTCCCTCTCCCTTGGGCAGTTTCCCACACCAATACACACCAGCCAATCAGGCCCCACTCGCCCCCTCCTCAGGAAAATGGGAGGGGGAGAGAGGAGCTTGGAGAGAGCAGAGTTTAGTTTGTCAGTCTGCAGGAGGAGAGAGGTCTGAAAGCAGCCCCTGTGTGGGGCTCGGAGAAGTGGCAGTGAGGGCCTCAGGAATAGGCCAGCCGCTTGTGGGACCTGAAGTGGATCGGGAGAGGGTAGTGGCCCCCCCGGTGCCGAATGTCGGGACCCAGTACGGACCTTTGCACGGAGCAGACACAGACACAGACACCAGGCAGGAGAAAAACACCCGAATCACACACACGGGTGTGGGATCCGTCCTCACAGCAGCTGTGGGCACCAGTTACCAGCAACTTGGTTAATTCTTGGACTCGTGTCAGTTATTGCCTTATACTGTGAGTACTCCTGCACCACCCAGTCCAAGCCATGGACTGCACCCGTTACTCCCCAATCCACGACTCCCATTTGGGCCCCGGGACTACACCTCCCCTACCCGTGGAGGGGATTCCACCTTGCTGCCCCACACCCCCAGTCCCGGGCACGGTCCCCAGAGGCAGTGGCGGTGCCACCATCTCATCACCGGAACCCATGGGTGGCATCACGGACAATTCCCCTGTACATAATCCCCTTTTTGCTGTGGAGCCTGGGATCACAGACCGGGTCACGCCACCGTACACCCACAAAAGTGACCCCTTGGCCCGGATCTGGGTACCCCTTATCCCTGGGCGACACACAAAGAATGGCAACATGGCCAACATGTCCACAATGGAAGACATGTTTATCGAAGCAATGGCCCTGCCTCTATATATGTGATAGGTAAGCAAACCACCAACCATTTATCAAGGGATAGATGGTACATATCCATGATGAAAATACCCCCCTTCCTTGAACATGAGTGAAGGTTTGCAAGCCAAGAACTTCTCAGCATTTCCTGAATGAAGTGGACTTGGTGCTCAGTAATGACCAGAAAATTTTGATTCAGCTTGGAGGCTTGATGTTGGATTTCTACAAAGGTACTGTTGGCTTTGTTGGTGTTCGGTAATGACCTGAGCAACTTTGGTTCTGTTTGGAGGTAGCTATAATTTGGACTCTCTGATGTTGGATTTCTACAAAGGTACCGTTAGTTTTGTTGGTGCTCAGTAATGCTCTGAACACTTTTGGTTCTGCCTGGAGGTTGCTATAATTTGACTCTCTGATACTGGATTTCTAAACTGGTACAATTGGTTTTGTTGGTGCTTGGTAATGACCTTATAACCTATGGTTCTGTTTGGAGGTTGCCATAATTTGGACCCTGATGTTAGATTTCTGCACCTGTACCATTGGTTTTGTTGGTACTTGGTAATGACCTGAACACCTTTGGTTTTGCTTGAAGGTTGTCATAATTTGGACCCTGATGTTAGATTTCTGCACCTGTACCATTGGTTTTGTTGGTACTTGGTAATGACCTGAACACCTTTGGTTTTGCTTGAAGGTTGTCATAATTTGATTCTTCGATATTGGATTTCTAATTTTGATTTGTTGGTGCTCGTAATGACCTGAACACCTATGGTTCTCCTTGGAGGTTGCCATAATTTGGACACTCTGATGTTGGATTTCTACACCGTTACCATTGGTTTTATTGGTGCTTGTAATGACCTGAACACCTTTGGTTCTGCTTGAAGGTTGCCATAATTTGGACTCTTTGTTGTTGGATTTCAACACCAGCACTGTTTATTTTGTTGGTGCCTTGCTTTGCCTTCCACAATTTAAGATTTTAATATATTACAAAATTCCCTGTCCCTTTCATTGCGAGGATCAGCCCAGGTTCTCCATCGCAGGACATGTGTCATTGACAAACAATATAACCAGAGCCATCCTGCTCATAATATCACCGTTGGGTATATATGTATTTGGCCAGTTTACACCACCTATAAAAATATATATATTCCCTCTTTTAAATGATGTTAAAGAAAAAGACTCTTCAGATGTTGAAACGAAGGCGACAGATAGTCATCAGCATCGTAAACCATTTTTATAGGCTCATACCGGACTCGGAGGAGATATGCTCAGCATTGTAGTAACCTTCAGATTATAGTTTTTCCTACATGAAAACCTTCCTCTGTTAGGGTCAGTTTTGGTTTTGGTGGTATTATTGACGATAGTAATAGCTCTGGATTCTGAAAAACTGACGCACCCTCATTAAAGTCAGTTGGATCTATTTGGATCTGCAGAAAATGGATTGGCCATGGATCGGCAATGATACGTAATCGTATTGTAAAGCATATAAGCTAGGACGCGCATGGCTCCACCGTGGTGATGATGCTTTTATTACACCCTCTTTTTTTGTGGGTGTGCAATTTTTTTTTTTCCCTTGTCAGAACACTTATGTTCCTGAGAAACCTCCTCATCCTCCCACACTGTATGTAAGAAACGAGCTCTCGAAATCTGCTGTTACCTCTGTCTTTCCTGATAATGTGCTCTCCCTGGAGATAGACAGGAGTTTTCAGATACTTTGCAGACCTGGTTGGAATTAACACTTTCACAGCTGCGGCAGCGCCTGATCTGGCATGCATCGCATTTCCGCTGACAGAAATCGCTATAGAGCATATATACAGTTAGGTCCAGAAATATTTGGACAGTGACACAATTTTCGCGAGTTGGGCTCTGCATGCCACCACATTGGATTTGAAATGAAACCTCTACAACAGAATTCAAGTGCAGATTGTAACGTTTAATTTGAAGGTTTGAACAAAAATATCTGATAGAAATTGTAGGAATTGTACACATTTCTTTACAAACACTCCACATTTTAGGAGGTCAAAAGTAATTGGACAAATAAACCAAACCCAAACAAAATATTTTTATTTTCAATATTTTGTTGCGAATCCTTTGGAGGCAATCACTGCCTTAAGTCTGGAACCCATGGACATCACCAAACGCTGGGTTTCCTCCTTCATAAAATGCTTTGCCAGGCCTTTACAGCCGCAACCTTCAGGTCTTGCTTGTTTGTGGGTCTTTCCGTCTTAAGTCTGGATTTGAGCAAGTGAAATGCATGCTCAATTGGGTTAAGATCTGGTGATTGACTTGGCCATTGCAGAATGTTCAACTTTTTTGCACTCATGAACTCCTGGGTAGCTTTGGCTGTATGCTTGGGGTCATTGTCCATCTGTACTATGAAGCGCCGTCCGATCAACTTTGCGGCATTTGGCTGAATCTGGGCTGAAAGTATATCCCTGTACACTTCAGAATTCATCCGGCTCCTCTTGTCTGCTGTTATGTCATCAATAAACACAAGTGACCCAGTGTCATTGAAAGCCATGCATGCCCATGCCATCACGTTGCCTCCACCATGTTTTACAGAGGATGTGGTGTGCCTTGGATCATGTGCTGTTCCCTTTCTTCTCCAAACTTTTTTCTTCCCATCATTCTGGTACAGGTTGATCTTTGTCTCATCTGTCCATAGAATACTTTTCCAGAACTGAGATGGCTTCATGAGGTGTTTTTCAGCAAATTTAACTGTGGCCTGTCTATTTTTGGAATTGATGAATGGTTTGCATCTAGATGTGAACCCTTTGTATTTACTTTCATGGAGTCTTCTCTTTACTGTTGACTTAGAGACAGATACACCTACTTCACTGAGAGTGTTCTGGACTTCAGTTGATGTTGTGAACGGGTTCTTCTTCACCAAAGAAAGTATGCCGCGATCATCCACCACTGTTGTCATCCGTGGACGCCCAGGCCTTTTTGAGTTCCCAAGCTCACCAGTCAATTCCTTTTTTCTCAGAATGTACCCGACTGTTGATTTTGCTACTCCAAGCATGTCTGCTATCTCTCTGATGGATTTTTTCTTTTTTTTCAGCCTCAGGATGTTCTGCTTCACCTCAATTGAGAGTTCCTTAGACCGCATGTTGTCTGGTCACAGCAACAGCTTCCAAATGCAAAACCACACACCTGTAATCAACCCCAGACCTTTTAACTACTTCATTGATTACAGGTTAACGAGGGAGACACCTTCAGAGTTAATTGCAGCCCTTAGAGTCCCTTGTCCAATTACTTTTGGTCCCTTGAAAAAGAGGAGGCTATGTATTACAGAGCTATGATTCCTAAACCCTTTCTCCGATTTGGATGTGAAAACTCTCATATTGCAGCTGGGAGTGTGCACTTTCAGCCCATATTATATATATAATTGTATTTCTGAACATGTTTTTGTAAACAGCTAAAATAACAAAACTTGTGTCACTGTCCAAATATTTCTGGACCTAACTGTATATCGTTGGTTATAGTTTGCAGACATTCGACTCAGAGACTTGTAAAACAGTCATAGATATTGGCCAGAACTTGGTACTGGAATACTTTGTCCTTTCACTGTTGCCTGGAATGGCGTTCGGGTCCACCGCATATCAAAGGGTCTTTGTCCACGTGAAGCAACCCTTTTAAGGTCTTCTTTGTTACTATAATGAACTCAATGTCTTACGAATGCTTAAAGGAGTTTTCCAATTCTTTAAAAGGGTTGTGCACATCTTTAAAAAAAGATTATTTAAAGGGACTCTATCAGCAGGTGTTTGCTACCTAATATGAGAGCAGCATGATGTAGGCAAGGAAATTCTGAATCCAACAATATATCACTGAGATTACTGGCTGCAGGCGTTCTGACACAATCAGACTTTTTAGATTTAGCCATATAGCAGAGCTGAGAGAGCGGTCCCACCCACACCAGGCTTTCAATAGGGATGGTACATTGACAGTGAGGTGTCAATCAGAGGAGGGGGTGTGCTGAACTGCCGTGCACATGACATTGTAGTCCAGCAATGATAAGTCCTGCTGTGTAAACAAACAGCAAATAAGCAACAGATCGGACCTTGACAAGACTGTCATCCCTGAATTCTCTGTTAACCTTTGCAGCATGCTAGCTTCAGCTTACATAGCAAAAACCTGCTGACAAATTCCCTTTATTGTACTCCACGGTGGTTTCCCCCAAAAAATGTAAACTCTGCTGCCGAATCCATTCTTTCCTACACTGATCTGTCACCCGACAGTCTTCTAGCTCTCTTTTCCATCAAGCGATGGCAGGTAACCGCTGCAGCCAATCAACAGCCACTGATTGGCTGAAAAGGTCCCAGACAGAGGAAAGTTTCTTGATTCTATTTAATCTCATTTACAGAAGCGGAAATCTCCTTTTAACATTAATGGCCTGTCGTAAGGAAAGATCAGCCATATTGAATCAGCCGATCAGCCATATTGAATCAGCCTGTCTGAAGCAGGCCTCAATGCTGAGGTGAGCAGACGGGCCTACGCTCTGTATTTGAGGTTAGGATACCCTTTGTGAAATTTATTTTTGGAAAAATAAAATTCTGGATAAATTTTCAATGTCTGCTTTACGACTCAGAGCAATGTATCTTATCTGGCAGCGAAGCAGATTCTCCAGTTTTATGTTTGCCGGTTGCCCCTTGAGACTTGTGCATTCCTTCACAACTTGACCCAATTAGCTCCTCTCCTTATCTTCAGCGGCTTGAGAGCCTTCCCTCGCCACCTGCCCGCTGCCATCCTTGGCCTCTCTGGCGGCTCGCCGCTGAATTTTCTCTCTTTCTCTGGCTTAAATTGAAGCATTTCTGTCCGAAGAATAAAAATCCCACACCTAAAAGTAAACCAGTCGTCTTAATGTAAACCTCATAAAGTCCATACAGTCCCCCGTATAAAAAGGCTCGACATTTTCTCTGTGTTTCATTAGCTGGACACGTTTACGATGAAAGCATTACCCTGACATTCCTGGGTTTTTCCTTAAGTGGTGATGCAGATAATTCCAAAGGTGGCCTTGAGGAGGAAAGCTTGTAAATTCCTCAGTTTCGAAAGACACAAGGTTTGAGCTCTGCCAACACCACCAATTAAAAAGGACGTTATATATATATGGGCTCGTAAGGCAAATTTATGCATTGTGTACATCAAGGGTTTCGTTTACTTAATAATAATCCGAAGTGATGAGCGAAGACTTAGTCTGCCGACATGAAGTGTGTATTTTCTACCAGAAATGACTTTTTACTGGTCGCCATAAAGAGGAGCTTAGCCACAAAAGTCAACTGGACAGATTGGTATCCTTCACATCATATCGATTTTTACTATTTCGGTTTTCAACTTCATTATACACAAATAAGGAGAAGATAATATTGAAATAATTAGTAAAACGCGTTGGATCTCGTGTTGGCCAATTTGTGTTGTGACGCCCTGGACTATTCAGGTCGTCACAGGGTTCTGCACAATCTGCCCTCCTCGTGCAGGGCTCAACCCCCCCATGGTTCTGGGTCTCTATCCTCCAGTACTGCCTCCACCAGCATTCACAAATCCTAGATACACCTTGCACAACACCTGTAAGGCACACCAGTGGGCTGCTTAAGCAGGAATAGGGCCGCCCACCCAGGGGTCAGACAGGGAGGTGGAAGGTGTCAAGTCAGTTGAGTGTTAGCCCTCGAGCTGTAAGGTGCTCTGAGGAAACTAGGAGTTGTAGGTCCCAGGGGAGAAGCAGACTAGGTCGCAGACTGTGGTCTGGACCTAGAGGAGTCAGACCCCCAGTCGCAGGGGATTGAGGCTAGGTGCCTGGAACCCGTCAAGGAGGACGGTCAACAGCCTGGTCCTATCACCGGTCCGGGACCGAAGGCACGTCGGGGTACACGGACCCTAGGTTGGGGAGAAGCTTGAGGCGACCTGGCAATTAACCTGCGGAGGACAGGGCCTTTATGGACTGTTCCCACGATGCTCAGAGATCAGGGGCACTAGCGCAACGAGGGGGATAGGGCTTTCCTAGCAACCGGCCTACTTAAATCCCAAGTGTGAGCTCCTGAGAGCAGGCTCCTTTACTTAGCTACAGTGGGGAGCGGGGCCCGGAAAGCTCCAAGCTACCGGGCCACAATGGACAATCTAAATTTTGTGCCAGGAGGCAAGTTACGGACCAGCAGGCAGCGCTGCAGGGGACGGGACCTGGACGAGCTCCCCTCAGGGGACAGCGGCAGTCAGAGATTTGGTTTACCCTGTTGTCAGCGTCTGCTTCATTGCTGAGTGAGTACCCAACTGATCCCTGCACTGCACCCCCGCCTCACCATGCAGAGTCCCAGGGCCTACCCCTACCCGTGGAGGGTAACGTCATCTTGCTCCACTCCATCACCCCGGTTACTCCCAACGACAGCGGCGGTACTCCCAATTACCGTACACCACAGGTGGTGTCACGAACTATACCAATCCCCTGTAAATACCCCCTTCTTCATTTGAGTGTGGCTCCTAGCCCCTCGGGTCCGGAGACCCTCGAGCCACGAACAATCATCACTCCCGGATCCAAGCGGTTGTGAAATGAGTCAGAGTATTGTGGAATCGTCTGCATAGTTTCTCTAGTATCAATGTGATTGTCCTAAAGGAGGAGTATCCACTCCGAAACGCGTGGAATTAATCACTTTCCCAGGATTTTATCTCAATCTTCTTGCAACGTCAGCGTGTTTTTAACTATTTTTACTCCATTATCTGCTCACAACATGTTTTACAGGCATTTTTTTTAGTGGGTCCGCTCTCAAGAACTCCTGAAAAAAATTTCAGAAGACCTTTGAAAGACTTCTTGTTTTCAGTTCTATTGAAAAACGTCTCTGCTGTTCACATGTTCATACTTTTGATCAACTTTTTACTAGTTTAGGATACTAAAATAGCAAGCAGTTATAACAAGTGAGTTCACCTTTCTTCAGGCATATTTCGCTATGAAGATTAGAGTTGAGCGCAGTTCGTGGTTCTCCAGTTCGCGGTTCGAGTGATTTTGGGGGCTGTTCTAGATCGAACTAGAACTCGAGCTTTTTGCTAAAGCTCGATAGTTCTAGTTACGATCGAGAACGGTTCTAGCAGCAAAAAGCCAAGCTAATTAGTAGCTGGCTTTCCGCTGTAATAGTGTAAGTCACTCTGTGACTCACACTATTATGAAATTTCAGCGTATAATCTGCGGGAACAGCGCGTTCAGATCACTGCTGCTGGGATAATGGCGATCGCCATTTTTTTTTTCTGTTCTTCCTTCCCTTCCTAAGCGCGCGTGTAGTGGGGTGGGCCAGCATGTCAGCCAATCCCAGACACACACACAGCTAAGTGGACTTTTAGCCAGAGAAGCAACGGCATGTGTGATAGGATATCCATGTCACATGTCCCTGCATTATAAATACGGGCATCTGACCGTCTGGACGCCATTATCTGCCTTCTGCGTCTGGGTGTCAGTTACCGCAGGTGCAGCTCTTGTCTCCGATACTGCTGTGTACGCTCTACACACAGCGCTATACAGAATAGGGATAGAAGTTTCTTTCAGCCCTTATAAGGGCTAATTACAGCAGGCTCAGAGCCATAGGTGACAGTCAGGTCCGTGGAAACCGTTGTTTAACAGCTACAGGTAAGAGCGTCTGTGTAGCTAAGCTCAGGGAATTGCTTGCTGCATTTCACCATTAGGAGGGATAGAAAGTGAGGCTTCCTTTCCTGTACACTGACAACCCGGCCCCTGTACCCTCCTGCCCTTTGTAGCAAAGCCATTTTAATAGCAGAGTGCTGCCAGTTAGTGCCATCCAAAGAGTGGCTGCTGTCCTCCATTATTGTGGCACTTGTGCCAAGCAAGTCCCAGCGCCTCTGCATTCTCCCCTCCTGCACATTTTAGCAAAGCCATTTTAATTGAAAAGAGTGCTGCCAGTTAGTGGCATCCCAAAAGTGGCTGTTGGACTTCATTAGTGTCCCACTGGTGCAAATCTATTTGCAGCACCTCTGCATTGCACACTCAAGCTCATTCTTACTAAGCCATTATACTAGCAAACACTGAGGAAACTTAGTGGCGTCCTAAAAGTGGCTGTTGTACTCCATTAGTGTCCCACTAGTGCAAACCTATTTGCAGCACCTCTGCATTGCACACTCAAGCTCATTGTTACAAGGCCATTATAATACCAAACACTGAGGAAACTTAGTGGCATCCTAAAAGTGGCTGTTGGACTTCATTAGTGTCCCACTGGTGCAAATCTATTTGCAGCACCTCTGCATTGCACACTCAAACTCATTGTTACAAAGCCATTATACTAGCAAACTGTGCTGCCATTTTAAGGGCCATAGTTTCATTGTCCGGGATAGTTATTGTTGTTTATTATGCTGTCAATAAAGATAGACCACCGCTGCAATCTACACCACCTCTCAATTTTTACTACCACATTTTAAGTGGACATTCTTGTCGCTATCAAAATGAGTGGCAAAATGACAGATGCTAGTGGAATCGGGAACAGGCGTGTTGGAAAAGGAAAAAAAGTTTGTGCCCATGGGGAAGGTGGCAAAGCTCCATTAACATCTGCTGAAGATAGGCCATCTTCCAGCAAAAGTAAGATGTCTACTACTTTCCGTGGACAATCGGATGTGCTCCCTTTTTTATGAACACGAACAACTGGAACAAAGCTGGATGTTGCCCAAAAAAAGAAAATGCTTGAATGGATCTCAAGTGGTCCAACAAGAGCCCTCTCCTCCACCTCAACTACCGCATCCAAAAAACACCAGTCCTCTGAGTTGTCATCCCAATCACACTTGCTTTCTCCCAGCTCTCAAGTCTCCATCCGCCCTGCACAGTATGGTGGAACAGAGATGGCTGAGTCTGCAGAGCTGTTCAGTCACACTATAGCCTGGGAATCAGAGGTCTGCTCCCAAACACTGAGGAAACTTAGTGGCATCCTAAAAGTGGCTGTTGGACCTCCATTAGTGTCCCACTAGTGCAAAGCTATTTGCAGCACCTCTGCATTGCACACTCAAGCTCATTGTTACTAAGACATTATACTAGCAAACTCTGAGGAAACTTAGTGGCATCCTAAAAGTGGCTGTTGGACTTCATTAGTGTCCCACTAGTGCAAATCTATTTGCAGCACCTCTGCATTGCACACTCAAGCTCATTGTTACAAAGCCATTAGAATACCAAACACTGAGGAAACTTAGTGGCATCCGAAAAGTGGCTGTTGGACTTCATTAGTCCCACTGGTGCAAATCTATTTGCAGCACCTCTGCATTGCACACTCAAGCTCATTGTTACAAAGCCATTAGAATACCAAACACTGAGAAAACGTAGTGGCATCCTAAAAGTGGCTGTTGGACTTCATTAGTGTCCCACTGGTGCCAAGCTATTTCCAGCACCTCTGTATTGCACAATCAAGCTCATTGTTACTAAGCCATTATACTAGCAAACACTGAGGAAACTTAGTGGCCCAAAAAAAGAAAATGCTTGAATGGATCTCAAGTGGTCCAACAAGTGCCCTCTCCTCCACCTCAACTACCGCATCCAAAAAACACCAGTCCTCTGAGTTGTCATCCCAATCACACTTGCTTTCTCCCAGCTCTCAAGTCTCCATCCGCCCTGCACAGTATGGTGGAACAGAGATGGCTGAGTCTGCAGAGCTGTTCAGTCACACTATAGCCTGGGAATCAGAGGTCTGCTCCCAAGCTACAGTGAGTACAGACCAGGAAATGGTCTGCAGTGATGCTCAGAACCTTTGTGACTCAGATTCAGGCCATGATGACCAAGTTCATGAGCATGTTACTAAGCCATTATACTAGCAAACACTGAGGAAACTTAGTGGCATCCTAAAAGTGGCTGTTGTACTCCATTAGTGTCCCACTAGTGCAAATCTATTTGCAGCACCTCTGCATTGCACACTCAAGCTCATTGTTACAAAGCCATTAGAATACCAAACACTGAGGAAACTTAGTGGCATCCTAAAAGTGGCTGTTGGACCTCCATTAGTGTCCCACTAGTGCAAAGCTATTTGCAGCACCTCTGCATTGCACACTCAAGCTCATTGTTACTAAGACATTATACTAGCAAACACTGAGGAAACTTAGTGGCATCCTAAAAGTGGCTGTTGTACTCCATTAGTGTCCCACTAGTGCAAATCTATTTGCAGCACCTCTGCATTGCACACTCAAGCTCATTGTTACTAAGCCATTATACTAGCAAACACTGAGGAAACTTAGTGGCATCCTAAAAGTGGCTGTTGGACTTCATTAGTGTTCCACTGGTGCAAATCTATTTGCAGCAGCTCTGCATTGCACACTCAAGCTCATTGTTACTAAGCCATTAGAATACCAAACACTGAGGAAACTTAGTGGCATCCTAAAAGTGGCTGTTGGACTTCATTAGTCCCACTTGTGCAAATCTATTTGCAGCACCTCTGCATTGCGCACTCAAGCTCATTGTTACAAAGCCATTAGAATACCAAACACTGAGAAAACTTAGTGGCATCCTAAAAGTGGCTGTTGGACTTCATTAGTGTCCCACTGGTGCCAAGCTATTTCCAGCACCTCTGTATTGCACAATCAAGCTCATTGTTACTAAGCCATTATAGTAGCAAACACTGAGGAAACTTAGTGGCATCCTAAAAGTGGCTGTTGGAACTCCATTAGTGTCCCACTAGTGCAAATCTATTTGCAGCACCTCTGCATTGCACACTCGAGCTCATTGTTACAAAGCCATTAGAATACCAAACACTGAGGAAACTTAGTGGCATCCTAAAAGTGGCTGTTGGACTTCATTAGTGTCCCACTGGTGCAAATCTATTTTCAGCACCTCTGCATTGCACACTCAAGCTCATTGTTACAAAGCCATTATACTAGCAAACTGTGCTGCCATTTTAAGGGCCATAGTTTCATTGTCCGGGATAGTTATTGTTGTTTATTATGCTGTCAATAAAGATAGACCACCGCTGCAATCTACACCACCTCTCAATTTTTACTACCACATTTTAAGTGGACATTCTTGTCGCTATCAAAATGAGTGGCAAAATGACAGATGCTAGTGGAATCGGGAACAGGCGTGTTGGAAAAGGAAAAAAAGTTTGTGCCCATGGGGAAGGTGGCAAAGCTCCATTAACATCTGCTGAAGATAGGCCATCTTCCAGCAAAAGTAAGATGTCTACTACTTTCCGTGGACAATCGGATGTGCTCCCTTTTTTATGAACACGAACAACTGGAACAAAGGTAGATGTTGCCCAAAAAAAGAAAATGCTTGAATGGATCTCAAGTGGTCCAACAAGTGCCCTCTCCTCCACCTCAACTACCGCATCCAAAAAACACCAGTCCTCTGAGTTGTCATCCCAATCACACTTGCTTTCTCCCAGCTCTCAAGTCTCCATCCGCCCTGCACAGTATGGTGGAACAGAGATGGCTGAGTCTGCAGAGCTGTTCAGTCACACTATAGCCTGGGAATCAGAGGTCTGCTCCCAAGCTACAGTGAGTACAGACCAGGAAATGGTCTGCAGTGATGCCCAGAACCTTTGTGACTCAGATTCAGGCCATGATGACCAAGTTCATGAGCATAATGTTGACCCTTATTCACAAACTGAAACACCTGCTGTAATAGACAATGAGGAACATACTGATGACGATGAGACGCAGATACCAGATTGGGATGACAACTTAAATATTCGTTCAGGGCAGGAAGAGGCTCGGTCTGAGGGGGAGGGGAGTGCAAACACAACGCTTGATGAGGAACTTCTAGATCCCACCTACTGTCAACCCACAGTCAGGCACTCGAGGAGGTCAATAGAGGCGGTGGAGGAGGATGCTACTGACGACGAAGTTACCTTGCGCCTTCCTGGACAGAGGAGGAGTACTGGTAGCACGTCTACAACTGCATCCTCAGCCACCACTCTGACTGAGCACTAGTCTGGGTGGCTCAGCAGGACGCATGCCCTCTAAACCTTGCCTAGCTTGGTCCATTTTTGACATAGCAAAAGATCGCCCAAATCATGTGATATGTAAAATTTGTCGTGATTCTGTTAGTAGAGGGCAAAACCTCAGCAGTTTGACAACTTCTTCCATGAATCGTCACATGAATAAATGTCATATGTCCCAGTGGGAGGCTCACCGTGCTGCAATGCGGCCTAGCGGAGCGGACCATCCACCGCCTGCCCCTTCCAGTGCATCCGCGCGCTCTTCATCTTCTAGGACTGTGGGGACAGCTGTCACACCTGGTTTTCCACGCACAACTTCCACCACTGTAACCGCAACAGGCAGTTTGCTTGGTAGGTCGTCAGTTGATTAGGAAGGGGAAACAAGTGCATGTGTACAGCTCTCTCAGACATCGATAGCACCAACGTTGGATGAAGGCAACATCATGTCTACGCCTGCACTTTCCTCACAAACCTGCATTTTTCCAGGGACACCCTACTCACCACCGTCTACACACAGCAGCCAGATCTCTGTCCCTCAGATGTGGACCAATAAAAGGCCATTTCCTGCGACCCATGACAAAGCTAAGAGGTTGACTTTATCCCTCTGTAAGCGCTTGGCTACTTGAAATTTTGCCTTTACGCCTGGTGGACACACAGGATTTTAGAGACCTTATGTCTGTCGCTGTGCCCCAGTACCAGATGCCCAGTCGCCACTACTTCTCTAAGAAAGGTGTGCCTGCGCTACACCAGCATGTCGCACACAACATCACCGCTTCCTTGAGAAACTCTGTGTGTGAACAGGTGCATTTCACCACCGATACTTGGACCAGTAAGCATGGACAGGGACGTTACAAGTCGCTGACTGGGCACTGGGTAACTATGGTGATAGATGATGAAGGGTCTGCTGCACAAGTCTTGCCGTCCCCACGACTTGCGTGTCAATCCTCTGTCTGTCCAAGTTCCTCCACAGCTTCTGCCTCCTCAACCTCGTCTGGGTCCTCCACCACCGCCCCAAGCCTGCCTGGTCAGGCCACCAGCGTTGGAACTGCGCAGAAGGAATCACGCACCCCTCATTACTATGCTGGCAGCAGAGCGCAATGGCATCAGGCGGTCTTTGTCTTGAAATGTCTTGGAACTAAGAGTCACACAGCGGCTGAGTTGCGGGCAGCTCTGGAGACTGAGTTTGGTAAATGGTTGTCTCCACTCAACCTGCAGCCTGGTAAGGCCGTGTGCGACAATGCTGCAAACCTGGGTGCGGCCCTTCGCCTGGGCAAGGTGACACACGTGCCTTGTATGGCTCACGTGTTGAACCTTGTTGTCCAGCAATTTTTAACACACTATCCCGGCCTAGATGGCCTTCTGAACAGGGCACAAAAACTGTCTCACTTCCGCCGTTCAACAGCCGCAGCTGAGCGACTTGCATCGCTCCAGAAGTCTTTCGGCCTGCCGGTTCATCGCCTGAAATGCGATGTGCCGACACGCTGGAATTCGACTCTCCACATGTTACAGCGACTGTGGCAGCACCGCCGAGCCCTGGTGCAATACGTCATGACGTATAGCCTGGGCCAACGAGATGCAGAGGTGTGGCAGATCACCCTGATGGAGTGGTCTCAGATCAAGGACCTATGCACCCTTCTGCACAGTTTCGACATGGCGACGAATATGTTTAGCGTTGACAATGCCATTATCAACATGACAATTCCAGTCATTTACATGCTGGAGCACACGCTAAACACTATTCAGACTCAGGGGGTGGGACAACAGGAAGGGGAGGAACTACAGGAGGATTCATATGCGCAAGAGACAACAACATCACCAAGGTCCAGACGTTCATCATCACCAAGGAGGCAGGTATGAGACCATGGGGGACAGGGATCAACAAGGGGGCATGGTAGCAGGCGAAATGTTGAGGAAGGTGCAGGAGAACATGAAGAAATGGAGGACGAACTGTCCATGGACATGGAAGACTCAGCGGATGAGGGAGACCTTGGTAAAATTTCAGTTGAAAGAGGTTGGGGGGAGATGTCAGAGGAAGAAAGAACGGTTAGCACCTCTATGCCACAAACACAGCGTGGACTTGGTCCGCATGGCTGCGCCAGACACATGAGTGCCTTCTTGCTGCACTACCTCCAACATGACCCTTGTATTGTCAAAATTAGAAGTGATGATGAGTACTGGCTTGCCACACTATTAGATCCCCGGTACAAGTCCAAATTTTGTGACATAATTCCAGCCATAGAAAGGGACGCACGTATGCAGGAGTATTAGCAAAAGCTGTTACTCGATCTTAACTCGGCTTTTCCACAAAACACCCGTGGTGCACGGAGTGAATCTTCCAGTTGTAAATCGATAAACATGGGACGGTCTCGTCATCTTCAACAGTCTAACCGTACCAGCAGTACCGTATCTGGTGCTGGTAACAGCAATTTTATTGAATCTTTTCAGAATTTTTTTAGACCATCCTTTGCAAGGCCACCAGAGACAACAAGTCTGACACATAGTTAACGGCTGGAGAGGATGATACAGGAGTATCTCCAAATGAACATCGATGCCATGACTTTGCAACTGGAGCCTTGCTCATTTTGGGCTTCAAATCTTGAAAAATGGCCAGAGCTCTCCACTTACGCCTTGGAGATCTTGTCGTGTCCAGCTGCCAGCGTTGTCTCTGAACGTGTCTTCAGTGCTGCTGGGTGTGTGCTGACAGATAAGCGCACGCGTCTGTCCAGTGACAATGTGGACAGACTAACGTTCATCAAAATGAACAAGTCATGGATCCACAAGGAATTTACTACCCCTGTATCATCCTGGGGAGAGTAAATGCTTGTGTATTTTGAATGTGCCTGATGCAAATCTACCTGTGAAGTGTACAACTGGGGCACAAGTGCTGCCACTGAAGGGGTGGGTGTGTGGCCCAATTTTTGGAAAAAAAGGGAGACTCCGCTTGGAGTCACCTTGCGGTGTTTTAGATGATTTTAGAAGGGCATGCCATGCCTATATCTGTGTCTCGTCCTCTTTTTCCTCGTAACGCTGTTTTGTTTTTGCATGAGTATATGTCCTTGTCACTTTCCCATGTGTTTGTGTTGTGTTGTGAGTTGTTTGTCACCTTTTGGACACCTTTGAGGGTGTTTTCTAGGTGTTTTTATGTGTATGTGATTGCCTTGCTTTGTTTCCTATGTGATTCGAGCGGTTCGCTGAACCGAACTCGAAGAAGACCTCCGTTCGGCGAACCGAACTCGAGCCGAACCACGACCGGTTCGCTCATCTCTAATGAAGACCCTTTAGGGTATGTGCCCACGATCAGGACTCACTGCATCCTGGACGTAGCAGGTCCTGACCTGCGAGGCTGCGAGTCTCCTCTGCAGGAGAATGCAGGAGACTGCCGCTGCTCTTACACACGATCAGGGTTCAGTGCGCTGCAGTCTCTCGCTTGTGTTCTCCCAACGGAGTACGCATGCGAATACGCAGCAAACAATTGACATGCTGCGATCTGGAAAGACGTACCTCAGGTCAGTGTTTGCTGCACAAAAAACAAGCTCAGTGGGCACGGGATTTCTAGAAATCCCATCCACTGTGCTTGTACTGTACAACGCATTTTGGATGCAGCGAAAACGCTGCAAACACTGCTCGTGGGCACGTACCATTATTCTTTACAATATGAAGTGAATTAGAAAGGCTAAAAAAAAGGTCCAGAAGACACCTGTCTTTTTTTTAGCTTTTTGTTTCCGATTTCGGTTAAAAAAATAGCACTTATTCAAAAAATACTTGAAAATCACCCAAAAATTCCAAAAAAATAAGTTTATAAAAAAAAAAGCTACAGCAAGGTAAATTTTACCAAAACACTTCAGGCTAAAAAAAATAGCACCTGTTTTTCTTGAATTAGTTTGCACCTGAAAAATTTGTTGTTTTTGCCCATTTGAAAAAGACATTATATGAGCATACCCTAAGGATGTCCATATACATTATGGTCGAATTACAGTAATGAACATGGATTTACACCAGGAGTCTCAAACTCGGCTGGGTGTATGGGCCGCACAGAGGAAAAAAAAATAATTTGGAGGGCCGCATTCTTTGCAGGACAAAGTGACATTTTTATTGGTACCATATATAATATAATTATTTTTTTTTTACACACCTTTGGATCACTGATTTTGAACATTTTCACTTGTTTATTATAGCAAATGTGCACATTCTTTGCACATTTGCTATAATAAACAAGTGAAAACTAATAGTCTTAGAAATAGCACTATATAAAAATTTTGACAAACATCTTTTAGTAATGTTCCCCATCGTGTAATGTGCCTATCCTTGTCCCCTTGTAGTATTATGCCCCATCCTAGTCCCCATCCCACAGTAATGTGCTGATCCTTGTCCCCATCCTAAAGTAATGTTCCCCATCCTTGTCCCCATCTTGTAGTAATGTGCCTCATCCTTGTCCCCATATTATAGTAATGTGCCCATCCTTATCCCCATCCTATAGTAATGTCCCCAGCCTTGTCCCCATCTTATTGTAATGTGCCCATCCTGTACTAATGTGTTCATCCTTGTCCCCATCCTATAGTAATGTCCCCAATCTATAGTAATGTGTCCATCCTTGTCCCCCATCTTATAGCAATGTTCCCCATCCTTGTCCCCTTGTAGCAATGTCCCCATCCTATAGTACTGTCCCATCCTATAGTAATGTCCCCATTCTATAGTAATGTTCCAATCCTATAGTAATGTGCCAACCTTGTCCCCATCCTATAGTAATGTCCCCAGCCTTATCCCTATTCTATAGTAATGTTTGCCATCCATGTCCCCTTGTAGTAATGCCCATATCCTTTAGTACTATGCCCATCCTAGTCACCATCCTATAGTAATGTGCTCACCTTGTCCCCATCCTATAGTAATGTCCCCAGCCTTGTCCCCATTCTATAGTAATAATGTCCTCATCCAATAGTATTGTTCCCATCCTTGTAATGTCCCCATCCTATAGTAATGTCCCCGGCCTTATCCCCATCCCATAGTAATGTTCGCACTTTGTCCCCATCCTGTAGTAATGGGAGGGTGGCAGCGGCGGCTGAAAGGGGGCAATGGCTATAACTTACCAATCGCTCTCCTCAGCTTCCACAAACGCCGGAGTGAAGCTGGGGGGAGCGGTCTCCGGCCCCAGATCCACAGTGATTGGAGAGATCAGTCACAAGGCTGGTCTCTCCAATCAGAGCTGGGGGCAGGTGAAACAGAGGTCACCCAGCTCCAGACAGTGATCAGTGCTATAGCTGCACTGATCATGACTGGATTTCAATGTTTCAGCCATTTTCAATGGTTGAAACATTACAGTGGCTGTGATTGGCTGAGCGGCGTTCGTCAGCCAATCACAGCCTCCGTAGGTCCGGGGAGGAGACACCACCCTTCCTGAAGTCAGGCAGAGGTCCCCTCCTCCCCAAATCTAAGGTATTTGCAAAGCGATTGCAGCCACCGGGGCCGCGATTTCGCCATGACGTACTGTATACATCATGGGTCCTTAAGTACCAGGGAGCCATGACCCCAGTAACCCAGTATGTCATAGGTCGCTAAAGGGTTTAATGTGCTGTCCTTCACATACACACACACACACACACACACACACAAAAAAACCCCACCATTCTTCTCACCTGTCCCGCGTTCCTTCGGCTGCCTCATCTCTGCTTCGTGCGGCCCCCAGGCCCGTGCCCCTGTTCACTATCGCGGCATCTGACATAAAGCGCAGACAGTGGCTGCAGCCCCTGCACCTGCCGCGATAGTGAACAGGGGCACGGGCCTGGGGGCCGCACGAAGCAGCCTGAGGGGACGCGTGTTTCAGACCCCTGATTTACACTAATTGTTGCCCTAGTCACTTGCAACTTGAAACCACAACAAGTACTGGTGCAATTATCAATACGTTCATTGGAGTTACTGCAACTCGGCTGCAAAATGACTGGGTGTGGTCCAGCTGCAAAAGAAAAATTGTAGCAGAAATAAAGCTGAGGACTGGCTCTGGGCCACGCAAGCGCTGTTCTCGTTCGTCAAGGAGTCTCCATATGCAGACCCGGCTTTGGGGAAGGTGCATGACATTTACTTGTTGCTTCTGGCCAGTGTGCATCACCCTTGCTGCCAGCCATCTACACCGTTGGATATTGAGACACATACCACCAGAGTTTGCTTGGCCAATCAGTTTTGTTTATTTTATTCTTCACAGCTTGATGGCAGACATGGCCTTCCTTTCGCTCTCTGTGGGATACTACTCTTCATTCTGTCCTGTGCTATCTCGGACATCATCCTCAATACTCTAGGGTCTGTGCCTTCTTCCTCCTTATACCCCATCATCCGCTACTGGGCCTAACAATTCTCTAAGCCCGCTGTGGTGAGCTGTAGGCTCCGGACCTCCAGAGGTTACTTCATGGTTTCCTGACTGGCCCTAGCACCGAAGCCATTTCTCTCACTTTTGAACCCACTTCCAGACTCTTCTCCCTCCGGAGTTCTGTCTCCTAGCCATCCACCCTGCCACCTGTCACTCCTCCCTTTTCCTACCTCAACCCCATCTTATCTAGAACTCACTCTACCGCTGAGGTAATCTAACCGCTAAATGGCAGAATTTGTGAACTTAGTATACAGTTCTAAATCTACTACATACAGAACCTGTTGTTCTCTAAAAAACACTTAGACATTAACACATGCATTTATATTATTCAATGGTATACACATAAGACATAGCTTATTTACATCATGGGGCTGCCTACAGCCCCTGGGGACCCTCCCAGCTTTAAAAAGGCAACCTGGAAACCCAACACAAAGGGGTTGCTCAGCCACAGCCGTTGTCAATACACTCCACTAGCAAACACCCAGTCCTGGGTCCCGGACTTCAAGATATACTGGTGCAGAAAGTCAAAATAGACAACTTCACCAGTCGTTGCCAGCCGTTGACATCTCACCTCAGGCGATGTGCTTGGCTCCACTCCCAGTCTGCCTCTGGCCCACCAATTAAGAAATAACGTCTGGAACACCATTGAAAAGCGTGCTTTACACGTTTCAATGTCGTGCGATCGCATTTGCGATCGTACCTGCCCCCATCGTTTGTGCGGCACGGGCAATTTGCCCGTGTCGCACAATGCTGTAACCCCCCATCACACGTACTTACCTTCCAAATGACCTCGCTGTGGGCGGCGAACCTCCACTTCCTGAAGGGGGAGGGACGTTCGGTGTCACAGCGACGTCACACAACGGCCGGCCAATAGAAGCGGAGGGGCGGAGCTGAGCGGGACGTAAACATCCCGCCCACCTCCTTCCTTCAGCATTGCCGGCGGGAAGCAGGTAAGCTGTGTTCATCGCTCCCGGGGTGTCACACGGAGTGATGTGTGCTGCCTCGGGAACGTTGAACAACCGAACATTCGATTTTTAGAAAATAAGCGACGTGTCAACGATGAACGAGAAGGTGAGTATTTCTGCTCGTTCATAGTTGTCACACGCTACGATATCACTAACGATGCCGGATGTGTGTCACTTACGACGTGACCCCGCCAATATCTTGTTAGATATATCGTAGCCTGTAAAGCCCGCTTAAGTCTGAACTGGGTGCAAAAACCCTAAAAAACTTCACTATATAAAGAGAAGGGAGGCACACCAATGACAGTGCAAGGGGAATACATGTAAAGCAGAAACTGCTGTATGAATACTGGCATGAAAAATACAATAGCTATATGTGAGAATGAAAATGTCTCTGACCCACCGGCATTCAGCCTCCATGAGACTGAGACCAGCCAAATCACTCACCAGCCGTTGCATCTGGGGTTGCTGATCCCCGTCCTCACATTCAGCCGGCATAGCAGCGGCCACCTCCTCCGTTGGTTGTCACTCAGCCATGTTGCTGTCAACCCCCTTCTTCGTCCTCTCCTCAAGAACCGTCTCTCTCATCATCCACTCTGGAAATGGTACCAGCCGGTGTTATTGGTGAACACTCCATTTCCTGGGCAGCACACTCCAGGGTGGAGCCTCTTCTAGTTCCTCTGCCCGTTTCTTTAGAGCTGCTGCCCTTTACCCATCAGCTTCCTGGGAAGGGCAGGTTCTGTCTTTTCAGTATGACCACCAGAGGCAGGCACCACTAAACACGGGGCGTTAGTTAGTCCCTAGCTTCAGAGCAAACAGAGTCCAACTTTGTGCTCTCTTCCCACTGTACCATGCACGATGGGTCGAGCTCCTTCCCTATCCCAGGCCATGTCCTGCCATCTTTGTTTTCACTGCCACTAGTAGGCTCTTAAGCTTATGTGTCTTCCCAGCAGCCTTCTTTCTCAGGTTTTGCAGGGGAAAAACCCTGCACGCAGTGCCACTTGAAGGAAAGGACCAGCTCCAAGCTGTGCAGGCGCTGCTCTACTTCACCAAGGAGACATCTTCTGCTGAAGGGCTTTGGGTGGGGTGCGTGACACTTACTTGCTGCTTCGGGCGAATGTCCATCACCCCTGCTGCCAGCCATCGACAACGTCGGACTACACTCTCCAAGCCCGCTAGATTGAGTTGTTGGCTCCGGACCTGCAGAGGTTACCTCAGGGTTCTCTGACTGGCCCAGCACTGAGGCCACATCCTCTCACTTTTTAACCCACTTCTAGACTTCTATCCCCCTGGAGTTCCCTTTCCAAGCCATCCACCCTGCCACCTGTCACTCCTTCCTTTGCCTACCTTAACCCTATCTTATCTAAAACTCACTCTACCGCTGACCTAACCCAACCACTAAATGGCAGAATTTGGCAACCTAGAATTCAGTACTAACTCCACCGCATACAGAACCTGTTCTCTAAAAATCTCTCTAAGATCTGCATTTCTATTATTTAACAGTACACACATAAGACATATTTACATCATGGGGCACTGCCCACCTAATACAAAAAGTACAGAGTTGATACTAATATTTACCAGTTCTAAAAAATGTCGAAGGAACTTCTGTGGAAACCAGCTGGCAGCTTTCTCTTTTGGGTTATTTTAATAAATGGAAGAATAGAGGCTACTGCAAAATGTCTCTGATTGTGTCTATCTCTGAAGGAATACATCACCCTTATTTCTGCCGTCTGAGAATATTGTGGGCAGTTTAGATGCCCCCATTGTCCCAAGGGCTGATCCCATGGAAAACTAGAGGGATCAACCAACATTTTTATAATGGATACTGCCAGCTTTGACTGGCAGTAATGACTTCGCTACCAAAAGAAACTAGATTTTCTGTTGTGCCATGTTTTCCAGCAGATACTGTCGCGGGCGGAGGGGACGCGCTCGCCACGCTCGGGTCCGCGGCTGCTGCTGCTGCTCGGTGGCTCGAGCGGGGGCCGGACACGGGGACTCGAGCAGCGCTCCTCGCCCACGAGTGAAAGGGGGGTGGTTTGTTTTGGGAGATAGTTCGTGACGCCACCCACGGGTCGTGGTGATTATAGGCACCACCGCTGCTGGTGATGGGGATCCCGGGAGAGATGGTAGGGAGCAGCTAGGATGTTGTCCCCTCTTTGGGTAGGGGTTGGTGATCCCGGGGCACGGTGGTGTAACGGGGAGGCTGGATGGCTGGAGTGCAGGGTTGCAGAGGCAGCGCGGCGCGGTGCCGGATGGCACTGTTGTACTCACTCAGACACAGATACACAGAGTCTCTGGGAAACCAAACGGCTGGATGGACGGGTCCCGCAGCTGGCTGCCGTGTTTGTGCTCTCCCCGGACAGTGTGATGGTGGCTATCTTTCCCTGCACCTTGTTAGAATGTTCTGACTCCTGTGGTTGCCCACCGGTAGTCCGCTCCCCAGGGTATAGGTACCAAAGGAGCCCGTTTTGCCCGCAGGCGCTGGCCCTTGAATCTCTAGCCTATGGCGGTGGCTGTATATCCTCACTGTGTGGACTGTTGCCTTCTGTCGGGTCTTGGTTGTTGGGAAACCCCTGGGGTTCCGGTCACACTCGGATTTGACCGTTGTCAGCGGCTCCTAGCCTAGTCGGGGTCTGATGGCCCTGCCTGTGTGCTTAGCTTCACTCCGCTCCCCGGTTCGGTACCGGCGGGCCACCGCCCGTCCCCGGTCCTATGGTTCCACAGAGATCCACTAACTCCTGCAGACGGCCACCACCGTCTGCCAACCTTGCTGTTTGTGTCTGGGCCTCTACCCAGACACCGACAGTTTCTGACCTCTCACTTTCACCTCCAAACTGAAACTCCGTCTCTTTTCCCGCCTCCAGGCCTGTGAACTCCTCGGTGGGTGTGGCCAACCTCCTGGCTCCGCCCCACCTGGTGTGGACATCAGACCCTGGAGGGAGGCAACAAGGGTTTTTGTCTGACTGATGTGACTATCCAGGGGAGGGGGTGTGTTTGTTTTTATGTCTGTGATGTCTGTGACTACCTGGCTAGTCCAGGGCGTCACAATACCATGTAAATCAATTTGTGATGGCCAATTAGTCTCTTATTTGTCATCATTTAAAGCACCACTCCAGTGTTTTGATTTGTTTTTTTAGTGCTGGGGTGGTACTTCTAAGTCTCTTGCTTCTACTCATATTCACGCTCCGGCATCTTCACCTTTCACCGATGCCGCTGCTGCGCTGCAGGGAAGCGGTGCCATCTTGTACCCATAACTTTTGACCGGCACACTCCATAAAACTGCAGCACCCTGAAGTTCAAACGAGCAGTGCCAATAACAGCTGAAGATGTCAGAGGGTGATTATAAGACAGTGTCACAGGATTTCAATTTAAAGGACCACTCCAGTGGTTTTTTTCAGTGCTGGAGTGGTACCTTTACCCTAAGCTACCTGCCTCTATTATACTCACTATCTGGCGTCTTCACCTTTTACCAACTATGCTTCAGTCCCACGGTGCCATCTTGTGACTGTAACTTCTGCCTGTCTGGAAGACAGAATGCAGCAGTTAGAAGTAAAGTGATAAACCAGTAAAAAAGTCTGGAGGAGACCAGAAGTTGAAGTCAGTGGTGGAACAGTAGATTCCAGGCAGTCAGTCCAAAGGGAAGTTGAATGCAGTGGTGGCCCAACATACAAAAAAGAGCCAGGAGAAGATGATACTTAATCAGCAGGTAAAGTATGGTGGGATGAAATGTCTTTAAGTAGTCCGTGAACCCTAATGTCATCTACGTGGTATAATAATGTTAACAACTTGACGCCGCTGTGCAGCCTGACCAGCATAGCCACAGCCCAAAGCAGCAGGAACCGCAGTTGCTTGATGGGAACTGTGTAAGGTGCGTAATCCCACAATGTTTCCATCAAGCACTTATTCTCTTATCTTAAACATTGTGTCTCATGATCGGCCATATTCTCAGCAATATGGAAATAAATGAGCAGCCTGGAAACAGTGCAGGCCCTTTGTGATTTCATGTGTACGCCTGACAGTAATCGTTAAATATGAGCATTAATAAGAGCTTACACGCAGGAGCCTTAATCATGGTGAAGGCAGCAGATCCTGGCAAGATTCACGAACAGGATGCGAGATTAGTGTGGACGGCCCCGTGTGACTGACGAGGAGGGGGGGCTGTGGTTTTAACCACACAAGTCTCCGGAGGATGTATCTGTGAATGTCTTCCAGTAAATTATCCACTGGACTCCGCCTGATCTCCCAATTTATCAGCAATCCAATCAAGCAAGTGCTGTAACACAAGAGGCTCCCATCAACTCGGTGATCCACGCATGAAACTGGTAGAAAACAGAAGAGGAACGTCGAAAAAAAAAAAGTTTCGATTCCATCGGGCCGTATCTCAGTTTCTTATTTTGAAAAAGATGGCAGAGATTATTGCTCTATGTTCGAGTCTTGGCTTTAGCTTGTGCCTAAGGATGAATACATTGATTTCTGTTTGTGATTTTAGGTCCAATATTAGTTCTATGTTATGAATTGAACTCATACGATAACTGAGCTGCATTAGGGGCTTTGCTGGCTGTGTGGAGCAGGGCGGTGCGGCGGATGTCACAGATGCTGTGTCAGGGGTGCGGGCTTCAAAGAAATGGCGCCCGGAGTTGGAGTGTGTGCAGATTGAGCTCTCGGCTCAATGACAAGCTGAAAACTCATCTGCACACGCGCCACCTCCAGTCACCATTTTCCTTAAGTCCACTTCTGGGACTATCAATGGGCCAGAGGTGGCGTGTGTGGAGATGAGTTCTTGAGCCAAGAGCTCCATCTGCGCATGCGTTGACTCCAGGCGCCATTATTTGAAGCCCGCACCACCGACAGAGCCTCTCACAGGCCACACCGCCCTGTTCCACACAGCCCCACCACAGCCAGCACAGCGCCCCGCAGCTAGAACAGCGCCTACTCTCCACCTCCCAGTAAGCTATATTTGCATTACTAGATGCACCCCTCATTTTCCTCCTAAATTTTTGAGAGCAAAAGTGCATCTTATAATCCCTAAAATACTGTAATTTTACATTACTACTGTAAGAGTTCTTTAATAACAGTGATTACTGGAGGAAACGGATGTGGTTTTTGGATTCAGCACAACAAAATACATAAAGATCACATGTTATCTTGTAGTCAGCAAAACTGATGTGGAGCAATGAAATTATTGGGTATTGATTCCTATACTGGCTTGGCATGACAGTCAAACTTTGGGCAAGAATAGCTGGTGAGGGAAATAATCAATTAATTGCCCTACAAGAGTATGAAAATCATAGAGTATTACATTGTACAGATCACTGAGACTCTCGTAAATGGATGGGTGAATGATGGGCGGCCACATCATATCAGTATCATTATTTTTACTCCACACTTAAGAAATTCCATTTGCCCTAAATTTGGTTCATTTTTCCTTATGATCAGGAATCTACGCGCATTATTTCAGAATTTCTCACGAAAAAAGTAATACAAGGAGAGCTCAAAACTGGTTCACAGACTAAAAACTCCTTAATTTAAAAATTATCAATTTTATTAACAGAAGCAATTAAAAACACTTCCACATTATATAGAAAATATTCATTGGTGCCATACAACAATTTCAAACATATATCCCCCTTATTTTTATAGTCCTATGTGTTACCCCAATTTAGGAGCAAGAACAAATGTCAGTAAGGCGCAATATAAAAATATATCCCTAAACAGTCCAATAGTCAAGGGTCCTACAGTCAAGATCCCTAAAGGCAGCACTTTTTTACCCTAAATTAGTCGGTTCTGCACTGAGATATAATTCCATATATACTGCCACTTCCTATATTAGTGAGGAGGCTGTCAACCTTCTACCCCTAATCGACCCGACGTGTTTCCCCTTCAAATAGAAGGTTCTTCAGGGGTCATCAAAAAGTAGTATAGAAAAATACAATTAATTTATACATTATCCTCCAATCATATAGTGAATACAGACATAGTTTTTGTAATCTCCCCAAACAGAGTACATCAAACAAATGATCTTCAGATTGTACATATGACTATTATAGTCTCCTCTGGTGCTGTCGTATCTTTAGTCTCCAAGAATTGCCAGGTAACACAGAGTTCCACAAAATATCAGGTTGCAATTGGCATGTCCTGGTCCAAATGAGTTTCACCTGAACGCTGTCTCCACGTGGATTTTGCAGAGGCTGGGAACGCTCTGAATATTGCAGGGAGCCCCAACTACATGCTGGTATATAGTTTTAAACTCATTTGGACCAGGACATGCCAATTGCAACCTGAGGGGACTCTAGTCCATTTATCTACACGGACACTGAAAAGGAAAAAGCTTGCTGAAGGGGAATTATGAATGGGCATGTCATTAATAGGTGACACCATCATTCACCTAGAATATACAGCCTTGTCCCGAATGAGATGACAAAAATCTGAAAAATATTTCTATAACAGGAATTCTTTGTTCGGTAATATCCACGCTAATATTTTGTGGAACTCTGTGTTACCTGGCAATTCTTGGAGACTAAAGATACGACAGCACCAGAGGAGACTATAATAGTCATATGTACAATCTGAAGATCATTTGTTTGATGTACTCTGTTTGGGGAGATTACAAAAACTATGTCTGTATTCACTGTATGATTGGAGGATAATGTATAAATTATTTGTATTTTTCAATACTACTTTTTGATGACCCCTGAAGAACCTTCTATTTGAAGGGGAAACGCGTTGGGTCGATTAGGGGTAGAAGGTTGGCAGCCTCCTCACTAATATAGGAAGTGGCAGTATATATGGAATTATATCTCAGTGCAGAACCGACTAATTTAGGGTAAAAAAGTGCTGCCTTTAGGGATCTTGACTGTGGGACCCTTGACTATTGGACTGTTTAGGGATATATTTTTATATTGCGCCTTACTGACATTTGTTCTTGCTCCTAAATTGGGGTAACACATAGGACTATAAAAATAAGGGGGATATATGTTTGAAATTTTTGTATGGCACCAATGAATATTTTCTATATAATGCGCATTATTTCAGGCCACATTAACCGTACGGGCACTTGGGTGTTAGACATTGTGACCGGCGATCTATAAATGGATGCATCCAGGCTGGTTGACCTCTTGGACCACTGTAAAAATAATGTGTAATGTCTGCTATAAGCAAATCAGCCTCTCTACAAGAATAGACCAAGACAATAGGACTTGGCATCAGTAATTCTGAGCCAGTTCCTCTCCACCCCGTGGTATGTGAATCACCCACATTGTACATTGCTCACAGAAATGTCTCCAGTTTACCGGTGACCCCGACAGGTCAGGCATCAGTTAATGAGGAATATGAGATGTTGCTGTACATTCTTATGGTCACAGGTCAAACAAGCTTGTCATATAATTGGAATTAAAAGGTTATGTCATGTAGGAGTCATAATTATGGTGAAGGACGTCTAGACGTCGTCAACATTATCACACGGGCTCCATAAAGGAATATAAAAATTAATCACGTGGACTGGGAGGAGGCAGCCATATTGGAAAGTGAGGGAATATTTATCAGAATACATTCATCATAAAGTGGTGACATCAGTGGGGTCTGGAATAGAGAATACATCGTTTACTAGATATTATTGACATTACTGAGATATAAATTCTTGCTAAGTAGCAACGCCAGGCACATAAAAAAAGTGTACCAAGATCCCTATTCTCATCTATAGTAGACAATATTATAGTAGTTATATTCTTGTACATAGAAGCAATATTATAGTAGTTACAGTGGGGGAAAAAGTATTTAGTCAGCCACCAATTGTGCAAGTTCTGCCACTTAAATAGATGAGATTTGCCTGTAATTGACATCATAGGTGACCACAACTATGAGAGACAAAATGAGAAAAGAAATGCTGAAAATCACCGAGTCTGATTTGGCAAGTTTTTTTTTTTTGCAAATTATGATGGAAAATAAGTATTTAGTCATCCAGAAATATGCAAGATTTCTGGCTCTCACAGACCTGTAACTTCTTCTTTAAGAGGCTCCTCTGTCCTCCACTCATTACCTGTAGTAATGGCACCTGTTTGAACTTGTTACCAGTATAAAAGACGCTTGTCCACAACCTCAGTCACACTCCAAACTTCACTATGGTTTCAGCATTATAATGATCCCAAGCGCACCACCAGGGCAACGAAGGAGTGGCTTCTTAAGAAGCACATGAAGGTCCTGGAGTGGCCTAGCTAGTCTCCAGATCTCAACCCCATAGAAAACCTTTGGAGGGAGTTGAAAGTACGTGTTGCCCAATGACAGGTCCAAAACATCACTGCTCTAAAGGAGATCTGCATGGAGAAATCGGCCAACATACCACCAACAGTGTGTCCCAACCTTGTGAAGACTTACAGAAAACGTTTCACCTCTGTCATTGCCACCAAAGGATATATAACAAAATTCTGAGATGAACTTTTATTATTGACTAAATATTTATTTTCCACCATAATTTGCAAAAAAAGTCTTGCCAAATCAGGCGCGGTGATTTTCTGGATTTGTTTTCTCATTTTGTCTCTCATAGTTGTGGTCACCTATGATGTCAATTACAGGCCGACCTCATCTTTATAATGGGGAGAACTTGCACAATTGGTGGCTGACTAAATACGTTTTCCCCCCACTGTATATTCTTATACATACGGGGCAGTATTATAGTAGTTATATTCTTGTACATAGGAGCAGTATTATAGTAGTTATATTCTTGTACATAGGGGCAATATCATAGTAGTTATATTTTTGTACATAGAGGCAGTATTATAGCAGTTATAGTCTTGTACATAGAGAGCAGTATTATAGTAGTTATATTCTTGTGTATAGGGGCAGTATTATAGTAGTTATATTTTTGTACATAGGTGTAACATTATACTAGTAATATTCTTGTACATAGAGGCAGTATTATAGTAGTTATATTCTTGGACATAGGGGCAGTATTATAGTAGTTATATTCTTGTACATAGGGGCAGTATTATAGTAGTTATATTCTTGTACATAGGAGCAGTATTATAGTAGTTTTATTCTTGTGCATAAGGGTAGTAATATAGTAGTTATATTCTTGTACATAGGGGCAGTATTATAGTAGTTATATTAGTGTACATAGGGAGCAGTATTATAGTAGTTATATTTTTGTACATAGGGGCAGTATTATAGTAGTTATATTCTTGTACATAGGAGCAGTATTATAGTAGTTTTATTCTTGTGCATAAGGGTAGTAATATAGTAGTTATATTCTTGTACATAGGGGCAGTATTATAGTAGTTATATTAGTGTACATAGGGAGCAGTATTTTAGTAGTTATATTCTTGTACATAAGGGCAGTAATATAATAGTTATATTCTTGTACATAGGGGCAGTATTATAGTAGTTATATTACTGTACATAGGGAGCAGTATTATAGTAGTTATATTTTTGTACATAAGGGCAGTATTATAGTAGTAATATTCTTATACATAGGAGTAGTAATATTCTTATACATAGGAGCAGTATTATAGTAATAATATTCTTGTACATAGGAACAGTATTATAGTAGTTATATTACTGCACATAGGGGCAGTAATATAGTAGATATATTCTTGTACATAGGAACAGTATTATAGTAGTTATATTCTTGTACATAAGGGCAGTATTATAGTAGTAATTTTCTTGTACATAGGGAGCAGTATTATAGTAATAATATTCTTGTACATAGGAGCAGTATTATAGTAGTTATATTCTTGTACATAAGGGCAGTATTATAGTAGTAATATTCTTATACATAGGGGCAGTATGATAGTAGTTTTATTCTTGAACATAGGGAGCGGTATAATTGTAGTTATTTTTGTGTATGTAGGGGCAGTAATATAGTAGATATATTCTTGCACATAGGAACAGTATTATAGTAGCTATATTCTTGTACATAAGGGCAGTATTATAGTAGTAATATTCTTATACATAGGGGCAGTATGATAGTAGTTTTATTCTTGAACATAGGGAGCGGTATAATTGTAGTTATTTTTGTGTACATAGGGGCAGTATAATATAGTAGATATATTCTTGTACATAGGAACAGTATTATAGTAGTTATATTCTTGTACATAAGGGCAGTATTATAGTAGTAATATTCTTATACATAGGGGCAGTATGATAGTAGTTTTATTCTTGAACATAGGGAGCGGTATAATTGTAGTTATTTTTGTGTACATAGGGGCAGAATTATTGTTGCCAGATTTTTTTCGTAGATGGTATTCAGATGAGCGTCTTTCAGCCAAATAAGATATTGAATAACAGCTATCCTAGGTGTTTGGCCATAAATGATCTGTACCTTAGATGTGACTGTGAGGAGTGGGTGCAGTGAGCACATGTCAGACATGTGCTGAAGTTCTGTGGGAGTCAGAGATCTCTCTGCTTCGTTACCTCTCGGATTATGATGGAGTGCATGGTGTTATCACTGTGTCCTCAGACCGTCTACCTCACAGAGAGATCTGCCTTCATTTTGACCTGAGAAAATAAGACATTATGTTAAAAGTCATCAGAGCAAGAGAACGTCTTTAATCTTAATCACAAGTCTGGATTGTAGGGAAGAGGATAATACACAATTTAATCATTATTTATCTGTTTTGACCAAGAAGAACTTATCGGTGATATGCTAATATAAGATTCTCGTAGTAGGGTCTCAACCAGCAGTTTTCGATTTGTACCAAATTGTTTGACTAAGGTTTGCCCTCAAGATGGCCGAAGCCTCTTCTCTGAACTGTTCCCCTTACTGATAAACACTAGTATCCTGTTACTCAAGCATCTCCCACTTGGCATTTGGCGATAACAGACGCCAAGTAATTTGCTCCTTCATTCATTGAATTACTCCAAAGAGAGGAAAAATCACCATTGCAGATTTCATCAGGCTCATTAATTTCACGCTAGTGGTGTCATCGAATGCAAGCAGCCCTTGCTTGTAGAACACGACAGGTGACGAAACAGCTGCCCCGGCTATGTGTCCTGCACCTAGTGATCCGCTGAACAGCACCCACACTGTATAGGTCTCAGGCCGGGAGTGTGGATATGGGCATCCGGGACCATATAAATAGAATCACATGCTGAAGTCAGGGTTGTCTGGCACAATTTCATCCATTCCTGATGGGATTTTCATAGCTGTGATCTACGATGATCACCTAAAGTAGATTTTAGCTGCAGTTGTGGAGAACTGCCAATGTCAATGTACTTTCAGGATGTCAGAGTTACTTAGAAGGACTTAAGGGGGCTTTACACGGTAGCGATATCGCTAGCAATTTCTAGCGATATCGAGCGTGTAAGTACCCGCCCCCGTCGCACATGCGATTGTTTGTGATCGCTGCCGTAGCGAACATTATCGCTACGTCAGCGTTACACGTACTTACCTGGTCGTCGTCGTCGCTGTGACTGCCGAACAATCCCTCCTTCAAGGGGAAGGGACGTTCGGCATCACAGCGACGTCACCGCAACGTCACTAAGCGGCCAGCCAATCAAAGCGGAGAGGCGGAGATGAGCGGGACGTAACATCCCGCCCACCTCCTTCCTTCCGCATTGGGGCCAGCGGCAGGTAAGGAGACGGTCCTCGCTCCTGCGGTGTCACACATAGCGATGTGTGCTGCCGCATGAGCAATGAACAACATGGATAAACAACCCTTACCGATTTTTGAGTTTGGGACGACCTCTCCATGGTGAACGATTTTCACCATTTTTGAGGTCACTTAAGGTTGCTGGTCAGTGTCACACGCTGCAATATCGTTAATGATGCCGGATGTGCGTCACTAACAACGTGACCCCGACGATAAAACATTAATGATATCGTAGCGTGTAAAGCCCCCTTTAGTGTTAACCTGGACTGAAAGAGGTTGTCATAAATGATCCAGCAAGAAAAGGAAGTCCACCAAGTGTGTTACAGATCAACGCGTTTCAGCTACCCTTAAGCCTTAATCATGATCATAAGGTTAGCCGAAATGCGTTGACATGTAACTCACACCCCTGAGTATTTTTAGAAACACCTGTATATGCATTGGAGATTTTAAAAAGAAGAAATAAATGCAAGTTTTTACTTATACTTGGTGGACTTCCTTCCCTCGCTGGATCATTTATGGTCTTTCTCAGTTATGCTACATGGTATACAAATGAGATACATGCCAGGACTGGAAGCAGGAGTGTGCCGCCCCCGAGTCAGCAGCCTGGCTGCTCGGATCTGGATCCACGGTGGCTCGAGGGATCTCCGGACCCGGGAGTTGGGGCCACTCGGATAAAAGGGGGAGTATTTACATGGGATGGTATGGTTAAAGTTCGTGACGCCACCCATGGTGCGTGGTAAGATGGAGTATCACCGCTGAGATTGGGAGTACCTGGTGGCGATGGTGTGGGCAGCTAGGTGTTTAACCCCTCTACAGGCAGGGGGATGCCCCGGGACTCGGTGAAGGTGATGGGGAGGTGCCGTTGGGACGGTAAGGGTCACTTGTGTACTCAGTCCAATAACGCTGACACCGACAACTGTGGTAAACCAAAGTTCTGGACACCGCTGCGGCTGAGAGGGAGCACGCCTGGATCCCATGCCCGTTGGTGTTGCCTGTTAGTCTGTGACCTTTTCCTTGGCACCTAGTTTCTGGTTGGTCCCTCTAGTATAAAACTAATCGGGTCCCGCTCACCAGTATGGCTAACTGGGTGAGCTTGCTCTCAGGGTTCACGCTTGGGATTTTCTGGACCGTGTAGTGGGAAACTCCTATCCCCCTCGTTGCGCTACTACGCCGATTTTGGAGCGGGTGGAGAACGGATCTTGAAGGCTCCGTCCTCGTCGGGTAAATTGCCAGGATGCCTGAAGCTACTTCCTGACCTAGGGTCCACGTACACCGTCGTGTCCTGGCCCCTGCCCGGGGATGGCACAAGGCCGCCGGCCGTCCTCCTCGACAGTCCATGCCCCTTGTCACGATCCCCTGCGACCATGCTCCAGCTCCTAGCAGGCCCAGACCAACGTCTGCTACCTAGTAGCTCCAAGGAGCCCAGCTCCTGACTTCTGACTTTGAGAGCTACTTCTGTTCTGTCTCCTGACACTCCTGACCCCCCCTTAACCAACCCCCCAAGTGGGCGACCCTATTCCACTCAGGTCGGCCACTGGTGTGTCTGGTGGGTGTGGTGCAGAGTGTTCCTAGGATTTTGCTTAGCTTGTTCTTGGCAACACCAAAGGTCAGGGACCCGTAACCAAGGAGGAGGTGGATATTGTACAGAAGGGCAGATTGCACAATACCCTGTGACAACCTGATAGGCCAGGGCGTCACAGGAGCGTAAAAGGGATTTTAAGGTGAGCTGACACATTATGGTGTGCTTTTTTGCTAAAGAGTTTGTCCACTACTTTTACATTGATAACATATCCTTAGGATAAGTCATCAATGTCTGATCGGCTGGGTTCTGATCCGGCACCCGCGCCAATCAACTGTTCTCAGTGCTGGCGGCAGCAGCAGGTTGCCGGAAATGCTTAGTTCCGGAGCTGCCCCTTCTTCTGATAGTGGCCAGATATTGCCCATCCGCCTCCTTGGTCGCAATCACAAGACAGGGCAGTTCCAGAACTGAGCATTTCTGGACTCCTGTTTCCACTGCCGGCACTGACAACATCTGGTCCGTGAGGGTACATGGTGTCAGACTCTGGCCGATCAGACATTGATCACCTATCCCAAGGATAAGCCATCAATGTAAAAGTAGTGGACAACATCTTTAAGGTTTAACTGGAACTGGCTTCACTCACTAAGAGGCAATTATTATAGCAGTTATAGTCTCCTAAAGAGGGCATAGTCTTGTCAGTTACAAATAACGTTGAGGTACATAGATTGTCATTTACACAACACAGCTTGGTGGTTACATATCAGAGTTGAGGCACATTGTTTGGCATTTACGAATTAGAATTGGGGCACCGAGCTTGATAGTTATACATCAGAATTTACAGAATTGGATTGTTACCAACCTGACTTGAGATGCAGAACTTAATGGAAGCACATTAGAACTGAGACACAGCTCGGCTGTTTTTTATTAGAACTGAAATGTTGAGTTATGAAGGTTGCTTAGCAGTTACACATCAGAAATGAAACTCAGCGCTTGATAGTTACACGTCTGAGTAGAGACATAAAACTTGGCAGTTACACATCAGAGTTGAGACACAGAACCTGATAGTCACACAACAGAGTAAAGACATAGAACTTGTCAATTACACATCAGATCTGAGACACAGAACTTGATAGTTACATAGCAAAGTAAAAACATAGAACTCGGCAGTTACACATCAAAGTTGAGACACCGAACTTTGCAGTTAAATATCAGAATTGAGGCACTGAACTTAATAGTTACACATCTCTCGACCTGATATCACCTCATTACTAACTAGAATCCCACAATGTCTGCCTGCTATTTCATTCTTTTTCTCTGCTTGATTTCTGCAACTTAACATGGACAAAACAGAATTCATCATCTCTGCTCCTCCTTACTTAACTTCTCTAACAAACCAATCTATCAACATTGATGGCTGTTCACTCTCCTCATTCCTGCATGCTCGTTGCCTTGGAGTAACCCTCGACTCTGCACTCCTTCAAGCCACACATCCAAGCCCTCTTCACCTCCTGCCACCTCCAACTCAAAAATATTTCCCGGATCCATGCATTCCTTAATCAAGAATCTGCAAAAACACTAGTGTGTGCCCTCTTTATCTCCTGCCTGGACTATTGCAACCTCCTGCACTGTGGCCTCCCCTCTAACACTCTCACACCCCTACAATATATTCTAAACTCTGTTGCACGATTAATCCACCTCTCCCCTCGCTATTTCTCGGGCCTCTCCACTCGTTCAATCCCTTCACTGGCTTCCGATTGCTGAAAGACTCCAGTTCAAAACTCTAACCATGACCTACAAACCTACAAAACAACCTGTCTCCTCCATACATCTATGACCTAGTCTTCTGGTAGTTACCTACAAAGAACCTCTGATCTGAAAAAGATCTCCCTCTCTACTACCCTCTTATCTCCTCTTCCTACAACCGCATACAAGATTTCTCCCGTGCATCCCCCATACTCTGGAACCCTCTGCCCCAACACATTGGATTCTCGTCTACCATGGAAACTTTCAGAAGGAAACTGAAGATCCAATTCTTCTAACAAACCTACACCTTGCAGTAACCCTTAGTCAACTATACCGCTGCACGACCATCTCCACCTTCACCTACTGTACCCTCACTCGTCCACTGTAGACTGTGAGCCCTTGCAGGCAGGGTCCTCTCTCCTCCTATACTAGTCGATGCCTTGTATTGTTCATGATTACTGTACTTGTTTTTATCATATATACTGTACCTCTTTTCACATGTAAAGCGACATTGGAATAAACGGCGCTATAACAATAAATAATAATAATTAGAGTAGAGACACACAACTTGGCGGGTACACAGACGCATGTCACTACTCCAGCACAAGAGAGGTGTATCTGGGCTTCAACACAATGCAAAATATGCAAGGTTTTTTTTTCCTTTTTTGTATTATGGTCATTGTAACACCAGTGTCCCTGCACTGCCTTTCTTTTCGCTCCTGGCAGAGATGCCAGCAAACACACCACAGCGGTTGAACACATGTCCCGTCTGTTCTGCTGCAGCTCCCAGCTCAAAGGGCCTGTGCAAGTTGCCCAGGTCTGCTGGCAACCTGCTTAGGGCATGGGCACGTGTTCTCTGTGCTTCATAAAGGGGCAGCATGCTCACTCCAGAAGTATCCACAGCCTATGGCTGGGAGGCACTATCTATGTAAGGCACCCTGCTCGCTAGGGAGGTGCCTGAGCAACTTTGGTACCTAGTTAATTCTTAAACAACTAGCATGTTGTCAGATCTCTGTTCTGGAATCCATGAAGCGTCCTTGTACCAATACCCATCCCGTGACCCTGAAACAATCCTGCCAATGAACCCGAACCTGTCCTGTGCCCGTGAACCTGCCTGTCTACCTGAACCTGTCCTGTGCCCCAAAACCTGCCATTGTACCTAAAACTGTCCTATGAAACTGCCTGTCTACCAGAACCCGTCCTATGACAATGAAACAGCTTGTACCTGAACCTGTATCCATCTGCTTGTATGTGAATTGGTACCCATCCTGCTTGACTGCTGCCTGTGGCTTTGACTCCATCTTGCCTGCTGCCGGTCCAGACTCCAGTCTGTTGTCCTGACTCTGTCCTATCTGCCGCCATTTGGGTCAGCTGCTGTGGACTCGGGGACTGCCCTGCAGTGGTATCTGGCGATTATATGCAGCACAAGCCTAACCTCACCACCAGAGGGTCTAGAGAAGACCAGGTAGCCACTGTTATGTCCCCACCGGAGTCTGCTCCAGCGACTTCTACTTCGATCACCAAGCGACGTCGTGTTCCTGCCGTGGATAGTGCTGGTGATGGGAGAGGAGTCAATGTCAGCGGCGCTGGTGGGCGCAGGCTCCGCTCATCCACTGGGCTGGGTTTCCTTGGGATCTGCAGTACCACTTGCTGACTGTAGGTGGTGTGTGTCTTCCAGCTGAAGTTACCATCATTCAACTACAACCAATGGGAAGACACCACACCCTTCTTATTTCATCTCCTGTCTGCTGACCACTGCCAGAGATAGTTCTGTATTCCTGGTTCATGTCCGGCTCTGTTCTGTTTAGTGATTCTGGTGTTCTGACTTCTGCATGTGTGGCGCCCTGGACTAGCCAGGTCGTCACAGATAACACTCAAACACCCCCACCCCCATTAGACAGGGACACCAGCCAAACACAAAACCCTTGTTTCCTCCCTCCAGTGTCTGATGTCCACACCAGGTGGGGCGGAGCCAAGCGGTTGGCCCCACCCACCGAGGAGTTCACAGGCCTGGAGGCGGGAAAAGTGTTAGTTAAGTGTTGGAGTTTGAAGTGAGAGGAGCAAGCACTTGGGTGTCTGGGTTTGTGGCCCAGACACTGACAGCAACGTTGGCAGACGGTGGTGGCCGTCTGCAGGAGTGGTGAAGCAACGCGGAACCGTAGGACCGGGGTCGGGCGTTGGCCCGCCGGTACCGACTGGGGAGCGAAGTGAAGCCAGCACACACAGGCAGGGCCATCGGACCCCGACCAGGCTTGGAGCCGCCGACAATAGTCAAATCCAAATGTGACCGGAACCTCAGGGGTTTCCTAACAGCAAAAGTCCCGATTGAAGGCAACCGCCCACACCGTGAGGGTATACAGCTACTGCCTAAGGCTAGAGACCCAAGGGCCAGCGCCTGCAGGCAAACGGGCTCCTCCAGTACCCATACACCGGGGAGTGCACTACCGTTGGGATCCATAGTAGTCAACTGAGAACATCAAGGTGCAGGGAAAGACAGCCGCCATCACCTGTCCGGGGAGGGACACAGCAGCTGGCTGTGGGACCCGTCCATCCAGCCGTTTGGTTTACCGAGGATTTTGTGCATCTCTTACTCAGTGAGTACACCCGTGCCATCCGGCACCGCGCCGCGCTGTCCCTGCAACCCTGCACCTCACCAACCCTGCCTCCTCGTCACATCATCGGGCCCCGGGACCACCGACCCCTACCCACGGAGGGGGAAAACAAGCCACCGAGCAGCAGCAGCCGCAGCAGCGCCGGACCCAAGCGTTAGCGAGAGCGCAGCAGCGGCGGCGTCCTCCCTGCCCGCGAACACTTGGCGTCACGAACAGGATTGGACCCATCTACTTACCAGTAAAAGTGCGCCTTGTGATCTCCGCCGGCGGTGTCCGGCCGAAAATTTTGTAGCGCCGCCATCTTGGAGCAAAAATCTCCCGCTCGAGCGTCTTCTCCGAGCAGGACAGGATTCGAACCTGTGCGGGGAGGGACACAGCAGCAGGCTGCGGGACCCATCCATCCAGCAGTTTGGTTTACCGAGGACTTTGTGCATCTCTTACTGAGTTAGTACACCCGTGCCATCCGGCACCGCACCGCGCTGTCCCTGCAACCCTGCACCTCACCAACCCTGCCTCCCCATCACATCATTGGGCCCCGGGACCACCGACCCCTACCCACGGAGGGGGAAAACAACATCCCAGCTGCTCTCTACCATCGCTCCCGGGATCCCCGTCACCAGCAGCGGTGGTGCCCATCTTCACCATGACCCGTGGGTGGCGTCACGGACTAAATCCCCCAAACCAACCACCCTTTTCACTCACGGGCAAGGAGCGCCGCTCGAGTCCCCGGATCTAGCCCACCGCTCAAGCCACTGAGCAGCAGCAGCTGCAGCAGCGCCGGACCTGAGCGATAGCGAGAGCGCAGCAGTGGCGGCGTCCTCCCCGCCCGCGAACACATGTTTCCTGACTACCCTCCTGCCTGCCGTTTATGTATCTCGCTGCCCAATCCGGATTTGACCTCTGCTTTGTTTTATGATTACGTCCTTGCCTGCTGATTCTGTCCCTGCTTTGCATTTCCCGATTCAACCCTGCCTGACTACTACTCTCATCGGACTGCAGCCTACCACAGGTGGTGATCACTGGGGCCCTGTGTAATTCCAAATCCCTGCATAGGGTTTAAAGGGTTTCAGGGTTCTAGGGGTCCTGCTTGGTGAGCGGCTTCCCTCTAGCCTGTCCATTACAGCCTGTCTGAGCCTGTGGATCCAGTCAGGCGTTACAGTCGCTTAGTTACATCTCTCCAGGGTAAGCCCGGCCTCCATGGTGCAGTGGGTCCATTCCTCCGCTTCCGTTACATGCCCTCCATCGCGGCCGTGACAGTCATGTTGAAGTCACAGTACGCTTTTTTAGCTGGGCCAGCACTATTTCTGTCATTTTACAAAATAACATGTTATATGTGCAATGCTTTCAATAGAATAACAATAAGCAGCGTATAGTCAAATGCAACAAGTAAATAGAATAAGGCGAAGGGTGGTTCATTGCGCCTGACAATTGTCATTGGAGCTCCCCATCCCAAGCTGTTCGAAGCGCCTCCGAGTACACAGTTGCTTTGCAGCAGTTCCTCATGGCCTCACTTCTCCTTAGTTTTTTTTCCTGATTTCTTTAATACCTAATCTTACTTCTCAGCATTGTTTGAAGTGCAGCGCAGCAGCCTAGGTTGGACTTGATAATGCAATTTTTCTCCTGAGGGAAGACCGTGGCCACCTCTAAAAGCTTTGGACTTGTGTTTTTTTTTCCTCCTTTAAATCCCAGTAATCAACAATTACCCCAGTTCTGCGCTCCCGCTATATTCCTGCCACATTATCCTTTAATTAGAAATTCATACAATTGATTCAAATCCAATAATGGCTTTTAAAAGGCTCCTGCGTTACAGGGCGACTGCAGAGGTGTTGATGGAGAGAAGATTATCTCTTTCCCTGCTGGGACTGCTCTGTAGGAAGGGCACTTGTTAATGGCACAGCAGCAAACACTGCAAATCTCCAGGACTTTCTATATAGTAATATCCATAAGAACACACAGCGGTTGAAATTAGTGATCCAGGAAGATTCCAGCAATCCGGTCCAAAAAATTTTTTGCTTAAAATATGTAATTTTTTATTTTTAAATCATGTTAAAAAGTTCAATACAGGGTCAACATCGCCCCAAAAGAGGACGCGTTTCGAACATGTTGTTCTTAATCTGTCACGTAGTTTTTTTCATCATCTATCATCTGTCAGTGTTATCAGCCGGTGTTATTATACCTTTTTGGATATATTCTTTTTAACATAGTTGAAATAAAGAAATGCCTTTTATTCAAATCCTTGGAGTCTGAGCTGGATCCTTCCCCTGCTTGCTTCTTATATAGTATATAGGAATAGATCCCTCTGTGTGTAATGACTCTATATAATATAAAGGAATAGACCAATGTATGTAATGACTATATAATATATAGGAATAGATCTCTCTGTGAGTAATGACTCTATATAATATATAGAAATAGATCCCTCTGTGTGTAATGACTCTATATAATATATGGAAATAGATCACTCTGTGTGTAATGACTATATATAATATATAGGAATAGATCACTCTGTGTGTAATGACTCTATATAATATATAGGAATAGATCCCTCTGTGTGTAATGACTCTATATAATATATAGGAATAGGTCCCTCTGTATGTAATGACTCTATATAATATATAGGAATAGATCACTCTGTGTGTAATGACTCTATATAATATATAGGAATAGATCACTCTGTGTGTAATGACTCTATATAATATATAGGAATAGATCCCTCTGTGTGTAATGACTATATAATATATAGGAATAGACCCCTCTGTGTGTAATGACTATAATATATAGGAATAGATCCCTCTGTGTGTAATGACTCTATATAATATATAAGAATAGATCCCTCTGTGTGTAATGACTCTATATAATATATAAGAATAGATCCCTCTGTGTGTAATGACTATATAATATATAGGAATAGATCTCTCTGTGAGTAATGACTCTATATAATATATAGAAATAGATCACTCTGTGTATAATGACTATATAATATATAGAAATAGATCCCTCTGTGTGTAATGACTCTATATAATATATGGAAATAGATCACTCTGTGTGTAATGACTCTATATAATATATAGGAATAGATCCCTCTGTGTGTAATGACTCTATATAATATATAGGAATAGGTCCCTCTGTATGTAATGACTCTATATAATATATAGGAATAGATCACTCTGTGTGTAATGACTCTATATAATATATAGGAATAGATCCCTCTGTGTGTAATGACTATATAATATATAGGAATAGACCCCTCTGTGTGTAATGACTATAATATATAGGAATAGATCCCTCTGTGTGTAATGATTCTATATAATATATAGGAATAGATCCCTCTGTGTGTAATGACTCTATATAATATAAAGGAATAGACCACTGTATGTAATGACTATATAATATATAGGAATAGATCCCTCTTTGAGTAATGACTCTATATAATATATAGAAATAGATCACTCTGTGTATAATGACTATATAATATATAGAAATAGATCCCTCTGTGTGTAATGACTCTATATAATATATGGAAATAGATCACTCTGTGTGTAATGACTATATTATATAGAAATAGATCCCTCTGTGTGTAATGACTATATAATATATAGAAATAGATCCCTCTGTGTGTAATGACTCTATATAATATATAAGAATATCCCTCTGTGTGTAATGACTCTATATAATATATAGGAATCGATCACTCTGTGTGTAATGACTCTATATAATATATAGGAATAGATCACTCTGTGTGTAATGACTCTATATAATATATAAGAATAGATCCCTCTGTGTGTAATGACTCTATATGATATATAGGAATAGATCACTCTGTGTGTAATGATTCTATATAATATATAGGAATAGATCACTCTGTGTGTAATGATTCTATATAATGTATAGGAATAGATCACTCTGTGTGTAATGACTCTATATAATATATAGGAATAGATCCCTTTGTGTGTAATGACTCTATATAATATATAAGAATAGATCCCTCTGTGTGTAATGACTCTATATAATATATAAGAATAGATCCCTCTGTGTGTAATGACTCTATATAATATATAAGAATAGATCCCTCTGTGTGTAATGACTCTATATAATATATGCGTTTACTTTTTTGTATTGAAAAACTAAACTAACTTTTTGATGATATTCTAATTTATTGAGATGCACTTGTATATCAGACATGATAAGCTCAGCCACTCAGTAGATACAGAATCACACATGATAGAACTAGATGCACATGCACAGTACATAGGATTAGATACGTAGGCTCAGCCGCTTAGTAGATACAGAATCACATAGTCTAGGATTAGATACACAGGCTGAGTAGATACAGAATCACACATGATGGTTATGATTTTTAGCCTTGTTAACCCTGCGTTTCCTCATGAATATATAATGTTCCTTTACCAGAAAGGATCGTTCTAGGTATAATTACTGCACAATATTGGAGCAGATTTCCCTGCTAAGAGCTATGTGCCCTATTCTTTGTGTGCTGCTATTTTGGGGTTGCATGCCGTGTACATTGTGGTTCGGCCATTATGGATGTATGTGCTGTGGTGAGCCGCCTATATTTCCTCATTTCCATGTATGTGACAGTAGGCCCATAAATCCTGCACGCAGATGGTTTTGTTTGAGGCATCGGAGCCTCTACAGATGGAAATGAAGGCCGGTGTCTCTCGCTCGCTGACGCTCACAAAGGCAATATGCTTCAATATTTTACCACCGCGCAAGGCTCTGCTTGCAGATTCCCAGCGATGGCAGACAGGATTCATACTGCTCCATTGATCTGCCGCCTCCTTCCAGTGTAATACTATTATTTTTCTTTCTTTCAGTAAATGGAAATTTTAATGGGAGGATGATATATTCCAGATTAGAAATAAGAAAGGCAAACCCATCCTGAGGGTGTGAGATGAAGCAGATAAGAAGGGGCTGGGTTACACATAGAAGAATAGTGAAGCGGGGCTCTTTAAAGTCAATGAGGCCGATCCCAGCCGCTCCACCAGAAATCAAAAGAACTCGCTGGATTCAAAGTGTTTCCTAAATCCATTGTCATGTTTACCCCGGTGTGGCTTACACGCCAGCCTTGAAGTATTGTTTTATCTCCACGCTCATTAATATGTACCTGTCTCCTACAGCGGCCTGTGCACAGTACAATTATTAATGAAGGAGGCACACAGATACTGAGCGTAGGATGACTTTGTGTTTGTTACTACTGGGGTGTAAAGGCCAACGCAGAAAGGCCAGCAGATTTAGCCAACATAAAGTTTTATACTTGAGCCCCAAATATGGCTGCCATATACTGATCATTAGGGGTTTTCCATTACATTACATTAGCAAGAGTAAAAAATGGAATTGTTAGATTAATGAGGTGAGGTGATAGGCCAGTCTAAAGAAATGCTTTTAAAGGGTACACTTAAAACTGTGGATACCGAAAATTAATTGAATTTTCCATGGTAGTGCATTCCAGAACACTGGTGCAGATCAAGAAAAGTTCTGGAGTCGGGAGTGGGAGGTTCAAATTATGGAGGATATCAGTCTTAGGTCATTAGCGGAACAGAGTAGGGTGATAGACAGAGATGAAGGAGGAGATGTAGGATGGTGCAGAACTGGGGAGCGCTTTGTGGGTGAGAGTAATAACTTTATAATGTACTCTGTAGCGGAAGGGCAACCAGTGCAATGACTGGCACAAGGTGGAGGCATTGGTGTAGCGGTTGGAGAGGAATATAATCCAGGCTACTGCATTCAAGATGGATTGGAGTGGGGAGAATCTAGTAAGAGGGAGACCGATTAGTTCCAATAGTCCAGACAAGAATGAACAACAGTGACAGCAGCTAACTTTTTAATCTCTCTCTTCCTTTCTCTGTCTGGTGTCTCTTGCCCTTCTACTCTCTTTTACCTTCTTTTCTTCTTTTGCTTCCTCCTTTCCTCTCTCTCTATCTCTCTCTCTCTATCTCTCTCTCTCTCTTTCTCCTTTTCGCTTTGGCTTTCTGGTTTCAACTTTCCCTCCCTCTTTTCCTCTCTTTCACTTCCTCCTTTTATGTTTTTTTGTATCTTCTCTCCTTTTTCCTGGTTATTCCTCAATTCCTTTTTCCTCTTTATTTCTTACATCCTCTCTTTCTCTTCCTTATTTCCTTTCCATCTTCCTCTTTTCTGCTCTTTTTCTGTTTAATTCATTCTTTTCTCTCCATCTCTTTTCCTTCATTTCCTCTTTCTAGCCCCTTTTTCTTTCAATTTTTCATATTCCCTCTCACATTCTCTTTCTTTTTAGTTTTCTTCTGTCTTCCTATTGCTTTTCTTCCTTCCACCCCACTTTCTCTTGTCTCTTTCTCTCCCTCCATTCCTAGCTTTCTCTTTTTTGTTTGATCTCTCTGTCTTTCTCTTATTTTTTCCACTCCATTGTTTCCTCTCTTTCTCTTTTCCTTTTACTTCTTTTCTCTTTTTTCTTACTTGTTTGCTCTCCCTATCTCTTCTTTCCTTAGTTTTTTACACTTTTTCTTTCTGTCTCTTCCTCCTTTCCTTTCTTTATATCAAATCCAAATCAGATGTGATATTACACAGGCTTAAAACTCCTTATTATCAGCAGCACATCACCCCATACAACAGGAAGATCTTGTTCGTGATCATTCTCGGCATATAGAATTATGGTAGTGTAGTGCCCAGGGAATGGGGTACTCGGTCCCGAGCAGTAACAAATGGGAATGTCACTCTGGTGGCCGTTACCCGGTTCCGTGCCCTGGGCACCTTTTTGTAAGGGGGGTATATTTACAAGGGGTGAATAGAATTAATGTCATGTGACGCCACCTGCGGGTTGCGGTTAAAGATAGAGAACCGCCGCTGCTAAATGTGGGTACTCCCATAGCTGGTGGTGATTGCAGCAATGGTGTTAGACCCTCCGCAGGTAAGGCCGTGCCTGGGACATGATGAGGGATAATAACGGAGACCACACCAGGTTGTCTTTAACAGTCTCTACTCACTTGGACGCAGGAGTTGCTGGTTCAGGTCCCTTGGAGTATCAGTGTCAATGTAGTGATCCAGGTTACTCTGTCCCCGGAACTCTCTTTTGGTTGGATCCCCGTAGCGTGGAGCATTTGGGGCCCGACTGTCCCTTTTGGGGTACAGTCTCCTTCTCCGTACGGCGGGCAGTGCGGACCCTGTGGGGAGGTAAGTGTCCGAACCCTGATCCTAGTTTACTGCTGATGCCCCCGGATTATTTGGTTCGGTGAAGTCCGTGAAGGTGTCCTCACCGGGCAGGTATTTATCAAGCCATGTAGAACTGGTGCCTGATCTAGGACCCTGTGAACCGTGCGTGCTCCGGTCCCAGCTGTATCTATGGTACCCGACCTGGTGACCTCTCTCCTGTGCCCCCAGGTCACCGGTGCACGGACCCAGCTTAGGCTCGTCCGCACACCTCTCCTGTGTGCCACACTCTCTACTCTCTACTGACTGACTGCTGACCCCTCCCACCAGGCTGGCTAATCCCAGGGACTCGTTTCTTTCCATGGCGACCATCCCCTTACATGGTTAACCCTCTATGCCCAGTGTGGAGTGGAGAACTAAGATTTTGGTTGTGCTTTGGTGGTATCGGCCCTAATACTCCAGGTTCTAGCGGGTAGGTCCTGCATCCCCAAGAGGATGCAGTTCCCTGTTGTGCCCTGAGGGTCTCAGGGGCACTACAGTAGTCCTGTCTAAACAGGGCAGTAAGTGACCCCCGATCATCTTGTACAAGGGGCTGATGATAAGTCTTTTGCTTTACCCAGAAAGAAACAAGATAGGATGATGAAACTTTACATTTATTCCACATTTATTCCACATACTCTCCACTGATGTCAACACAGTTTTTACATTGGTTTTACAAGTTCTGTAAGCCTTGCATAAAGAAGGATTTCAGTTGTGCCTCAAAACAGGCTTCCGTAGCAGCCATGGCATCAGAAAAGGTGTGAAATTTGGTACCCTTGGGGTGTTTCTTCAGATTTGGAAACAGATGATAGTCAAAGGGAGCTAGATCTGGTGAATAAGGTGGGTGGGTGGTCAACCAGCTGGAAGCCCAGCTCTGCCAGTTTTGTCATGGTCGTTTGTGCAGTGTGAGCGGAGGTGTGGTCTTGCAGGAACAAGATTCTTTTGGACAGCTTGCCGTGCCTTTTGGCCTTCAGAGTTGCCTTCAAGTGGTCCAAAAGTTCAATGTAATACCTTGTATTGATGGTGGAACACTTTTGAAGATAGTCCACTAGCAGCACGCCCTCCTTATCCCAGAACACAGACACCATCACCTTAGTGGCTGATTTTTGCACCCTGAACTTCTTTGGACGAGGAGAACCACTATGCCTCCACTCTTTTGACTGCTCCTTGTTTTCAGGGTAATACAAATAAATCCAGGTATCATCCATAGTGACAAGTCAATTCAAGAAGTTCTTATCAGTCTGGAAACGCTGACAAATGAATGGGCAGTTTTCATTTGCATGCTTCTCTGATCTGTTGTCAAACATTTGGGGACCCACTTTGCAGATAGCTTCCTCATGTCCAAATGTTAATGGATAATGATGACACAAACACATTCACGGGAAATCCCCATGATGTATGCTATTGCTTTAGCTGAAATTCCTCAATTCTCCAGTATGAGGTTGTGCACAGCATCGACGATCTCCAGAACAACAACCACTCTCGGTCGTCCAGGACGTTCCTCATCATTGGTGCTGAAATGGCCCGTTTTAAATTTGGCAACTCAGTCCTTAACTGTGGAGTATGAAGTACATTGATCCTCCGACATATCACCATGAATATGCTTTGTGGACTTTCCTTCCAGAAATAAGAATTTTATCACTCCTCTGCTGTGAATATCGCATTAGACTCCGCCTTTTTGTTTTCCCGCGTGCGTAGAACACTGTTACCATAAGCAACAAACACAAAAATTTGAAAATATATATTAGACACATAAGGCTTTCATGTGATGCAACATTCGTTACCATAGAAACAAAAAAATCACAAAGCCAAAGGCTTATCAGCAACCCCTTGCACAAAGCCGATCAGATATTGTTTACTAGAATCTCTTTCTCTTCCTTCTTTCCACCCACTCTTCTCTTCTTCATTTATTCTTTCTTCTCCTTTCCTCTTTTTTCTCCTTACATCTCTCACTCTCTGTTCCTTTCCTCTTTCTCTTTGTTCTCAATTATTATTTTATTCTCTCTCCTTTTCTCTCTCTCCTTGCCACTTTTTTCTCATATGCCTTTTCTCTCTCTTACGTTTCCTCCATTCTTCCCTCTTTCTCTTACCCTTTTACTTTCTTTCTCTTCCTCCTTTCTCCCTTTTAACTTCTGCTTTTTCTTCTCCTTTAATTACTTTCTTCCTCTCCCTTTTATCTTCAATTCCTATATCTTACTCCTACTTTCCCTCTCTCTAGCTCTCTTTTCTTCCTTCCCTGTCTCTTTCTCTTCTCCTTTCATGCCTCTTACCTCTCCTTCATTATTCCCTCTCTAAAGGCTGCTTTACACGCGTCAATATCTCGTGCGATCGCATTAGCGAGCGCACCCGCCCCATCGTTTGTGCGGCACGGGCAATTTGTTGGTCAGTAACCCCCGTCACATGTACTTACCTCCCGAATGACCTCGCTGTGTGCGGCGAACATCCACTTCCTGAAGGGGGAGGGACGTTCGGCATCACAGCGACGTTACACAGCGCCCGGCCAATAGAAGCGGAGTGGCGGAGATCAGCGGGACGTAAACATCCCGCCCACCTCCTTCCTTCCGCATTGCCAGCAGCCGCAGGTAAGCTGCAGTTCATCGTTCCTGGGGTGTCACACGGAGCGACGTGTGCTGCCTCGGGAACGATGAACAACCAGAGCACAGAAGGTGAGTATTTTTGCCCGCTCACAGTCGCTCATTTGTATTACACGCTACAATATGTCAAACGAGGCCAAATGTGCGTCACTAACGACGTGACCCCGACGACATATCGTTTGATATGTCGTAGTGTGTAAAGCCCGCTTTACTCTTTAACTTTCTCTTCTTCCTTTCCACCATTTTAATTCTTTTTCTTCTCCTTTAAATTCTTTCTTTCTTCCTTTCCCTTTTATCTTCAATTTCTGTATATTACTCTTAAGGGTACTTTACACACAATGATATCGCTAACGATATATCGTCGGGGTCACGTCGTTAATGACGCACATCCGGCGCCTTTAGCGATATCGTGTGTGACTAAAAGGAGCGACGATCAACTATCGCAAAAACAGCAAAAATCGTTGACACGTCGCTCCTTTTCATAATATCGTTGGTGGTGCATGTCGCTGGTTGTTCATCGTTCCTGTGGCACAACACATCGCTGTGTGTGACACCGCAGGAACGACGATCATCATCCTACCTGCGTCCACTGGAAAGGAGGAAGAAAGGAGGTGGGCAGCATGTTCCGGCCGCTCATCTCCTCCCCTCCTCTTCTATTGGACTGCCGATTTGTGACACTGATCAGGTATGTGCGTGTGTTGCTGCCGTAGCGATATTGTTCGCTACGGCAGTGATCATCATATATCGCACGAACGACGGAGACGGGTGCTATCGCTCGCAACATCGCTAGCAATCGCTAGCGATGTCGCAGCGTGTAAAGTACCCTTAACTTTCCCTCTCTCTATCTTTCATTTCTTCTTTACCTCCTTACCTATCTTTCTCTTTTCCTGTCCTCTCTAGTCTCTTCCATTATTCCCCCTCCCTTATTTTCTCTTTAATTCCTTTCTTGTCTTATTCTTCTTCTTCGTTTTTACTTTCTTTCTTCCTCTCCCTTTTATCTTCAATTTCTGTACTCTTACTCGCTTTATCTCTTTTTTCTGCCTGTCCTATCTTTCTTTTCTCCTTTCCTCTTTCTTTTCTCTCTTTTTCCCCCTTTTCTCATTCTTACTCATCATCATTTCTTGATTTCTCTATTATCTGTACTCGGCAGAACCATTTGTGTGTGCTTTGGGCTTGTGAAGTTCGGGTTGACTCTCCTTCACTTTCATTGTGTCCCATTTCTTGGTTCCCGGTTGCTGGAGCTCCTGAGTAGAGATGAGCCACCCCCCTAGTGTTCGAGTTCAGTTCGGTTCAACGAACGGCGGCTCAGTTCAGCGAACATTCGACGAACACCTTCGAATCCCATTGAAAACAATGGGAAGCAAACACATACAAACACATTATACATGTACATATACAGTTAATAAACATTGCCATTACACTTACAGGTCCCCGCGACGCGTCCTGCACTCTGTTTCCCGCCGCTTTTCCTTCCGATCATCGCTGCGCCCTCCTGGTAACCAGCACTGATGATAGGACCTTCCGTGACATCATCATAGCATGTGACCAGTCACGTGTGTATTATCTCATTGGCTACAGACTGGTCACATGGCTAGACGTCATGCTAGGTCCTGTCAGTACATCTCTCCGGTACGTTTGAGCATCTCCGTGTACCGGCGAGATGCTTGGGCACATGCTTGGCTCCCCGTTCCTGCATGTGCTGCTCTTTACAGAGTCAGCCTACATGCAAGGACTGGATGCCACAGCCGGTGAATAATGGAGATCACCGTTGCTATAGTAACCTGCCTGTCAGATTACTATTTCAACGGTGGCAGCGGTGACGTCACCGCTTACAACCCGCAGCCTCTGCTCACTCACTGAGTGATTAGACTGCACGGGAGCAGCAGCTTCTTCCTCCCATGCAGTGCTGTCTGATGTAGCAGAGCTGCATGGGTTGAAGGAGAAAGACCAGGATCCTGGAGGGCTGGCAGGGAGTAATAAACATGGAGTCTCTAAGTGTATCTGTGTATTTCTTTCTATTAAAGCATTTTTTCTCTGTGGTGTCTTTTTTTTTTTAACCCTTAATTGGAGATTCTTAATGGCCGGGTCAAACTTGCCTGACATTAAGAATCTCGGGCTTAATACTAGCTAGTAAAACAAAGCTAGTATTAACTCATTGTTACCCAGCAAGCCACCCAGCATCAGGGCAGCTGGAAGAGTTGGATACAGTGCCAGATGATGGCGCTTCTATGAAAGCGCCATTTTTTGGGGCGGCTGCGGACTACAATTCGAAGCAGAGGGGCCCAGAAAGCTCGGGCCAACCTGTGCTGCGGATTCCAATCTTCAGCTGTCTAGTTGTACTTGGCTGGACACAAAAATGGGGAGAAGCCCATGTTGTTTTTTTTTAATTATTTCATGAAATTCATGAAATAATTAAAAAAAGGGCTTCCCTATATTTTTAGTTCCCAGCCGGGTACAACTAGGCAGCTGGGGGTAGTGGGCAGCTGCTGTACCTGGCTAGCATACAAAAATATGGCGAAGCCCATGTCATTTTTTGGGGGGGGGGCAAAAAACTCCTGCATACATTCCTGGATGGAGTATGCTGAGCCTTGTAGTTCTGCAGCTGCTGTCTGCTCTCCTGCATACACTAGTGAATGGAGCATGCTGAGCCTTGTAGTTCTGCTGTTACGGTTGCTGTGGCTCTGGAGACTATGTCCGGATTTCTTGCTACTGCACATGTGCAAGCGCTGGAGACTACGTCCTATCTTGGAGCCATTGCACATGTGCGGGTGACATCATCGCTGACACGAGGTCACATGTCTCTGACACCTTCTAAGCTGATTGGCCTCTGGTCATGTGCTTGTGACACGTGGTCACATGTCTCTGACACCTTCCATGCCGATTGGTCGCTGATCATGTGCTTGTGACGCTTTGCTCGGTGATAGGCCAGCGTGACGTCATTGCTGTCATTCTGGCAGCGGATTGGCTCTGGTGTCCTCCATCTTGGATGAGGCACAGAGTCTATATAAGACCCTGACGCACGCCGCCCGGCGCTCAGTCCTCTTGGTTCATGCATGACGGTAGACGCCCTGTGCACGTCCCTCTAGGCATCTCTCTGTCTATGTTAGGTGAGCGCTACCGGAAGGTTAGCGTTCTTATACCTTACAGCTGCGGCTGCAGTCCGTATCCTTACCACTTAGTGGAGCGGACATAGGCAGGTACCTGAGGCACATGGTCCGGCTGGGCCTTGTGATTCTACTCGTAGGTGGACGTTGCCGCTAGGGTAACGTTCCTTATACTGCGTCTGGCAGTTGTTCGAATCCTCGCACACTAGGGGAGCGAACAGAGGTAGGAGGTTTGTGCGGCTTATGCTGCTGTCTGTCTCTTTTGCACCACTAGAAGAGCGGACCTAGGCAGGTGCCATATCTCGTGGTTCGTGTCCTCGCACACTAGTGGAGCGAACGCAGGTAGGAGCTTTGTGCGGCTTACGCTGCTGTCCGTCTCTTTTGCACCACTAGAAGAGCGGACCTAGGCAGGTGCCATATCTAGTGGTTCGTGTCCTCGCACACTAGTGGAGCGAACACAGGTAGGAGCTTTGTGCGGCTTACGCTGCTGTCCGTCTCCTGGCACCACTAGAGGAACGGACCTAGGTAGGTGCCATTTCACACTCACTGCTTTTGTCTCTGTGATCATTGGCAGAGACCATTCCACACACCCTCCAAGTAAGGGAGGAATTGCCTTGTTTACTAATTGTATTCCTCTGTGAGTTTGACAGAGGTATTGCACTCTGCCATAGTCTGCAGCAGAGTCTTTGCACGGTGGACCCTGACTGTCTGATATTCCTTTGGCTTTTGTTATCAGACAGCCCCCCCGTAACATCTGCTCCCCCTGCCTCTCCCTCCAGCATACAGTCCTGGATGGAGGATGATGAGCCTTGTGGTTCTGCAGCTGCTGTCTGCTCTCCTCCATACAGACAGCAGCTGCAGAACTACAAGGCTCAGCATACTCCATCCAGGACTGTATGCAGGAGTTTTTTGCCCCCCCAAAAAAATTATGTGGGCTTCACCATGTTTTTGTATGCTAACCAGGTACAGCAGACAGCTATGGGCTGCCCCCAACCCCAAGCTGCCCCCAACCCCCGGGTGGCTCGCTGGGTAATAATGGGGTTAGGGCTAGCTGTATATTATCAACTGGCCCTAAGCCCGAAATTGATGGTGTCACGCCAATATTAGACATGGCCACCATGAATTTTTAGTACAGATAAAAAAAAACACAACACACAGAAAAATATTTTAATTAGAAATAAAACACAACACAATTAGTGACTCCATCTTTATTGAAATAAAGAACCCCCCTCCGCAGTAATCCTGGGTCAAGGGTCCCGCGCCGTCCAATCCGGATCCAATATCATCTGATCGGTTTGCTGGAAGGCAAAGCGATCAGATGATGTGTCAGGTTCAAGGGCCTGAATCACATGACACAGCAGCTGATTGTATAAACGGCTTTTATACAATCAGCTGATGCATCAGTGCAAAAAAACCCAAAAAACTACACACTTCTGTGCAGACTCCTGTCCGACAGCAGGAGCTGATAGTTTAGCCGGCCGGGCAGTAAAAAGCCGGCCTCACCGCTCGACTTATAGTGTCAGCTGATTCCATCAGGTGACCGCATCAGCTGATCATCACCAGGTCTGAGAGAGAGAAAAGAGAGAGAGAAAAAAGAGTGAGAAAAGAGAGAGAGAAAAGAGAGAGAGAAAAGAGAGAGAAAAGAGAAGAGAGAGGGAGAGAGAGAGAGAGAAAAGAGAGAGAGGAGAGAGAGAGAGAAAGAGAGAGAAAAAGAGAGAGGAGAGAGAGAAAGAGAGAGAAAAGAGAGAGAAAAGAGAGAGAAAAGAGAGTGAAATAAGAGAGAAAATAGAGAGAGAAAAGAGAGGAGAGAAAGGGAGAAAAGAGAGAGAAGAGGAGAGAAGAGAGCGAGAAGAGAGAGAAAAAAAGAGAGAGAAAGAGAGAGAGAGAAAAAAGAGAGAGAAAAAGAGAGAGAGAAAAAGAGAGAGACAGAGAAAAAGAGAGAGAGAGAAAAAGAGAGAGAGAGAGAGAGGAGAGAGCAATGCAGCCTCATTCCGTGAACTGCTCCGATTTTAGAGGTGTTTCCCGCGACTCACATCTGATGTCCAGCTCCTCCCCTCAGTGCATAATTAAAATAAATTATAATTATAAATTAATAATAATTATAATTTAAAATTAAAAATAAATTAAATTAAATTCTTTACCGGGAAGGCTGGGACTCGAACTCGTGAACTAATTCTCCTTAGGCAGTAGCTCTATCCATTGAGCCACTGCCTCCAATGAAAAGCATAGCAAGATTTGGTAATCTTGACCTCTGTATTGCACTTGATAATCCAGAGGTAGATTATTCAGCTACAAGGATGGATGGAGGGATGGATGGAGAGAGGGATGGATGGATGAATGGATGGAGGGATAGATGGATGGAGGGATGGATGGAGGGATAGAGGGATGGATGGATGGAGGGAGGGATGAAGGGATGGATGAATGAATGAATGGATGGAGGGATGGAAGGATGGATAGAGGGATGGATGGAGGGATAGAGGGATGGATGAAGGGAGGGATGAATGGATGGAGGGAGGAATGGAGGGAGGGATGAATGGATGGAGGGATGGATGGAGGGATAGAGGGATGGATGGAGGGATGGAGGGAAGGATGGAGGGAGGGATGTATGGATGGCGAGATGGAGGGAGGGATGGATGGAGGGATGGATAGAGGGATGGATAGAGGGATGGATGGAGGGATGGAGGGAGGGATGGATGGATGGATGGAGGGAGGGATGGATGGATGGAGGGATGGATGGAGGGATGGATGGATGGATAGAGGGATGGATAGAGGGATGGAGGGAGGGATGAAGGGAGGGATGAATGGATGGAGAGATGGAGGGATGGAGGCAGGGATGCATGGATGGAGGGATCGATGGAGGGATGGATGAAGGGATGGATGGAGGGATGGATGGCTAGAGGGATGGATGGAGGGATGGATGGCTAGAGGGATGGATGGAGGGAGGGATGGAGGGAGGGGTGAAGGGAGAGATGGAGGGATGGATGGATGAATGGGAGGGCAAACACCGGCACTACTGCACTCATCACCGCACACACGCAGGCACTACAAGCCCCATCATCACCGCACATGCAGGCATTACCTCAGTGACGTCCCCGCTGACAGCGCGGCTCACTTCAGCTGCAGCGTGGATCTGACACAGAGCGCTCGTGTTCTACGGCACTCCCTGTCAGCTTCATGTAGCAGAGCTGGATGCGTTGCGGGACCTCTGTGGATTACATCGGACCTGGAGGGTTATTTGGGGATTTTAATAAAATGGTGAAAGAGGGTGTTTTTTTGTCTTTTATTCCAAATAAAGGATTTTTCCTTGTGTGTGTTTATTTACTTTCACTTACAGGTTAATCATGGAAGATATCTCGGGGAGACGCCTGCCATGATTAACTCCTTATTACCCCGATTGCCACCGCACAAGGGCAATTCGGGATGAGCCGGGTAGAGTCCCGGGACTGTCACATCTAATGGATGCGGCAATTCCGGGCGGCTGCTGGCTGATATTGTTAGAGTGGTGGGCTCCCCATAAAGTGGCGCTCCCCATCCCGACAATACCAGCCTCCAGTCGTGTGGCTTTATCCTGGCTGGTATCAAAATTGGGGGGAACCGCAGTTTTTTTTTTTTTATTATTATTATTTATTTATTCATTTTACTGCACGATATAGACCCACCCGCCGGCGGCTGTGATTGGTTGCAGTGAGACAGCTGTCACTCATCGTGGGGGCGTGTCTGACTGCAACCAATCATGGGCGCTGATGGGCGGGGAAAGCAGGGAATACCAGATTGAATAATGAGCGGCAGCCATTTTCAAAAGAGGAAAAGCCGCCGGAGCTTTGTGACAGCCATGCAGCACAGCGCCTGTGATCGGTGAGTAGGAAAGAGAGATGGATTGTGCTGGGGATGCAGGATGCATGCAGATACGCAACGTGCGCACATAGCCTCAGGGCGGCGTCACACGCTACGATATATCGGGAAATATGTCTTTGGGGTCACAGATTCCGTGACGCACATCTGGCATCGTTAGAGATATCGTAGCGTGTGACAGCTACGAACGACTGTGAACGAGCAAAAATACTCACCTTATCGTTGCTCGTTGACACATCGTTCATTTTCATAAAGTCGTTCCTCCTTCTGCGTGCCGGTTGTTCGTCGTTCCCGAGGCAGCACACATCACTCTGTGTGACACCCTGGGAACGACGAACACAGCTTACCTGAGTCCCGCCGGCAATGTGGAAGGAAGCAGGTAGGCGGGATGTTTTGTCCCGCTCATCTCCGCCCCTCCGCTTCTATTGAGCGGCCGCTGTGTGACGTCTCTGTGACGCCGAACGTCCCTCCCCCTTCAGGAAGAGGATGTTCGCCGCCCACAGCGAGGTTGTTCGGGAGGTAAGTACCTGTGATGGGGGTAAACGACTTTGTGCACCACAGGCAACAAATTGCCCGTGACGCACAAACGACTGGGGCGGGTGCGTTCGCATGATATATTGTCCCGTGTAACGGTGCCCTTACTGTGAAAAGCCACGCTTTTGGTGATCGAACAGTTATCGAACGGTAACTCAAACTGCCGAAGTTGAAGCAAATCGTTCAAGTTCTTCGAACGACTCAAACACCGCCCAAAATCACTCAAATTTGAAATTGGCAAACCGTTCGAATCGTACATCGCTCAACTCTACTCCTGAGATAGTCGTTATCCAAGAAATCACTTGTACCTTTGTAAATATTTCCAGCAACCAGCAACTTCTGTTACCTATTCACCAACGAGTATGGAGAAGAAGAGCTAGCATCACACATCAGTTCTCTCCTGCCTTCGTGAAAGTCTCTGAGGAATAAAGTCCCAATGTATTTACATAATGTGCATGTGAAATACATGCCTAATGTAAAGGCTAAGACCCGGATTAAGGGTCTTTGTTGGGATCATTCATCATCCTATGAGGCCGGATGACGGCTCAGACAATGGAAAATGATCACACAAAGTAAAGGTAACATGGTAAATAAGTGATAGTCAACAGTGAGGAGCACGATTGTGATAATTATACTGAGGAGATCAATTTCACATGAAACATTTTCTGCATATCTTCAATTTTATTCTCTAAGTTCTCAGTGCTTAGAAGTATATTACCTAGTGTTTGCTTTTTCTCTGTTCTCTGTCCTTATGACAATACGTCCTGCCTCTTATTTAGCCTTTACGTAGATCCAAGTCACCAACCAAAGTACTGTTCACCTATATTTTGGGATACACATATTTGGGCAGATTTACTAATGTGATGCATAATGTTATATCGTGTATTCAAGAAGCAAATGGGCGTAGAACAATAATCGACTACTAGCACAAGAAATGTTACAATGTGCACTAATATGTGCCGGAGATTTTTTTAGCACAAAGTACATAATTGTATCATCTCTCCTCCTATACCAGTCTGTTTTTGTAATGTTCGTGATTGTTGTCAGGACTGGCATCAACACCCAGTGCACCCGGGCAAGTGCCAGGGTCCTAGATCGTCGGGGGAGCCCACTCGCAGTCAGTGCCAACGGGGGCTGTATACTACTATATAGAGTAATATGATGCTGTATTATATTATGTGGAGCATTATGAGGTGCATTATATTATATGGAGGAATATTGGGTGCATTATACTATATTAAGGAATATGGGGGCGGCATAACACTATATGGAGGAATATAGGGGCTGCTTACTACTATACCCCCAGAGTTGTATGTCCCCTCCATGCCAGTGCTGTATACCCCCCACAGCTATATGCCCCCTCCACTCCAGAGCTGTATTTCACCCCACCCCAGTTCTCTTATACGACCGCAGAACTGTATGTCCCCCCACCCCAGTGTTGTATACTCCCCAGAGCTGTATGTTCCCCAACCCCAGTGCTTTATAACCCCCAGAGCTGCATGTCTCCCCCCACCCAAGTGCTTTATACCCCCAAACATGCATGTCACCCCTCACCCCAGTGCTGTATAGCCCCCAGAGTTGTATGGTCCCACCACCCCAGAGCCTACTCGGCAATGAGTAGTTAACCACCTGCCCAGTGGGGCACTGCATTTGGTACTGTGAACAGGATATCCGGCCATCCAAACGGGTACTATGCGCCTATCGAACTGTGTTAAACCGGTTAATTTTACGTTGATAAAAAACGACAGACGCCATTTATCATTCCGTGCGGAAAAAGAAGGGGCATGCTTCGTGGGCGGAAACCGTAAAAAGAGTACAAAAGCGTGGGAGGAGCCCAGATAAGAGCGCAAAAGAAAGAGTCCCACTGCTGGGAACCAACATAAACCATCACCATTCCGCACGGGAAGAAAAAAAGATGTGCCGATGGGTGCGGCACCTCGAAAACCGTGCGAAAGGAGGAATCGCTGTCGGAGGTGGAATCCATAACTTCGGGTGACCTGATGGAGGAAAAAGATCTGGCAATTGACACAGGGGACAAGGTTTTTCCAGCCCTTGCGACCATGATGCCTGCGGTACTGGACTCCTCCAGTAAGGAAGATGGTCAGGATTTGCCAACACTGCAGCCGCGGGGTGAAGGAGCGGACGGGCCCTGCGAACTGTCTGTAACACCCCACTTGGCTGCGGCATTAAAGATATGACGCCTTCTGTCTACCCGAGTCCTGGAGGGATTCGGTCTTGGTAGTTCTATCACCTGCAGTGTCCGCAGTAGAAGGACACCTGAGGTAGACGCGATCCAACTGCTGCAGCAGGCTATCACGGAGGACTATCCTGGAGCAGTCCCTGAGAGGAAGCCTACCCCAGGTACTGTGGACATCTTAATACCTATTTGTCGTCACTGTGAAAAGGCTGAACATTTTGCTCGAGGATGTCCAATGCTCGTGCCAAACCAGGAAGTCGGGACCTGCCCTCTGGAACCACCAGCACCCAAGTAAGAATAATTGTTAATGCTTTTCACATGCACAATGTTTTCTAATTGCTGATAAGTGTTGCCTTGAACTGTTTGATGACCAGTGACCGATATTGTTGAAAATTGGTTGAACCGTTTTAAATTATTGCTGCCTCCCATAAAGGGAAGAATGTTATTTGTTACCTGTTACATGCATATAAAAATTGTAGTGTGAACTGTGTTTTGTTGCAGCCGGGGAGTGCAGCTATTTGCCCTGGGGGAATGTGGTGCCCCTGAGGCTCTGGTTGCCACAGGGTACTGCACCTCAGTTAAGGTGTAATGCCCATCTCAGGTAAGGGGGAGTTAATCACAGGTGTTCCTCATTCACACTTCACATACAGCTTAGGAGCCTTCTCACGGGGGGATGGCTCAGGGTAAGCAGGGTGGTGGCCATCACGAGGCATTGGACTTCCCCGGTCACTGAAGCCAGCCACCTGGGGGGTGGGGTCCACTTGGGGGTAGACGTAGGCGCAAGACACTCCTATAGACAGACGAGTCGGGACCATAGTTCTGACAAGACACCTCTGGAACTCTTGAACTTCGGTAGGCCTAGGGCTTGGAGCGGGAGCTCAGCCTGGGTTCCTAACTGCTGAGGGGGACATCCTAGGAAAAGGACACTCTCTCTTCCTCTCTTCAAACACCGCGTGTCCCCTTACTTGCTTGGGATTGACCGGAGCCCACAACAGTAGAGACCAGCACCTGGTTGCAGCTTTAAAGCAGTGAGTAAAAGAACCTGGAACCGCAGTTGCTGACTCAGACTCTGTTTAGCGACACCGTCGTCCTACGCTTTGGCGCTTCCAAGGGACTGCCAACCCCCGTCATCCCACTCGGGGCTCGCTCCGCCTGTGGGGAGCAACACCATCCCGACTGTCATAACACCTGCTCTGGCGAGGAATTCTGCAGCGGCGGCTACTCCTTGGCCACATACCACAGGTGGTGTCACGACAAACTTTCCCAATCACCCCACTTTCCCTTCAATTTGCTGTATGCCTCGGGGCAACGTATCCGGGCCAAGCCACCCGTGACATCGCCTGACCCGACCCGCAACGGCCCGGCAACGAGTTGGTCAGCCACCTGCCCCGTGGGGCACTACATATGCATGTATGATTTTTGTATCTATCTATGACTGTGCATAGATTTATGTCTATTTATGTGATTTTTCTGAATTTCTCTTTAAATATGTATATGTACATATGCCTGTATGTGTACGTATCTGTGTATGTCTGCATGTGGCTGGAACCCACTGAGACTCTTTTGTCCGGGGCCCAAAACAACCTGAAGCTGGCCCTGATCGTTGTACTTGTTGTTTTTTTTTTCTTTTTTATGCATACCATTTTCACTAAAGCACCATGGATTAAATGGCGCAATAATAATAATAATAATAATAATAATTAATAATTATTATTATACAAATTGAAAAGAAGGGGTAAAGTTAGATACAATGCAAAATGCATCAGCGTGAACGGCAGGAGACACTGAAAAATTTAGTGTTTATTTAGTCGACCTGAAATGAAAAAACTGACGGCACTTCCTAACATACAAATGTGAACAGGTGCAAACTGAACATTAAATATACAGCTGCACTCTGAGATGCTAAGGTATACAGACATTGAATATAAGAATTTGGACATGCATTACTGCTAAGAAAATAAATTGGGACACTTAGAGCATAAAAAAGGCCAGTTTTATGTGAGCCCCACAGCCAGCGTCAAGGCGTAACTCTTATGCTGATTCCCTACCTAAATGCCGCTACCTGGACAGAAAAAGCCTACAATTTAATGGGTGAGCAGAAATCTGCTAATAGGAAATTAAAAATTGCCTTAAGCTTGGATACCCGATATTTATCTTGGTTACGAGTGTCTGCAGCTGCTAGGAGCAGGGCTCCCTGCACACGTAACCAACGTAAACATCGGGTAACTAAGATAAGTGGTTACGCGATATTTACCTTGGTTACGAGTGTCCGCAGCTCTCAGGTGGGAGAGAGAAGGAGGGGAGGAAGGGGGAAAGACAGAGATAGAGAGGGTGAGGGAGGAGGAGAGAGAGACAGATCACGCGAGACTGGTTCTGGGCATGCTCAGTACTTTCTGGGCATGCTCAGTACAAAAGCAAGATCCTGTCTATCAGCACGCCAGCGTTCACCTGCGTTTGCGTGCTGTTTAGTCAGGATCCGGTGACATGCAGTATTTGGACGCAGCTCAAAAACGCTACAAGTAGCGTTTTTGAAACATGTTAAAAACTGCAAGTTGCTGGATCCTCACTATAACGCACGCAAACGCAGGTGAACGCATGTTAACGCGAGTCCATTGCAAATGCATTGAAATGAAAACGCATTTGCACTGGATCCGCTTTTCCGCTAAAAAAACGTTATGGACGGATGTTAAATAAACGTGTGAAACCAGCCTTAGATGACTTCATAAAAGTTATTGGGCTCTGATAAGCAAAAATGTGAGATATTGACCCCTGCTTATAAATGGTTTAGGACGTAGCTGTGCATACTGGTCTGTACTATGGGCCCATGTGGGACTAGCAGTGGCTTTTATTAACACAGGATGGTGATAGTTATTTTTTCCCCCATCCACGTTTCACTTCCTTTAGTAATTTTTCAGTCTCGAGTTTATATAATCAGACAGTTGTTTATGACTTTCCTCTTGGGTTACCACAAAACTCCAGTTGCAGTTGTACCAGATGTAGAGAAGCGCTGTGTACATGTGCTGTATGCAGATGATAACTCATACCTAGTGATTAGGGATGAGCGGACCTGTGGAAATTCGGATTCGCCAGGCTCAGCCACACTTAAGTTAAAAGTTAATTTTCATGACATGGTCTTGACCCCGGACCCTGAACCTCGTATAAGTCAATGGAGTTATGAACTTTGGTGCTGTAAAATGGCTATAAAACGGTTGTAGTAAGGGATAGGGGGTGACTGCAAAAGGAAGCAAAATGGGGGATAAGAGCAGGACAAGTGTCTTGCAATCAAATGTGGATGGGGAATTTTTTAAAAAAGAAGTGGGGTCCTTCTTATTTTTGATAATCAGTGCAGACAGCTGGTATTATCAGGCTGGGAAGTGAGAGTTGTAGTCATCATCCGGCACCTGTGAATAGCTGTACTTTACTGCTATTCACAGTCGCTGGAGTTACAGTCCTAGATCGAGGATTACGATGGAACTTGGTAGGAAAAATTTTTAAATTAATTGATGAACAAGGGAGTGTGGCAGAGTCTTTATTCCAATAAACTATTTTTCCTGTGTGTGTAGATTTTTAATTGTAGACTTACCAGGTTAGTATTGATAGACGCCTCTCCATTATTAATCTCAGGGCTTGATGCCAGCTGACATTGTACAGCTGACATCAACCCCCAAAAATATTATTCTGATTGCCACCACATCAGGGTATTTGGGAGGAGCTGGGGAAAGCACTAGAATTGGCACGTTTAATAGATGCTTCAATTCTGGGGTGGCTGCAGCCTGGTATTTTAAGGCTGAAAAGGGGACAATAACTATTGGCATTCCCAGTTTGAAAATAGCATCACTCAGCTGTCTGCTTTACCTTGGCTGGTTATCAAAAATTTGGGGGACCCCAAGCTTTTTTTAAAATTATATATTTTATTTTTTTTACTTTCCCACAAGGACTTGGGAGTCAGAGATGCAACCAGGCGCATTTTTCCGGCCTCTCCTGCCCTTTTGAGGGGTCTGCCAGAAAAGTGCTCAAGTTCCCCATAGACTTACATTATACTTGTTACTCAAATGGAGTGGGTTAGAGTGTCGGACCAACTCGATTCCAGTAAAGAGCACTCCAGCACTTTAGTGCTTCCTCATCACTACTCATATTTTAAGGCACCACTACCTGGGCCAAGTGAGCGTTTGTGAGAACCCTTAAAAATTGCCATCATTGACAGTTGTAAACATGGCAGCTACTAGCTGATGAACAAGAAAAATGCTAGTTGGTTAGCCAATCTCATCGTATATGCAGGCCTAAACATCAATTAATGGGCTTGACCAGGACTTATAATTTGATATGCAATTATAGTGCCCCATGGGGGCGGGCCATTTCGGATCAGGTCAGGCGATGTCACGGGGTGGCCTTGCCCGCTTCCGTTGCCCCGAGGCATACAGTAAATGGTGGGGAAAGCAGGGTATTGGGGAAAGTTTGTCGTGACGCCACCTCTTGTATGTGGCAAAGGAATAGCCACCGCTGCCGGTTTCCTCTCCGGGGCAGGTGTTAAGGCAGAATGGATGCTGTCGCTCCCCACAGGCGGAGCGGGCCCCGGGTGGATGATGAGGGGTGTAATGGCCGTTGGCGCCTAAGTGCTGGGCGGCAGCGCCAGTAAGGATGAGGCAACAGTCTCTGTGGGTTCAGGGTGTAGTTTACTCAGAACTTCAGCTGTCCGCCAAGTCACTGCCGTGATGGGCTCAGGTCGATCCCGGATTCGCAAGAGGTCAGAACCGGTCCGGTAGTCTGTGGGCCCTTCCTCACTGCGCTTTGTAATGCAGGTCCCTTTGGCTTGAAGCACTTAGAGTCCCTTCCGTACTAGGTAGAGTACTGTTCCCTATGCCAGTAGTGGGGATCTCTTTGAGTCTGACCGAGATCTAGGCCCCGGGAGTCCTATATGCCACTTGGCTCTGGAAACTTCTCCGTCAAGCATGGAACTTCTCCGTCCGACGGAATCTGGTGATGCAACGTGGAATTACATCACCCTCGGGTGCTGCACCCTGAACAGTGCTGGCCCCAGGGAACTGACACGGTATCCTCCTCAGCGACCGTTAAACTCCTATGTCCCACAGGCGCTACCCTGAAAGATGTATGCTCACTGTCCCTCCTACTGGAACTCCCTTGATTTAGTAAACTCTGTGTGTGGCTCCTAACTCCCCCTGGTGGCTGCTCCTCCCCCTATCCAGGTCCTAAGCTAGTAGATTAGGGCCCCTGTTGTGAGGCATCCTGTAAATGCCACACTGTCGGAAACCCCTTTTATACCTGACCCTAGCCCAGTCCCCAGTGGGGAAGGGTCAACCCGTGTGTGTATGTGCTTGTGGATGTTGAAACCGGTACTGACCTCCTTTTGGATTCATGATCAGCACCACACCCTGAGTGGGGTGCAGTACCCTGTGGTGACCTGAGCCTCAGGGGCGCCACACAATTAGTGGGGGTTAAACACCCAGCACCCGCATCGATCAGCTGTTAGCAGAATTAGAACACTACAGTCCATAAGCTGTGTAATGGTCATTCGTGGTTACTGCAGCTCAGATCACATTCATGGCAATAGGAGCAAACAGCTAACAATGTGGGGTGTACACTTACTAACATTTGTATTGGGCAAATAGGGCCATTTATGTTCCACCCCTCAATCCCAGTTAGGAAAACTACTAACCTGGCAAAGATTTCAGCCCACACCAAAATAATCAAATTTGGTCCTTTTGGTCTGGAACTCTTAAAAAGGTTGTCAAAGACTGTCACATTGAATACCTATATTTTGGATAAGTCATTAATGTCTAATTGGTGAGGTGCAACATCCAGCACTCCCCGCTGATCAGCTATTCCTGATGCCACCACTAGTCGGAACTACTCAGTTGTACAGCTCCATCTACTGCACAGTAGCCATGTCCGGGTACATCACATTCTCGCCCTATTCAAATCAATACGGGCCGGATGTGCAGTGCCTGACCCCAGCCACTATTCCGTTAACTGAGCTGTGCAGCTCCTCCTCAACTCAGTAGTTTCGGGCGGTGGGTGTGTCGGGTGTCACACTCTCACTGAGCAGACATTGATGACCTATTCCAAAGATAGGTCATAAATGTTAAAGGGAATCTGTCACCAGGTTTTTGCCACCCAATCTGAGAGGAGCATAACGTAGGGGCAGAGACCCTGATTCCAGCGATGTGTCAGTTACTGGGCTGCTTAGTGTAGTTTTGATAAAATCACTGTTTAATCAGCAGTAGATTATCATTAGGGGACTACTTGGCCTGCTGCCAGGTACTCCAGCTTATTCATGAGCTCTGTATAACTGCTAGATCTGCAGCAGAGAAAACACTTATTTTATCACAATGACAGCAAGCAGCCCAGTAAGGGACATAACGCTGGAATCAGGGTCTCTGTCTCTACATTATGCTGCTCTCAGATGGGGGAGCAAAAACCTCCTGACAGATTCCCTTTAAGTCCTCGATAACCCCTTTATATGTTTTCCAAACATTGTTTATTACATTTCTGGAAAATCCTGGAAAATTTGAGTCAGTTCTCAGGGATAAAGGTGCTGTGTGATGAACTCCTACCCATCCGAAATTGATGATCTACCCATAAGATGGGTCATACATGTCCATATAGGTCCTGGACAACTCTTTTAAGATCTTTCAGCCAAAGACAGCTTGAATCGGCTATGCAAAAGGCCATTAATCGAGCACAGGTAGACTTGGGTATATTGCACATCAGCGCACGTTATAGGTAGAGATCCATCGGTAGAAACCCACCTTTAACAAGGATATGACACGTCTTTGCAAAGCATCTCAGGAGTTCAGCAATGAGGGTCAATTATCAATTCGAAACTGGAAAACTAGAGTCTCCATTTTTGGGGCACATGGCTGATGTGATGATCGGGTACATATGTCTTGCCACAACCGGTGATAAATTGCTCTCTACCTTTATAAACTGGCTGCACTTTGGTATATGTATTATATTATCTGTTGAAGACTAATCGAGTTCCTGCATCACATGGACATGGTCCTCCATCTCTCCGGCACCAGTCATAATCCCATCTCATACATATTGCTTAAAGCTCAAATTCTGGATCTTATTTTTTAATAGTGTCCCTCGCAATATTATTCCATCAGCCTTCTTTTTCTAAGTGATGGCTTTTTGTCTCAAAACCCCTTCCCCCTCCTTAAATCAATTTTTTTCCCTTTGACCCCAAGACTTAACCTGTTCAAATCCGCATTTTAATAAATAACGAATCCGTTGAGATCAGGTCCGAAATATTACACTAGCAAATCTACCCGGGAAATCTATAAATAAGGTGGGTAATTCTCAATCTCGGGCATCTATAAGGCCCATGTTAAAATTAGGTCACAGCACTGGAACCCCTCTCCATTGATCATTGTGTCAGCTGACAGCGAGATTACAGCATTGTCGGGGTGGATGATGAATATTCCTTCCTTGCACCTGCACGCCTGACTCCGGCGCTAATTCTGACACCGTTATATTGGGTATTTAGTGCTCTGTTCACAGCACGACCCTGCGCAATTTATTATCCTCACGATATAATATTATCCTCGGCATGTATCCATGCAATATAATATTCGCTGCATTCAGTAGGACCCGGCGTAACGCAATATTATGCTCAGGATGTGTTATGTCGTAAGCGGCACGGCTGCAGATCTCAGAAGACCTTAACACAACAACGTATCCCTTTCTCTCCATAATTTAACCTTGATTTTCAGGGCGGAAACCGAGTGACTCCAGGGTTGGGTGTCTTGGTGCAGGTTCCGCAGCGTTTTAATATTTAGTCATTTTTCATATAGGAGCGTTGATAGGGAACAGGTGGTGGGGTCTGACACCGAAGTGCAATGGGAGGGAAAATAAATACATATTTTAAGAGTTTTCTATTTTCCTTTAAGAACACCAAGAGTTGTTCATATATTGTGAAAACGTTTATACGGCCATTTTTTTGGTTTTATCTCAGCCATTATTATTGGTCATGTAGTCTGGAAAAAAGTAACTGACTACTATGGTGGTCAGGACATTTGATTGGCCAGACACTGAGGATTCTCGGGAATATTGGTCAACCGCAAGAGATTCATTGGATAGAATGGTCGGATACAAAGAGCGAGCAATGGTTATCTGGCCTGGCTTTCCTGTGATGGCCGGCGTGTTCAAATCATTTGTGGACATAGTTGTCAGCACAAGATTCTGGGAGTATAGTGGTCTGACACATAAGATTTTGGGAGTAAAGTGGTCTGGCACAGAGGATTCTGGAAATATAATGATCTGACACAGACACAGATGATTCTTTGAGTATTGTGGTCTGACAGAAGGGATTCTGGGAGTATAGTGGTTTGGCACAGAGGATTCTGGGAGTATAGTGATCTGGCACAGAGGACTCTGGGAATATAGTGATCTGGCACAGAGGATTTCTTGAGTATAGTGGTCTGACGAAAAGAGATTCTGGGAGTATAGTGGTCTGGCACAGAGGATTCTGGGAGTATGTGGTCTGGCACAGAGGATTCTTGGAGTATAGTGGTCTAGCAAAGAGGATTCTGGGAGTATGTGGTCTGGCACAGAGGATTCTGGGAGTATGTGGTCTGGCATAGAGAATTCTTGGAGTATAGTGATCTGGCATAGAGGATTCTGGGAGTATAGTGGTCCTGCACAGAGGATTCATGGAGTATACTGGTATGGCACAGAGGATTCTGGGAGTATAGTGGTCCTGCACAGAGGATTATGGGAGTATAGTGGTCTGGCACAAAGGATTCTGGGAGTATGTGGTCTGGCACAGAGGATTCTTGGAGTATAGTGGTCTGACAAAAAGAATTCTGAGAGTATGTGGTCTGGCACAGAGGATTCTGGGAGTATGTGGTCTGGCACAGAGGATTCTGGGAGTATGTGGTCTGGCATAGAGAATTCTTGGAGTATAGTGATCTGGCATAGAGGATTCTGGGAGTATAGTGGTCCTGCACAGAGGATTCTGGGAGTATGCTGGTCTGGCACAGAGGATTCTGAGAGTATAATGGTCTGGCACAGAGGATACTGGGAGTATGTGGTGAACATATGATAATTTACGATGAACACTAATCTAGTCTAAATAAAGAGAGAAAATATCAATACACATCAGGTCAACACCCATCATTTTCTGAAGAATATGTCTCTCTATATTTTCATATTTACCTCTATTGGATTAGGTGTAAAAATCCGGGCGATTTAGACCTTATTGTGGAGACATCAGGCAGATTCATTTATCTATCACCTCGTCATCCAGCATGGATCTCACTCTTTTTGGCCAGGATTACATCAGAAATAATCTCATAATTGATTGCATTCTGGAATGATCAGGATTGTTTGGGGTCAGAGGTAACCTTTCCAGTAGGGTTAGGCTAGTGGTGGGGAGCATTGGGCTGTGTATCCCAGGGATGGATATATTTTCCTATGTGCTGTATGACGTGATGGCTGCTGAACACTTGTTCACATAAAATCGTGTAATTTCGTGCACATGTAGACTAGTCAGCAGTCGCCTGATCGCCCTGTTAATTATCTAGTCTTCTGCAGCCGCGCTCGGGGTCACATGTGGACACCTTCCCCCGTTTGTGTAATCTTGTGGGCAAACAGTATCCATTATGACTGGAACACAAAGAACAAACGTGATGTGTTACTTCTACAAGAAAATAATTAAGTTCTGTGTCAACACCATTATTTGGCGAGGTCCCGAACAAGCCGGAGATGCGTTTATTTAACTGCAATTAAATAGTAGTTTCGCATTCACGCTAAAGACTGTTTGATCAAGGCCCGTTTGATTGACTCTCTGTGCGTAACATTGACTTATTTCCACTAAACGCCTGAGATGCATTGTCTCAGGGGGTCAATAAAGACCCTGCCTATTTTACAAATCAATATTGACTCTCTACATCAATAAATCTTAAGGCTGAATCCAGTTGGAGTAAATGCTCGCTAATTGTTCTCTGCTTGGTAATGATTAGCCGGCCGTATTAGTGAATATTCGTACATTATTTCAGCCATCAAGCCCCAGGAAGGGGAGATTTCACCAGAACCCAAAAATACAAAAGAATCTTAAGCAAATAATTTCTGCCTTTTCTCGGCACCTCGGAACCACCGGAGAAGCTAGAGTTACAGCACAGTTTAAACACTCCCAACTACCTAAATTTGTTCTCTGTAATTTTCTCTTCCAATAGATCATATAGAAACAATATATAAATGCTCTTCAACATATAACACATTACTGTCACAGGTGACAGACAGTCATGTGGTTTCGGGCCATAGAAGGTCACAGCGTTTGACTGCGCAATATGCTCCCTGACTTTCCATTGTTTCTTCTGTCAGTATTCATTGGTATAGGTAGCTTTCTTGCTGGATTCATCTCTCCACCTTTTAGACCCAGCAGGAACTCGCCTTCCACCCAACTTCTGACCATCAGCATTCTCTTGGTGGATATATATACCCCTTCCTGCCTTTGGACTGGTGCTGGTGATATTCTTCTGTTTATTCAAGCCTGGATGGAAGCAGGGGACTTTTACTCCTCTGTGGTATTGTGGCGCCCATGAGGCTTCAGTCGACACAGGGTACTGCACCTCACCAGAGGTGCAGTATTCATCTCGGATACGGAGGAGGTCATTGTCGGTAAAAACACCATAATATACCAAAATACATAGTTAGATGTCCTCTCACTGGGACTGGGCTAGGGTAGAGACGTTGGAGAGTGGCCATCACTAATGTAGTGGACCCTATGCTCACTGGTTCAGGAACCCGAGGGGGAGGAGATAGACAATGGGGAGCAAGGCGACACACATATGTGGCACCCTGGACAAGCCAGGACGTCACAGGTACTGCAACAACACACCATACACCCCGGTTAGGAACACCAAGGTCAAACAAAAATCCTTGTTGCCTCACTCCAGGGGCTGATGTCCACACCAGGCAGGGCGGAGCCAGGCGGTTGGCTCCACCCACTGAGGAGTTCACAGTCCTGCAGGCGGGAAAAGGAAGGCAGATCAGTTTAGGAGTTGTAGTGTGAGGAAGTAGTAGTGGAGGAACTGACTGACCGTGTCCGGGTACGTGGCCCGGGCACCTGACAGCAAGGTTGGCAGACGGTGGTCTGCAGGAGAGGCCGATTAATGCACAACCGTGAGGACCGGGGACGGGCAGTGGCCCGCCGGTACCGAACCGGGGAGCGAAGAGAAGCCAGCACCATCCGGCAGGGCCTACAGACCCCGACCAGGCTAGGAGTCGCCGTAACACCGGTCAAATCCGTCAGCGATGGTAACCTCCGGGGTTTCCCAGCAGTAAAAGACCCGACTGAAGGCAACCGTCCACACCGTGAGGGAGATAAAGCTACCGCCAGAGCTAGAGCTCCCAGGGCCAGAGCCTGTGGGCAAAGGAAGGGCTCCCTTAGCCAACATACCGCTGGGGAGCAGGCTATCAGTGGGAAGCCATTGGGGCCGAGAACAGAACACCGGTGCAGGGAGAGACAGTTAATGCCAACCTACCGGGAGTGACCGCCGCAGCCGTCTGTGGGACTCGTCCATCCAGCCGTTTGTTTTACCAGAGACTCTGTGTGCATTACTGGCTGAGTAAGTACCCCCGTGCCGTCTGGCACTGCGCTGCCCCGCAACCCTGCACCCGGCCAGGCCTCGCAACCCACCTTCCGACCTCCACCACCGGGCCCCGGGACCACCAAAACCCCCCTACCCACGGAGGGGAAAAACATCTCAGCTGCTCCCTGTCAACACTCCCGGGATCCCTGTACAGAGCAGCGGTGGTGTCCCAACCTCACCACAAACCGTGGGTGGCGTCACGGACAATATCCCTAAACCAAACCACCCCTTTCACTCACGGGCGAGGAGCGCCGCTCGAGTCCCCAAGATCCGGCCCACCGCTCGACGCACCGACCGAGCGAGCAGCAGCAGCAGCTGGACCCAAGCAGTGGGTGAGCGCAGCGCCCTACCCGCCCGCGACAACTTGGCGTCACAAACAGGATCTTACCGCTCTGCCGTCTGGTAGAGGTGCGCCTTGTGTTCCGCCGGAGGTGTCCGGCCGAAAATTTTCGGAAGCCGCCATATTGGGCGCGAAAAGTCCTCGCTCGAGCGTCTTCCTGAGCAGTGGAGGCGCGAAAGCCGAAGCTCCGCTCCTGAAGAGAAGGTGCCGAAAAGACACCAGGGGTCACGGATGGCGTCTGGCCGCATGTAGCCCGCGGCTATAAAAGCAGGGACACCAGGACCCTGCGGCCATTTTTCCGGTTCCTGGAAGAGTTCCTCAAGATGCTGAGTCCGACCGACAACACCGTAGTCCCCGCGCCCGCGCCCGGCACCGCAGCGTGGGTGGAAGTCCGGACCGTCCAGCTAAGCAGCCGTCTGCAGGTCCGCATGCAGCTCCTCCTGGAGGAGTGGGAGGCCGACATGGCGGACGTGGTGGCGGCTAAAAGGAGACGCGAGGTGGAGGAAGATTTGGAGAAGCGGGTAAGAGACCCATGCCCCTGTATTCCCGAGGGACCGGCCGTTGCAGCTGAGGGGCCCGGCCTACATCCGCTCGCCCTACTGCCTCCCCCGCTACCCGCATTAGTCGCTACCGCCCCGCCACTAGGCCCGCTACCCGTCCAACCGGTAGCGGTACCCTGCCCGTCCGCCCAAGCGGACCGACCTGCAGCAGAGGCTCGACCCCGTCCTGAGCCGCTTCCTTGGAAGCTACCGAAGACCGTGCCCGATACCGTACCGATTCCGGCAGGCCGTTCCATTGCAGGAGGAAGCGGAGGTTAAGCGGGAGATGATCCTTGTGCCCATCCCCCATGCCTCGGCTGAGGCCGCGCCGGGTTGCCGCTGTGAGGCAGCAGCCCAGGCCATGACACCGCGGGACCATCCACCCAGAATGCCAGTAGTGGGCAGCGTGAAGGAGGTCTCGCGGGGCCCGACCCGTGCGCCGGGGCCTGCAGTAGCCCCCTATTGGGACAGGGAACAGACCCCGTTGGGCCAGGAAATTGCGGACAGAGAGAGGAGGAAGGCGGAGCTGGTCACCCGCACGATTAGAGAAAAGGAGAGCCTCCGCAGAGCCACCTTCCGTGTACGGGGTCCGATCTACGAGGGGCAAGTACGGAGATTTGATGTCCGTCGGGGGTACGGATTCATATACGAACCGGGCCTGGAGGCCGAGGTCTTTGTAGCACGTCGGGACGTCAATGCCCATCTGCCGGAGGACCACCCGGGCCGTAACCTGCTCCCAGGAGATCTGGTGCAGTACACACGACACTGTGGGGAGAGGGGCTGGTTTGCCCTGGACGTCAAGCTGAGGGGTAGCCAGGAGGCCCAAGCACCAGCCCAGCCCCCTTCTCCGGCTGCTGTGGTGGATTTGAAATAGGGCAGCGGTCCCTCCGTTGCACCGTTGTCCCCGTTGGGACCATCAGTACCGTTGTTATACGAGTAAATACAAATGAGTGAATCAACCGAAGAAGTTAACCTGATTGACACCGTGATTGAACCGGCCGTTGCCGGCAACTAGTCCCCGTAGGGACTTTCTGCAACCGTTGCGTAAGGAACTTCTTACGGACAAGCCTGAGAACTTGCAGGGCAACCACAAACTTAGTGGAGTGTAAATATATCTGTTGGCTTGATACCGTAACCGCCTCCGGAGAGGCTGATTTGGGAGGATGGGCCTGGAGGAATGGATGGCCCAGGCCCGCCACTACCGTAACCGGTGGCGATCCTCCGGGGGTTCAGGGGTCCCCCATGAATGTGGGTCCCCTGAAAGAGACCGTACCCGCTCGGGCAATTTGGTTCTGGACTGGGGCAATGGGTGCTGCCCACTTCTTAGGGGCAGCATCAGGGCCAGGTTGTTTGGGCGGGGGGGAGAGCGGAAGCCGTTACCGTTTAATAAAAATTGACTACCGTTTAGTAACATTAAAAGAAAGTGCCTCCCGTAAAGGGAAGTTTATAAAGAATGCTTATGTTTTATATATGTTTTACCGTTTTCTATTTTTCTAGTTGTGAAAATAAAACCGGTGATGGACGAGCAGCCCGCGGACGGTCTGCGTTTAACCAAGGGGGAATGTGGCGCCCTGGACAAGCCAGGATGTCACAGGTACTGCAACAACACACCCTACACCCCGGTTAGGCACACCAAGGTCAAACACAAATCCTTGTTGCCTGCCTCCAGGGGCTGATGTCCACACCAGGTGGGGCGGAGCCAGGCGGTTGGCTCCACCCACCAAGGAGTTCACAGTCCTGGAAGCGGGAAAAGGAAGGCAGATCAGTTTAGGAGTTGTAGTGTGAGGAAGTAGTAGTGGAGGAACTGACTGACCGTGTCCGGGTACGTGGCCCGGGCACCTGACAGCAAGGTTGGCAGACGGTGGGGACCGTCTGCAGGAGAGGCCGATTGACGCACAACCGTGAGGACCGGGGACGGGCGGTGGCCCGCCGATACCGAACCGGGGAGCGAAGAGAAGCCAGCACCATCCGGCAGGGCCTACGGACCCCGACCAGGCTAGGAGTCGCCATAAAACTGGTCAAATCCGTCAGCGACGGGAACCTCCGGGGTTTCCCAGCAGTAAAAGACCCGACTGAAGGCAACCGTCCACACCGTGAGGGAGATAAAGCTACCGCCAGAGCTAGAGCTCCCAGGGCCAGAGCCTGCGGGCAAAGGAAGGGCTCCCTTAGCCAACATACCGCTGGGGAGCGGGCTATCAGTGGGAAACCATTGGGGCCGAGAACAGAACACCGGTGCAGGGAGAGACAGTTACCGCCAACCTACCGGGAGTGACCGCCACAGCCGTCTGTGGGACTCGTCCATCCAGCCGTTTGTTTTACCAGAGACTCCGTGTGTGTTACTGGCTGAGTAAGTACCACCGTGCCGTCTGGCACTGCGCTGCCCCACGACCCTGCACCCGGCCAGGCCTCACAACCCACCTTCCGACCTCCACCACCGGGCCCCGGGACCACCAAAACCCCCCTACCCACGGAGGGGAAAAACATCTCAGCTGCTCCCTGTCAACACTCCCGGGATCCCCGTACAGAGCAGCGGTGGTGTCCCAACCTCACCACAAACCGTGGGTGGCGTCACGGACAATATCCCTAAACCAAACCACCCCTTTCACTCACGGGCGAGGAGCGCCGCTCGAGTCCCCGGGATCCGGCCACTGCTGGAGCCACCGACCGAGCGAGCAGCAGCAGCAGCCGGACCCGAGCAGTGGGTGAGCGCAGCGCCCTCCCCGCCCGCGACACATACACTTACAAGCAGTCTAGTCCAGGACAGGAAACAAGTGAGACGCAGGAGGACACAGTCGCTGTGGGTAGAGCTGATAGCACCCTCAGGACCGGCGCCCACTTCAGGATGTGGAGCCCTAGGCTGGTGGGCACTGCAAGTCCCGCCAGCAGAATCAGCCGGGCAGAGGATTTCAAGTCTTCTGGCACTCAGCAGCATATAGAGCCAGGAGTTGTGACCATAGGGCGGCTCCATCTACGGACTTGCGCTGCCTGCTATACGGGACGGGGGACAGAACAACCCTCAGGACTTGGGTCCCAGCGTAGCTTCAAGCCACAGGGACTCACACAACATGGTGCAGGAAGGAAGGACTCGCTAAAAGAAACACCGGTTCTGACCTCTGAACTATCCGGGATCAGCTGGAGCACATGACAGCGGAGTCCGATAGTCCAAAGGCGGTGACATCTCAGTGAGTAAGGAATTTAAACTGCAACCTCTGTGTCGTCTGATCCTTTCCGCGCCCCGCGCTCCTTCATTAGAGTGGACTACTACTCCCCACATCCTCACCGGGGCCTAAGCTTTCCCTGTGGAGAGCTATACAATTTGAGTTGCATTATCATCCACCCCAGAGAAGGCCTCCCAGAGTGGCGGCTAATCCCTGGCCGCATACCACAGGTGGCGTCAGAAATAACCACTACTCCCATCATCTTCCTCCCCTCATTTGTTGACACCGCGGGATCACGAAGCCGGGGATAGGCCGCTGTGACATCCCAAACCCTACACCGGCCCGGTGACGAGTAACCGTCCCCCCAAGACCCCATGGGTGTGTGGCGCCCTGGACAAGCCAGGACGTCACAGGTACTGCAACAACAAACCCCACAACCCGGTTAGGCACATCAACCGCACACACGAAATCCTTGTTGCCTCCCTCCAGGGGCTGATGTCCACACCAGGTGGGGAGGAGCCAGGCGGTTGGCTCCACCCACCGAGGAGTTCACAGTCCTGGAGGCGGGAAAAGAGAAAAAAAAAGGAAGAGAACAGTTTTGGAGAGTGGAGGAAGTGGTAGTGGAGCAGACTGACCGTGTAAGGGGACGTGGCCCGGGCACAGAAACAGCAAGGTTGGCAGACGGTGGTGAACGTCTGCAGGCGAGGTCGATTGACGAACAACCGTACGGACCGGGGACAGGCGGTGGCCCGCCAGTACCGGACCGGGGAGCGAAGAGAGGCCAGCACCATTCGGCAGGGCCTACGGACCCCGACCAGGCTTGGAGTCGCCATTAAACCGGTCAAATCCGTCAGCGACGGGAACCTCCGGGGTTTCCCAGCAGTAAAGACCCGACTAAAGGCAACCGCTCAACCGTGAAGGGAAATACAGCTACCGCCACAGCTAGAGTTCCCAGGGCCAGCGCCTGCAGGCAAAAGGGGCTCCTCCGGCAAATATACCGCTGGGGAGCGGTTTACCGGTGGGAAGCCATCGGGGCCGAGAACACAACACCGGTGCAGGGAGAGACAGTTACCGCCAACCTACCGGGAGTGACCGCCGCAGCCGTCTGTGGGACTCGTCCATCCAGCTGTTTGTTTTACCAGAGACTCCGTGTCCGTTACTGGCTGAGTAAGTACCACCATGCCGGCTGGCACTGCGCTGCCCCTGCGACCCTGCACCTGGCCAACCCCGCAATCCACCTTACTGTCAACAACTCCGGGCCCCGGGACTACCAAAATCCCCCTACCCACGGAGGGGAGAGAAACATCCCAGCTGCTCCCTGTATCGCTCCCGGGATCCCCGTACAGAGCAGCGGTGGTGCCCCAACCTCACCACACACCATGGGTGGCGTCACAAACCGACATCCAAAACCCCAACAGACCACCCCTTTCACTCACGGGCGAGGAGCGCCGCTCGAGGACCCAAGATCCGGCCCACCGCTCGAGCCACCGAGCAGCAGCAGCCGGACCCGAGCCGCAAGCGCGGAGTCGAGCAGCGCACCCCCTGCCCGTGACAACTTGGCATCTACGAACAGGATAGAACCAATCTACCTACCAGTAGAAGTGCGCCTTGCAGTCCCCGCCGGCGGCGTCCGGCCGGAAAATTTGAAGTGCCGCCATCTTTGGCGTGAAGATTTCCTGCTCAAGTGTCTTCCCTGAGCAGGAAAGGTGCGAAAGTGGAGCCCCGCCCCCTGAAGAAGGAAGTGCTTGAAAGAACCAAGGGGGGCGGGTGCAGGTGTACCTGATGTCACCGAAGGTATAAAGAGCAGGGATGCCAGGACTCTGCTACACATCCGGTTCCTGGAAGCAGTAGCCTCAACCCTGATGACATCTCACCCGGCTCCGGCAGTCCGCCCGGCCGCAACGGTGATGACATCGGCTCCGGCAGTCCGCCTGGCCGCAACGGTGATGACGCCGGCTCCGGCAGTCTGCCCGGCCGCAACGGTGATGATGTCGGCCCCGGCAGTCCGCCCGGCCACAGCAGAGGTGACACCCGACCGGAAGTCTGCCCCAGATGCGGCGCCAGCCGCTCCCAGGTACCCCGTCCCGGCTCTGGAGCAGCCGGAGTGCACCTGCAGGGAGGAGGAGCAGGCCACTGAGCGATGGGGCCCTCAGCAGTTAGCGAGGCCAGTTGTAGCCGGCGCCGAGGGCATCCGAGTGGGCCTGGCTCCTGAGCAGGAGGCAGAGCACGGGACCCGTGCCCCGTACTGGGAATGACAGCAGCAGCAGTGGTAGCGGAGCATGGACGGCTACCCGCAAGTTAAAAAGTTGACTGTTTTATGGACTGTCACCCCTGCTGAATGTCTTCAAGTTCCGGAGGGGGCCGTCTGCACCGCAGGTGGGGGTGGCAGAACAGTTTAAAGTTGAAGTAATGTGCCTCCCGTTAAGGGAAGATTTCTAAATATGCTTGTTTTATCTTTTTGCAGTTTGAAAAATAAAACCGGTGATGGACGGGCAGCCCGCGGACGGTCTGCATTTCACCAAGGGGGAATGTGACGCCCTGGACTAGCCAGGGGTCACAGGTAACAACACACACACACCCCCACCCCCAGCAGTTCACAGCAGTCATCCCCAGTGAGACCTGATTTCTTCCCTCGGGTTCAGACAGACACACCAGGTGGGCGGAGTCAGGCAGATGGGCATGACCACCAAGGAGTCTAGCTGGCCTGAGGCAGAAAACAAGTGCAGACAAGTCCAGGCAGAGGAAGAGAGAGGAGGTGTGCAGAGAGGCAGATGCAGACTGGGGCCTAGATTGGAGCCTAAGGCCCTCATGTAGCCAGTCAGGCAGACGGTAGAGGCCGTCTTCAGGAGCCGGGAAGACAGTCTTGGTGGAACCGTAGGTAGCCGGGACAGGGTGGTGGCTCGTCCGGTAACGAACCGGGGAGCCAGCTGGAAACCGGAGCACAGGAGGAGCGTACAAGAAGGTGCAGGAAAGGACTCACAATACCAACCCGAGGTCAGGAGAAAAACACTGCAGCCGGCTGCGGGACCCGTCCATCCAGCCGTTTGGTTTACCAGAGACTTTGTGACTTTCTGTCTGAGTGAGTACAGCAGTGCCATCCGGCACCGCACCGCGCTGCCCCTGCAGCCCTGCACCCCAGCCATCCAGCCTCCCCGCTCCATCACCGGGCCCCGGGAACACCAACCCCTACCCACGGAGGGGATAACATCCTAGCTGCTCCCTACCATCGCTCCCGGGATCCCCATCACCAGCACCGGTGGTGCCATCATCACCACGTCCCGTGGGTGGCGTCACGAACTATCTCCCCAAACAAACCACCCCCTTTTCACTCACGGGTGAGGAGCGCCGCTTGAGTCCCCGGGTCCGGCCCACCACTCGAGCCACCGAGCAGCAGCAGCAGAAGCCCCGGACCCGAGCGTGGCGAGCGCGCCCCTCCGCCCGCGACAGGTGCATCAGTATCATTGCAGAAACTGAACTTTGTTGAACTTTCACCTGAGTCATCTGTAGATATATAGTTCATGAAATTTCCTCCTGTGTGTCCTCCATGTGTCGTCTATAATAATAAATATAATAATAATAATCTTTATTTCTATAGCGCCAACATATTCCGCAGCGCTTTACAATTCAGGAGGAACATATACATATCATATACATAAACATATACAGACAAGTAACAATTATAGAGGATACAATATTTAAAAGGAAAAATGGCAACCCTGCTCGTGAGAGCTTACAATCTACAATGAGATGGGGGGAGGGGCAAGGTACAAATGTTTATTTAAAATGACAATCCAGCCATCTCATGGGGGATAGATGATGGCTTCCTGGACCAGTTGGCCAGAGCCTTGAGATGCATTTGGGTGCCATGGAGTTTGACGTGGGGTTATGTTCCGAGAAGTTGTAGAGGGATTAGGTGAAATTAGTTTGGCTAGGGAGTGTGATAGGCCACCCTAAAAAGATGCGTTTTTAGGGAGCGTCTGAAGCTGAGTAAGTTGTGATTTGTCCTAACTTCTTGGGGTAGAGCGTTCCAGAGGTTTGGTGCAGCTCGGAAGAAGTCTTGGATTCGGGAGTGGGAGGTTCGAATTAGTGTGGATGTTAGTCGAAAGTCATTTGCAGAGCGTAGAGAACGGGTGGGATGATAGACAGAGAGGAGGGTGGAGATGTAGGAGGGTGCTGCACTGTGGAGAGCTTTGTGGGTGAGAACAAGCAGTTTGAATTGGATCCTGTGATATATGGGCAGCCAGTGCAATGACTGGCACAGAGCAGAGGCATCCGAGTAGCGGTTGGCCAGATAGGTGACCCTGGCTGCTGCATTAAGGATGGACTGTAGAGGGGAGAGTCTAGTTAGGGGGAGACCAATTAATAGAGAGTTACAGTAGTCAAGGCGAGAGTGGATCAGGGCCACGGTGAGGGTTTTTGTCGTTTCCATTGTGAGAAAGGGGCGGATTCTAGCGATGTTCTTGAGGTGCAAGCGGCAGGTGCGGGCAAGAGATTGTATGTGGGAGGTGAAGGAGAGATCAGTGTCAAGTATAACCCCCAGGCAGCGGGCTTGCGGCCTAGGACTTATCGTTGTGCCACACACAGAGAGGGAGATGTCAGGGTTAGGAAGGTTGGGAGATGGAGGGAAAAGCAGAAGTTCAGTTTTGAAAAGGTTAAGTTTCAGATAGAGAGCAGACATGGTGTTGCAAACTGCAGTCAGGCAGTCACTTGTGTTCTGTAGTACAGCGGGGGTGAGCTCAGGGGAGGAGGTGTATAGTTGTGTGTCATCAGCATAGAGATGGTACTGGAAGCCAAATCTGCTGATGGTCTGTCCAATTGCGGCAGTGTAGAGGGAGAACAGAAGAGGGCCAAGGACTGAACCTTGAGGGACCCCAACAGTGAGAGGGAGAGGAGAAGATGTGGAGCCAGCAAATGATACACTGAACGAACGGCCGGAAAGATAGGAAGAGAACCAGGAAAGAACAGTGTCCTTTAGGCCAATAGAATGGAGCAAAGAGAGAAGGAGATGGTGGTCAACAGTGTCGAAGGCTGCAGAAAGGTCAAGAAGAATAAGCAGAGAGTGGTCACCGTTACGTTTTGCTGTCAATAGGTCATTGGTCACTTTGACAAGGGCAGTTTCTGTTGAGTGTAAAGGGCGGAAGCCAGACTGTAAAGGATCTAGAAGAGAGTGAGAGGAGAGGTAGCGGGTGAGGCGAGAGTACACCAGGCGCTCCAAGAGTTTAGAGATGAAGGAGAGATTGGAGACTGGTCTGTAGTTGCTTGTGCAGGACGGTCTATAGTGGTTAGTGTTAGTGGGGTTGACGAAGAACTCATCCCATCTGTTCCCTATTTATTACCCAGCACTAGGGATATCTAGGGTGAGGTATCCAGCTCGGCGCATAGGTGTGGAACCTATCTCGGGTGCTGAAGGACCCCAGAGACTAGCAGTAGGTTCGGTCAGAGGTCACCATCTTCCCTTTCCCTAGACACAGGGTTTTCCCTCCCTTTCGCTTGGTACTTCCCCATACCTAGCATGACAATTAATAAATGTATTCATACTCCAAACCAGACTATTGTGTCTCCTAACAATGGTACCCTTCACACATATATAAGATGCTTAGGTGCCATCGGACAAGATCTCCTGACCGATGAAGTTCTACTTGGCCCTGTTGGTCTTCACAAGAGCTTCAAGAACCAGGGAGGCTACATTAGATGTCTTTGGCTTTCACTAAGCAGCTGTCCAGGCTCATTCAAGTGTTGCCTAGCAAGCTGGGCTCTTGCATGGATTTTTAATTATGGAGGCTGAATGGCTCCTTCGTGAATAGTTACACTGGAAAATTCCTAGGGTATCTACTTGGAAATGAGACTTAAAATAAATTGAGAAATGTTCTGGGGATTGGCTTTTCACAATGAGGCACGAGTTCTACATGTGGAAATGTAGTCCCACTGAGTTGCAACAAATTTGGCCTTGGACAAAACGGAGTCTACAGAATTCCTACCGTGTTTCCCCGAAAGTAAGGCCCTGTCTTACATTAATTTTACCCCCAAAAGTCCCACCCTGCCTTACTTTCGGGGGAGGCCTTACATTGGAAAAAAATGACAACCACCCCATCCTCCCCCCTGCAGCCTCCCCATTGTTTCATAATCCGGCATCCACCCCATCCTCCCCCCTGCAGCCTCCCCATACAGTGGTTCTGCCCCCCACTCTGCCACCACACACACTGACACATACGGTACCGGTACAGCCCCACACGGCACCCACACACATATCGTACCGGTACCGTACACACACACACACACACACACACACACACACACTGACACATACAGCCCCATACGGCACCCATACACATACCGTACACATACCGTACACACACACACACACACACACACACACACACACACACAGAGAGTTTCGGAACTTACCGTTACTTTCCTTCGATCTCCTCTGCGGTGCCGGGCTGACGTATCTGCTGCCGGGGACGCTGGACCAATCGGAGCGAGCGCCTGCAGGCGGTGACGTCGCGGCTGATTCGGCCAATCAGCTGCGAGCCGGCTGACTGGCCAATCACAGCTCGAGCTGATGGCCAGCAGGGAGCCTGTGACTTACAGGCTGATCGGCCAATCAGCTGCGAGCAGGAAGAGCGGTGACCCGGGACGCGCCGCAGGCCGGTGAGATATGCGGCCTTACATTACATTACGCCGCGACCACCACCCATCGGCGGCCTTACATTCCCGGGCCCCCCGCTACCCTGCCTTACAATCGGGGGGTGCCCTACATTGGCGGACCCCCCCGAAACCCCCACCCTGCCTTACTTTCGGGGGGGTCCTACTTTCGGGGAAACACGGTAGGTTTCCCTCAATTTCGGGAGACTCTGGTCTTATGTTTGGAAGACTCCAATATATGGTACTAAAGCCAAAGATGGAAAGTGTTGTCAGTCAGTCCAAAGTCAGGTATACAGTAGTTATATCACAATGAGATAAGGGCAGATAGTCCTATCTGGCAGGAACCCGGAAGACATAAGGTGGCTTTACACACTGCAACATCGCAAACGACATCGCTGTAACGTCACCAGTTTTGTGACGTAATAGCGACCACCCCAGCGACATTGCAGTGTGTGAAACACATCAGCGACCTGGCCCCTGCTGTGAAGTTGCTGATCGCTACAAATCGTTCAGGACCATTCTTTGGTCCTTTGTTTCCCGCTGTGCAGCATGATCGCTAGAAAGTCTCAGTGTGTAAAGGGGACTTTACAGCGACTTTGTTAGCGACTTCCCTTTCAAAAAGCTGCTTTACAACGTCCCCAATGACTAGCTATGTCATTCTGCAGGTCCGGATCGCTGTTGCGTCAATGGCCAGGTTTGCCTGTTTGACAGGTCACTAGCGACTCACCAGAGACTTTGTAGCGATCCCGGCCAGGTTGGGATCGCTGGTGGGATCGCTAGAAAGTCTCAGTGTGTAAAGGGGCCTATAGTCAGAGTTGAGTTAGCACCAGCCAAAAGAGAATGGTATATCTTCACAAAGCTCAAGATCCAAATGAAAAAAAATTGTTCAACCAAAAGAAGATGAGGAATGGTTCCTTAAGATGTCAGTGTCGCGGGCGGGGAGGAGGGTGTCAGCACACTACGCTCACCCCTTCTGCTCGGGTCCGGCGGCTGCTGCTCAGTGGTGGCTCGAGCGGTGGGCCGTATCCCGGGGGTTTCTCGAGCGGCACTCCTCGCCCGTGAGTGAAAAGGGGATTTTGGTTGGGGAGATTGTTTATTGTCCGTGACGCCACCCACGGTTGTGGTGATTGAGTGTACACCACCGCTGCTCTATATGGGGGTCCCGGGGATGGTGAGGCGGAGCAGCCAGTTGTTGTGTTGTCCCTCCGTGGGTAGGGGTTGGTGATCCCGGGGCCCAGTGGGGTGCAGGGGCGCAGGGGCAGCGCTGTGCCTTGCGGCACTGAGGTACTCACTCAGCCAGTAAACACGACACAGTTCTCGGTAAACAAACGGCTGGTTGGACGGGTCCCTCGGACGGTTCACGGTGCTGCGGTTCACTGCAGTTAGCGGTGACGGTCTCTTCCCTGCACCTTTGAAATGTCTTTTTGGTAGCGATGGATTCCCACCGGTTACCCGCTCCCCGACTACAATCTGAGCCGGAGGAGCTCCACACTTTCCCCGCAGGCGCCGGCCCTGGGAAACTGGTGCCTTGGCGGTGGCGGTGTTTCCCCGTTGTGGTTGGACCTTTGCCGTCAATCAGGACTTCCTTGTTGGGGGATCTACGTCCCCTTCACTAACGGATTTGGCAATTTACGGCGACTCCAAGCCTTGCCGGGATCCGAAAGGCCCCTGCCTTGGTGCTGACTGCCCTTTGTATACTGCTCCAGACCCCCGGGCACACAGCCTCCGTGGTCCTTCCAGCAACCTCCAGACAGTCCCACTGCAGACCTTCACCACCGTCTGCTGACCTTGCTGTCTCTGTCCAGGCACACAGCCTCAGACCACTTCAGGCTGTACTAAACTGCCACTTTGCACTTTCTCTACTTTCACTTCTCTGTCACTTCAGCTTTCTTCTTCAGCTCCACTACACTTCACTTCCTTCCACTTCCTCCTCCCTGGCTGAACTCCTCACACAAGCCCTGCCTGGCTCAACTCCCTTGGAACTTCCTGCCTCCAGAGCTGTGAACTCCTTGGTGGGCGGACACCAACCGCCTGGCTCCACCCCCTGGTGTGAATCAGCAGCCCCTGGAGGAAGGCAACAAGGATTTGTGGGTTAGCTGGTGTACCTGCAGGGAATGTGGGGTGCGTGTGGTGTTGTGACCTGTGTCCCCTGGCTTGCCCAGGGCGACACATTAGGGGCACAAGTGCATGGGTTGACCAGTACTAAAATATGTTAGACTGGATTTATGTACAAGGGATCTTTCATCTTTTTTTGAAATTTCTCAACACGACAGGTTTGGTAACTAATTTTCCACCTGATGAGAAAGTAAAAGTCCCAGACCGACAAAATGATTTACTTCGTGTGTGGAGAGAGTAATCTTTCAATCATCGCTGTTCCTAATCTGTGGCAGCTTTACATGTCAAACAAGAATGTCAGAGCACCGTATTGTGCGGCTACGGTAACAAATGAGACCTGGACTCGGCCATTGTTCAGCTGCTGACCTGCCAGAACTTGAATCACGGCACAAGTGTAACCCTTCCAGTCTTTCTGTGCTTCAGACAGCGTGACAAAGTGGAATTTATTAATCCAGGCCCGTCGTTCTGCTTTGTTTAACCGTGCATCTGGTTTATATGCAATAATTTACAAGTTGAAACACCATACCTCCCAACTTTTAAAGAAGGAAAAGAGGGACAAAGTTTTTAGGCCACGCCCCCTAACCACACCCATTTCACAGTCACGCCCATATCCACTCCCCATCCACACCCATTCAGCACAAACACGCAGGCAGCCGGCGGGCCTCCAGCACGGACACGCAGGCAGCCGGCGGGCCTCCAGCACGGACACGCAGGCAGCCGGCGGGCCTCCAGCACGGACACGCAGGCAGCCGGCGGGCCTCCAGCACGGACACGCAGGCAGCCGGCGGGCCTCCAGCACGGACACGCAGGCAGCCACAGTGAGGCGGCCGGTCGCCCGCACAGTGAGGCGGCCGGTCGCCTTCACAGACAGGCGGCCGGCCGCCTTCACAGACAGGCAGCGGGCCGCCCGCACAGAGAGGCGGCCAGCCGCCCGCACAGAGAGGCGGCCGGCTGCCCGCACAATGAGGCGGCGGGCCGCCCGCACAGACAGGCGGCGGGGGGCGCCCGCACAGACAGGCGGCAGGGGGGCGCCCGCACAGACAGGCGGCAGGGGGGCGCCCGCACAGACAGGCGGCAGGGGGGCGCCCGCACAGACAGGCGGCAGGGGGGCGCCCGCACAGACAGGCGGCGGGGGGCGCCCGCACAGACAGGCGGCGGGTGGCGCCCGCACAGACAGGCGGCAGGGGGGCGCCCGCACAGACAGGTGGCGGGCCGACCGCACAGACAGGCGGCCGGCCGACCGCACAGACAGGCGGCCGGCCGACCGCACAGACAGGCGGCCGGCCGACCGCACAGACAGGCGGCCGGCCGACCGCACAGACAGGCTCCGGCCGGGGGTGAGGGGGGAGGGAGGGAAATCAGCGCTGGGGAGATTAGTTTACTGTACCAGCAGCAGCACAGGCAGCGCTCCTCTCTATGCCACGTCTACTAGGATGGTAGGAGGGAAAAGCAGGGAGGCGGAGAGAGAGTGGGTGGGCGGAGCCCGGGAGCCGGCCGTCCCGCCCGTGGCAACGGGACAAACAACGTAAAGCGTGAAAGTCCCGCTGTATCCGGGACGGTTGGGAGGTATGCAGCATGTTAGAATGTGTACATAAGATCCCGCTGGTGGTGGCCGCAGCTTATAGGCCCCAAATCTGGTGACAGGTTCCCTTTAAAGTGAACCTGTCAGGTGCAATATGCACTCAGAGCCAGGAGCAGTTCTGGGCACATATTGCTAATCCCTGCCTAACCGTCCCTGTATACACTAGCATAGATAAAGAGATCAAGAACAAATATTTTTAAAGATCTTATATCTTATGCTAATGAGCGCGGGGACTAGTCCGAAGGGCGTTACTTCACTTGGCTAGTCGGCTCGCATAGCATGTTAGCATGTTATTACGCCCCTGTGTGAGTACTAATACGCTATGTGAGCCGACTAGCCAAGTGAAGTAACGCCCTTGGGACTAGTCCCCGCGCTAATTAGCATAAGATATAAGCTCTTTAAAAATACTTTTTCTATAGATGCCTTTATCTATGCTAGTGTATACAGGGACAGTTAGGGAGGGATTAGCAATATACACCCAGAACTGCTCCTGGCTCTGAGTGCAGATTGCACCTGATAGGCTCCCTTTAAAGGGAAACTGTCACCAGAAATTTAGCAAAAAAAATAAAAGATTCCCCTCTGCAGCTCCTGGGCTGCATTCTGGAAAGGTTCCTGTTGTTATTGTGCCCACTTTGAGACCTAAAAAAATACTTTATGAAGTCTTACCTTTTTGTATGCAAATCTGTTTTTATGGTCACGGGGGCGGGCTGCCTGGCGTCCGTTATTCCCCCTCCTGCCGCTGTACGCCGTCCCCCATTGCTCATTTCCATACATGAGGACGCCTTCCTCATGTAACTGTCCTCCTGAAGTTTTGTGCATGCCCAGTGCCACTCTCGCGGGAGTGAGCACTGTGCAAAGTGTGAACGCTTTTGAGGTGATTGCGCAGGCGCGAGATTATGGGCGGCGCTGTGATTGTCATCAGCAGCGTCATCCAAGTACCCACCCATAATCTCGTGCCCGCGCTTCTCACTCTGCCTCCACCGTTATGCGCAAGCACTGTCCATATGAACCATGTTACCTATTACCGTGGGCGCGAGATTATGGGCGGCGCTGTGATTGTCATCAGCAGCGTCATCCAAGTACCTGCCCATAATCTCGTGCCCGCGCTTCTCACTCTGCCTCCACCGTTATGCGCAAGCACTGGCCATATGAACCATGTTACCTATTACCATGGGCGCGAGATTATGGGCGGCGCTGTGATTGTCATCAGCAAAGTCATCCAAGTACCCGCCCATAATCTCGTGCAAGCAGTAATAGGTAACATGGTTCATATGGCCAGCACTTGCGCATAACGGTGGAGTCAGAGGGAAAAGTGCGGGCACGAGATTATGGGCGGGTACTTGGTTAACGCTGTTGATGACAATCACAGCGCCGCCCATAATCTCGTGCCTGCGCAATCACCTGAAAAAGCGTTCACATGCGCAAATCTTCGGGAGGACAGTTACATGAGGAAGGCGTTCTTGTGTATGTAAATGAGCAATGGGGGACTGCGTAAAGCGGCAGGAGGGGGAATAACGGACGCCAGACAGCCCGCCCCCGTGACCATAAAAACACATTTGCATACAAAAAGGTAAGACTTCATAAAGTATTTTTGTAGGTCTCAAAGGGGGCACAATAGCAACAGGAACCTTTCTAGAAGCAGCCCAGGAGCTGCAGAGGGGAATCTATTACTTTTATTGTGAAATTTCTGCTGACATGTTCCCTTTAACTGGTAGGGCAGCCAGGATAAAGCAGAGCTGAAGTTGTTGGGAAGCTAGGACCCAGCAGCTCTGCTCCACAGGCAGGAGACCACTGATCGGTAAGCTAATAGAAGCCTGCAGATGTCACTCTGCATAGGTTATTACTGGCCAGTGCTATCTGCAGGAGAGAGAAGAGCTGATTGCACGGTCTCCTCAGCGTCCTGACTCCCCGTGTATCTGCAGCAGTGAGAAGCCGCACACGGGGAGTCAGAGAACAGCTGCAGAGAAACGCAGGCTCCAGGACTGGGGGGGTCGGCTCTGGGGGAGGGGGGGTCGCTCTGCTGCAGGGGGATCGCTCTGCTGCAGGGGGTGATTCATACCTCAGCAGCAGTCACAGGAGTAGGTGCGCGGTCGGCTCTGTAATGAATAGAAGGGAGAAACAGCGAGGCGGGGCTACAGTGGGTGGGTGGAGCCCGGGATAAACAGCCTCACGGGCGGGACCCGGGATCAAAGGCTCAGAAGAGGGACTGTCCCGCTGTATCCGGGACGGTTGGGAGGTATGGAAACACTATGTTTGGACCAGGACCACAACAAGGGTTTTTTTTTATGATAAACCCTTATGCCTGGATGAGCCAATGATATTAAACTCTCATTTTGTTCATTAGAGAACTTTACAACTTTTCTTACATTTTTTGGGAAAGGGCCCACAAAACGGATGGACTATTGCACAAATATCCAGACAAGGGCAGCACGGTGGCTCAGTGGTTAGCATTGCAGCCTTGCATCGCTGGGGTCCTGGGTTCGAATCCCACCAAGGACACCATCTGCAAGGAGTTTGTATGTTCTTCCCGTGTTTGCGTGGGTTTCTGGTTTCCTCCCACACTTCAAAGACATACAGATAGGGACTCTAGATTGTGAGCCCCAATGGGGACAGTGTTGCCAATGTATGTAAAGCGCTGTGGAATTAATAGCGCTATATAAATGAATAAAATTATTATTAATTATTATTATTACATGCAGGATTTTTGTTTGTGGATTCCTTAAGAGCTATACAACACCATGTAGATCAGGGCTGTCAAACTCAAGGCCCACCACATCATTTTATGTCACCCATGACTAGGGGCGTAACAATCACAGTCTCAAAGGTCGTGACAGGGCCCGGGTGTGGAGGGGGCCCGACGACCCCTGTGCCTACTTCAGCTGTATGTGCATCCAAAAACACACATACAGCTGAAATGTATGGTCAAACATTGGTTTTTAGCTGACGACGGTATGCCTGGGACTTGGGGTGCATGACCGTGATGTTATATGTGACGCCCTGGACTAGTCAGGTCATCCCAGGTAGTCCCACACACACACACACACACACACACACACACCCCTTAGAAAGGTGACAGCAGCCAAACTGCAAAACCTTTGTCACCTCCCTCCGGGTTTGATGTTCACACCAGGGGGGCGGAGCCAGGCCATTGGCTCCGCCCACCGAGGAGTTCGCAGGCCCGGAGGCGGGAAAACAGTAGTCTAGTGAGTCTAGTCTTGACAGTGGAGTGAAGTGGAGTCAAGTTCAAGGGCAGACCTGTGCTCCGGCCTGCCAAAAGTCTACACCAGGTGTCTGGGTTGGAGCCCAGTCACCTCTGGCAAGGAGGCAGACGGTGGTGGCCGCCTGCAGGAGCTGGGATTATAGTCGGTAGAACCGTAGGGACCGGGGACGGGTGGTGGCCCGCCGGTGTCGAGCCGGGGAACCGATTGGAAACCGGAGCACCAGGAGGGGTACTCTGACCCAGTACGAGGACCAGAAACAACCGGGCCAAGTCAAATCAACTGATTGAGGACTGGACTTTAGGACCTTTCCCACATGAGACTCGACTGAAGACAACAGCCCAACCATAGGGGTAAAGCCACCGCCCAGGCATAGAGACCCGAGGGGCCAGCGTCTGCGGGCAAACAGTGCTCTCCCGACACATAGCAAGCCGGGGAGTGGACTACAGTTGCTCAGGCATAGGAGTCGTGATTTTTACACAAGAGAGGTGCAGGAGAAAGGCGGAAACCACCAACCTGTTAAGGGAGAAAACTGCAGTCGGCTGCGGGCACCGTTCACCATCTTGTTTGGTTTACCAGAGACTCCAGCGTGTTTATCATAGTGAGTACACCAGTGCCTTCGGGCCGCGCACCGCGCCGCACCGCACCAACACCCCAGTACGCACTCATCCCCTCCCCTCAGCACCTCCCGCGGGCCCCCGGGACCATCATCCCCCTACCCACGGAGGGGGTCAACACCAAGCTGCGCAACATCGTCCCCGGGAGCCTAGTCAATGGCAGCGGTGGTGTCCATCCATTCACCACAACCCGTGGGTAGCATCACAAACTTAAATCCCCTGCAAACCACCGCGGCTCCGGCCGTGGACCTCCCCACCGAAGTCCTTACGTGTAGCGCCAACCCCTTTTCAGAGCGACGTGACCCCCGGGTCCGTGGAGAGCTCGAGCCACCCACCGACGAGCACGGATCAGAGCGGCTCGGCAGCCAGCCGAGCCCCGGGGTGGTACATATGCATCACCATGGCAGGCACCCTGATGTTCGGTGCCGGACACTGTGCGGGCTACAGAGGAGGATGCTGCGCTATCCAGGGACAGCTGTCGTATAGCCTTACTACCCAGGACCCAGGGACAGCTTTCACATCGCCCTACAACCCAGGAACAGCTGTTGCATAGCCCTTCTAGCCAAGTACAGCTCTCTTATAGCCATACTTCCCATGCACAGCTGTCGTATAGCCCTATCACCCAGGGACAGCTGTGGTACAACCCTACTACCCAGGGACAACTCTCGTACAGCCTTATTATCCAGGAACAGTTTTTCTATAGCCCCTCTACCGAAAGACAGCTCTCTTATAGCTCATGGCCAGTTTGTTCTTTGCAGTTCATGCTCATACTGTGTTGTATGGAGATCTGCATGAACCCTTAAAATTACAAGTGGCCTTTTGAAGGCAATCATAATGCAGATGTAGCTCTCGGTGAAAATGAGTTTGACGCCCTGGTTCTTTGGGCAGAGAAACCAGAGGAATTTTTTTATTAGGTAAGCCAGAGGTCACCAAATGGTAACATCATGTACATAGTCTCTTATTATTTTTAGGAGCCATTCTCTGGCATCTGAGGATCTATTACTTTCATTGTTTCCAGCCATATGTACGTTCTTTGATGCGAAAGAACCTGAGTCAGCCACCGTTCTCATTATATTGTCTATGCTGAAATTCATGGCGATAAATTTGATCTTGTTACTTAACGTCCATTGTGTAGGACTCTGCCAACTGGCACATGGCACGGTGAGGTTTTAGCTAGACGGTCGGCTTAACCCCTCTAGTTACAGAACACAGAATTTAGTAAATCTTCACTTTAACCTGACCATGTATAGGAAAGCGCCATTTTAGCATATTTACGGAGGTGGCCAACTCCACCAGTTATAGAATTCATGGGAAAAATCCAGTGTTTAGAGTCATATTCAAGGTTGGGTTTCTTCAGGTACAGTATGTGCAGAAGTAATGACAGTGTCACAAAAACACTAGTATCCATTTGGGAATGAACACAAGGTCAGGCAGATGCCTTCAGAAGATGCAAAGCAGTAAGGTTATGGAAAGTTTTGGCAGTAGTTATGCCAATACCTAATTTGATCTAACTCTTAGGGTACATTTACACTGGATGATTATTAGGAAACAAACATGTTTGGGGTGAAATAATTTTTAATGTTGCTTAAAAATAATTGCTCTCGGCAGCACATGTCTTGTACATGACGTGCTGCCGAGAACAATCATATGCTGTGTGCACAGAACAGAACAATCACTATGTGCATGGAAACACAGCAGGATAATGGATGATCATCGATATAGCTGGTTGCAGGTGTTTAACAGCGACAGGTCTAAATGCACACTTAGGTTTTCATGCGTTGTTTGGATAATTTTTGGGTGTGTTAATCCAGCTTATCTTGACTTTGTTGATAAGTTTTGACCTGACTCTTTAGCTACTCTTCCTGACCTTTGCCTCAGCGTGTATATTACCCGTCTTAAAACTCAGTCACAAAGTATTTTGGAAGTTGTGATATATCCTTCTGATCAACCAGATCTTGACGCATCATGCGCTACATGAAAATACTGAAACGCGTCGGTAAGGGAAGGAAGTAAATGACAACTCCCAATTGATTTAGTCTGCATGACCATTAGCAATAATTATGCCTCTGTTATCCATGTAAGGTTTATTCTATGCAATAAGTCTCTAATTCTATTTCCAATTTTTCTTTTGTCCAAAGCACATTTTGGATCCCAAGAGGAGGCGTGCAGGAACCTTTATTTTGGAGAACTTTTGTCCTTTTTTCTGATTTATTTAAATGTTCTGTCTACGATAACTCGAATTTTGAAATATTTCACCCCCTATCCCTTTAGTTTCCCATCCCCTGCATGTTATGACCACCCCTGACATCCATAGGAGTGATCATGCCTCCCGGATGCGATAAACATACTATATCATATTTACATTGCTGTCATCCTGCCCGAGACTGCTGCTCATCACTTTACAATAACAGCCATAAAAGTGGCATCGGGAAATTGACTGTTTCAATAACATCTGAACTGTGGCATTCTTAGTCCAGACACTTAATAAATAGGGTCCATGATTTATGAGGCTTCTCGGGGACTATTGCTCCTGAATCGTGGAGTATGATCGCTACTTACACAACCTGCTATTTAATCAACTTTAGTCTTGGCACCAGGTTGCACCGGATGAATTATTTACAAATTTTATTTCTTGACCTTTTTTTTTATTATTATTATTTTTCACCCCTTAATAATTTATTCTTCTGCAAAATGCTAAATCGTTCTCACCGTGTAAGTACAGTTCGGCACGACCATTCTTTCTGATTGTTCCAAGGCTCGGCTGTTTGATTTTATATTTATGGCGCTTGACAGCGATCCAGGCTGCCCCGATGGCTATAACTGAATATAATGTGCTATCATAAAATACACTATCAAAGACTAACACTTTATAATCACATATGGCTGTCAGGAGAGTGCAGGCAGCCTGGGATTTCTACTAGACGCTGTGTATAATATATTATGGGCCAGATTAGTGGACACTATTTATGGAGAAACTGCTCTTTCAGCCAAGGCATGGAGGAGTATACGAAAGCACTTTGTAACATATTGGTATAAAGGGTGCTTTACACGCTGCGACATCGCTAACGATATATCGTCGGGGTCACGGTGTTTGTGACGCACATCCGGCGTCGTTAGCGACATCGCAGCAAGTGACAGCTAGGAGTGACAGTCAACGATCGCAAAAACGGCAAAAATCGTTGATCGTTGACACGTTGCTCCAAATCATAATGTGTGTGACGCCGCAGGAACGACAAACATCATCCTACGTGCGTCCATTGGAAAGGAGGAAGAAAGGAGGTGGGCGGCATGTTCCAGCCGCTCATCTCCTACCCTCCTCTTCTATTGGGCGGCCGTTTTGTGATGTCGCTGTGACGCCGAACGCACCTCCCCCTCGACGGAGGGATTGTTGGGCAGCAACAGCGACGTTGCTGAACAGGTATGTGTGTGTGACGCTACCGTAGCGATATTGTTCGCTACGGCAGCGATCACCACATGTCGCACGAACGACGGGGGCGGGTGCTATCGCTCGCGACATCGCTAGCAATCGCTAGCGATGTCGCAGCGTGTAAAGCACCCTTTAGGCTAAAATCACGCATGGTTCAATTTTTGAGTAAAAGATTTTAGTATATCCAGAGTGAAAGGAAAGTACATGTTCACACTGAGAGTTTTTTGTTCAGCTTCAAATACTCTGACATAAACTTCCTTTTGATGTCAATGGTAAAATACGCCATGTACACTGAAGATCAAAATTAGAGAACAACACACAATTTCCTAAATGCTAAGGTCATTGTGTAGTCCTATGTGGTTATATAGTAACATGAGTAAACTTGCAGTATGTTCTGCTTATTTCATACATTGAATTTATTGTAAAGCACATAAAAATGTAAATGAGATAAATGAAAAAGAACACTGATCAAAATTAGAGAACACTTTCTGATACCTGCAAGTTATTGAAGTTAATCTGGCACCTGGTGCTAATTTCCTTAATTATCTGACAAAACCCTATGTAACTGGCAGCCTAACCTTTCAGTTTGCACTGACTTTACAGAAATGGTGTGCTGTTCCAAAGTGATTGAAACCCTCCGGCAGCAGGTTGTTCAGATGAAGGCCAAAGGGGTGACCCGATCAGCAATAGCAAGAGAAGTTGGTCGCTGCAAGTCTGTGATTTCAAGAATATTGCATCTTTACCAGATCAAAATCTCTTTCAAGTCCCTGAAAAAGGCTGGTCGCCCTCGAAAGACAAATGCAATAGAGGACAGGATAATGCGGAGAATCTCTATGGGTAATCATTTCAACACTGCAGCTGGAATTGCTCGCCAGTTCAGCACTGAACAGGGTAAGGATCTGTCTCTACATACAGTGTCACAAAGTTTAAGAGAATTTGGACTGAAAGCCCACTCTGCAGTGACCAAGCTTCTCATTAGCAGAAAGAATCAAAAGCCTAGACTCAACTTTGGTGAGGAGCATGTTGTGTGAACAGAGGAGAAGTGGTCCACAGTTTATTTTAATGATGAAACCAAGTTTAATTAGGGTCTGGTGGGAAACATTTTGTTAGTTGACAAACTGAGGAAAGAGTGAACCCAAAGTGTGTTAAGAAGTCAGTGAAAGGTGGTGGAGGAAGTGTCTTGGTTTGGGGAATGTTTTCTGCAGCAGGAGTTGGACTTCTCATACAGCTACATGGCAGAGTGAATGCAAGTGTGTATCAGAACCCTCCTTTATAACATGTGATTCCTTACTTGCATTCATCACTTAATCAGTCAGCAATGTTCATGCAGGACAATGCCCCCTGTCACACAGCAAAACAGGTAAAGCAGTTCCTTGAAACAGAAAACAGTGTAACAATGAAATAGCCAGCCCAGAGTCTTGACCTAAACCCAATAGAAAACCTCTGGAAAATCTTTGGTGACAAAATTATAGCCAAGAAACCCACAACAGTCAAAGAACTGTGGAAGAGACTGGAAGAAGAATGGCCCAAAATCACACCAGAGCAGTGTGAGAGACAAGTGATGTCCTGTGGCCGCAGAAGTGCTGAAATATTTCACAGCAAAGGCCTGTACACAGATAAAATCTGCACAGTGAGGGTACCATCAAGGACCTCACTGACCTTGAAGTTCGGGACTCAGTAGCAAAGCGAGAACCGGGGACAGGACCAGAGAATCAAACCCCCCAGGGGTTCACGCTACCGTCATATGGACTGCTGAAGAAGACAACCAGGAGGGGACCCCCAGCCGCTCTACGCCACGGAGCCCCATCAACCAAAAACAGGTTCAGGGGAAAGAAGCCACCATGTCACTAAACCAGCACTAGGACTACGGGGACCTGCGGTTAAGGCCAGCCAGCCTCGGGTGACCAGTTACCAGCTTGCAGTGAGTAAAAAGAACCAGTTACACTGAAACTCCTGTTGTGGCCTATCATCTTTCAACGTCCAGTATATCACCTATCCTGCTTGCGGAGGGCATAATATCCAGGCTGCCATTAACATCAGCCCCAGTAGTGAAAACTGTGCAGCAGCGGGTCCATACAAATAGCCGCAAAACCGCAAGTGGCATCACGTGTGAACATTATTGAAATCCCCTGTAAATATTCCCCTTTTAAAAAGCACCCAGCACGGAACCGGGCAATGGCCACCAAAGTGACATTCCCTGTTTATACACCGCCCGGGACCTAGTAAGCCATAACCCTGGGCAACACAAACATCCCCCTTTGCCAGTAGGAAGTAACATATTGGTGTCATGGGTGTGTCAGATGTGACAGACAGTCATGTGGTTTCTGGCTATAGAAGGTCACAGCGTCTGGCTGTGCAGAATGCTCCCTGACTTTCCATTGTTCCTGCTGTCAATATTCATTGGTATAGGTAGCTTTGCTGCTGAATTTATCTCTCTCCTTTTTGGACCCAGCAGGAGCTCAACTTCCACCCAGCTTTTGATTATCAGTATTCCCTTGGTGTTTAACCCCTTAATGACCGCGGGCCGTAAAATTAAGTCCTAGCAGTCATAATGTTACTGCCCGCGGTCTCCTGGTAGCAGCATGCTGCGATCGGCGCACATCTCAGCTGATTTTCACAGCTGAGATGTGTGCCTGCTAGGCACGAGCAGAATCGTTATCTGCTCGTGCTGTTTAACCCCTGTAATGGCGCTGTCAATATGTGACAGCGCCATTATAAACGCGATCGCGGTAAAGTTTTACTTACCGCCCGATACCGAAAGTCACGTGACATGATCACGTGACTTTCGATGGTTGTCATGGTAGCACAGGGTCATGTGATGACTCCTGTGCAAGACCTCAATTACTTTCACTTTCGCTTTCCACGTAAGCCAGGGAAGCAGGAAGTGAGTGAATCTGCTGTTTACAGCTGTGTAGCTGTGATCAGCAGATAGATAAGAGCGATCGGATTGCTGATCGCAATAGCCCCCTAGGGGGACTAGTAAAATAAAAAAAAAAAAAGTAAAAAAAAAAGTTTTAAAAATTTAAAAAAAAAAACAAAAAAACATAAAAGTTCAAATCACCCCCCTTTCGCCCCATTGAAAATTAAAGGGTTAAAAAAAAAATAAATATATACACACATTTGGTATCGCCGCATTCAGAAACGCCCGATCTATCAAAATATAAAATCAATTAATCTGATCAGTAAACGGCGTAGCGTCAAAAAAATTCCAAACGCCAAAATTACGGTTTTTTGTCGCCACAACTTTTGCGCAAAATGCAATAACAGGCGATCAAAACGTAGCATCTGCGCAAAAATGGTACCGTTAAAACGTCAGCTCGAGTCGCAAAAAATAAGCCATCACTGAGCCATAGATCCCGAAAAATGAGAACGCTACGAGTCACGGAATATGGCGTAAAACGTGCGCCACTTTTTTAAGACAAACATCCAAATTTTTTTAACCCCTTATATAAAAGTAAACCTATACATGTTTGGTGTCTACGAACTCGCACTGACCTGAGGCATCACACCCACACATCTGTTTTACCATACAGTGAACACAGTGAATAAAATATCTCAAAAACAATAGTGCTATCGCACGTTTTTTGCAATTTTTCTGCATTTGGATTTTTTTTGCCATTTTCCAGTACACTATATGGTAAAACCTATGAAAGTACAGCTCGTTCCGCAAAAAATGAGCCCTCACATGACCATATTGACTGAAAAATAAAAAAAGTTACGTCTCTTAGAAAAAGAATGGGGAAAAAAAAAACGGAAAGCGAAAAATCGGCCGGTCGTGAAGGGGTTAAATACCCCTTCCTTCCTTGGTCTGGTGCTGATGATATTTTCAGTTCCTTCAAGCCTAGGTTTAAAGCAGGTGGCTCTGTGGTATTGTTGCTGAAAATCTGCTGAACGTCTACCAGAGTCATCTGATGATAAGTACGGTAGTTCATGCTTTTCCCCACTGTGTGTACTCCTTGTTTATTCTATAGTTGTTTAGTGGGGTTCACGGCAAGCTCATCCCATCTGTTCCCCATTTAGGGCCCAGCACTAGGGATACCTAGGGTCAGGTATCTAGCTCAACGCATTGGTGTGGAACCAATCTAGGGTGGTGAGGAACCCCAGGGACCAGCAGTAGGTTCAGTCAGGAGTCACCATCTTCCCTTTGCCTAGAAACAGGGTTTCCCTTCCCTTTCGTCATGCGCTTGGTACTTCCCCATACCTAGCGTGACAAGTGGTGATCGCTATTGGAAGCAAATTACTCTTCTTGAGATTTTCTTGACCTTATATTAATGTGGTTGGACAGAAGCTTATCGACCTACTAAATTGTGGATTCCATGTTTAGGGTACCTTCACACTTAGCGATGCAGCAGCGATCCGACCAGCGATCTGACCTGGTCAGGATCGCTGCTGCATCACTACATGGTCGCTGGTGAGCTGTCAAACAGGCAGATCTCACCAGCGACCAGTGAACAGCCCCCAGCCAGCAGCGACGTGCAAGCGACGCTGCGCTTGCACGGAGCCGCCGTCTGGAAGCTGCGGAGACTGGTAACTAAGGTAAACATCGGGTATGGTTACCCGATGTTTACATTAGTTACCAGCGCACACCACTGTGTGTGCAGGGAGCAGGGAGCCACGCACACTGAGCGCTGGCTCCTTGCTCTCCTAGCTGCTGTACACATCGGGTTAATTAACCCGATGTGTACAGCAGCTACATGTGCAGCGAGCCGGAGCCGGCAGCACAGGCAGCGTGAGAGCTGCAGAGGCTGGTAACTAAGGTAAATATCGGGTAACCACCTTGGTTACCCGATGTTTATCTTGGTTACAAGCTTACCTCAGCTGCCAGACGCCGGCTCCTGCTCCCTGCTCGCTTCATTTGTCGCTCTCTCGCTGTCACACACAGCGAGATCGCTAATGAGGTCACTGCTGCGTCACAAAAAGCGTGACTCAGCAGCGATCTCGGCAGTGAGCTCGCTGTGTGTGAAGCACCCCTTACAGTCATCAAGGTCTTCAGATGTTGACTGCTTTTTAAATCTTGGTTGGGTCAAATCAGCTAAATAAAGATCATGAGTAACTAGCCATGTATATATCTCCTGAAGCTTACCATGTTGACATGCATCTTCGGGAAGGGGCTTACTTATTCGATAACTCATTCCTGCATTCTAATGTAATCTTTGGAGGATACATTGTAATCTCACCCAAGCTGTGGAAGAAGATTACATCTCCATGGAGAACCAGCCGGCCTGAATCTGGTGTTGGGGGCTGCGTTGTCTCTCCGGTCAGCTCTAGTCATTGCCACTTGAATTTAATTTGAGAACGAGCTGGTGTTAAGTCTTTACAAGCCACTTCATTCAGCATCTACATAGAAAACATACAGTCCTGCATGGAAAACCATGGAGCAAAGGAGATACAGTCAATATCCAGAATAACCAATTATTATGCCTGCGGATATTCTCCTATAGTCAATGGGTGAATTGCAACACCTGCCAGATGAACGTACCGGGCCCGCACAATATCCATACATGCCGGTGAGACAGGATCAGTTCCTGCAAAGCAAACATCCACTTGTATTTGATACAGGGAAATATATGCTTGTATTGAATTATTATTTTTCTACTTTATAACACATAATTTGTCTCTTTCATATTGCTTACATTCTAGGGTCCTAAAGGGAACCTGTCCTGTCCGATAAGGCTATTAACCTGCAGGTTAATAGCCTTATGGAGGTTCCCAGCTGCAATACTGAAAGTGCAGCACCCAGGAGAAAATGAACATTATTTCTCCTGGGATCTGTTGGCTTTCTGTTATACTAGTACGGCTTTAGTCACCACTCTCTGCACTGAGAGACGCGGCTGTAAGTATGTACCTGTGTAACGCCCTGGCCTATCAGGTCGTCACAGGGTATTGTGCAATCTGCCCTTCTGTGCAATATCCACCTATCCACCTCCTCCTTGGTTATGGGTCCCTAACCATTGGTGTTGCCAAAACCAGCTAATCAAAATCCTAGGAACACTCTGCACCACACCCACCAGACACACCAGGACAGCCTGTGCGGAATAGGGTCGCCCACTTGGGGGGTTGGTTAAGGGGAGGTCAGAAGTGTCAGGAAGAGGAGAGTGTAGTGTTGGAGGTGAAAGAGAGAGGAGGTCAGGAGCTGGGCTCCTTGGAAGTACTAGGTAGCAGACCTTGGTCTGGGCTTGGTAGGAGCTGGACCCCCGGTCGCAGGGGATCGTGACAGGGGGCACGGCATTGTCGTGGAGGACAGCCGGCGGCCTTGTACCATCACCGGGCAGGGACGAGGGCACGACGGGGTACATGGACCCTAGGTCAGGGAGTAGCATCAGGCAACCTGACAATGCACCCGATGAGAACGGAGCCTTCAAGATCCGCTCTCCACCCGCTCCAAAATCGGAGTACTAGCGCAATGAGGGGGATAGGACTTTCCACAAATATGGGCCAGGAAATCCGAAGCGTGAACCCTGAGAGCAAGATCCCTCAGCCACACTGGGGAGCGGGACCCGATTTAGTTTCAAGCTATAGGGACCAACAAGAAGAGAACAAGGTGCCAAGGGAAAGGTCACAGATCAACAGGCAACACCAGTAGAAACGGGACCCAAACGTGCTCCCCCTCAGTGGCAGCGGTGTCCAGAACTTTGGTTTACTAAATTGTGGGTGTCAGCTTCTTGGACTGAGTGAGTACGCAAGTGACCCCTACCTCCATAACGGCACGTCCCTCCACCATCACCGAGTCTCGGGGCATCCTCCCCTACCGGTGGAGGGGTTAAACACCTGGCTGCCCACTCCATTGCTACCGGGTACTCCCAGCAGCAGCGGTGGTACTCCACCTTACCACACACCACGGGTGGCATCACAAACTCTCAGTACACCATCCCCTGTAAATACCCCTCTTCATTCGAGTGGCCGCACGACCCCCGGGTCCGGACGCCCCTCGAGCCACCGCGGATCCGGATCCGAGCAGCCTGGCTGCTGACACGGGGGTGGCACACCAGCACTTTGACAGCTAGTGATGATTGAGCACTACCATGCTTGGGTTCTCGGTACTTGTAACGAGCAGTTGGACGCTCGGATAGGAGCAACTCAAGTACCCGAGTACATTGGAAGTCAATGGGGAACTCAAGCATTTTTCCAGGAAACCTTTCAGAACAGTTTTGTTGTATGTCAGCCACTCTGTATAGGGAGGCTGGGCAAACTAAACATGAGTTCTTTGGAAACTTGGAGGATTAAATGAGGGCACACTTAACCAGCATCTTCTATACATGAGGTGATGTACCAGTTTCCAACAACACACAGCTACAGTATATAACACTTGTTCCAGGCAGTAGTAGATTGAAGGCTTTAATAATTTTCACACAGGGCTTCCAGAGTAACATATATGACAGACTGTTCACAGATTATCTTCTTTCCTTATACAGAGTCTTTCTCCTTACATAGGGGACGTACACAGAGCAGAACACTGTACATTATCATTGCAGTGAGGCGGGGTGAGGGGTGAGTCCTGCAGTCACTTCTCTCCACTATACTTCTGCTGCACAACAGAGTTTGCTTTTGAACTATCCTGAGATTTTCTCCACCTCTGACAGTTTCTACGTAGCTTCACTTTTATCAGGGTACAAACACTACACTTTTCTGAGTACTGCTCCTTCTTTGCATAGAGACAAACAGACACTCCTTTCCTGTTGCAGAGGCAACTACACACTCCTTGCTTCTCAGCATCCACTGGCTCACTGCTGGATACTTCTTGTCTGCTGCTGCAGGCTTAACTCCCCAGTTGCTGGATGATTCTAGATAATTTGTGTAATTCTACTTGTCATAGTCCCATTAACTTCTATTATACACGGGTACTAGAGGCGCGCCCAGAGCATCCAACTACTTGTTATGAGTACCGAGCACCCAAGCTCATAACTAGTGACAGCCAACTCATCAGTGCGTCAGCATACAGTCAGCTGTCAGTCAGTGCCAGGACAAGAGCTGCATCGGCACACCTACATGACCTTAAGCTGTTGGCTCCCAGTAGTGATAAGTGAGCAATAAAATGCTTAAATGCTCATTGCTCGAATTGAGCTGGTCAGATGCTCAGACGAGCTCAATGCGAGTAACGAACATTATGGAAAGTCAATGGTTGGCCTGTTCAGGGCCCACATGCAGCAAGCCATACACAGAGCATTTCTGGCAGGCGGTAGGGTGGGGTTTTTTTTGGGGTGAGGGGGTTACACTACATGTCTCTTGTCTCTCCCTGAGGTGCCTACATACATCATGCAATAAAGCGAGCCTGTGCGTTGTGGTCGTTGTTTAACGGATGAAATATCAGAACACCCACGATATTCGGCCGAGCTCCAGGAGTATCTGAGCACCCCAATGCTCGATCAAGTAGCGAGCAGTGCCGAGCACCCTCGCTCATCATCAGTTCCCAGGAGAAATAAAGCATATTTTCTCCAGGACATTGCATTTTTGATACAGCAGCCGGGCATCTTCATAATGCTATTAACCTGGAGATGCACCCTACAGCTGCACGGTAATAGTGTTATCCAATGTGACAGGTTCCCTTTAATGATCAACCTGATGTACTACATAATGAACTTGCAGCTTGATCTTTTAAGTAATAACTTACATAGAGCATTTCCCAGGCACGCTATTCATGATGAGTAACCAGGGTTAGCGGATGGGATTCAGTGGATGTCAACTGAATTATAGGACATGCATTAAAGGGTATTTGTCAGCAGGATTTTACCCCTCCCCAAATATTTATATGCACATGTAGCTCTTGGAAAGACAAGTCAAGCCATACTTTTAGCTAGTCCATTCCTCCATTACTGAGAAATCAGTATCTGAATCAATATGCAAATGGTCTCTCTTCCCAAAACTCTGTTTTCTCCAGCTCTAATTCCCACCCAGCGCCTCCTCCTCATGCTTGACTGAAGGCTCCTTTGCTTTGTGACTTCATACAAACTTGTTGACAGTCATTACTGGGCGTGGAATAGACACAGACTTGGGAAGAGCTTCTACACAATGAAAGCACTACAGCCTAATTTGCATATCTATTCAAAAACAGACTTCTTGGTAATGGAGGAATGGACTGTGGCTAAAGGTATTGGCTGTAAAGCCCTGGGCGCACTAGACGTTTTTGCTGCCTTTTTTGCAGCGTTTTTACCGCGTTTTTGTGCTGAAAACGCTGTGACATTGTCTATGGGTTTTCAGAACTGCTGTCCGCACACAGCGGTTTTTTGTAGCTGCGTTTTTGTGGTGACCACAAAAATGCAGCATGTCAATTATTTCTGTGTTTTTCACAGCGTTTTTCACTCATTGAATTCAACATACAAAAAAGAGCAGCAAAAAATGCACCAAAACGCATTTTTGTGCATTTTTTGCGACAAAAATGCACAAAAAAACGCAGCGTGAAAAAAAACGCCTAGTGTGCACATAGCCTAATTGTCTTTGCAAGAGCTATATGAGCATACAAATAGTTTGAGGGGTGAATTCCTGCTGGTGGATTCCCTTTAATGAATTGCTGTTCGTGTCTTACATTTCTTCAGTACAGAGGAAAAGAGATAATTCACTGATGTTATTATTAAACCTAGTCAACCAGAGAATTTTTCAAATGGTCTCTGATTCATTCATATCTTGATTATTCTATCTTGTTACTAATCAGTCGTCCCCTCTCCAGATTGCTCCAGTTTGTCAAGCTTACATAGTTGTCCAGCCTCTGCACTGATGCCTCCACCCTGTGCCAGTCACCGCACTAGTTGCCTATCCATTCTAAAATACAATATAAACTTACCGTATTTTTCGTTTTATAAGACACACCGGATTATAAGACAGTCTCCAAATTTAGAAAAAGAAAAAGGGGGGGGGGGAAATGGAGTCCATCTTTTATAATCCGGTGATGTCTTACTGGAGGGGGAGGCGGGCAGCAGGGGTCCAAGGAGGCAGGGGCGGTGGTGGAGCAGGGCAATGGTGCGGCGGGTTTCCCAGATGCTCGCGGCGCAGTGAGGCAGAGAAAATCCAGGAACTATTGTAGGAGGCAGGGGCAATGCTGCGGGCTGTTAGCTGCTCTGTGCTTTGGGCGGTGCACTGCTCTGTGCTGTGGGTGGTGCTTTGCGGGCGGGCGGTGCGCTTTGGGCAGTGCTCTGCTCTGTGCTGCGGGCGGACAGTGCACTGCGCCGCGAGCTGTGGTGAGGCAGAGGCCATCTTGAAGATGTTGGCGGTACAGGCGTCAAAGACATGGCACCCGGAGTTATCGCGTGCACAAATTGAGCTATCGGCTCAATGACAAGAGATCTCATCTGTGCACGCGCCACCTCCGAGCGCCATTTTCCTTAAGTCCGCTACTGGGAGATCAATGGGCCAGAGGCGTGCATGCGCAGATGAGATCTTGAGCCGAGGGCTCCATCTGCACAAGCGCCGACTCCGAGCGCCATTGTTGAAGCCCATCTTCAGGATGGCCCCTGTCTTACCACAGCTCGCAGCGCACTGCCCACCCACAGCACAGAGCAGAGCACCATCCACAGCACAGAGCAGCGCACCACCCGCCTACCTGCCCACAGCACAGACCATATCATACCCCGCAGTATTGCCCCTGCCTCCTGCGACCCCTCTCCACCACCTTCCCCCGGTAAGCTACATTCACATTCACATTATAAGATGCACCCCTCATTGTCCTCCCAAATTTTTGGGAGAAAAAGTATGGTATAAGTCTTATTAACAAAGCTCTTCACAATCCTGTATCGGATTTCTTTGTCTATCATCCTACCCTTCTTTCTAGAACATGTTATATAATCTGAATTTCCCATTCCTGTCTTGAAGGCTTCACTTGTGCTGTACTAGTTCTGTGAAAGGTGCTATCCCGGACAATCAGAATAATACCTCAAGACTATTTTTAAGTGTGGCCTAAAACTTTTTCACCATTATTCCTCAAAACTTGATCCCTTTATTTAAAACTATCCCTTTTTACACCCTTAAGGGGGCTTTACACGCAATGACATCACTAATGAGACGTTGTTGCGTGTGAAATGTACGAACGACCGCTAACGATCAAAAATACTCACCTAATCGTTGATCGTTGACACGTCGTTCTAATCCCAAATATCGTTGCTGTTGCAGGACGCAGGTTGTTCGTCGTTCCTGAGGCAGCGCACATCGCTACGTGTGACACCCCAGGAATGAGGAACAACACCGTACCTGTGTCCTCCGGCAACGAGGTGGGCGTCACTTTCTTTCGGCTGCTCTCCGCCCCTCTGCTTCTATTGGACGGCTGCTGTGTGACGTCGCTGTGACGCCACACGAACCGCCCCCTTACAAAGGAGGCGGTTCGCCGGCCACAGCGACGTCGCTAGGCAGGTAAACCGACGGGGGCGGGTGCTTTCACCAGCGGCATCGCTAGCGATGTCGCTGCGTGTAAAGCAGCCTTTATACTCTTTTTATCTATTCGATGATTGGTAGTGGCTGAAGATTGACTGATGCAGCCCTATATACTACTCTTTTAGTGTAAAGATGCTTAAACACTATTATTTCATGTGCTATTACTATTTATTTATCTTGGGATGACAATACAGCTTAGATACCTGTATTATTTGGATGACAGCAGTCTTTCCCGACTCCCCACATACACACCCACCTCTGGTGGTGCCTTATCTCCAGGAAGAATGAAAGGGTTACTTCTGAATGTCCATCCTTCTCTACTAATATCATTTGTTGAGGGAGAGTTGGGCTCCCTCCATACATACCAGATGGTTGGTGGGTTTTGCCGATTTTTTTCCTCTTGTAGAGGAGATAAGGCCACTGTTAGCATTGCATTGCTACTTGAGAAGTCCTCTAATTTAAAAATTTCAGTGGCTTCTAACTGGAGCTTTACATCCTCATCCACACAATTTTTGGAAGACCATTGAAATTCAACCACTTTAGCTTTCAACCCAAACATGTTAGCTAACTTTCAAAGCAATTCCCTTCCTTCAGTACTCAAATGTTTGAGTTTTCCCGGTATTTTCATCGTCATAATGCCTTAAAAAATAATTTTCCACATCCAAATTTAACTCTGGTATTTATAACTTTGTTTGGATCTATTTTTGTAGCTCCACTTCACTACAAGTGAACGTAGGTTTAATATCTCCAGATGTTCCTCTTTTCCTGTCTTCAAAATTTGACAGATTGTAATTTCCTCACTTATCCAGCCTTTAGGGAATGTGGCCAGCCCCCGTCTAACACGGTTCACTTCCAGGTTTCTTAACCTTGCCGGTAATTGCAATGCAGCTAATTGTATCGCTGCTGGTCTTTCTAGGGCCACATTTCTGGAGCAAGCGAAGAGAGGAAGTGGTTTTGTTGGGTTTATGGCCAGAGGAATTCTTCAGTTTCTGAGCAAATGGACTGTGCATTTACCATTAAGCTTAGTGGTAAATCACACAACATCATGGTCTCACATGAAAAGTCTTCTAAGATCTGCCATGAAAAGTATCTTATTCTTAGTGGACTAACAATCACAAAAGATGGTCATAAGGATGTAGATCCCCAAATCCAATGAGCCTTCTGACAAAGGTATACATAAATTTCACTGTGGCATTTTCTCGTGACCAGAAAAATTCATACAATAGCTTTAAAAAAATTGGAGCTCCTTGGTTGAACATTTTAGTACCATAGCCAGGGCTTGACTCTAGTATCAAAGGGTCCTGGTGTGAGAAATGTCTATGGGCCCTTGTCCTGGAAGAGACAGCTAAGGACTATGCTTGGCGATCTCCAATGGTCCCATTGAGAATGAATGAAATGTGCATGATTGAGCCTTGCTCCATTCAGGCAGGGCTCTTTAGAGCTCCCTTTCCCAAGATCACTGTTGGTTTACGTGGGTGGACCACCAATGATCCATAAGTTATGTCTTTAGTATAAATGCGCTAAACTAAACATGTCTGGCAGCTTCTTATCTCAGGGAGACAATATGGTCGTCAATCCAAAATTAGACATGCTGGGTTCATGTTTCCCCTGATAATAATTTGTCTAATATGTATGTGAGTCATTATGAATATCTTAATGTGACCTTAAAAATTAAGCACTTGTTGGCCATAGGAGCATTCGGCTGTCAGCAATCCTCCCTCATACAAATGGATACTCAGTTTGGGTTACAGAGATTGAATGGGGAAAGTGGGGTAAGCCATTGAAAGACACGTCTGTTGGTACGTTATGTCCCCCGACAAGAGCTGATCAAACGTCAAGTAACCATCAGATAAGAAAAAAAAGAAGAAATATATATATCAGCTCACCCTGAGAAGCTTGTAATAGTCCATATCCAAGTGCCTTAGTGGATCAAATGAGGGAAGGTGCACGGATCCATGTGTCTGGTGTCCACAGAGTGAAGATATAGGAAGGTGAGATCTTGGACCAGGCTTGATTAAAATTCTTGTCTTTATTGAGTACGAATAAAACATACTGTGATTAAAATTTTATGAGACTTGACACATTTCGGACAGGGTCCTCAATCATAGGTCTATGATTAAGGACCCTGTCCAAAACGCCTCAGGTGTCATCTGATTTAATCCCACTATGTTTTACTGGTACTCAATAAAGACGAGTTTTAATCAAGCCCGGTCCAAGATCTCACCTTCCTATACCTTCACTCCGTTGACACCAGACACATGGATCTGTGCACCTTCCCTCATTTGATCTACTAAGTCACTTTGGTATGGAATGGTATAGTCCCATTGAAATCGGCATCATGTGTGGCCACTAATTGTAGCACTTCTTGTTCTTAGACTACAACCACCATGTTAGCTCCAAATTTGGCTCTCAGTGTCAGCCACAATTACAGTGCCTTGCGAAAGTATTCAGCTCCCTTCAATTTTTCAACCCTTTCCCACATTTCAGGCTTTAAATATAAAGATAAAAATTGTAATGTTATGGTGAAGAATCAACAACAAGTGGGACACAATTGTGAAGTTGAACGATATTTATGGCTTATTTTAAACTCTTTTAAAAAATAAATAACTGAAAATTGGGGCGTGCAATATTATTCGTCCCTTTTACTTTCAGTTCAGCAAACTCACTCCAGAAGTTCATTGAGGATCTCTGAATGATGCAATGTTGTCCTAAATGACTAATACTGATAAATATAATCCACCTGTGTGTAATGAAGTCTCCGTATAAATGCACCTGCTCTGTGATAGTCTCAGTGTTATGTTTAGAGCTCAGATAACATCATGAAGACCAAGGAACACAACAGGCAGATCCGCAATACTGTTGTGGAGTTGTTTAAAGCCGAATTTAGTTACAAAAAGATTTCCAAAACTTCAAACATCCCAAGGAGCACTGTGCAAGTGATCATATTGAAATGGAAGGTGTATCATACCAATTCAAATCTACCAAGACCCGGCCGTCCATACAAACTTTCATCTCAAACAAGGAGAAGACTGATCAGAGATGCATCCAAGAGGGCCATGTGTAGTGCCCCACGGGGCAGGCAGTTAAACTTACTTGTCGTCGGGCCGTTTTGGGTCGGGTCAGGCGTTGTCAAGGGGTTGCCTTGCCCGGTTCCGTTGCCCCAAGGCATACAGTTAAATGGTGGCTAAAGCAAGCTATTGGGAAAAGTTTGTCGTGACGCCACCGGTGATAAGCGGCCAGGGAATAGCCGCCGCTGCCGGGTTCCTCTCAGGGGCAGGTATTAAGGTAGCTGGGATGGTGTCGCTCCCCACAGTCGGAGCCGGCCCCGGGTGGATGATGAGGGTAGTAATGGCTGTTGGCGCCTAAGCGCTTGGCGGTGGCGCCGGTAAGGATGAGCCAACACAGTCTCTGCGGGTTATGGGTGTAGTTTACTCACAACTTCAGCTGCCAGCCCAGCCACTATGGTCACTGTCATGATGAGCCCTGGTCAATCCCAGATCCGGTAAGAGGTCACCACTGGTGTTTTGAGAGAGAAGGAGTAAGAGCCCTAATTCTAGGCTGTCCCCCTCCACAGTTAGGTACACCGGCTGAGCTCACGCTCCAAGCTCCTGGGCCCTGTGAAGTCCAAGTTCTGCAGAGATGTGTTGCCAAAAATATGGTCCCCCTCCTTACCTGAGATAGATACCGCACCCTAATTTGGGTGCAATATCCTGTGGTGACGAGAGCCTCAGGGGCGCCACACATGATCACTCTAGATGAACTACAGAGATCTACAGCTGAGGTGGGAGAGTCTGTCCATAGGTCATACACTGCACAAATCTGGCCTTTATAAATTGGTCTTATCTGAAAGCAGTTCTAAGAAAATTTGGTTTTGATGAGGAGTTCATCAATAGAGTTATGGCCTTATATGTAGATCCAACTGCCAGGATACTTGCAAACAATCAGATGTCTAGTATCTTCTCCATCTCTAATGGTACACGACAAGGGTGTCCCCTCTCTCCTCTGCTGTTCGCCTTATCCATTGAACCTCTTGCTGAGCACATAAGGGTATTCACACTAGAAACACCCATCATAAGATAGGGCTCTTCGCAGATGATGTGATATTATCCCTGTCAGAACCCATTACCTCAGCTGCTGAAGTTATTAGGATACTAGAAAAGTTCTCTCAAATATCGTATTACAAGTTAAACAAAAAAAACCCCTAAAATTATGCACTTCAACCTCAACAATGATATTATCGAACAGATAGGTACTTCCACTTGGGAGAATGAATCTATGCCTTATCTTGGAGTGCTCCTCTATAAAAATTTAACAAAAATGGTGGCCAATAACATTAGTCTTCTGATTGAAAATATTCAAAAAGACTTGACACGCACCGCAAATAAGGATTTGTCGTGGTTGGGTAGAGTGGTATTCTTAAAGATGATGACATTACCAAAAATGTTATATATCCTTAGATCCATACCTTTAATGATCCCGGCAAATCAATTAAACAAACTCCAAAAAGTACTTTATTTTGAACTATAAAGGCCAAAAGTGAACAAAAACATTTTACTCAAACAGACAAAAATGGGAGGTATAGGGCTCCCCAATATTAAAAACTATCATCTTTCTAACTTAATTAAACAGAGTCAGAGGCTAATAGAGGGAAGCAATTTATTTCCTAGGATGGATTTAGAGATGTCCTCTGTTAATTACCAACCCATAAAATCTTTAATTTTAACTCACCTAATCAACCCTTCTATCCCACCTCCAAACTCCCCTATACGCTACAATTAGAGCATGGGAAACTTTGGCCAAAACTCCGCCTAATCTTAATAAAAATCATCTTCTTAGAAATACTCCCCTTAAAATTTTGGCGATTCTGGATAACTCAGAAATTCCCTCAACATGGCAGGAGTCAAATCTAAAAACTATTGGAGACATCTTTAATGGAAAAGACTTTATAAACTTCCTGGATATAAGATCAAACACAAGCTCCCAGACTCTGACTTTAAGGCCCTCATCAAATTTAGGGAAATTTTAAAGAACTACTTCAATAACGATCTAAGAGCTTTACGGATGAGGTGTGGCAGAAAGCCATTTCACTAACCTATTCTTCAAATGCATGTGCCTCTCTCCATCAATCTCACTTCAAAATGCTCTCGCGTTGGTATCTCACTCCATGCAGACTTGCTAAATTTAATAGAGAGACGTCCCCTTTATGTTGGTGGGATTGCGACGAGAGAGGTACTCTACTCCACATTTTCTGGAGTTGTCCCAGATTGAAGAGTCTCTGCCTGGGAAAATATTTCTAGTCTGATTAATCAGATTACTAACTCCACAATTCAGGTAACTCCCCAAATGGCCCTGCTTTCACTTAATTTGGAAAATTTGACCCTATATATAAACCTATCCTAACTCATTTATTTCTAGTTACTAGAAATCTTATAGCTTCTAATTGGAAGAAACCTACGGTGCCCACTATCTCTAAGGTCGTAGAGACTACTTCTCTTCACAACAACTTTGAGAAGTACTTTACTACCTTTATCAATGATTTTGCCTCCTATTACCGAAGATGGGATCACTGGAAAGTTTTATACAAGGTATTATGTGACGCCCTGGACAAGCCAGGGGTCACAGGTAATTACATCACCACACCCTACACCCCGGTTAGGTACACCAAAGCTAGACCAGAAACCCTTGTTGCCTTCCTCCAGGGGCTGATGTTCACACCAGGGGGTGGGCCAGGCGGTTGGTCCCGCCCACCAAGGAGTACACAGTCCTGTAGGCGGGAAAAGCAGAGAGATCAATTTGAGGAGAAGAGGAGAGTGGAGCTAGAAAAGTGAAGTGGTAGTAGAGCAACTGTGAGACTGCGTCCGGGTGTGTGCCCCGGACAGAAACAGCAAGGTTAGCAGACGGCGGTGACCGTCTGCAGGAGTGGCTGATCGGAGTTGCCGAAAGGACCGTGGACGGGTGGTGGCCCGGCGGTACCGGACCGGTACACAAAGAGAGGCCAGCACCATTGGCAGGGGCCTTTCAGACCCCGGCAAGGCTTGGAGTCGCCGTAATTTGCCAAATCCGTCAGTGAAGGGGACCTCCGGGTTTCCAAACAACTAAGTCCCGATTGAAGGCAAAAGTCCAACCGGATGAGAGAGACACCGCCACCGCCAAGGCACCAGTTTCTCAGGGCCAGCGCCTGCGGGCAAAGAGGGGCTCCTCCGGCCCATATCCAAGCCGGGGAGCGGGTTACCAGTGGGAACCCATTGGAACCAACAGAAGTACTAGGTGCAGGGAAAGAGACAGTCACCGTTAACTTCCGGGGAAAAGCAACAGCAGCCGTCCGTGGGAACCGTCTTTCAAGCCGTGTTTCACCGTGAACTGTGTCAACGTGTCAGGCTGAGTGAGTACCACAGTGCCGTACGGCACAGCGCTGCCCCCGCATCCCTGCACCTCCCCAGGCCCTATAACCCGCCTGCCATCTCGTCCTACCCCATCACCGGGCCCCGGGACCACCAAACCCCCTACCCACGGAGGGGAGGACTAACAACTTAGCTGCTCCAGTCACCGCTCCCAGGATCCCCGTTCAGAGCAGCGGTGGTGTCACTAAAATCACCACAACCGTGGGTGGAGTCACGGACAATAACCAAATCCCCACCACCAAAACAACCCCCCTTTTCACTCACGGGCGAGAAGCGCCGCTCGAGACCCCGGATCCGGCCCACCGCTCGAGCCACCACAGAGTAGCAGCAGCCGGACCCGAGCAGTGGGTGAGCGTAGCGTTGCCATCCTCCTCCCCGCCCGCGACAACTTCGCGTCACGAACAGGATCTTACTAGTGATGAGCGAGTATGCTTGTTACTACTCGGTACTTGCACGAGTATCACTGTACTCGGGCTACTCGGCGGGTACCGAGTAATTTCGCGATACTCGTGCTTTACTCGTGGTCTTCATCCCTGCATGTTGGCGCTCTTTTGAGAGCCAGCCCTCATGCAGGGATTGGCTGGCAGACCACTGCAATGCCACAGCCCTGTTAGTTGTGGAATTGCAGTGATTGGCCGGCCTGCACAGCGTGACCGAGCCTTTATACCGGCGGGCGTGCTGTGCTCTGCACACAGCCATCTCATATTCCCTGTTTTCCCTGCCCACAGGCGCCTATGATTGGTTGCAGTGAGACACGCCCCCACGCTGAGTGACAGGTGTCTCACTGTACCCAATCACAGCAGCCGGTGGGCGTGTATATACTGTGCAGTAAAATAAATAAATAAATAAATAAATAAAAAAACCGGCGTGCGGTCCCCCCAATTTTAATACCAGCCAGATAAAGCCATACGGCTGACGGCTGGTATTCTCAGGATGGGGAGCTCCACGTTATGGGGAGCCCCCCAGCCTAACAATATCAGTCAGCAGCCGCCCAGAATTGCCGCATACATTATATGCGACAGTTCTGGGACTGTACCCGGCTCTTCCCGATTTACCCTAGTGCGTTGGCAAATTGGGGTAATAAGGAGTTAATGGCAGCCCATAGCTGCCACTAAATCCTAGATTAATCATGTCAGGCGTCTCCCCGAGATTCCTTCCATGATTAATCTGTAAATTACAGTTAAAAAACACACACACACGAAAAATCCTTTATTAGAAATAAAAAACAATAACAAAGTCCCTCATCACCAATTTATTAACCCCGACAAAGCCTCCATGTCCGGCGTAATCCCCAGTCCTCCAGCGTCGCGTCCAGCTCTGCTGCATGCAGGTGACAGGAGCTGCAGAATACACCGCCGCTCCGGTCAGCTTCACACAGCGACTGAGGTGAGTAGCGCGATCAGCTGCTGTCAGTCAGGTAACTCGCGGCCACCACTGGATCCAGCGGTGGCCGCGGGTAACCTCAGTGACAGCTCAGCTGATCGCTATACTCACCTCAGTTGCTGCATGGAGCTGACCGGAGCGGCGGTGAGTAGCGCGATCAGCTGAGCTGTCACTGAGGTTACCCGCGGCCACCGCTGCATCCACTGCTGGATCCAGGTAACCTCAGTGACAGCTCAGCTGATTGCTATACTCACCTCAGTTGCTGCATGGAGCTGACCGGAGCGGCGGTGAGTAGCGCGATCAGCTGAGCTGTCACTGAGGTTACCCGCGGCCACCGCTGCATCCACCGCTGGATCCAGGTAACCTCAGTGACAGCTCAGCTGATCGCGCGGCTGTCTTCAGTTGCTGTGTGAAGCTGACAGGAGCGGCGGTGTATTCTGCAGCTCCTGTCACCTGCATGCAGCAGAGCTGGACGCGACGCTGGAGGACTGTGGATTACGCCGGACATGGAGGGTTTGTCGGGGTTAATAAATTGGTGATGAGGGACTTTGTTATTGTTTTTTAGTTCTAATAAAGGATTTTTCGGGTTTAACTGTAATTTACAGATTAATCATGGAAGGAATCTCGGGGAGACGCCTGACATGATTAATCTAGGATTTAGTGGCAGCTATGGGCTGCCATTAACTCCTTATTACCCCGATTTGCCAACGCACTAGGGTAAATCGGGAAGAGCCGGGTACAGTCCCAGAACTGTCGCATATAATGTATGCTGCAATTCTGGGCGGCTGCTGACTGATATTGTTAGGCTGGGGGGCTCCCCATAACGTGGAGCTCCCCATCCTGAGAATACCAGCCTTCAGCCGTATGGCTTTATCTGGCTGGTATTAAAATTGGGGGGACCGCACGCCGTTTTTTTAAATTATTTATTTATTTATTTTACTGCACAGTATATACACGCCCACCGGCTGCTGTGATTGGGTACAGTGAGACACCTGTCACTCAGCGTGGGGGCGTGTCTCACTGCAACCAATCATAGGCGCCGAAAAGCAGGAAACCAGGGAATAGGAGATTGTTTAATGAGCGGCCGGCTTTTTCAAAAGAGGAAAAGCCGCCGGAGTTTAGTGAACAGCTGTGCAGCGCCGCGCCGGTGATCGGGGAACGGTAAGTAAGAGAGAGGGGGGAGACTGACCGACAGACTGTGAGAGGGGGACAGACAAGACAGAGAGAGACAGACAGAACGAGACCGACCGACGGGAGATAGAATGAAAAAAAAGTGACCGACATTGCTAGTAAAAAGCACAAAACGTGCGTTTTAGACATCGGAGTGCCAGACAATGTTTTACGTAAAATCTTTCATGTATTAATCTCAAAAAGTAACATACACCAGCTCTATCTCACTATTGGGTATGTGCCCTTAACATTTCCGCCATGAAAATTCATTTTGGTGTCATTTTGAAAGGTTTTCTGGTGAGTCCGTAAAAATGGCGTAAAACTCGGACAAAATTGTTCACCGCTGTGACTTTTGAGTGATAAATGCTTCAAGGGGTCTTCCCCATGCTGTTGCCATGTCATTTGAGCACTCTTCTGAGACTTTTGTGACATTTTTAGGGTTTCTACATGCTGCCGGGGGTCATTTCAGAAAAATACTCGGGTCTCCCATAGGATAACATAGGGCTTGGTGCTCGGGCCGAGTACACGAGTATCTTGGGATGCTCGGCCCGAGCCTCGAGCACCCGAGCTTTTTCGTACTCGCTCATCACTAGATCTTACCGCTCTGCCGTTGGGTAGAGGTGCGCCTTGTTACCGCCGGAGGTGTCCGGCCGAAAAATTTCAGAAGCCACCATCTTTGGCGCGGAAAGTTCCAGCTCGAGCGTCTTCTCGAGTAGTGGAGGCGCGAAGGCCAAGACCCCGCCCCGATAAAGGAGGAGCCGGAAAGAGGCTAAGGGGGACGAAATGGCGGATGGCTGCATGTGAGCGCGGCTATAAAAGCAAGAACGCCGGGACCCCGCGATTTGCGGAGCCCTGCAAAAGATGTCTGCTCCACCCAGCTATGCGGAGGCTACCAAGCCGGTGCCCGGAACAGCGACGTGGCTGAGGGACCGGTCCGCCCCGCTGAGTGACCGTCTGCAGACCCATATGCAACTCCTCCTGGAGGAGTGGGAGACCGACATGGCGGACGTGGTGGCTGCTATGCGGAGACGCAAGGTGGAGGAGGACTTGGAGGAACGGGTAAGAGACCCACGCCCCTGTATTCCGGAAGGATCGGTCATCGCGGCTGAGGGGCCCGGCCTGCATCCGTTCACCCTGACTCTTCCCCCACTACCCGTATTGGCCGCTGCCGCTCCGCCACTAGGCCCGCTACCCGTCCAACCGGTAGCGATACCCTGCCAGCCCGCCTCGGCGGACCAATCGGCTGCAGATGCTAAGGACTCCCCTGAATCGCTCCCGTGGGAGCCGCTGGGACCGCGGCCCCTTAACGAAGATGTGCCAGAAGTCCCGGCAGTGATTGTGCCAGACCCTGAGCCCGGGACCGTGGCATGGATGAAGGCCCGAGTGATGGAGTTCCACCAACGCCAGCAGAGCCAGATATGCCTTATGATGGAGCAGTGGACCAATGAGGTGGAGGCGCTGGTTACAACTACCCCGATGTACGGGATGGGAACAGGTGTGACGGAGCCGACTGGTGACCCACGTCCCTATGTCCTACCAGGACCGGCCACTGCGGCTGAGGGGCCCGGCCTAGTCTCGTCCCACACATCGCCCTTACCGTTACTTATGGGGCGCCTCAGCGTGGGCCCGCCTGATCTGCTGCCCCGTGCTACTGCAGAAGGCTCTGACGCACTGGATACTGGAAGCCAGGAGGCTGCGGCAGCTGGCGGCAACCCGCCTGACGCAGAGACAAGTGATTGTGACTCCAGTGACTCCAACTCCGGTGTTGAGCCCACCCCTGAAAGTGAGGGGGCAAGTGAGCGACTCCGCTACGTGGGAGAACCGGTAGTTTATTACACCGCGCAAAATGGTGGAAACGGATACCGGGCACCCCTGTCACAGCAGGCATGTCACTGCATGTTTGATATGCTGGTGGCAGAGGGTGGGGCCGCCTCATCAGAAGAGTCGGAGTAAGGGCAGCGGAATGCCGTTGTCACCGTCCCTGTTGGGACCACTTGTGTGTTTAAGTTTGAACAGTTTGAAAGTTTAAAAATGATAAGAAGATGATACCGTGAAAGTCACCTGATTTGCAACCTTGATTTGAAACCGGTCGTTGCCGGCACCGTTGTCCTCGTGGGGACCGTTTGAAAAAGTTTTGCATAGGAACTTCTATGGACAAGCCTGAGGACTTGCAGGGCAACCACAAACATTAGTGGAATGTAAATAATTGTTGTTGTTACATCTTCCCACCGTTGCCGCCTCCGGAGAGGCAGATTGGAGGAAGGGCCCGCAGTGGAGCAGGCTGGGGCCCAGCCACCACTGGAACCAGTGGCATTTCTCTGGGGGTTTCAGGGGTTTTCCATGGACGTGGGTCCCCTGAAAAGAACAGAACCCGCTCGGGCAACTTGTGCAGGACTGGGGTCAAGGGGTGCTGCCTGTTTGCTTAGGGGCAGCATCAGGGCCAGGTTGCTTGGGTGGGAGAGAGCGGAAACCGTAACCGTTTTGAAACCGTTTAAGTAAGAGTACCTCCCGATCTGGGAAGATGTTATTTTAATTGTATGTCTGTCACCGTTTTACATTTTTATATTTTTACAGTTTAAAGAAAAATAAAACCGGTGTTGGACGGGCAGCCCGCGGATGGTCTGCATTTTGCTAAGGGGGAATGTGACGCCCTGGACAAACCAAGGGTCACAGGTAATTGCATCACCACACCCTACACCCCGGTTAGGTACACCAAAGCTAGACCAGAAACCCTTGTTGCCTTCCTCCAGGGGCTGATGTTCACACCAGGGGGTGGGCCAGGCGGTTGGTCCCGCCCACCGAGGAGTACACAGTCCTGGAGGCGGGAAAAGCAGAGAGATCAGTTTGAGGAGAAGAGGAGAGTGGAGCAAGAAAAGTGAAGTGGTAGTAGAGCAACTGTGAGACTGTGTCCGGGTGTGTGCCCCGGACAGAAACAGCAAGGTTAGCAGACGGCGAAAGGACCGTGGACGGGTGGTGGCCCGGCGGTACCGGACCGGAACACAAAGAGAGGCCAACACCATTGGCAGGGGCCTTTCAGACCCCGGCAAGGCTTGGAGTCGCCGTAATTTGCCAAATCCGTCAGTGAAGGGGACCTCCGGGTTTCCAAACAACTAAGTCCCGATTGAAGGCAAAAGTCCAACCGGATGAGAGAGACACCGCCACCGCCAAGGCACCAGTTTCTCAGGGCCAGCGCCTGCGGGCAAAGAGGGGCTCCTCCGGCCCATATCCAAGCCGGGGAGCGGGTTACCGGTGGGAACCCATTGGAACCAACAGAAGTACTAGGTGCAGGGAAAGAGACAGTCACCGTTAACTACCGGGGAAAAGCAACAGCAGCCGTCCGTGGGAACCGTCTTTCCAGCCGTGTGTTTCACCGTGAACTGTGTCAACGTCTCAGGCTGAGTGAGTACCACAGTGCCGTACGGCACAGCGCTGCCCCCGCGTCCCTGCACCTCCCCAGGCCCCATAACCCGCCTGCCATCTCGTCCTACCCCATCACTGGGCCCCGGGACCACCAAACCCCCTACCCACGGAGGGGAGGACTAACAACTTAGCTGCTCCAGTCACCGCTCCCGGGATCCCCGTTCAGAGCAGCGGTGGTGTCACTAAAATCACCACAACCGTGGGTGGCGTCACGGACAATAACCAAATCCCCACCACCAAAACAACCCCCCTTTTCACTCACGGGCGAGGAGCGCCGCTCGAGACCCCGGGATCCGGACCACCGCTCGAGCCACCACAGAGTAGCAGCAGCCGGACCCGAGCAGTGGGTGAGCGTAGCGTTGCCATCCTCCTCCCCGCCCGCGACAACTACATAAATATTTATAACTACTTAAAAACCTTTTTTATAACATGAATCCTTTTATTCAAACCTTCAGTCATGCTTTCTTGACAATATGCTTATATTCCTAGAATAGATGCCTGTTAACATGGTTGAGATTTGTATATGTTCATTGTTCTTCCTTTTACCCACTCCCTCTTCACCTAGTTTTTCCTTGCCTTCACCCTCCTCCCCTTTTTCATGCCCAATAAAGTAATTACTTTACCTCCCCCTCCCCTCTCCTTTCTCTTTTCCTATACCTATCCCCCCCAGATAAAAAAGTTTTATTCATACAATAGATCCCCACATGTATTCAAATAATGGTATGCTATGCATAATAATATCTTGATTGTGTGGATTTGATATGTTATTTTGTTAACCTTATTTTAATAAAAATATATGAAAACAAATCTAGCCTTTATGGAAGAATGGCAAGGAGAAAGCCATTTCTCAAAGATAGCCATAAAAAGTGTCGTTTATAGTTTGCCACAAGCCACCTGGGAGACACACCAAACATGTGGAAGAAGGTGCTCTTGTCAGATGAAACCAAAACTTTTTGGGCACAATGCCAAATGATATGTTTGGCGTAAAAGCAACACAGCTCATCACCCTGAAAACACCATCCCCACTGTCAAACATGGTGGTGGCAGCATCAAGGTTTGGGCCTGCTTTTCTTAAGCAGGGACAGGGAAGATGGTTAAAATTGATGGGAAAATGGATGGAGCCAAATACAGGACCATTCTTGAAGAAAACCTGTTGGAGTCTGCAAAAGACCTGAGACTGGGATGGAGATTTGTCTTCCAGTAAGACAATGATCCCAAACATAAAGCAAAATCTACAATGGAATGGTTCACAAATAAACGTATCCAGGTGTTAGAATGGCCAAGTCAAAGTCCAGACCTGAATCCAATCGAGAATCTGTGGAAAGAGCTGAAAACTGCTGTTCACAAACGCTCTCCATCCAACCTCAGTCAGCTCCAGCTATTTGCAAAGGAAGAATGAGCAAGAATTTCAGTCTCTCAATGTGCAAAACTACTGAGACATACCCCAAGCGACTTGCAGCTGTAATCGCAGCAAAAGGTGACGCTACAAAGTATTAACTTAAAGGGGCCGAATAATATTGCACGCTCCATTTTTCAGTTTGTTTTTGTATTTTTTTTAAAAGTTTAAAATAAGCAATACATTTCTTTCACCTTCACAATTGTGTCCCACTTGTTGTTGATTCTTCACCATAACATTCAATTTTATCTTTATGTTTGAAGCCTGAAATGTGGGAAAAGGTTGAAAAATTCAAGGGAGCCAAATACTTTCGCAAGGCACTGTAGATAATTGTTGGCCGAACAGGTTGATTTTGCATGGATTGCTTGATGGTGCATTGCCACCTTTAGGGAAAGGCCTCAACACTAAGGTCTCTTGTTAGCTATGAAGTCACTCCATTATTTTTATTTTTGTCGTTTCTGTGTTTGCTCTCCATTCACGCAAAATTAATAACATGAACTGTCCTGCAGTTTTCAACCCGGAATTTCACAATACGCTGCATACATGCACACGCCAGGTCTCCTGAGGCTTCAGCTTAGCTAGTTTACTAAACTAACCACCTGTCAGTAGCCAGCTAGCAAGCGATCGTGTTACTCCGCAGTCTCTGGTGACTTTATTATACCTTAGCAACATGTCCTGCCCTGGTTGTTAATCTAGGGGTCTAAAATGCAGAAAATTAACCCAGACAGCTGTGGTCTTAGAAGAAGAAAAAAAAATATATGTATAAAAACCCTAATACTAATCACACATGTTTTTCTGTGGTTAAGGACCACCTTGAGAATGTCACCACGGGAATACGCAATCTCATTTCCTCTGCTTGGGTGTGGGAAGGGTGACTATGTCAGGTAGGCCGGCACCTCTGTGTCGCGTAATAGAGATTTCTCCAGGCGATAGGGTTTACAGAAGGAATTTTTTTGGTTAAGTTTAGATGTGCCTCACATTGTCCACATTCTTTCGAGATCAATGGATGTTTAAAGCATGGCATCCATACACTCCATGTCATGTCTATCTATATATATATTGGTTTTCATATAGAAGAAGCAGCAACATAAAGGTGTTTATTGCCGTTCTTCATCAATCAGTAATTATCGTCATGTCGTAAAAATTTACTAAAACTTGCAATTTTGGGAAACCTCTTTCAACATGTCCAGTCTGAATTTGGTGTCTGTCAAAGACCAAAACTTCCTAGATCCTTTCTTTTGTAATCAGCTCCATCCCAAAAAATTATTCGCTACTCTTGTAATGATAATTAGTACTGAGGAATCACATGGTGTGACTGCCACCAATCTAGTCTTGACAGCCATGTTGCTATTGGTCCAGGATTTACTACTAACTAGTCTGCCCTACATTTTAGATTTTTAGCCAAATACAAAATTGACACAGAACTTAGCAGAGAGTGCCTCGCTAGCGTAAACAGACTTAAAGGCCATGAAATGCTCCTCTGGGAATTTATATATGAAAATAGGCTCTTCAGAAAGGTAGAGGACTTGAACTTTAGTACTACTTATTGGATGTGGCAATCCTAAAAGTCAGTATTGACCCTTTAACAATCCTTGCCACGTGACTTAGGATAAGGAGCCTGTAGCGCTGGCCTTCTTGAAGAGACGCTAACTTACCACTCGGCCAGGCTACGTCCTTCTCAACACTCCCCCGGGTGGCCACGTGTGTGGCTGCCTCCTTCACCTCCTGGGGCCTGTGCATGAAGCCCAGGTTTTCTCAGAGTGTGCTTAGGACATGTGCACACACTGGCCCTTCTCTTAAAGGGCCGGCGTGCTATTTCCAGGAAATGCCTCTCACCCTATGGTTGAGAGGCACCATGCATTTAAGGCATCCTCCCATTAGGGAAGGTGCTTGTGCAACATCTTTAGTTAGTTTTGCTAGCAGTCTACTAGCTAGTTATCAGGTCCGAGCTCGTGTCCCGTTATCCCTGTCTCCATCACCTGTTCCTGTCTTCCCATACCTAACTGTCATTGCCGTGCCCATCTTACCTGTCCGTACCCGCCTGCCAGTCTGTTTCAGCCATCTCACCTGTACCTTCCTGCACCTGAGTCCATTTCCTTTCCTGGGGGTCAGCTGCCACAGTCCTGGTCACTGCCCTGGGAGTGGTACCTGGCGTCCGCCTCGCAGTAGGTGCTTAGTTAAGCCCCTTCCATTAAAGGGTAAGCCCGGGTCCGCCCTGTGCTCCATTGGGTCGCGAGCGTTACAGAGCCATCTTAAAAACTTCATATGTCTGGGGATTTATGAGGGAATGTTTGTCCTTGTGGAGAGTGACAAGCCGGCGTAAGGAGACTTATACACCATGCAATGTTCCTCTGAGAATTTATCTCCGTTTGCAGAAACATTTATCGGAATGTTTACCCCTCCTCAGTGCAAAGCGGGGAATCAAGCCCTCTTACTCTTTGAAGAGGCTTTTTTCGCACAGACCTTAAGGCAATGATTAGCCAAGGTGACTTAACAAAACTATCAAACAATCCATATTTTTTGTCAAATGAAACATTATCACAGCAGGCCATGAATGACTTGTGATGTCATCACGCACACCGCTGAACTTTGAAAGACAGATCGAGGGTTATGGATTGCAGCACACAGTGCTCTGCTCATCATGTTGTCCACCATCCCACTTAGAAAAGTGCACTGTCTAAATAAAACAATTAAAATAATCTTTTATCTAAAGTGACACTACCTCGACTCACAGAAGAGCATCGCACTTTTCTGAATGCCAAAATTACGGGGGAAGAAGTATTGGGGACAATCAACTCCATGCATAATTATAAAGCCCCTGGCCCTGACGGATTTACGGGAGAATTCTATAAAACAGTAAAGGAAGAGATCTTACCTACATTACTAGAGCTGTATAATAGCATACTAGACGGTAATGCGTCTTTCCAAAATAATAACCGGGCATATATAAAATTGATCCCTAAACAGGGGAAGGACCCGAAGGATCCGGGTTCGTATAGGCCCATATCACTTATCAACCTGGATATGAAGATAATGTCAAAGATTATGGCAAATCGTCTAGCTATAATTCTTCCCCAACTGATTTCCCCAGCACAGGCCGGTTTCATTCAGAAAAGATCAGGGACACTAAATATTAGAAAAGTTCTTCTTGTCCTGGATAGGGTTAACCTTCAGCCTCTGAAAGGAGAATCTCCCGGTTTGCTTACAATAGATGCCGAGAAAGCCTTTGACAATATTGAGTGGTCATGGCTTTATAGAGTTCTAGATGAAATGCGTTTTTCGGGGTCATTTTATACCTACATTAGAGAAATTTACACAAATCCGAAGGCTCAAGTTTACATTCCAGGATATCTGTCAGCCCCTTTTCCGTTACTGAAAGGAACCAGACAGGGTTGCCCCCTTTCCCCATTACTTTTTAATCTGGCTCTGGAACCATTGGTACGATTGTTATCTACACATAGCACCTTCCAGGGTATTTCTGTAAATAATAGACAAATTCAGTCAGCTTTTTTTGCGGATGACATTTTGCTTTTCCTTTCGAATCCAGCTCAGCAGGTCCCCGAGATTTTACAAATTTTGCGAGAGTTTGGAGCGTACTCAGGCTTCAAGATTAATGCGTCAAAATGCGAGCTCCTATACCTGGGAGGGACAAATGTTCAAACACGGGAGCAGAACCCTTTTGAAGGAATTACAGTGGCTAAGTCATATATCACATACTTGGGAGTTAAAATAGGTAAGGTTCCGGCAACCCTTTATAGTCTAAACTATCCACCCCTTCTGAGCCAAATAGAGCAAGATCTTAAAAGATGGCACGACCTTCCATTGAACCTAATCGGTAGAGTCCACCTAATTAAGATGATGTCGATATCAAAATTAATGTATCATCTTCAAACACTTCCCCTGCTTCTCAAGCATAAAGATATTGTCCAGCTAAATAGAGGTTTTTCACACTTCATTTGGAGGGGGAAACGCCCTCGTATAGGGCTTAAGAAGTTGATGGCATCTAAGGTTCATGGAGGTCTGAGTTTGCTGAACATTCGGGGTTACAATATAGCCTGTTTGACTAGATATATATTGGATTGGATTAAAGGCTCTAGGCATTATTCAGCGTTAGAGCTTGAGAGAGACTATGCACAGCCTTGGGATCTGGTGGCATTGCTTCATACTAGGCAGGCTAATCTCCCAGTGAAAGTCAAGCACTCTTCCTTATTTAAAGACACGATTGCAGCGTGGAAGGCGTTGAGGAAAAATTACAAACTTCCCCATAAAATATCCAAATACTTGCCTATATGGGGGAATCCAGAGTTTGTGCAGGGGACAAGCAATAAGCTGTTTGAAGAGTGGAAGGTGAGGGGTATAAGGACTGTTGCTCATCTCCTGCACACCTCAGAGCCTAGATGGTTGAGTAGAGACGAAATTATAGCGCAGTATGGCCTGCGACCTAACCAAGTAATCCAATATGACCAAGTGAGATATAGTATTATGACTCAGTTGCATGATGTGACCCAGGAGGTAGTATTTAACTCTTTTGATTGTCTGGTAAAGAACTCAATAACTTCATCATCTATCTCTTTTCTTTATGGAGCCGTACGTGATCTACTAATAGGACAGCACCCGGAAGGTTTATTTAAATCTTGGGAAAAACAATTTGAGGACCCGTCTATGGGGGTAAAAATTAGGGGAGGGTGGAATGCTCTTCGTAAATCAATTTTAAATGAGAATTGGCGAGAAACCCAATTTAGAATTATGCACAAGGCAATTTATGGTTTCAATCTCCCTCCATCAGCAACAAAGCCAGACAGGCTTACGTATTGCCCTAAGTGTAAGAGTAGTGGAACTGATCTCCTTCACGGGTTGTGGTCCTGCCCCCATTTGAGTCCATTATGGTCACAGATCAAAAGTTGTATACAAAAGGTGTGGGGTCTTGAAGTTCGGCTCTCACCTGGGTTCGCTATTTTTCACCATTGGGAGGAGGGGAACGATACCAAAGGGAAGATGACTAACCCACCCAGACTTATACATGTGATACTTCTGGCAGCCAAGAGAGCGATACTAAAAAATTGGTTGGAGTCTAGGGTCCCCGCGATTGAAGAGATCTTGGGTCAGCTCATGCATCTTCTTGAAATAGAAGGATTGGATGCAGAGAGAAGGGCGGATAGAATACGACAGCACTTTACCAAATGGAAGAAATTCATACTGGCCTATTGTACTCGGGAGGAGATAGTCAGGATTATGTCACCTTTCAAAGCCACAGTCTGGTATCATACTGAAAAATTGAAGGGTACATTGGATGGCTTGGAGGTGGGGGAGGAAAGGCTGAAAGCTGACTAAAAGGAGAGGGGGAAATAACCGATTTGAGTGGGACTTCTTTATTGTATGTCATTACCATGTTCACAAGGGTTCAATGGGGGGAATGATAAGAATGATGGGTTAAGGGGTCGCTGCTTTCCTTTGCTTTATCTTGCCATGTTACGGTTATTGATTTTAAAAATTGGTATGGAATTTGGGATGATCAAACATGACATTGTAATGTTGAATTTGCAATGCTGAATTCGCTTATGCCAGTGTTATGTTATTGAAAAATTTGAATAAAAATATAGTTAAAAAAAAAACAAACAATTAAAATACTCACCAAGCCCGGTTCACACAACGAGCTGACCCAGTTGGTGCCATGTGTGGCCCGGTACAGCAGGCGCAATATAGTGATGTCATCACATCTGCTGATCGCTCCCTGCACCACCATCGTATGTTACAGTATCTATGTCCTTGTAAAAACAGGAGATGCCTCTGACCTTTCTAGGACAGCTTCCTAAATCCGGGACTGTCCCACTGGACCTGGGATTATTTAGAGATTGGCATCACTTACTCCTCTAAACAAGGAGCAGCAAAGGAACAGTGGAGTATTAGTAAAGTAAGATTATCAAATAGGATTGTTTGTATACTATTTATTTCCAAGAAAACCAATATAATTGCCCAAAAGGTGCAGTCCACAAGATCGCTTGTGTGTACTATATAGAGACTATCCATCCAATATCCAGACTCCGGTATACTGTCACATACATCACCCTCACTAACACGAGAACAATGAGCGGTTTCTGTGCAGATGCTGCTCGCCAGATATGGGAAAGAATTTTATAGCGACAATGGTTTCCAGATGTTTTTCGCCGGGGTCCCCGTTGCACACACTCTGTGATTGCTACAACAAGTGCCTAAATGTCTTATTTATTTGTGTTTTATAAACTCTGGCTGTACCTAAATAGCTGTGGATGATGAAAAGCCCCAGGACTCCTCCAGTTCTAAGTAGCCCCTTCCAGCTCCCTCTGCCTGATCCATCTTATTTGGGGATGATGTAAATCTATCCAGTTTATTGTTGTATAGTTTAGATTGGACATATGAAGGAGATTTAGTTTATAGTTTTGGTCGTACTGGCTCTCATTGTACAGAACTGTGTGGGAAGTTTTGTTTTCGAGGCAATGATCCATGGGAAAAAAAATATGCAAACTAGCTCATACCACTTACCAGTTGGGTCTCTTCAATGTGGATTGCTACCCTGTGAGACATTTCATGCATCCAACTAGTATTTTTGCTCTGTACTTTTATTATTATTTTACAAACTTCAGCTCGATCTTGAGCCATGGCGACTTGATGGATGAATGCTCTGTAGGGAGATTGATCTTCTGCAGCCTCGATAGGTCCACCAGAGACTTCTCCGCCTAGATAGGTCCATAAGGGTCTTCTCTGCCTAGATAAGTCCACCATGGTCTTCTCTGGGTCTTCTCTGCCTAGATAGGTCCAACTGGGTCTTCTCCGCCTAGATAAGTCCACCAGGGTCTTCTCCGCCTAGATAGGTCCACCATGGTCTTCTCAATCTAGATAGATCCACCAGGGTCTTCTCTGCCTAGATAGGTTCACCAGGGTCTTCTCTTCCGTTATCTTGATTGTATCAAGCTATCAGGTTGCTGGTCTTCTTCTTCAACCTTGTTCCTTCTATTCTTCCGACCATGATGTACTGCAGTGATTGCTCTCTTCGTAAGATGTGCCCAAAGTAGACAAGTTGTAGCTTGGTGATCTTTGCTGTGAGTGACATGTCTAGCTTGATTTGTTCCAAAATCCATTTGTTTGTTCTTCTTGCCATCCATGGTATTGTACATGGCTCTGTACTGATGAGGGGCAAAATTCTGAAACAGTGTTGTCTGGTTTAGCTGGTATAGGCCTCTTTGCATATTTTTTTTCCTTTTGAGGATTGCCTTAAAAATAAAACTCAAGATATAAATAAGGCTCTTCAATGAAAGCTGGTTACTTTTGCTGTATGGGGTAGAAGATGCTGTGGGGATCGGAGTAGGTAGTCACTCACTGTCTGTATTCTTTTTTCCGATGCCAAGCCAAAACTGTATGCAATAAAAAAAATTGTCTCAGCTCTCGGGGGCGAGATAATGAATTTTTCCTACTCGTTTTCCAACAACCCATCCTTTGCCAACATGTAACCAGCTTTATGGTGGTGAATACCAAAAAAACCTGAAACAGCGCTATTTACAGAGGATCTCATGGCAGCGCCCTATGGACTGAATGGAGCGGCGTTGAGCAAATGTACTGCGACTCCATTCTAATGGGAATAAATGTTCCCCATTCTACCGATATGTGCGGACCGCCACCAATCAATACGTTATCACAGCATGGAGGCCACGTAAAAAGGAGGTATGGGTACAGGCACACGCTATCGAAAATGCATATAGACAGACTCCTCCTGGTAAGACTAGTTGGCAAGTTTGAAAGTATACATCCACAGGACTTCTTGACTAGCCAATTCCTGCAACTTGATGTCCCCAGTTATATGAGGAACAGCAGCTCTGGAGCACAACATGCTTCTTTGACCAACAAAATACTGTGAAGGCCAAGTTAACAGATTTAATCATCATCAAATTGTTATTTACCGATAAGGACTGATTACTACCAACATATGTCACTTTCCGTGTCGTGGCCATGGGAAACATTACATCACTCGTTTTCCCCTGTGAGAAGCTCCCTTAGGGTACCTTCACACTTAGCGATGCAGCAGCGATCCGACCAGCGATCTGACCTGGTCAGGATCGCTGCTGCATCGCTACATGGTCGCTGGTGAGCTGTCAAACAGGCAGATCTCACCAGCGACCAGTGAACAGCCCCCAGCCAGCAGCGACGTGCAAGCGACGCTGCGCTTGCACGGAGCCGCCGTCTGGAAGCTGCGGAGACTGGTAACTAAGGTAAACATCGGGTATGGTTACCCGATGTTTACATTAGTTACCAGCGCATACCGCTTAGCTGTGTGTGCAGGGAGCAGGGAGCCGCGCACACTGAGCGCTGGCTCCTTGCTCTCCTAGCTGCTGTACACATCGGGTTAATTAACCCGATGTGTACAGCAGCTACATGTGCAGAGAGCCGGAGCCGGCAGCACAGGCAGCGTGAGAGCTGCAGATGCTGGTAACTAAGGTAAATATCGGGTAACCACCTTGGTTACCCGATGTTTATCTTGGATACAGCTTACCTCAGCTGTCAGACGCCGGCTCCTGCTCCCTGCTCGCTTCATTTGTCGCTCTCTTGCTGTCACACACAGCGATCTGTGTGTCACAGCAGGAGAGCGGCTTTGAAGAAAACGAACCAGGGCTGTGTGTAACGAGCAGCGATCTCGCAGCAGGGGCCAGATCGCTGCTCAGTGTCACACACAGCGAGATCGCTAATGAGGTCACTGCTGCGTCACAAAAACCGTGACTCAGCAGCGATCTCGGCAGCGAGCTCGCTGTGTGTGAAGCACCCCTAAGTCACTTTCCGTGTCGTGGCCATGGGAAACATTACATCACTCGTTTTCCCCTGTGAGAAGCTCCCTTACTCCATAGGGCATAAGGGCTGCGAGCCAAGGGGAATCAATCAATAATAAAAATCTGATTCAGATATGCTTCTGACCCTAGGAACACACTTATTCCTCTTGTTAGCATAATCAGATAGTCAGCTCCTCTTAGTTTACACCTTTAATCTGCTGTATTCACTGATTTACTTGCCTCGTTAATTCCTTCTCATGACGCTTATCCCCAAGAGCATTTTTTGCAGAATGCTGCATAAACAGCCCCTTATCTCCAGTGGATGCCTTGTATGTGCTAATTACGATCAGTTAAAGCCCTAGATCTAGCCTTGGAGCCAGAGGTTTGGTGAATAGGCACATGTCAATCCAAAAGACTGATCCACTTATTGACACTTGTGTGTGAGCGGTGATATCCTCAGCACAATTTTGGTGCCTTTCCCATCACTCCTAGCTCCAATAAAATCCCAAATCCACCTCATAATATGCAGATGGTGACACAGTTATCTCGTGTGTCACCTCCACAGTGTACATCATCCCTGATGATGGAGATGGTAGTTTATATGTTTGGCACATGTATGTCCCTCTTTCATCCGAGTGTCTTTTTGGCACCTGTCAGACCGGTATTTCTTTTTATATATGATTGGTCAAAGTTTACTATAGGGGTCTCGAGGAAAAACACATATAATGCACCATATACTGTATATATACTTTTTCTAGCCTATGTGCATAGTGTAGTACTATGTGTGTATTTAGTATCATGGGTCAGTGACTTCTATTGGAGGAATATGTGGGGACCTACTCACATGGTGAAGTCATCCATTTATATTGAGTCTCCCATGGTGGAGCTGAGCTAAGCTTTCATATGCTTTCAAAGGGCGCCAAGGTGCTACCAAACACTATTATTATCCAAATAATATATATAAATAATAATTAAAAAAAATATATATATTATTTATATATATTATTTGGATCAATGACCCTTAGTTTTCATATATTTTTATTAAAATAAGGTTTACAGAATAATCCACACAATCAAGATATTATTATGTGTAGCATACCATACTCGTATTTGAATACATATGAAGATCTATTATATGAATAAAACTTTTTTATCTGGGGGGGGATAGGTATAGGAAAAGAGAAAAGAGAGGGGAGGGGGAGGTAAAGTAATTACTTTATTGGAGATGAAAAAGGGGAGGAGGGTGAAGGCAAGGAAAAAGAAGGTGAAAAGGGTGTGGGTAAAAGGAATCGATGACCCTTAGGCCTAAGCCACACAGCATGAAAATCGGAGGGAGTGGAATGCGATGTTTTATTCCACTCGGACCAATATTAACCTATGTCCCAGCACACATGAGCGATTATTTTCTCAGCCCTAATCGGACGGAGAAAACAATCACAGCATGCCGCGATTGTAATGCGAGTCTTTCTTCTCTCGCACCCATTCAAGTCTATGGGGCGAGAGAATAATCGCACTGCACTCGCGGTACACCGGTGTACCGCGAGTGCAGGGCGAGAATGGCAATAGCCGGCTACAGAGGAGAGAGGGAGATAAATCCCTCCCTCCCCTCCGCAGCACCTGCCCGGCCCCCGCAGCTGTGGTCCGATCGCATGATCGGACCTCAGTCGCAATGACACTTGCATGACACTCGGCTCCTGCTGTACTGCCAGCGTGAGCCGAGTGTCATGCGAGGATTGCAGTAGATCCCCGTGTGGCCCCGGCCTTACATGGGCTTCAGCCTCCCATAAGAGCGCTCCAGTCATCAAGAGTGGAGAAGGATGGAGGAGCACATTTTGGATGACAATAAGGCGCTTCAGAGGTTTTTTAGGCTAGAACCCATGGAGATTGCATTGTTCCTGCCTTCGCTTTACTTTGGAGGTATCAACCCCAGGTTCAGTCAAATGATTAAAGTAAAGATGACACATGTTTCTTGCATTGGTGAGTTCACATGGAGCATACAGTACACACTGCAGATTTTCCCAGGAAGAAATCCACAATTTGTTACAATACCTGCTGAGGTTTTACCAAATCTGATCCACACGCTGCAAAAAATAAATTTGCGTGAAATTAACTAATAAAAGTCTGTAACAATATCAACTAAAGGCCCCGACACACACAGAGATAAATGTTTGGCAGATCTGTGGTTGCAGTGAAATCATGGACATATTGTTCCATTTGTACACAGCCACAAACCTGGTACTGATTCTCCACAATTTCACTGCAACCACAGATCTGCCACAGATCTGCCACAGATCTGCCACAGATTTATCTCTGTGTGTGACAGGGTCTTTAGGATGTGGATTTTGGTCATGGTTCAATGACAATGAATTAAAGGTGCTGGATTGGCCCCCACAGTCCCCAGACCTCAACCCAATCGAACACTTGTGGGTAGAGTTGAAGAAAAAACTGTATACATACCCAAGTGAGGTGACCAGTATGCACCAACATTTGGAACATATAGAAGTGACCTAGGATCAGATTTCGATGGAGACATGCTTGAGTCTGATTGCATATCTAGAAGGATTCAGGCAGTGTTGAAAACCAAAGGTAGATATACAGAATATTACCAAAATTAAAATTAAAATGTACAGTCATATGAAAAAGTTTGGGCACCCCTATTAATGTTAACTTTTTTCTTTATAATTTGGGTTTTTGCAGCAGCTATTTCAGTTTCATATATCTAATAATTGATGGACTGAGTAATATTTCTGGATTGAAATGAGGTTTATTGTACGAACAGAAAATGTGCAATCTGCATTTAAACAAAATTTGACCGGTGCAAAAGTATGGGCACCTCAACATAAAAGTGACATTAATATTTTGTAGATCCTCCTTTTGCAAAAATAACAGCCTCTAGTCGCTTCCTGTAGCTTTTAATGAGTTCCTGGATCCTGGATGAAGGTAGATTTGACCATTCCTGTTTACAAAACAATTCCAGTTCAGTTAAGTTTGATGGTCGCCGAGCATGGACAGCACGCTTCAAATCATCCCACATATTTTCAATGATATTCAGGTCTGGGGACTGGGATGGCCATTCCAGAACATTGTAATTGTTCCTCTGCATGAATGCCTGAGTAGATTTGGAGCGGTGTTTTGAATCATTGTCTTGCTGAAATATCCATCCCCTGCGTAACTTCAACTTCGTCACTGATTGTTGCACATTATTGTCAAGAATCTGCTGATACTGAGTTGAATCCATGTGACCCTCAACTTTAACAAGATTCCCGGTGCCGGCATTGGCCACACAGCCCCAAAGCATGATGGAACCTCCACCAAATTTTACTGTGGGTAGCAAGTGCTTTTCCTGGAATGCCGTGTTTTTTTGCCTCCATGCATTACGCCTTTTTGTATGACCAAACAACTCAATCTTTGTTTCATCAGTCCACAGGACTTTCTTCCAAAATGTAACTGGCTTGTCCAAATGTGCTTTTGCATACCTCAGGCGACTCTGTTTGTGGCGTGCTTGCAGAAACGGCTTCTTTCCCATCATTCTCCCATACAGCTTCTCCTTGTGCAACCTGCGCTGTATTGTTGAGTGATGCACATTGACACCATCTGCAGTAAGATGATGCTGCAGGTCTTTGGAGGTGGTCTGTGGATTGTCCTTGACTGTTCTCACCATTCTTCTTCTCTGCCTTTCTGATATTTTTCTTGGCCTGCCACTTCTGGGCTTAACAAGAACTGTACCTGTGTTCTTCCATTTCCTTACTATGTGCATCACAGTGGAAACTGACAGTTTAAATCTCTGAGACCACTTTTTGTATCCTTCCCCTGAACAACTATGTTGAATAATCTTTGTTTTCAGATCATTTGAGAGTTGTTTTGAGGAGCCGATGATGCCACTCTTCATAGGAGATTCAAATAGGAGAACAACTTGCAAGTGGCCACCTTAAATACCTTTTCTCATGATTAGATATACCTGCCTATGAAGTTCAAAGCTCATTGAGGTTACAAAACCAATTTAGTGCTTTAGTAAGTCAGTAAAATGTAGTTAGGAGTGTTCAAATCAAGAAATTGATAAGGGTGCCCATACTTTTGCACCTGTCAAATTTTGTTTAAATGCGGATTGCACATTTTCTGTTAGTACAATAAACCTCATTTCAATCCAGAAATATTACTCAGTCCATCAGTTATTAGATATATGAAACTGAAATAGCTGTTGCAAAAACCCAAATTGTTATAAAGAAAAAAAGGTTAACATTAATAGGGGTGCCCAAACTTTTTCATATGACTGTAGATTCTTAGGAGAAAAACAGTAACAATGCAGTGACATGACAACAATCTGCATAACTAATCATATGCTAAATTGTTACAAGTCAAATTTATGTATGAAATATCCCAGATTATTGTCTATAAAATGAAGGTCATCTCACACTCAAAGCTGTAGTGGAAGGTGAGATATGAAGCCTGAAATTCAAAAGCAAAAAAAACATTGTTACTGTCACGGGTGACAGACAGTCAAGTGGTTTCTGGCTATAGAAGGTCACAGTGTTTGGCTGTGCAGAATGCTTCCTACTTTCTATTGTTTCTTTTGTCAGTATTCATTGGTACAGGTAGTTCTGCTGCTGGATTGTTATCTCTCCCCTTTTGAACCCAGCAGAGCTATCCTTTCACCCAGCTGCTGATCATCAGTGCTCTCTTGGTGCTCCCGTCTTCCATGGACTTGTGCTGGTGATATTATTCAGTTCATTCTAGCTCTGGTTGCAAGCAGGTGACTTGCTGTCATCTGAAGTATCGTTGTTGAAGCTTGCTGAACTCCTGCCTGTGTCATCTGTGGATAAGTAGTTCATGCTTTTTTCCCCTTGTGTCCCCCTTGTGTCTTCCTTTAGCGTTTAGAGGGATTGACGAAGATCTCATGCCACCTATTCAGGGACCAGCACGAGCGATACCTAGGGTCAGGTATCCGGCTCGGCGCATCAGTGCGGAACCTATTTAGGGTGGTGAGGGATCCCAGGGACCAGCTGTATGTTTGGACAGTCGTCACCATCTTCCCTTCCCTTACCTTTCGCTGATTGCTTGGTACTTCCTGGTACCTACCGAGACAGTTACCCTTTTGCTCGTCAGTGGATTTCTTTAAATAAGTGATGAGATTAGGAGCCAGATGGGGCAGAAGTGGCTCATAAGTGGTGAAAGAAGCATATTTCTCCTATTATAGAGTAACATTTCGTACATCCACTTGTACTTCTGATTTATGCAAAGTTTGTTAAAATAACAGTCATAATTTACTGCATGGATTTTCTTGGTCTTTTGGAAAATATTAACTAAAATACTGGGGTCAGGTATGGGTGCCAAAAGAGTAATACCCCATGAAGCTGACACCATGACACCCGTGATATTCCGCACACATATGCTAGAGGCGCCTGTGCATCCTACAAGGAATCCTTTGAAATATCTGGAAGGTTCACATGAAACCCTCATATTTATGTAAAACACTTCCAAAACTGAAGAGCGGAAAATCACCAACGTTGGCAATGAGTGTCCTCACTGTAACGGGGCACAACATTTATATAGACTCTGACCCTCGGACCTCAATAGTCCCACTATTCGTAGATCCGACAATATCCTATTTAGGATGGAGAGCGTCACATTGGCCGTGAATGAAGTGCAGAGTTAGGTCAAGTTCTCTGCGTGATCTAACGACCACAGACGGTAATAAAAACCTCTTGTAGGAAGCAGAAGTCCTGACCTTGAGCCGGAGACTGGTCACCGCTAAACAAGACCAGCATTTGTGTATAGTAATGGCATCAAGGTTTCTGGCGGGAGCCTGGACCAGCCTTATCGCCAAGTGCCCTGTTTATTTGGTTTCCTAGCAAACTTAAGAAAGTGCAGCTGTTCTTAAAAGTGTTTCCTTGTTTCTGCCTCATGCCCAACGGCCTGCATCCTCCAGCAGAGGAGAAGGGGGGAGCAGATAAGGCCAACTGTGTCTGCGAATTGACTTATTAAACAGCCGGGCAGGAATTTGCCTTAATCATGTGGCTTTCCTTAGATAAACTGTTTTTCCAAGGCCATTACAGACCCCGATACGTTATCACAACAAATAGATTTGCCCCTCGGAACAGTGAAACCTTTAATGCTGAGTAATCATTGCAAGTCAAGGAGGTAACTCCACACCGACCGCTAATCTTCGCCAAATATACATTCACATTTCCCATGTCTCGATTTTCCTATTTCAATTATTTTATGTTCTTTTTATATTATATTGATTTGGCATATTTATGCATACTTACAAACATTAGTGTCGGGGAAGGGGGGAGCATATTTTTACATCCTGGACTCAGGCCTGCCTGGGAAAGTCCACTTTTAAAGGTTTTCTGCCCAATATATGTCACGCTAGGTACGGGGAAGTACCAAGCAAACAGCGAAAGGGGTAAGGGAAAATGGTGACCCCTGACCAAACTTATTGCTGGTCCATGGGGTCCCTCACCACCCTAGATAGGTTCCACACTTATGCGCCGAGCTGGATATCTGACCCTAGATTTCCCTAGTGCTAGGCCCTAAATAGGGAACAGGTGGGATGAGCTCTTTGCCCACTAAACGCTGAAAGGAAGATACAAGGAGGACACAAAGGGGTAAAAAAAGCATGAACTGCTTATCTACAGATGACACAGGCAGAAAATTTCAGTAATGATACCACAGATGAGTACAAGCCACCTGCTTGCAACCAGAGTTTGAATGAACTGAATAATATCACCAGCACAAGTCCAGGGAAGATGGGAGTCATTAAGCAAAAGGGGAATATAAAATCAGCAGTTGGACAGAAGTTTACCTCCCCTGGGTCCTAAAGGGGAATAGATGAAAATCCAGCAGGAAAGATACCTAGTACAATGAATACTAACAGCAGGAACAACAGAAAGTCAGGCAGCATTTTGCGCAACCTGTGACCTTCTACTGTCAGAAACCACATGACTGTCTGATACCCGTGACACAACCATTTTCCATGGAGCTGATGTTACCGGCGATGTCATGTCGTGCGTCATCTACAGCTAAAACTATCCAGAAGAAATGTTCATCAGATTCCCCCTGAAATCTTCCATTAACGGTAATTAACGCCTTGACATATGAAACCGATTTGTCGTCTTTCTCTTCCTGGAAAATATAGGATTCTCTTAAGATTTAGTCCCATTTTACAAGATTTTGTAAGTGTCTGTCAGTTTAATATGCGGAGTCTGGAGCGTGTGACTTATCTCTTACATTCACCCCTGTTAATTACTCGGCTTAATACACGATCAGGACGTCGTCGCCGCCGAAACATCCTGTGTCAGTTTTATGGTCATTTAGTGTAAAACGCTTATAACCGCCTTGGCAAAGTGCTGCCATAAAGTGATTCCAATAACAGATATTCTTCACATCTGCAAATAACATTTTAATTGCATGTGAAATTAATTTATCTGGATCGTTCGTCTCGGTTGGGGCTGGAATTGGTGATATTTGTGATCAGATTCTTAGTCGCCTTTTTTTTCTCCATGTAGTCATCAGACACATTCAGACGACCGTGTCCAGAAACGTTTCCCTAAAAAGAAAAAAAAAATCCATACGGCTTTCATGGAAACCCGGTGTGGACTTTCCTATATGGGTCTCATCCAATGAGCCACAAGTGCCACAATTATGGACACCCGAAGGGCATGTGCAGCTGAAACAGATACACTGAATGTACCGTCTGGATTTACAGGCGGAAAATCAGCAACAAAAATGCAAAAATGCTCTTATCTCATCCACACACTGCTTTTATTTTCAGGCTTGAGATTGAACTCTTTCCATTTCGCAGATTTTTTTGACAGATTTTCCCCACAGATAAGAATGGGAGGGGGGCCTTTACATTTTCAGTATTTCGAAATCCGCTAATTAAGAATTAATACAAAAAAAATCTGTATGAGAGGTTGCTGCAATTAGAATAAAGTTTGGGACTGCTTCTTCATGTGGTGGGCCTGGTGCTTCTGGTACTGCTGTTCCACATACAAATTAATGAGCTCCATATAGTCCTCCATGCAGAATAATGGGCCCCACATAGTCCTCCATGTGGAATAATGGGCCCCATATAGCCCTCAATACAGAATAATGGGCCCCACATAGTCCTCTGTGTCACCCAGGGAATGGGGTACTCGGTCCCGGGGGGTTTACTACTGGGGGAATGTCACTTTGATGGCCATTGCCCAGTCCCGTGCCCTGGGTGCTTTTTTAATGGTGGTATTTACAGGGGAGGTTAAAGTCATTTGTGTGACGCCACCTGCGGGTTGCAGTTAATGTGAGGAAACCGCCGCTGCTTGATGGTTACTCCCAGGGCTGGTGGTAATGGCAGCTATGGTGGTAGGCCCTTTGCAGGTAGGGCTGAGCCTGGGAGATGTATGATTGAGTAATAATTACAACCCACGGTGTGGCTTCCCTTAACAGTCTCTACTCACTCTTGACCCTCCGACAGCTGGTTCAGGCCCCTGTAGTTCCAGTGCCAGTTGATGACTCGGTTGCTCTGTCCCCGGCACTCTGTGTGGTTGGGTCCCCGTAGCGTGGAGCATTTGAGGCCCGACTGTCCCTTTTGTGTGTCAATCTCCTTGTCCATACGGCAGGCAGTGTGGACCCTGTAGGGCTACTCTGTGTCCAGAACCATGATCCTTGCTGTACTGCTGGTGCCCCCGGATCTGTGGGTCAGTGAGGTCCGTGAAGGTCCCCTCACTGTGCAGGTATTTGCCAGACCGTATGAAACTGACGTCTGACCTAGGGCCCTGTGCCCCGTGCGTGCTCTGGTCCCAGAAGTACTCGGGTGTACCTGCCCTGGCGACCTCTCTCCTGTGCCCCCGGGTCACCGTTTACACGACCCAGCTCTCAGGCACGTTTTTCCACTTTCACTTCCTACTCAGACTCTGCTTGACTGCCTGCTGTCCCCTCCCACCAGGCTGTCTAGTCTCTCTGGTCTGGCTCCGCCCTCTAGGTGGCCATCCACTTGTGTCCGACTAGCCAATAACCCCTGGTGTGGAGTGGAAACTGGGATTTTGGTGTGTGTGGGTGTTGCTGACACTGGTGTTCCAGGTCCCAGGGGGTAGACCCTGCATCCTGGTGAGGTAGTAGTAGTGTCCTGAGTGGCTCAGGGGCGCTACACCTCCATGAATAATGGGCCCCACATAGTCCTCCATACAGAATAATGGGACCCACATAGTCCTCCATACAGAACAATGGGCCGCATATAGACCTCCATACAGAATAATAGGCCTGACATAACCCTCCATACAGAATAATGGGCCCCATATAGCCCTCCATACAGAATAATGGGCCCCACATAACCCTCCATGCAGAATAATGGGCTCCAAATAGCCCTCCATACAGAATAATGGGCCTTGCATAGTCCTCCATACAGAATAATGGGCTCCACATAGCCCTCCATGCAGAATAATGTCCCCCACATAGCCGTCCATACAGAATAATGTCCCCTACGTAGCCCTCCATACAGAATAATGTCCCCTGCATAGCCCTCCATACAGAATAATGGGCCCCACATAGCCCTCCATACAGAATAATGGGCTCCACATAGCTCTCTATACAGAATAATGTGCCCCATATAGCCCTCCATACAGAATAATGAGCCCCACATAGCCCTACATGCAGAATAATGGGCCCCCACATAACCCTCCATGTAGAATAATGGGCCCTACATAACCCTCCATAAAGAATAATAGGCCCCACACAGCCCTCCATACAGAATAATGGGCCCTGTTGTGAATACGTTTTCCAGTTTGGGGCTCTCTCTTGTGGTCAGTGCTGGCGATGCATTTGATTTGTGGAATGAAAGTCACACACCTGCAGAGGACTGGCAATCAGGGTCAGATTGGGACTATATAACGGAGCAGTTTTCTCTAGTTACTTGCCGGTGCTCAATGGTCTCCTGTGTGTTAAGGACATTCTGTAACCAGCTGTGCTCACTACCAGAACTTCTCTCAGATAAGTGGTCTTTGTACCTCTGCTGTTTGTTTTCCACTTTCTTGTTGTTTTTTTCTGCTTTGATACTAATGCTTGATTCCTATTTTGTCTGTGTGGAGTTCTTGGTGGAATGGGATCATTCCCTGCTGTGAGTGTCTGTATACTTAGCTCCATGATTCTGCAAGGTATTGTGTTTGTCATGCTTGGTATTAATTCAGTCCCTCATCTGTATTAGTGTTTTTGGATCCCAGTAACATTTGAGTGCTGATACAGTGAGGGAGAGGTTGTGTGACCTCAGGATTTTTCAATATCAGAAGTGCTGGTATTTATTAGGGTTTTTTTTACGGTTGCACACAGTGCTCCTTCCTATCCTTTCCTATAAAGATAGTTTGGGCCTCACCTTTACTGAATCTGTCTTTTCTAGCTTTGTATTTTGTTTATCTATATCACCGTAGCCTTTACATGTGGGAGGCTATCTATCTTTGGAGACTGCTCCAAGGCAGATTAGCTTTCTTATATCTCTATCTGTGAAAATATTTAGTTCTCCGGCTGTGTCGAGAGGACTAGGTCATCATAGGCTCGTCCCACGGCTACTTCTAGTTGTGTGTCAGGATTAGGTCTGCAATCCGTTAAGATTCCAGCCACTCTGTTACTATTTGGGATTCCACATTTTTTGATCCTCCTCGGTCTCTGAATCATAACAGGACCCCACATAGCCCTCCATACAGAATAATGATCCCACACACTCATCCATACAGAATATGGGCCCCACAAGGTAAAACACAACAGACAGAGGTTTTCCCAAACAAACAAGGGGTACACCAGGGATACATTAACAATGGTGGACCTTGATGCTAGTGAGACGGAAGACAGACACCTCCGCTTACCTGACGCTATACCCTGCACTACTAGCCAGTCCCTATACAGGTTCCTTACCTGTCGCCGAGCAGGATCCTGAAGCCCTGAGAGACCCTGCAGTAAGCCCTGGCTAGTGAGTTTGAAGGTAAGGATCACTAGTCCCACCACTGCACTAAAACAACACACCAAGGGAAGATAAAATAAATAGGAGGGAAAACAACAGCAGACTAACCCCAACAGCCAGGCTGCAATCAGGCTACCAACAGCAAGGACTCCAGCAGCTCCTTCCACCTCCAGACCCACAATACAAATGGCAAAGAGAATAACAGGTACCCTCTTCTGGAAGCGGAGGGTATATAAAGGGACTGGAGGTGGTCACAAACCGGAAACACCTGACCAGGAGTCAGAAGCTGCTGGCAAGGAAAACTGACATTAACCCTTGCCACACCCAAAGAAAGAAAACACATTTTAATATGTAGAGTCTCAGATGACAATGAAAGTCTCTAGTCCGATTTTGTCACAAGTCTCAAACTACAGAGAGACAGCCATGACAAAATGCATGTTTTTTTTGGTTAGAAGTAATTTTTGCATTTGGGTTAATTAAAAAACGTGTCTTTTGTAGACTGTCTTTGCCCGAACATTTATCATCAATATGGTCTGTGGTCATAAATCAGCTGAGAGGAGGCAGATAAAACAGTAAAACCGCCACAACTGGCTCACTGACAATTTCTCAGTTAACTCATTCTGCACTAGCAATATACAGTGCAACACAGAAGCTATAGCAGGAAAGGTTGCACACAAATGAAAGATATGGCGACATTCCGGTCTCGCATGTGTAATTACGGTGTAATGAACTTTGGACTACAAGTGCAGCCCTCTGATTATCAGTCCGTGCATATGTTTGTTGCCGGTTTCAGAAGCCCCCCCTGCTGACCAGCGGAGATCAAATCCAGGCCCGTTTGGAAGTGATAAGATAGAGCCAGATGTGGCATTTTAATTAGCACGATTTGCTAAACACTGGCTTAATTAAATGCAACTTGATAAGCACGCTAATCTCCGTACATGTCTTTCCCAGCTGTTTCTGCTTCTACCCAGTCCTATCCCCTAGGCTAATTATGCTCGGGATTAAGGGAACCGAGCAACAATCCATGAACCTGTCCTCCACCATTCAGCAGATTACTGGAAAACATGTTGGGGTCTGCAAGTGACAACTGTCTGAAGGAAGAGGCCTACATGTGCTGTAGTTTGTACAAATGAAATGAGTGTAGCCTAGGCCCCCTGCACCTAGAGCAGTACAGATGGACCCGGTACGAAGGCACGCCAGTCCGGAATCGCTACATGTGGGGCTATGAAAAGGCAAGAGACAGAAACAAGAAAGAACAGATCCTATATACCCACATTTCTTGGCACACTTAGAAAGAGAGCTTCTGTTTAATGACCCAAAGCCCTTCCCGTAATGGAATAGGACAGATTGGAGTAAATTTATCAAAAACGAATGCCCCACTTAATAAATGTGACACAGTTTTAGGGGTACTTTGCACGTTGCGACATCGCTAGCATCGGGTAGTGATGACGAGCGAGATAGTACCCGCCCCCGTCGCACATGCGATATCTTGTGATAGCTGCCGTAGCGAACATTATCGCTATGGCAGCTTCACACGCACTTAACTGCCCTGCGACGTCGCTCTGGCCGGCGACCCGCCTCCTTCCAAAGGGGCGGGTCGTGCGGCGTCACAGCGACGTCACACGGCAGGCGGCCAATGGAAGCGGAGGGGTGGAGATCAGCGGGACGTAACATCCCGCCCACCTCCTTCCTTCCGCATAGCCGGTGGAGGCAGATAAGGAGATGTTCCTCGCTCCTGCGGCTTCACACACAGCGATGTGTGCTGCCGCAGGAACGAGGAACAACATCGTATCTTCTATTGGTGCGACATTATGAAAATGACCGACGCTACACAGATCACCGATTTTAGACGCTTTTGCGATCGTTTATCGGCACATCTAGGCTTTACACAATGTCGCAGCGTGCAAAGTACCCCTTAGACTTAGCAAGTTGAGATTTGCACCAAATTTGCAAACGTATTGGCTCACTCACACGAGCGTATTATACACATGTGTGCTCCATTCTGAGCGAGGGCACACATTATAAATATTGATGGGCAAACACTAAAATGCTCGAGTGCTCGTTACTCAATTCGAGCTGGTCAGACGCTCAGACGAGATCGACGTGAGTAGCGAGCATTATGGAAAGTCAATGATTGGCGTTTTCGGGTTTCCACCCACATACAGTCAGCCATAAACAGAGCATTTCTGGCAGTGTGCCTCCTCTCCGAGGGAGGACACACATTATACTAATTGATGGGCAAGCACTAAAATGCTTGAGTGATCGTTACTCTATTCGAGCTGGTCAGACGCTCGGACGAGATCAACGTGAGCATTATGGAAAGTCAATGATTGGCGTGTTCGGGTTTCCACCCACATACAGCCAGCCATACACAGAGCATTTACGGCAGGGGGGAGGGTGTGATTTTTAATTTTTGTCACATTACGTATGACAACCTTGTTTTATCTACTGGGAGAGCCATTCAGAGACTGTGGTGGCTCTCCCCGCTGTCATGCACAGAGTGTGAGATGTCCATATATAATGCGTGACACACGTGTTCAGACCAACGGTTGTCTGATGCACTACAAAAGCATCTCAAACACAGAAGGGGGGACACCGTGGTCACAAAACAACAGATGCCCCTGCCGCTAAGGAGAGGGGTGAAGGGGCACCTCCCGAACTCATCTCAACCTGACTCCTGAGCTCCCTAGCGTCCCTATACAGGTTCTTTCAACCTGTTGGCAAGCAGGTTACCTTGGACCTCAGCTGGCCCTAAACTCACCCTGCCTAGTCAGTAGGCTAACGAGTACACTAGACTCACCACTACAGCAGGGAGGGAAAGTAAAGACAGATGGGGGAACAAACAGAAGGATACAAAACACCAAACTCACAGCAGCAGACAGACTCTAAAGAAGCAGAAGAATGGGCACAGGAGAATTTCTCAGCAGCTCCTTCCACCAGGCTGGCCAGAGTAGAACTGAATGCTAACAGCAGGGTCTGCTGGTAAAGTTCCAATATTTAACCTAAATGGGCGTGGCCTCGAAGCAGCTACAGCTGACCTGCAGTGCTATGAGCTGCTGATAACAGAAACTGAAATTAACTCATGAGACACCAAAGGAAAAGAAACCTCGTTTAAATGAGGAGTCTAAATAGAGATGGGAGGCTCCAGTCCTAAGGCTGTCACTAATCTCAAAACAGCAGGGAGACGACATCATGCAGTGAAGCAAGCCCGTGTGTTTGTCATTGTTTCACAAATGAAACATCGAAGCAACCATGATACTCGACCAAGCTCCTCGAGTACCCTAACACCCTGATGCTCAATCAGAGTGCACGCTATCACTAGTTACAGCCAATCTACCAAGGCACATGGTCAAATTTTTTATACTGACCACATGGAAAAAAATCTCAACGTACATTACTTTAGTTTGATTTACGGACAAAATTAGCTGCATACAGAGACAGTAACATCAAAGATGCGCCCATCCGGACCAGGTCCACAACTCAGAAGATTCCACCTGGCCTTTTATCTGCAGTGAGTTACTTCCTATAAATGTAGCAGGACCCCAGTCAGGTGACTTTTGGGATCAACGATGTTGAGGATGAAATATTTGAAGCCATAATCCGCAATCCTCTAAATCTGATGATCGTGTGGACCCCATCAGGCCACCACGCTGATCATTGATCTCCTGTCCCATCCATGGAAAAATTCAGTCGGCACTCTAAGATATTGCGGAGCTTGCGAGTCTAGGGATGGCATTGAATAAAGTAGTATGAAGATCGGTTTTCTCGAATGTCAGCCTTAATATGAGCCGAAAAGCAGCACTTATAGGATGCTTTTGATTGAGCAAACTTTCGATATCCACCTAAAACTGACTTCTTACTAATGATCTCATAGCCTGGTGATGTGCTTTCATCTACTTTGATATGGAAGGCCCCTTTAAGTTTTTCATTGTATGAGATACTGGAAACAAAGATTCTGCAACTAAAACTTAACATTCAGCTTTTTTACCTTCGGGGAAACCTCAGCCGCCAAGTGTCTTATAAATGCCACACCTTTAAGTGTTTACCGTAAGGAACAATATGGCCTACCACTTGTAGAGAACGTGCAGCCGCCGGATAAGTGCCCAGGAATTCTTCTAATTTGTCCCACAATTAGCTCTGCCCTTTCATTATACCCAGAGATGTAAACGTCCATCTCTTTAGCCGGCAACTTAAACTGGGGGATCTAATGGCCTCGAAATGGCCGTAGGCTGCGTATCTGATGTTCTGAAAATGGACAGATAATGGCTGGGTTTACTGTCAATTACTGATCCCAGCTAATCCTACAGAGCACATGAAGACTAGAGGCGGCTTATAAGACCATCATCTTGTAAGATTCCTCGTCATTTAGCATCCTAAAGCCATATAGGATAAAGAGAACAATGAGGTAGCACAACTCTGACCACAGGTCTCGCAATGAATGTGATCTATCAGTTCTCCTAAAACAGCTAAAGTGTAGTAATCACGGGCCTGGACTCATCGTTTGCGGGGGTTTTGAGTCACTTTTCTTTCTTCTCTTGGGATATTTGTTTTTCTATTGCGCCAGATTCTTCAAAATGGCGCATACGGCTCATGAATGATAAGGAAAGACAAAAGGTCATGATTCCTCTGTGCGGAGCATCTTGCACTCAGGTGATGCTTTGTTGCACTACAGAGCCGACAGTGACATTATTCCTTTGTGCAGAGCATTTTGCATATTTGGAGATGCTCTGCTGTGTTTCTCTGAGTACTTGCTTGTAGGTTGTTTGACAGCACATGAATCCATGCAGGTTCTAGGAGGTGCTGATTACTCAGGTGTTCCACCTTCCTGGTAATCGCTCTATTTCTTTACTGGGCATGCTGTCCCAGAACCTCGCCAATAGAACTCTCTGGTTCTAAAGTTGTGCTCTTGCTTGTGTTAGTGCTTGTTCTGATCTGAGTTTCTTGACCCCGAACTGTTTTCTAACTATGTCTCTGCCCGCTCCCTGTTTTTGTCGCTACCTCCTGGCTTCTGACCTCAGACTGTAACCTGACCACGTCTCTGCCCGCTCCCTGTTCTTGCCATTACCTCCTGGCTTCTGACCTCGGACGGTTTACCTGACCACATCTCTGTCCGTTCCCTGTTCTTGTCATTACCTCCTGGCTTATAACCTCGGACTATTACCTGACCACATCTCTGGCTCTCTGAATCTATACATACTCTCATGGAATTCTGATCCTCAGCCTGTGACTTGACTGCACTTCTGTTTACTCCGTGTCCTGACGTGTCCTCCTGTTACCTGACCCCGGCTTGTCTGACTACTCTTCCCTCTATACTACTTGTAAGTAGTGACTAGCATCACACAAACATGGTCTTTGTCTCCTTGGCCTGCTTTGTGTCTTCTTAGCACAATTTTTTCAAACTTTTGTATCAAAATGCCTAGCGCTCATAGACTAGAGTAGATTTGTGCCAATATTTGGGGACAATTTAAAAAAAAAAAAACCACTATTGATGAAACATCAAAAAAAAATCTGGAAACCCCAAACTCTGCTCTGCCCACAATAAAGAACATACAAAAACAAACAAATAGACAAACAAAAAAAATCTTTTAAAAAAGGCCCAAATTAAAAGAAGAATAAGGCAGAAATTACCGTATTTTTCGCTTTATAAGACGCACCGGAATATAAGACGCACCCCAAACTTAGACATAAAAAAGGTAAAAAAAAGAAAAATGGGGTCCGTCTTATACTCCGGTGTTCTCTTACCGGAGGGGGGCAGCAGTGGTGGTGAAGCGGGGTCACAGGAGGCACAGGTTGTGCTGGCAGGCGCGGCAGGTCAGTGGCAGCGGGGTCCGTGGTTGCAGGTGCCGTGGTTGCAGGCGCGGTGGCAGGATCCGTGGGGTCCGTGGTGGCGGCAGCAGCCGTGGCGTGTGAGCCGTGCAGCAGGCCGGTGCAGTGAGTGTCCGCGGTCCCGGTTCAGTGGTGGCAGCGGCGGCGGCAACTGCTCAGTGGTGGCAGCGGCAGGGACTGCTCAGTGGTGGCAGCGGCAGGGACTGCTCAGTGGTGGCGTGTGTCCGCGGTCCCGGTTCAGTGGTGGCAGCGGCGGCGGCGGCTCAGTGGTGGGAGCGGCGGCAACTGCTCAGTGGTGGCAGCGGCAGGGACTGCTCAGTGGTGGCGTGTGTCCGCGGTCCCGGTTCAGTGGTGGCAGCGGCGGCTCAGTAGTGGGAGCGGCGGCGACGGCTCAGTGGTGGAGTGTGTCCGCGGTCCCGATTCAAGTAATGGCGCCCGGAGCGACGCATGCGCAGATGGAGCTCTCATCCAAGGGCTCCATCTGCGCACGCGCTGACTCCCGGAGCAGCGCGTGCGCAGATGGAGCTCTCATCCAAGAGCTCCACCGGCGCCATCATTTGAAAGTGGGACCGCGGACAACTGGTAAGCTGCACAGCCGCCCGCCCCGCATGCACAGAGTGGCAGCCAGCAGGCTGCCCGCCCACCCCGCGTACAAGCCGCCGGGTACCTGTGCTTGCGTGCGGTGGCAGCCGGGTACCCATGGCTGTGTGCGGGCGGCAGATGGGTGACTGTGTGAGGGCGGCAGCCGAGTACCTGCACGGGCACCCGACTGCCGCTCGCACACAGCACCCGGCTGCCGCCCGCACACAGCCATGGGTACCCGTCTGCCACCGCATGCAAGCACAGGTACCTGGCTGCCGACCCCACACAGCACCCGCTGCCGCCCGTACACAGCCACGGGTACCCGGCTGCCGCTGCATGCAAGTACAGGTACCCGGGCGCTTGCATGCAGCCACAGGCACCCGCCCGATCGCCTCAGACAGGACCCCCCCCCCCCCCCCGCTACCGCTTTATAAGACGCACCCCCCATTTTCCTCCCAAAATTTGGGGAGGAAAAGTGCGTCTTATAAAGCGAAAAATACGGTAAAAACAGGAGAAGGCATAAATGCAATAATGAAGAGGGCCCTGAGTAAAACCTCTTGGAATTCTGTAGTTTTACATATCAAGACTTAATATCTGCTTTATAGAAGGTCTAAAAGTAGGTGAATACATCTCCAGATGAGCAGCAACACGCGAGAAATGAGACCGTGCCATTACTTATTCAGCAAAAAAGTAGGGCAGAATGCAGAAGCAGTGTGTGAAAATTAAGTACACCCCATGAATCAATATTAGCAGCAATCATTTTTTATGACTTTTATCAGCTGCTCTTGAGGAATTATAGCCCCATCTATTTTTTATAAGATTTCTTAACCCTTTAATGCTAACACTCCATGATGGATATATACATGTGGAGTTTGTCAGGGTGTTTTAAGCGGGCTCAGGAGCTGAGCCTGCTCCACAAGGGTCAGATGCCGTTTATATTGCAAAGCTGGTGTAACGGGGTGCCAGGGGTGCCTCGGGGATTGTAGTCGTGGCCCCGGTTTCGCTCAGGCTTACCCCCGGCTCCGCCGTCACTATTGGGACGGGAGATGACTTGGTGGGGCAGAGTGTGGTGGTGTAGATGCCGCCGTCAGTTGTACAAAGACTCTGTGAACGTGGATCAATTGAACCAGCAGACTTGTTTATTGAACACTTCTTCATCACAGAGGCAAAACACATCAGATGACTTCACACTTTTCCTAGGGAAAAACTGTTCCGGACGTCTCCTCCAGTGGGGATGTGCCCGGCTACTCCACTTCACCTGGCTCCCACTCCGGCTAACACAGACTGGACCCACACCAATACTGCTTCACACTTGAGGCTACTCCTTCTCTTCTTTTCTCTCGCTTTCCTGTTCACCCAGCTCCCACACTCTGCCCCTTCTGCTTCTTCTCTCCCGTCCCGGACTCAACTGCCCCTGGTTCTAACTTTTTCCTAAAACAACTCCTTCTCCCTCTCCTTTCTTCTGCCGGCTCCTCCTTTCCTCTACCCCGTTCCTATGGGGACAGCCGTCCCACCCGGCCACTAGGGGAACCCACTAAAAACAGTGCAATTACAATAAAACATTTTTATTACATAACATCTGTATTAACTACAACACTACACCTCCTTGTAAGGGGTCTGCCCACCCCTTACATACCTCCCCTCTTTAAGCCTAAGCCTCCCGGCAAGGCATAAACATAACAAAACAAGTTAGCAGCAAGATCATTTTTCTTTATAAAACTACAAACATGTCCACATTAGGGCACACACAAGGGGCGCCCAAGTCCGGCGCCCGGAGTCCCTCCTGGGAGCTCCCGGTCTTAGCAGATGGCGTGCCCGGAGGCCTTCAGTAAGCACTCCCGGTCTTTGCAGGTCTTCTGCCCGGAGGCTTTTGCAGCACTCCCGGTCTTGGAAGGCAGGAACACAAAATAGCAAAGTTTCCTTTAACCACACGGAGGGAACCCCTGGCTCAGTCCAGCGTAAGGGTCCTTCCGGGCTCAGTAGCTTGAACAGGTTGCAAACGATAAAACTTTTCCGGCTCTTCAACAATACCGGTAATCAATACAAACAGGTCAATTATCTTCCGGTCATGACAGTTCACTCGGGGTGATAAGCACGTTGCCATTCAGCCCGCTGAGCCCTCACGTAATCAGACAGGGACTGACCTGGCAAGCGGCGCAGCCTCCGGAAGGGTTCATAGTTGACGGTTGGCTCCGGTGTCTCGGTCTCCGGTCTTGTCTCCTCAACCCCCGACGGGGGTGATGGGGTCACTGAACGGGACGGCTGGGGGCTGCCCATGACGATCACCGGGTGAGTAACCAGGCTCTGTTGAATAGCCAGCACCGCCGGGGTCCCCTTCTCTGGGTCAGCGCTCGGTCCGGTCATGACTTCAGGTGATACTGCCAGTGTGCTTCTCGGGCGGGCAATCTCAGCCAGTACCGGTCTTTGCTGTGCACGCCGCCGGTATTGGCACTCTTCCCACTCGATTTCTTGCTGACACTGTGCAGCCTCTTGGGTAGTGGGCATCCGGGTCACTCCTACTGCGAATAGGCCCCGGCATCCCACCTCCCTCCGGAACCTCACCTTCTCTCCCAGGTATATGGTATGAAGGCGTTGTGGTAGGCCCTCAGTATCCAGGTTCACCTGGTTGTAAAAGAAATGGTCACCGGTCTCTTCATCCTCGATGAAACCATAGCCCTCTTTCTGGCTGAAATTAACTACGGTGCCGACGGTACACTGTCGTTCGAACTCATCACTCAGGGGACCGGCCATCATTTCGCGGGCCACGGTCTCGGACAGTAGTCTCTCCTGCACCGGATTGGGTTCAGGCGATGGAGATTTTCGCTGCGTCAGGGGCGTCGGCTTCACCGGCTCCCAAAAGAACCACCACTCGTCCTCTTCTAGCTCTCGGGCATGTCGCTCTTCCGGGGCCGGAACTGTTGTGTAAGTTTGAGATCCCACCTGGACTGGCGGGAATATCTCCGGACACTGATGTGGAGTTCCCAGGACTTTGTTGCCCGGATGTAGCTGTGCCTTGTAGGTGGCCCGGACTTCAGTCGAGGTCTCACCGGTCGCGGCATCCCAGGTAGTGACCCAGGTTACTTTTGTGGGCCGCTCCGGTCCTTCTGGCACAGCCGGTAAGGCAAGGGCAAGTCCTTCTGTGGTCGCAGTCTGCTTCGGGCGTCCTCTCCCCATGCTGGTTGCTACCAGCGCGCCCACTGCAGCATGCTGCTTCCTCGGGGTCTCCATCTTGCTCGGAGTTGATCTCTGAGTTGTCGTCACTTGTAATGGCGTCGGGGACAGTGGAGATGCTGGAGAAGGTGGAGGCGAGCCTTCTTTTCCCGCTCTTGGGTACGCTCCACCCCCAGTCTCGCACATCACGTCGACCCGGCCAAGGCGGCTCTTCTTTCTTGCTGCAACACCGCCCACTTCACATGTCTTCCTCAGCATCATCCCGGGGCCAGCACCTCCCCTCTTTGAGCAGCGCCCTCCGCACTTCTTTTTCTTCACCGGCCAGCCCCAGGCTCTTCTTTTGGCGCCAATTCTTCGCGCGCTCACTGTGTCCATGAAGACGGCGGCCATCTTGCCGCCATCTTGTGCCCGGTCCAACGCCTTAGGCACCACTTCTTCTTCCCACCATGGGATCGGGACCCTTCGCCAATAATCCGGATCCTGTGCCCTAGGCACCACTTGGTCTCCATCTTCTTGAATCGGGACCCCTTGCATATAATCCGGATCCTGCCGACTACGCCACATGTAACGGGGTGCCAGGGGTGCCTCGGGGATTGTAGTCGTGGCCCCGGTTTCGCTCAGGCTTACCCCCGGCTCCGCCGTCACTATTGGGACGGGAGATGACTTGGTGGGGCAGAGTGTGGTGGTGTAGATGCCGCCGTCAGTTGTACAAAGACTCTGTGAACGTGGATCAATTGAACCAGCAGACTTGTTTATTGAACACTTCTTCATCACGGAGGCAAAACACATCAGATGACTTCACACTTTTGCTAGGGAAAAACTGTTCCGGACGTCTCCTCCAGTGGGGATGTGTCCGGCTACTCCACTTCACCTGGCTCCCACTCCGGCTAACACAGACTGGACCCACACCAATACTGCTTCACACTTGAGGCTACTCCTTCTCTTCTTTTCTCTCGCTTTCCTGTTCACCCAGCTCCCACACTTTGCCCCTTCTGCTTCTTCTCTCCCGTCCCGGACTCAACTGCCCCTGGTTCTAACTTTTTCCTAAAACAACTCCTTCTCCCTCCCCTTTCTTCTGCCGGCTCCTCCTTTCCTCTACCCCGTTCCTATGGGGACAGCCGTCCCACCCGGCCACTAGGGGAACCCACTAAAAACAGTGCAATTACAATAAAACATTTTTATTACATAACATCTATATTAACTACAACACTACACCTCCTTGTAAGGGGTCTGCCCACCCCTTACACTGGCATCTGCATTTAAGAGCAGTGATTGGTGCTACTGTTCTCCTCTAAAATCCACTCACAATTATTGAGAGAGGACTATTAGACCCCCGAAGAAACCTGGGGATTCGTTAGGTCGACCATCGCACCCACGTGACAGAATCATGAAGAATCATCTTGTCTGAATAATTTTACTTCACAAGTAATGTCGCAAAAATAAAACAAAAAAAGTGAGGAAATTGGGTTTGTTTCACCATTTTATGGTACTTTTAATGTCATGAACTTGAACATTTAATATGATAAGTGAAACCTTTAGAGTCTGAGCTGTAGCTCTTAGGTTTTCTACAATTTTTCTGAACATTTTATGGTCTGGCCTTGGAGTGAATTTGTTGGGATATTCACAACTGTGAAAATTTTGAAAAGTCTAGAATGTTTTTCACTTATAAGTATTTCTTGCTATAAAATGATGGACTTCGTATTGTTTGGAAATGGCCTTATTCCCCTTCACAGTTTAGTTGACAACCACAATTGCTTCTCTAAGGGTTCATTTACACTATTAGATTATCGTGAAGGAGCTTTCCTAAATATTCAGTGATCACTTAATGCCAAAAGTGGGGTGGTGTAAACCCACCAAAGGATCAATGCTGATATCTTTCCTACATTGTGTTAACACATGTCTGAATAAGCCAGCAACAATTAATTTGTATATTGATGAATATCAATCTTAATTAATTATGGAAGCCGTAAGGGTGTACTTAATATTAAGTTTTATCCTGTATTATACTCCAAAGCTGCACACACTATACTCTTGGTGGAGTCACTGTGTATATACATTACATTACTTATCCTGTACTGATCCTGAGTTACATCCTGTATTATACTCCAGAGCTGCACTCACTATTCTGCTGGTGCAGTTACTGTGTACATACATTACTTATCCTGTACTGATCCTGAGTTACATCCTGTATTATACTCCAGAGCTGCACTCACTATTCTGCTGGTGCAGTCACTGTGTACATACATTACATTACTTATCCTGCACTGATCCTGACTTACATACTGTATTATACTCCAGAGCTGTGCTCGCTATTCTGCTGGTGCAGTCACTGTGTACATACATTATATTACTTATCCTGTACTGATCCTCAGTTACACCCTGTATTATATTCCAGAGCTGCACTCACTATTCTGCTGGTGCAGTTACTGTGTACATACATTAGATTACTTATCCTATACTGATCCTGAGTTACCTCTTGTGTTATACTCCAGAGCTGCACTCACTATTCTCCTGGTGTACTCACTTTGTACATATGTGGCGCCCTGGACTAGCCAGGTCGTCACAGGTACTACAACACAACACCCCCCACCCCGAGATAGGCACATCAGTCAGACACAAATCCTTGTTGCCTCCCTCCAGGGGCTCATGTCCACACCAGGTGGGGTGGAGCCAGGCGGTTGGCCCCACTCACTGAGGAGTTCAGAGTCCTGGAGGCGGGAGAAGGAAGTCAGTTAAGCTCGGGCAGAGCTCGAGTGAAGTTGGAGTTGAGTTAGGAAAGTGGTATTAGAGGAGCAAAACTGACTGTGTCCGGGTACGTGGCCCGGGCACCGAGAGCAAGGTTGACAGACGGTGGTGGCCGTCTGCTGGAGAGGCAGATTGACGCGGAACCGTAGGACCGGGGACGGGTGGTGGCCCGCCGGTACCGAACCGGGGAGCGAAGTGAAGCCAGCACAAACCGGCAGGGCCTGCGGACCCTAACCAGGCTTGGAGTCACCGTTAAACAGGTCAAATCAGTTAGTGACCGGAACCCCAGGGGTTTCCAAACAGCCAAGACCCGATTGAAGGCAACCGTCCAAACAGCACAAGGGAAATACAGCTACCGCGACAGCTAGAGTTCCCAGGGCCAGAGCCTGCGGGCAAAAGGGCTCCTCCAGCATATATCCACGCTGGGGAGCGGGTTACCGGTGGGAAGCCATCGGGACCAAACACACACAAAAGGTGCAGGGAAAGGCAGCCACCACCAACCGTCCGGGAGAAGCCACAGCAGCCGGCTGCGGGACCCGTCCATCTAGCCGTTTGTTTTACCAGAGACTGTGCCTCCATTTGTGGCTGAGTGAGTACTACCGTGCTGACTGGCACCACGCTGCGCAGTCCAAGCGACCCTGCACCTTGCCAGCCCTGCTTCCCCGTCACCTCAACCGGGCCCCGGGACCACCAACCCCTACCCACGGAGGGGGAAAACATCTCAGCTGCTCCCTAACAACGCTCCCGGGATCTCCGTCACCAGCAGCGGTGGTGCCCACCTTCACCACAAACCGTTGGTGGCATCACGGACCAACTCCCCAAACCAAACCACCCCTTTCACTCACGGGCGAGGCGCGCCGCTCGAGTCCCCGAGCAGCAGCAGCAGCAGCGCCAGACCCGAGCGCCAGCGAGAGCGCAGCAGCGACGGCTCCCTCCCCGCCCGCGACATACCGTTAGGTCCAGAAATATTTGGACAGTGACACAATTTTCGCGAGTTGGGCTCTGCATGCCACCACATTGGATTTGAAATGAAACCTCTACAACAGAATTCAAGTGCAGATTGTAACGTTTAATTTGAAGGTTTGAACAAAAATATCTGATAGAAATTGTAGGAATTGTACACATTTCTTTACAAACACTCCACATTTTAGGAGGTCAAAAGTAATTGGACAAATAAACCAAACCCAAACAAAATATTTTTATTTTCAATATTTTGTTGCGAATCCTTTGGAGGCAATCACTGCCTTCAGTCTGGAACCCATGGACATCACCAAACGCTGGGTTTCCTCCTTCTTAATGCTTTGCCAGGCCTTTACAGCCGCAGCCTTCAGGTCTTGCTTGTTTGTGGGTATTTCCGTCTTAAGTCTGGATTTGAGCAAGTGAAATGCATGCTCAATTGGGTTAAGATCTGGTGATTGACTTGGCCATTGCAGAATGTTCCACTTTTTTGCACTCATGAACTCCTGGGTAGCTTTGGCTGTCTGCTTGGGGTCATTGTCCATCTGTACTATGAAGCGCCGTCCGATCAACTTTGCGGCATTTGGCTGAATCTGGGCTGAAAGTATATCCCGGTACACTTCAGAATTCATCCGGCTACTCTTGTCTGCTGTTATGTCATCAATAAACACAAGTGACCCAGTGCCATTGAAAGCCACGCATGCCCATGCCATCACGTTACCTCCACCATGTTTTACAGAGGATGTGGTGTGCCTTGGATCATGTGCCGTTCCCTTTCTTCTCCAAACTTTTTTCTTCCCATCATTCTGGTACAGGTTGATCTTGGTCTCATCTGTCCATAGAATACTTTTCCAGAACTGAGCTGGCTTCATGAGGTGTTTTTCAGCAAATTTAACTCTGGCCTGTCTATTTTTGGAATTGATGAATGGTTTGCATCTAGATGTGAACCCTTTGTATTTACTTTCATGGAGTCTTCTCTTTACTGTTGACTTAGAGACAGATACACCTACTTCACTGAGAGTGTTCTGGACTTCAGTTGATGTTGTGAACGGGTTCTTCTTCACCAAAGAAAGTATGCGGCGATCATCCACCACTGTTGTCATCCGTGGACGCCCTGGCCTTTTTGAGTTCCCAAGCTCAACAGTCAATTCCTTTTTTCTCAGAATGTACCCGACTGTTGATTTTGCTACTCCAAGCATGTCTGCTATCTCTCTGATGGATTTTTTCTTTTTTTTCAGCCTCAGGATGTTCTGCTTCACCTCAATTGAGAGTTCCTTAGACCGCATGTTGTCTGGTCACACCAACAGCTTCCAAATGCAAAACCACACACCTGTAATCAACCCCAGACCTTTTAACTACTTCATTGATTACAGGTTAACGAGGGAGACACCTTCAGAGTTAATTGCAGCCCTTGGAGTCCCTTGTCCAATTACTTTTGGTCCCTTGAAAAAGAGGAGGCTATGCATTACAGAGCTATGATTCCTAAACCCTTTCTCCGATTTGGATGTGAAAACTCTCATATTGCAGCTGGGAGTGTGCACTTTCAGCCCATATTATATATATAATTGTATTTCTGAACATGTTTTTGTAAACAGCTAAAATAACAAAACTTGTGTCACTGTCCAAATATTTCTGGACCTAACTGTAGATACAGTATATTACATTACTGATCCTGAGTTACCTCCTGTATTATACTCCAGAGCTGCACTCACTATTCTGCTGGTGCAGTCACTGTGTACATACATTACATTACTTATCCTGTACTGATCCTGAGTTACATCCTGTATTATACTCCAGAGCTGCACTCACTATTCTGCTGGTGCAGTCACTGTGTACATACATTACTTATCCTGTACTGATCCTGAGTTACCTCCTGTATTATACCCCAGAGCTGCACTCACTATTCTGCTGGTGCAGTCACTGTGTACATACATTACATTACTTATCCTGTACTGATCCTGAGTTACCTCCTGTATTATACTCCAGAGCTGCAGTTTGTGCTGAAGAAAAGAGGAAAAATAAAATCCTATACATTAATAAAGGTTATTAGCCCCCATGAATGGCTTTCTGTGATTCTGGTGCTGCGATGATTAGGCTGTCAGTGTAACTCCAGGAACACACAAATCCTCTTAATGATTTGGGATTTCATCTCTCTGACATTATTAAGCAGCTCCCATTTTTTAATTTTAGCAGAAATGACCCTCTCCCTATTTTAATAGGCTGGGGCTGAAATCCCAACCCCTCAGGTCAGGCGAGTAGAGCAGGGCCTGGTTCATGGTGAGGGTCTTCGGGGGTCACCAGTCCCTGTGATGAAGGGAATGTTTCACCATTTTTGGAGCCGTGTTCTCCCCTCTCCGTTAGGAATTGTCATTCAAAAAATACATTTCTTTACTGACGCTGAGCAGATACAATCAATTTAATTTTGATGCTGTAATCTGAACGTTCCTTAATTGCTTTTCTTCCCCCGCAGAGGAAATCCTGGCAGGAATCCACCGAGGAGCGCTAGCTGTGGTTCTCATCACTATTGCTATCTGTACAGATCCCGCATATTGTGCCGTGTACAGCCAGGGACCCGTGATCGCTCCATGTCTCTCGGAGGAACGTGCAATCTAATTTGATTACTATAGTTTCAGGTCATTTTAGTTCAGTAGTATTTATTTTTTGCAACCAAAAAGTGTCCAGTGCCTGGATATACCGTGGGATATTTATCATTGCCCTCTTTACACATTAATCTTAAAGGGATTGTCCATTACTTTCACATTGATGGCCTATCGTTAGGAAAGGTCATCGATGTCTGATTGGCCGTTCCACCACCGTCAATTAGATTCTCTCGGAACCGACGGCAGCAGCAGTTGGCCAGAAATGCTCCGTTCCAGAGCTGCTCCATCTTCTGACAAGTACTGCTCATCCGAGTTCTATTGAATTGAATAGGATGGAGATGTGCAGTGCCCAGCCGCGGCCACTATAAGAAGACAGAGCAGCTGTGGAGCCATCCGACACCGAGAGCTGCTGATCGGAGGGGGTGCAGGGTACCGGACCCAGGCCGATCTGACATTGATGACATGACGTATCTATAAGGGATAAACGGGTCTCCAGTGACAAACTTCCCCTTAATTTAAACATATTAGTAACGACACAGACTCCAACTTTATTGCCGAATGGCCACAGCTTTATTCAACAGTATATATGTACCAAACTTGTGGCTCAACATGCCACCCCATTAACACCTGAACCTGTACATATATACATATTCTCCACAAAATGACACCTGATAGGTCCATCCGAGAGCCAAACCATCATTCCTATCCCCCGGCCGTAACCTCCAACCGGCCCAGGGGACCACCTCGGCCGTGACCAAACCGACCCGAGGTGTAGGGTAATTAACGTTCCATCGTTAATTACCCCTCCCCAGAACCTGCAGGACCTCCGCCTACAAGTTCCCATCCAACTCAAAGCCACTCCCCCTGAGTGGCTTCATACCAACAAACCTACTGTCGGTACACCAAACCTCTCTGAACGGACCTATCACCCCGCTGTGACAACAACTCAAAAGAAAACAACATTCCTTTTTTTTTTTTTTTTTTTTTATATATTTCACATTTATTTTCCATTTTATATTAATTTCTTTTTCTTTTTTTTTTTTTTTTTATATATACTCGTTATTCATTTTATTATTATTATTATCCTTTTTATTTATTTATTTATATATATATTTTTTTTTTTTTTTTTTTTACATTATTGCAGGGCGGGTGGGCGGGACACGCTGTCTGTAGGTCAAAAGGGGCAGTGACCTCTGCACAGCCCCCTTTATACCCACACACCAAGCCTCCCATATCCTGTCCCTCACCCAATCCCTTTTCCCGACTCTCCCACCAATCAGGCAGCCCCTATGTGCCTCCAACCTTAGCACTTAACTCTTTCCTACCCTAACCCTCCCGATCGTCATGGGCCTGTTCACCCCTATGGGGCTCTCTGGCCGTCTTGACGTATCTATAAGGGATAAACGGGTCTCCAGTGACAAACTTCCCCTTAATTTAAACATATTAGTAACGACACAGACTCCAACTTTATTGCCGAATGGCCACAGCTTTATTCAACAGTATATATGTACCAAACTTGTGGCTCAACATGCCACCCCATTAACACCTGAACCTGTACATATATACATATTCTCCACAAAATGACACCTGATAGGTCCATCCGAGAGCCAAACCATCATTCCTATCCCCCGGCCGTAACCTCCAACCGGCCCAGGGGACCACCTCGGCCGTGACCAAACCGACCCGAGGTGTAGGGTAATTAACGTTCCATCGTTAATTACCCCTCCCCAGAACCTGCAGGACCTCCGCCTACAAGTTCCCATCCAACTCAAAGCCACTCCCCCTGAGTGGCTTCATACCAACAAACCTACTGTCGGTACACCAAACCTCTCTGAACGGACCTATCACCCCGCCACAGACCGGCCAAGTGACACCTTACTTGGCCCGGGCCCCCCACACCCCCAATGCTCGTTCCTTTCCATCCTTCAAACCCAACTTCCACAAATCCAACCGCCATCCGTGAGAATGGACCCCATCACGCCTCAAATACTGCTCGGTGTACTTCTCCAACTCCTCGAATCGAACCACCAACCTCCGTTCCACGCTCCAAACCTGCCCATCGCCCGGTTCCATTTTTCCCAGGCCCTGTTAATCCGGTCCACTCCTAAAACGCCACTGCCTTCGGGCTACCATATCGGACCTCACAATCACCATGCCATGGAACGCCCTCCACAAATGAAGTAAATCCACCTTGCTCTCACTTTTAACTCCCACACCATCCACGCTCCAAAGTCATTCCCCCCCCACCTGCAGCATTAAAACCACAGGTTCCTTGTCAATCCGGCTATAATACACCAATTCAGGGCGAACTCTACTCCAAGTCATGCCCCGAACTCCGAGCCATTTTTTACACGGGCTTCCTACATCGCCGCTCCGTACAAAGAGACTGCCCACCAAACCGTCCTCAATAAAGGACCCCCCCCTGTCACCAAACATCACCTAATCAGATGTGGTCTAATATACAAACGAAACCCGGAGGAATCCCAGCTCCCAATCCACCGGGTCCCATCCTCACTCGGCCCCCCCACTTAGCCGCTTCAGTCACTGCCCCAATCCGAAAGGAGTGGGCCCATAACCCTTGGCTACTCCCCCGGCCTTTACTAAAGCCTTCTTCAACACTGCCATACTGGACTCACGATAAGGCATATCCATCCACATATCTAAAGAAACACCGGGGTAGCCACCCCACACCTGCAAGAATTCCACCACCTGACCCACCGGGCATAGGTGGTGCCCTGGCAATTCAAACAATGTCACCAGACGTCCCCCACCTAATTGGTCTGTCAATCGAAAACCATACCGGCACTCACGCCATCCTTACCAAGCGTAACAACCTCTAATAACAGCCCGCCTACCGCATGCCTGGCCGGGCTACCAAATTCCCTGATGCAGAAAACCCCAAAATGCCAATACAAAGGCAACCTTAAACAGCCTCGTACCTAATTGGACGAGCATATATACCCCCAACCACATCACCAACCAATCAACGACGGAAACAATAGTAGCCGTCTCCTGTCTCGCGACCACGCGTCCTTTGAAAACCCTTTATCCCCCACCGCACCAGAAAATCCTTTGCCACGTCCCGAACCCCTTGCATTTTAACAAGAAGGCCAACACCGCCCAACTTGTAATCATCACCGAAACGGACCGGCCTGCTGAAAAATTCCCAGCTAATCAATGACAAAAACCCCCAGCACTCAGCCTGTCTAACCAAGCTCCATAAAAGCCGCCTTCTCCAATTCCTCCCATTCTCGCCACACAGCCTGACATCGGCACAAGTAGCCTCAGTCACCGGTCTCCTGATTCCCTCAAATGCTACCCGACGCCAGGTCACACAGCCATGCCGGGCATAGTCCTCCCACCTTGTCCGCTCCAGGCACCATTCGCCTGAACCTGTTGAACTGAAACCGAGAGCGCATCAACCACTTCACTTTGCACTCCGGGCACATGCTGCGCCATCACGCGCCTGTTGGGTTCTAAACAACCCCAACCCAGATGTCTCAAGTAGCACACCACCGGGAGCGATTTTGAAGACCATGAATTGATCGAAATACACCACCACCATGTCAGTACACTGCACACCAAGCTTCTTGCCCCAACTTCTAACTCCAATACCACTATGCTGGGGGAACATTTCCACCAGCGCCAAATATGTCACAAACCCCTTTTTCCACCCAAAGCCGTGGCCATCAGCCCACACACCGATGCGTCCTAAAATTGCCCCAAAACGTGATGCCCCCGCCGCATCAATAAACAGCTCCGGCTGGCTATCTGATACTGCCCTGCTCACCCATAACGTCCGTCCGTTGTATCATTCAAGGAATGCAGCCCCACACCAGCAAATCTTCTTTCATTGTCATTGACACTCTGACACATAATTTGTAGCAATCACCCCTGCCATTGCGCTCGCCAGACGCCTGCTAACTATTCGCCCCATAGGCCTAGTGCGACCGGCAAAATTCAACTTCCCAAGGACCGACTAAAATCCTGTAACCGCACCTTCTTAGCCCCAGTGCAACAACTGCACCGACACCTTCAAACACGCAGCTCGTCCTCCGGCAATCGGCATACCATAGCCACCGTGTCAACTTCAAAGCCCAAGAAACACAAGGACGTCACTGGCCCCTCTGTCTTCCCCCCGTGCCACCGAATCCCCAGGCTTCCTGCAATGCATTCTCATGTAACTAACAGCAAGGAACAAACCGAGGAGCCCACTGGGCCCACGCAAAAGAAATCATCCAAATAGTGTATCACTGAGTGGACACCCGCCACATCCCTGACTACCCATTCCACACACGAACTGACGCTTCAAACTAAGCGCACGAAATAGAACAACCCATGGGCAGGCACTGATCCACATAGTATTGCCCATCCCACCTGCACCCAAAGGTGCAAAAACTCTCCGGGTGCACCAGAAGAACCGTAAAGCTGCTTCCACGTCCGCCTTGGTCATCGGGGCCCCTTGCCCACTACCCACACTAACTCCCACGCCTTGTCAAATGATACATAACAGACCGCCGGCACTCGGGTGAAATCCCGCCGTTCACCAACAACCCAGCCGGGTAAGAGAGATGATGAAGGAGCCGGTACTCGTTCGACTCCTTCTTGGGTACCACTCCCAGCAGCGAAAACCCTCAAGTTGGGGGGTGACGGGTCCTGGACCAGACCCGCCATCCATCCCGCTCCACCTCCTTCTGCAGCCTTTCCGTCACCACCTCCGGATGTCCTTTTTTGGACCCCGAATTACCCGGGCGAAACTCCGGCGCCCCAAAATCAAGCGGAACCCGGAAACCTACCATAACACGTAGCAAACAGCTCCGCCGCCCGGTCATCCGGATATCTATTTAAATAGGGACGCATCCCTCGACCCTCACTAGCGTCCTTCCTGTTACCAAAAAACCGTCCCCCGACTTTTCATTCCCCCTTTGAAACACCTGTCCAAAGAGTGGGAAAAATTCCACAACCGGAACACTCGTGTTTGACCCGACACGCTGCCCCCAAACTTACATTGCCCTCACTAAATGTACAACACGCCCCTGCACCCGGGCCCCCGTGCCCCTGCACCCAGGCCCCTGGCACCACCTCAAAAAGGGGGGTTCGCCGGAGCCGTTATCAAGCGCATCCCAAAACATATCTTTTTGTGTTCCCACCAGATGCCCGGCCGCGCAGCCTTCCAATGCCAGCTAGTAAGCGTCCTCGGGATCAACCTACACCTCCCCCTTTTTTTTTTGAACCTCCTTATCGCTTAGATTCACTTGCCTTCACCGTATCCAAATTAAACTTTCCAAGGGAAGCAGTGAAAATATTTCCCCATACTCCCTTTTTCTTATCTACTCCCTCACCTCCTTTTTTAAATGCCCCCCTAACGGACTCCCGAAGCACCCGTAACTTCGCTCCGTGCCCTATCATCCAAAAGCACCACCTCATCATCCTTTTCCACTTCCTCGCTAACCCACGCCACGGCCGCCGCGCCGTCCGCCTGACCCGCAACGACCGCCGGCACCACCTCCTAAGTCTCTACCTCGCGCACCGGTACCACCGGCAGCCACCCTGACCGTGGGACCCACCCACGCCCCCCCGCCAGGGACCCAGGCCCGCTGCGACCTGACCGCCCAGCCGACGATCCCTACAACACCCTTCGCAGCTGCCCCCAAAACTCCGCCCCGGGTAACCCCGACTGACCGACCGCACTAAACCCCCCGGCAAACCACTCCCCGCGGTGGAACCCCCCGTCCCCGCTAACACTACCCACAACATTAAACATCTTGATTGTTCTCTCACCGGGCTGCCTCTGAACCGAATCCGGAGCAGCCGTACCGCGAACATCCTGCTGCCGTTCATCCGTCCTGCCGCCTCCTCCGGTCCTTCTTCCTCGCCCGAATAAGAGGAGCTGCTGAAGTCCGCTGGGGGGACCAGCGAGGGGACAGCCCGCACCTTGCGGCCGTCAACCCCCACGGTCACCGCACCCTGCTCCTCCGTGCACCTCCTATTTGTCCTCTGTTTCCTGCCGCGGAGCGGCGTCCTGCCGCCATCCTTCTTTGTTGCCCCCTCCTGCTGCACCGCTGTAATCTCTGTAGCCCCCGGTGGTCCCCCTCCCTGCCGACTGCAGGAAGGCCGTGCCTCTCCGTCCGGATGCCAGGAACACCCCCCAGCCTGATCCCTGCTGGGAGGTACCGTAATAACCGACCGCCGCAAGGGCCCTGCCGACCGCAAGACCCTGCCACCAGCACCCTCCGACTACCGCTCCGATCCGTCCCTCCATCCATGCGCTCTCCCCTGCCGTCTGCAGGGAGTCTCCCTGTCCGCTCTGTGGTGCCGGGCGCCACCCCCAGCCCGCACCTCACTGGGGGCTGCCGCTGCTCTGGTCCGTGGCCGTGCAGGCCGCAGACCGGAAGTAGGCCTCGCATAAGCTCCGCCCACCCCCGGCCCGCGGAATCTCCGACGAGGATTCCTCCCGGCGGCCGGAGACACGTCCACAGGTGAGGTGCACTCCGCTGCCCCGGAGGGTCCCCGAAGGGGCTCCTAAATCTGTCTTCTCCCCCCCGACGGGGGAGTAACGCTCCGGCGGTCGCGCCCGCCGAGCGTGCAGCGCAGCTCCGGGCGCAGGAGCAGAGAAGCCGCTCCAGCCCTGCAGACGCGTCCTCGCCGATGTCCTCAGATGTTCCCCCCCCCCCCAGCTCCAGCACCGCCACCATTATACAGTCAGGGAGGCAGCAGCGCAGGGGGGACACGCTGTCTGTAGGTCAAAAGGGGCAGTGACCTCTGCACAGCCCCCTTTATACCCACACACCAAGCCTCCCATATCCTGTCCCTCACCCAATCCCTTTTCCCGACTCTCCCACCAATCAGGCAGCCACTATGTGCCTCCAACCTTAGCACTTAACTCTTTCCTACCCTAACCCTCCCGATCGTCATGGGCCTGTTCACCCCTATGGGGCTCTCTGGCCGTCTTATTATGAGACGACACTGATACAATGTACAGTAGTCAGTGTACAGCTTGTATAACAGTGTAAATATGGTGCCCTCTAAATAACTCAACACACAGCCATTCATGTCTAAATCGCTGGCAACAAAAGTGAGCACACCCCTAAGTGAAAATGGCCCAATAGTGCCTAGGATGTCAAAACTTTGTATGCCACCATTATTTTTAAGCTCTGCCCTAACTCTCTTGGTCATGGAGGTCAATCGAGATTCACAGGAGCCGCTGAGCTGGATCCTCTTCTATCCTCCATAACAACATCCTGGAGCTGGTGGAGACCTTGTGCTCCTCCACGTTCAGTTTGAGGAGGCCCCGCAGATGCTTATTAGGGTTTATGTCTGGAGACGCTTGGCCAGTCCAGCACCTTTACCCTCAGTTTCTTTAGCAAGGCAGCAGTCATCTTGGAGTTGTTTGGGGTCGTTATCATGTTGAATATGAAGGGAGCGGATCATGCTCAGCTAAAGTGTGTCACAGTATATGTTCCTAAGTACACGAAAAGAGAGGAGCGCATGTGAAGGATTTCAGGAATAAGATAGTAAGGAGGGTATTCAAACCGCTCATGACTCGCCCACCCCAGGGCTGTGGGACACCCGGTGCCGGGCCGGACTAGTCCGGTGGTTGTCAGTGGTGGCGGGGCCCGACTCCGTGGCCCTGGTGGGTGTCAGTAGAATATGTGGCTTGGTGAATAAAGTTGTGTTCGTGACGCCACCTGTGGTATGCGGCTATTAAGCCGCCGCTGCTGTGTGAGGCCTCCGGGGTGATGATATAGCAGCAATGGTGGTACTGCTCCCCACAGGTGGAGCAATCCCCGGGGCACAGTTGGTGCTTGTGAATGTCTATGCAGCTGAAATAACAGAGGCCACTTCAAGGGTGCAGTTCAAGTTCTTTACTCACAATTCTTGTCACAGCGCTGCAGGGACCCTTGGACTGCTGGGACCACTGTCAGGGACCTCCGCCGTTTCTGGGTGATTCTGAGAGTGGAAGCCGGTACCCTTCTCTTAGTGTCTCTTTCTTCTGCTGTCTTCCTTAGCCTTGCCTTTGATAGGATAAACCTGGCTTGGCCTCCACTACAGCCTCCAGGCTGGGGGGTCACCTGTCGGCTGATTACCCCTTTTCTGGAAGTTCTGCTATGGGTTCTAGCCCGGGGAGTCTACAACATTCCCTGGGCCTCGGTTTTTACTGTTTGGAGATGATCTTTGCACTCCTCCAGTCTCTAGGGACCGTCCCCTGTCGCAGCTTGATCCCTCCACCGATGTTCTTGTGGAACAGGCCACTGTAGCTCTAAACTGCCCCGACAGCTATACAGACTACCCGTGGCCCTGCGACTCCTTCTGTCTCCTACGTGGTGTCACCTGGACCTCTGGGTCCCAGGATCTTCACCAGGAAGCGTCTCCTTCTGTTTCTCTGCTCCTGTCTGACTTGGAGCTTTCTTTCCTTCTTTCTTTCTTGTCTTTCTTTTCTCCTTCTTGCCTGCCTCCAGCAGGCCTCCTCCTCCCTCCTTTCTCTCATTCTTCTTCTCCAACTACATGCTGGCTCCTCACTCTCTCACTCCCTGAGGTAGACTAACTAAACTTGACCTTCCTCTCTGTGTCTGCTCTCAGATGGCTCCTCCCACCTCCCCAGTTGCCCTGTTCTATCCTATAGGAGCAGGGATGGGTCTTATGACCCCTCCCAGCATGCAGCATGGGAGAGTTGTCTGCCACTTTCCCTGGTCCCAGTGTGTTCCTAGCAATGGGTGTAGTGTGGATTTACCAGGGGACCGGAGTTCACTCTCTTCCTCTCCCAGAATGGGGCATCACACCGCTGGATGGGGTGCAATGACCTGTGGCGACGGAAGCCTCAGGGGCGCCACACTCCCCCACAGCAAATCCCAGCACGTCCTCGGGCTGAAAAACAACAAAAACATGTGGAAGAACTGCAAAACATTTTTGTTATGAACAACATAAAACAATAAAACATTTCTTCCCTTTATGGGAGGCATAGGTACTTAAACGTTGCAATCTTCTTATAAAGAAACTATGTGTGCACTTCCAGTTCATTGCACGGTTTGGGCACATCCCCCATAATTCTGGTAGGGGGCACAACGGGTGCAACTATATACATTTCTTGGCTACAACAAGTCCAGTAGCCTGGCAGTTCGTTTCTTTTCAAACAACAATGGGGCAAATAAAACCAGCCACTAAGTCCAGTGGCCTGGTTACACAGGACACATAAGACATCACATTCACCGGGGACCACATTCCAGTTCCGTGGCCCGGTACATATAAACATGGGGGCTGACATCTTCGAAAAGCATGAGGGGCAGTACAGGAGGAAAGGGTGTCATCTTCGAAAAGAACTTTAGGGCAGAAACACAAGGGACATCTTCAAAAAGAATGAGGGGCAGACAGGGGCTATATACAGTTCAGCTGCTTCTTACTTCTTTACTCTTCGTTGCTGGGGTCCCTCTTTGGCAGGGCCCTGGGCAGCATGTAGGCCATGGAGATTCTGGTCTGCGTTTCTTGCGTGGCTGTCGCAGGACCTCTGCTCAATTCTGTGGCCTGGGTCTGCCTTGAGGTAGTGCTGCTGCAAGGGGAGAGGCTGCGTGCTTGCATCGTGCGGCGCCACTCTGGTTCTTCTGGGGCCGCTTCTTCCCTCAGGATTCGCACATGCAGCGCATACCACCCACGGTTCCCCATCAGCCGTGTGTACTCTACCACATCACCCAGCTTCGCATCTCTCCCTGGGTGGCCTCTGGGCAGGTGCTCCTCGATGTCTCGTCGGGCCACAAACACGTCCTTGCCCAGACCGGGCTCCCTGATGAAGCCCCAGCCGCCACCTTGTCGGAAGTCAACTACTAGGCCCCGTCTCACTGGGCCCTCGGATCCTTTCAGGGCCTTCCTGACCTCTTCCTTGGAGGCCAGATTAGCGGCTTCTCTGGCCCTCCGCTTCTCCTCCCGGAGTTCCCGCTCCCTCTGGTACTCTACCACCAGCCTCCGGCACATCAGCTCGTTGGCCAGGGGAGTCTCCTTGGGGCGCAGCGGCCGCTGCAGTCCCCCGCTTTCAATGGGCGCTGCGTCCCAGTTCACTCCCGGGGATGCCATTCCCAGGAGATTCACAGGGGGACTCGGCAGGGGACCCGCTAGCTGTTCGGGGTCCACCCCTCCCCAAGTTCCGTCTGTGGGGGTCTCAGGCAGGCCTCTGGTGCCCCACCGGGCGTCAGCGGGGCTGGCGGGGAAGGCCAGGGGGTCGGTGAAGGGGCTAGACGGTGGCGTGTGGCGGGGCCATGGGTCCGGACGGGTCGGGGGTTCAGGTTGCTCACCCTGCTGCTGCTCCGCGGCATCCATCCACTGACCCAGGCCCTCCGGTACCAGCGGTGTTTCTCTCTGCCGGTCCGCTTCCACTTCCACGCTGCTCAGCCTCCGGGCCAGGACTCGCATCTCCTCCCGGAGCAGGTCCAGCTCAGGATCCATTCTTCCGGTCCCTGGTGCACCTTGCTGCAGCTCCTCCGCCATGCTACCGGCCTGGGGAATGCTGACTGGAACACTGCTCGGGTGCTCGACCACGCCACTCGGCTGCACCCTTTCCCTTCTTGGAGGCGGGGCCGGAGGCTGCACTAGCATCTGGCGCCAGACTGGCGCCCAGCCCATCACGACCGGCATCACGACCAGCATCACTCCGCTTGCGATAAGGTACATTTTCTTTATCTGCTGGTCTGGCATTTAGACTCTCTCTGCCAGCCGGCCAGCTTGTCTAGTCGCCATTTCTTCTTCCTCCGCCTTCCATGGCGGGCACCGCTTCGCGCTCTTTTCTTGGACAAGGGGGCGGGGCTTCTCTTCGCGCCCTTTCTTCTTTCTCGCCCCCCTTCTTCCCGCGCTCAGTGGCTTCAATGGCGGCAGTTTCTCACAGTAAACACAGGCTATTTCACGATTCTTCAGGCGCACAGTACCCGGTGTGACCAGGCACGAAATCCTGTTCGTGACGCCAAAATTGACTCGCCCACCCCAGGGCTGTGGGACACCCGGTGCCGGGCCGGACTAGTGCGGTGGTTGTCAGTGGTGGCGGGGCCCGACTCCGTGGCCCTGGTGGGTGTCAGTAGAATATGTGGCTTGGTGAATAAAGTTGTGTTCGTGACGCCACCTGTGGTATGTGGCTATTAAGCCGCCGCTGCTGTGTGAGGCCTCCGGGGTGATGATATTGCAGCAATGGTGGTACTGCTCCCCACAGGTGGAGCAATCCCCGGGGCACAGTTGGTGCTTGTGAATGTCTATGCAGCTGAAATAACAGAGACCACTTCAAGGGTGCAGTTCAAGTTCTTTACTCACAATTCTTGTCACAGCGCTGCAGGGACCCTTGGACTGCTGGGACCACTGTCAGGGACCTCCGCCGTTTCTGGGTGATTCTGAGAGTGAAAGCCGGTACCCTTCTCTTAGTGTCTCTTTCTTCTGCTGTCTTCCTTAGCCTTGCCTTTGATAGGATAAACCTGGCTTGGCCTCCACTACAGCCTCCAGGCTGGGGGGTCACCTGTCGGCTGATTACCCCTTTTCTGGAAGTTCTGCTATGGGTTCTGGCCCGGGGAGTCTACAACATTCCCTGGGCCTCAGTTTTTACTGTTTGGAGATGATCTTTGCACTCCTCCAGTCTCTAGGGACCGTCCCCTGTCGCAGCTTGATCCCTCCACCGATGTTCTTGTGGAACAGGCCACCGTAGCTCTAAACTGCCCCGACAGCTATACAGACTACCCGTGGCCCTGCGACTCCTTCTGTCTCCTACGTGGTGTCACCTGGACCTCTGGGTCCCAGGATCTTCACCAGGAAGCGTCTCCTTCTGTTTCTCTGCTCCTGTCTGACTTGGAGCTTTCTTACCTTCTTTCTTTCTTTCTTTCTTTCTTGTCTTTCTTTTCTCCTTCTTGCCTGCCTCCAGCAGGCCTCCTCCTCCCTCCTTTCTCTCGTTCTTCTTCTCCAACTACATGCTGGCTCCTCACTCTCTCACTCCCTGAGGTAGACTAACTAAACTTGACCTTCCTCTCTGTGTCTGCTCTCAGATGGCTCCTCCCACCTCCCCAGTTGCCCTGTTCTACCCTATAGGAGCAGGGATGGGTCTTATGACCCGTCCCAGCATGCAGCATGGGAGAGTTGTCTGCCACTTTCCCTGGTCCCAGTGTGTTCCTAGCAATGGGTGTAGTGTGGATTTACCAGGGGACCGGAGTTCACTCTCTTCCTCTCCCAGAATGGGGCATCACACCGCTGGATGGGGTGCAATGACCTGTGGCGACGGAAGCCTCAGGGGCGCCACACTCACCTGGAGAGGTTGTGCAACCATGCACAACCTCGGTTAGAGCATTGGTTGTGGAGCTAGGCAGTGCACCCAGACGCCACTATGGAAATCCTCTCCCCGAGTAAACTGTGTCCTGTGGGGCAGTCATGTGACCGGTCACATGGAAGCCTTGTCACCGCCGACCGTGCAATTATTCAGCCTACCGTACATGTTGGCATTCATGGTTCCCTCAATGAATTGTAGCTCCCCACAGCCGGCAGCACTAATGCAGCCCCAAAACAAGACACTCCCACCACCATGCCTGACTGTAGGCATGATACACTTGACATTCTTCTGCCCACCCTTTAGTGTAAAATTCCCCATCCCCAGTTACCCTTCGGTACAGATAATGCCTAATCATTAATCACTTCACTCAGTCATATATTCAGTTTTTAGTTGTTCACTGCTATATGAACCATGCTAAGTCCCTAATATCTCATTGGAAATGCAGCAACCAATATCTCTTTTACTCAACAGTCTAAGTAAAAAATAAAAATGTAGAGATTTTACTCAATATTAACCATCAATAACTTCACATATTTCTCAGAAATTTCACTTCTTAATTATCCTGAAACGTAGATTTTACAAAATGATGATGCAGCATTATACGTAGAGAGCCACAGTCGTCACATTTCTCTTCTCTGGACAGAGGTCACCAGGAGATATATTCTCTATCCTGTTATGTATTCTGCATGTCAGTGGCACTACAGCCAACGAGAGCTGCCCTCGTTGTAGAGGTCATGTTATGTGGACCATGGCAGGTACCGGAAAACAGAGCCCTGATTAAGGGAAATGGTCGGCGACTATAAACTTCGTTTTATGATTCTACCTCTGCTTATTAATCAATGGAAGCTGGAGTTGGAAGAAGCAGTGGTCAAGTGCCCCGATGTCTCGCAGTTTACCATAATGAATGGAGGTCATTACTCTGTCAGACGCACTCAGCATTTACAAAGTGCTACATTAGCCGAGGATTGCCAGAATGTTAAACTATTTCCTCATAATTACACGATTTGCATTGTCCTTGAGACTATTAGATTCTAATGACTTTTAGAGCCCATGTTCACAAGTGTAGAGAGAAAGAGGTGCCCGCTGAGCACCCAAGCGTCTGTAACGGTACATGTGACACCGTCTGTACACCTTGAGAAGATAAATGGAATGATCTCACTCTTTTCAATTTCTGATGAATGTCCTGGAGGACTGAAACATGTAACCATCAGCATAAAACCTGCCAAATATGATGCGATACTCTGAGTTTTGAAGAATTTCTAACATAGCCAGCGGGAGCTTTTTCTGTAGTTTGTGCTATATTCAGGGGCGCAACGACCGCAGTCACAGAGGTCGCCACTGCGACCAGGCATGGGGTGCAGGGGGCCCGCTGGACCCTGCCCCTGATTCAGATGGATGTGTGTCCGTGGGCACGCATCCAGCTAAAATACATCGCAGCACAGAGACCTGTCGGGTCACTGCACTGCGAAATGCCGGACAACGATTAAGGTCATGAATATTCATTACTCCCCATGCACATGATCCTGCGCATGGGGAGCAGAGAATACGCTGACAGCTGCCGGTGCTGTAAGTGGCCGCACATGACACTGATGTCATATGCTGCTCCACTTACACGCTGGTCACTTGCCAGCATGCCAGCGTCACAGGAGAACACCGGGAGAGCACAGCGTAGGTGAGTACAATCGTTAATAATTTATTTGTTTCTTACTGTGTGGCGCGGTGGGGGGCTGTATACAAGGATGGGGGAGCTATATAGCATGATGGGGGCTATACACCAGGGTGAGGTGGCTATATACCAGGATGAGGTGGCTATATACCAGGATGAGGTGACTATATACCAGGATGAGGTGACTATATACCAGGATGAGGTGACTATATACCAGGATGAGGTGACTATATACCAGGATGAAGTGACTATATACAAGGATGAGGTGACTATATACCAGGATGAAGTGACTATATACCAGGATGAGGTGGCTATATACCAGGATGAGGGGGCTATATTCAAGGATGGGGTGCTATATACCAGGACGGGGGGCTTTATACCAGGATGGGGGCTATATATTAGGATGGGGACATGCTTGGGACATATACCAAGATGGGGCTATAAACCGTGCGGCACGGTGGCTCAGTGGTTAGCACTGCAGTCTTGCAGCGCTGGGGTCCTGGGCTCGCATCCCACCAAGGACACTATCTGCAAGGAGTTTGTATGTTCTCCCCGTGTTTGCGTGGGTTTCCTCCGGGTACTCCGGTTTCCTCCCACACTCCAAAAAACATACAGATAGGGACTTTAGATTGTGAGCCCCAAAGGGGACAGTGTTCCTGATGTATGTAAAGCTCTGCGGAATATGTTAGCGCTATATAAAAATAAAGATTTGATTTGATTTGAAACCAGGATGGGGACATGATGGGGCCATATAAACCATGATGGGAGCATATATACCAGGATAGGGCCATGATGGGAACATATGTACGAGGATGACGCCATACATACCAGAATAGGGCCATATATACCAGGATGGGGTCATATATACCAGGATAGGACCATAAATACCATGATGGGCCATGTTTGGGACATATATACTAGGAAGGGGCCATATATACCAGGGTATATCCATGATGTCGTCATACACCTGGATGGGGCCATGATGTGGACATATTTACGATGATGGAGGACATATTTACCAGGAAGTGACCCAGGATGGGGGAAAATAGTACAGGATGGGGGACATCACTACACAATGAAGAAGGAGGGGGAGGGCAACTTGTATGTATTTATAGGGTTTAGAATGCTACAATGGCCCATACATTTGATGAACATATGGGGAGGCCCAGGTTCAAACTATGCACTGGGGCCCATCATATTCTAGTTACGCCACTAGCTACATTAGCTCTTCTATAGGATTGGATTAGATGTCTATCCTTATGAGATTGTCTGCAATTCCCCGATAGTTTCTTTAGGTAGCTACTGCATGCTGGGGAAAGTCCACAAGATGTTTTGCATACTAAGAACACGCCATATACCGGTAACACCCTACAAGACCCACAGTATACTGGGAACACCCCACAAGGCCCACAGCATACCAGCAACTCCCCAGAAGACCTACTGTATACTGGAAACACCCCACAAGACCTGCCGTAAACCGGAAAAACACCTCACAAGACCAAAACCTGCTGTATACTGGGAACATCCCACCAGACCTGACGTATATTGGGAACACCCCAAAAGACCTGCCATATTCCGGGAACACCCCACAAGACCTGCTGGCATTCCACAAGACCTGCCGTATACCAGGAACACCACACAAGACCTGTTGTATACTGGGAAAATCTCACCAGACCTGCCGTATATATTGGGAATACCCTAAAAGACCTGTTGTATATCGGGAACACCCCACAAGACCTGCTGTATACTGGGAACATCCCACCAGATCTGCCGTATATTGGGAACACTACACCAGACCTGCCGTATACTGAGAACACTACACCAGACCTGCCGTATACTGGGAACACTACACCAGACCTACTGTATACTGGGAACACCACACCAGACCTGCCGTATACTGGGAACACTACACCAGACCTGCCGTATACTGGGAACACTACACCAGACCTACTGTATACTGGGAACACCACACCAGACCTGCCGTATACTGGGAACACTACACCAGACCTTCCGTATACTGGGAACACTACACCAGACCTGCCGTATACTGGGAACACTACACCAGACCTGCCGTATACTGGGAACACTACACCAGACCTACTGTATACTGGGAACACTACACCAGACCTGCCGTATACTGGGAACACTACACCAGACCTGCCGTATACTGGGAACACTACACCAGACCTGCCGTATACTGGGAACACTACACCAGACCTGCCGTATACTGGGAACACTACACCAGACCTGCCGTATACTGGGAACACTACACCAGACCTGCCGTATACTGGGAACACTACACCAGACCTGCCATATACTGGGAACACTACACCAGACCTACTGTATACTGGGAACACAACACCAGATCTGCCGTATATTGGGAACACTCCACAAGACCTGCCATATACCGCAAGACTCACAGTATACTGTAAACACAGCACAAGATCTGTTGTATACCAGGAATTTCTGCTTCCAAGAGACTTCAAGCATGAACTGTTCACTTGCTGCTTGATATATCTCTTTCCTGATTATTCGCGTCACCTTTCCTTGATGTCCTACTTGATTTGAGCAACTTTACTACACCTGAGTCTACTAAACTTTTTGTGTCCGTGTGACGTTCTTATGTATATAGTTGGTTGGACTCCTACCTCTAGCATTAAGATATTATCCAGTTGTGCCAAAGTTTCTGATGTTCCTGGTATCATGGATTAGACTAGAGTAGACTAGAACAACGTGCTGGACACAAAAGGGGGGATAAACAAAGAATGGTGTATGCGATATTAGTACCGGTTTTCTATTCTACAATGAGTGTACATTTTTTGGGGAATATGGTGCATTTGACTTTTCGTTCATAATATGATAAACCTAAGCTGTTCAGGACATTCTGATGGTTCGGTGTCCCAAAGGTAATGACTGTATTCCAATGAAGAGATGGACATATGTATCCCCAAATAATAAAATGACTAGTGTAGTAAGGTAGCCCCAAAACTCGTCCTCCAGCTCATCAGAATATGATGCCAAGTGAGAAATCTGCACCCATCTGGCTTCAAAGCACTATCAAAGGTTACGTCTGCCTTCAGAAGACGATCTGTTCTGCTGGCACTTTTATCCCTGTGATGTATTAGGTAGCATCTTTTATTCCGTCGAGTCCTGTGATCTCATAAAACAAGTACTTTTCCATATTTAGCTAAAACATACCACGTCTTACTGCAGAATTGATATGGAGAACGGGCGGCTTTCGCTTCCAGCCGCCATCTGCCGCTGCAGGTTTGGATGTTTTATCACCTGTCAAGTAAATGAACTGATTGAATGAAGTTTGAAAGGCGGCAGATAAAGACGTTTTTATTGGCCCACGGACTGATGGATTGTTTGCTTACCTCTTTAATCATATGTCAAATAAAAGACGAGAAGAAAAGCCTGGTACGCGAGGAAAACTAATGTGTAGGTTCCTGTGAAACAACGCTTTAGACGATATTAAGTTAAAAAGTTTATGGTTCCTTTAAACTAGTAATGCTTCTTATTCGGGAGTTGTCAGGATATTATTTACCATTGTCTGAGTAATATTCACAATTCACAGTCCTTGGGGGTCACTACTTTAAAGCAGGCCTTACATTTTAGATACTATACTTGTTGTAAGTGATTTTCATATGCAAAAAAAAACTGAATGCGTTTCACCACTGATTTCTAATCAAAGTTTGGTCAGTGTTTTAGAATTTACCGTCAGCGTTTTGTCCGATTTTCACCATTTTTTTTCAGATGAGAAAGCAAATAAACAAAACAAGTTTATCTATCTTTTCATAACAGTTTATGAAAAACAGCAGCCCATGGATGGCTTCCGACAGCTGCCCGATTTGTTTCTCAGACCCATAGACTTGCATTGCCGATTTTGATGCGCCATTCGGATCAAGATCTGACGTCTCCTCAATTTTGCAGGGACTGCTCGATATATGAACTGCCCCATTCACTATTATAGATACCGTCCAGTGTTGAAAGCCATATGCCCAATCTTGCTATCCCATGAGTTGAAACATTACCATATATAACAGATTGTTGGCTTATCCAAGCTTAATCATGTGGAAAGTTTTATATTATGTGTATGGGGGCCTTTAGAACTTTTTTTTAACAGCCTTCAGCTTAATCTTGAGCCATGGCGACTTGATGCTCTTTAGGAAGATTGATTTTGTGCAGCCTAGATAGGTCCACCAGGGTCTTCTCCCCCTAGATAGGTCCACCAGGGTCTTCTCTGCCATTATCTTGATACCATCGGGTTGCTGCTCTTCCTCTTTCTCTTGTTCTTTCTATTTTTTCAACCATGATGTCCTTCTTCAATGTTCGCTCTCTTTGTATGATGTGTCCAAAGTAGACAAGTCGTAGGTTGGTGATCTTTGCTTCAAGTGATGTGTCTGGCTTGATTTGTTCCAAAATTGATTTCTTTGTTCTTCTTGCAATCCATGGTATTGATAACATACTTCTCCAGCACCATATTTCGAAGGCTTTGATTCTTTTTCTGTCTTGTTTCTTTATCATCCATGTTTCGCATCCATATGTGACTACAGAAAAGACCAGACTATGTAGGAGCCGTGTCTTCACCACCTATGAAATGTCCCTCGATTTGAGGACCTTGACCGGTGACTTCATTGTTGGTTTGCCCATAGCTATTCTCCTCTTGACTTCCAGTGTTGTTGTTATTGCATCTTAGGCTGGTTTCACATTTGCGTCAGCGTGACACCATGTGGACACATGCGGTAGTGTATGAAGCACACAACCCGCATGGTGTCGCGCTTCCACTGTAAATATATGAACTGTACTGCATGTGTGCTGCATTCCGTTTCCATCAAAACAACGCAAATGTGAAACCGCCCTTAAGTGATCATTGATCTTCCAGTTTGTCGCTGTCCATCTCAAATGTGTCCTGGTCGTAGCTGGCAGTAATGAAGTTTTGGGTTTTTACAGACTAATAGAAAACAACCTCAAAACTGATATAAATGTATTGAAAGTTTTCAGAATTGCCCTACAGTAATTGATAGTTCATACCAGTTCCAAATGGCAAAAAAGAGTGTCCAATGGTTTTCCATCTTGCCCATTGTTACAATATGTCAAAACTTTTTGACCCAGTTGGTCCTGAGAATGAAGATGAATGAGGCTGATTGCAGTTCACTAGTCACTACACCACCAGGGGATGGGATTTCCACCGTGCAGGAGACTCAGTCCTGAGTCAGTGCCGTTGCCCCGACAGATAGAGCTTCAACCATTGATAAAGTGATAGCATATACTTTCATAGCCCTGCTGATATGCCAAATAGTGTAATGTCTCCATTTGCTGGTTGTCACCAGAAGAGATATAAGCCAAATAGCCCAGAACATCTGGGAGGTTGCTGGAAAAAATGATGAACTTCTAGATTCCCGGATGAGATAGCAAATTTCCCAAGCATCAACTAAGACCCCAGAAACAAGTGTTTTGGAAGGTTTACTGTTTGTTGCTGAAATACTCCTCGGCATCCAAACATGCTTTGAAAGGGGCACATTTGGGCTAAAAAGGGTGTTGACTTCCAGCATCAAGCTTAATACGCTGAACTCAAAAGTCTCCAGGACAGCCTACTCAAAAAGTTGTCTATCTGACAACTTGGTATATAGCAACTTGACTTTAAAGGTTTTTTTTTTAATTTAAAAAAACCCCCTGTTTTAAATTATGGTGTCTCAGTTCATAAAGCCATGGGACTTTCATTCATAAGCATCCTAAATAATTGAGAAGCAAGTGAAAGGATACCTAAACTGACAAGCAAAAGGGTAACAATGTTTAGAACTTTTTATTTTCACGCTCCATATTTCAAGATCCACTACAGCTTTGAGCGTGAGACTACCTTCATTTTATAATCATCTTGGCTATCTCATACATAAATTTGACTTGCAACTATTTAGTATATGATTAGTTATGCAGATTCTTGTCATGGTACTGCATTGTTACTGTTTTGCTCCTACAAATCTACATTTTAATTTGTATTATTTTGTTAGTATTTTGTAAATCCCCCTTGGCTTTCAACACTCCCTGAATCTCTCCTGGGCATTCTCTCCATCAGATTCAAGGATGTCTCAGCTGAAATCTGATCCCAGGTCTCTTCTATAAGTTCCTAATATTTGTGCATACTGGTCAGCTCACATGGGTACTGTATGTGTACAGTTTTTCCTTTGCCTCTATCCACAAGTATGCAATTGGGTTGAGGTTTGCGGACTGTGGGGGAACGTCCAGCACCTCTACTTCATTGTCATTGAATAATTTCTTTGCCAATGTCGACGTATTATTCAGGTTGTTGTCCAGCTGGAACACTGTCGTCCTTTTCATACCCATACTATTCAAGTGTATAAAGTAACTCATAGGAAACTTACATATAGCTCAGCATTGAGACCACCATCCATCCTAGTCAAGCATCCAATGCCTTTGGCTTTGAAACAACCCCGAATCATCAGGCTTCCTCCACCGAACTTCACAGTTCCTTCAATTTCTCAATCTGTTATCCCCTTTTTCCCTTCTTTCTCTTCTCTCTCGTTTCTTCCAGACCCATCTGCACACATCAGAGAAGTGTATTGACCTTCATCTCAACACTCCATATTACCCGTTCTCAATCTTCTATTGTCCACTTTTCGTACTTTTTTTCAAACTTGAGCCGTTGCTTCTTATGATGATATTGAAGTCGACTTCACCTTTTTGAAGGCCACCATTCCGACTTGTGTAATGTGCGTCACACAGTACTTGCATGGATGACTGTGATCTCACTATTATGAAGCATACGAGCTGCCTCTACTGCCGTGTTTGTCGTTCCAGAACAGATAGACCTTGTGATGAGCCGACTTGTTGACTCTGATATTTTGCCTGGATGTCCACCTCTTGGCTTCTGAATGGATGGACGGACTTCAATTCGTATTCTTCAATCTGTCATGATACTCATATGATGCAATTTTCTTGGCGGAGAGACCGCTATCGATGAGCTGGATGATCCTGTTTCTCATTTCTTGGGAAATCCTCTTCATGACTGCTTCTCATTTCGAGACAGTGACCTGAATGAACCTAGTAACACATTGCGCTATTAGGGAATGTGAAAACAGGTTGTAATTTGTAGTATACAGGAGAGAAAAGATTTTAACACCACCAGAAGCAAAACAGTAACAAATTTATGTATGAGATAGCCAAGCTGGTTGTCTATAAAATGAAGGTCAACGTTGTAGTGAATGGTGAGATATGGAGCCTGAAAGTAAAAGGTTCTAAACATTTTACCCTTCTGCTTGTCACTGTAAGGGTACCTTCACACTTAGCGATGCAGCAGCGATCCGACCAGCGATCTGACCTGGTCAGGATCGCTGCTGCATCGCTACATGGTCGCTGGTGAGCTGTCAAACAGGCAGATCTCACCAGCGACCACTGAACAGCCCCCAGCCAGCAGCGACGTGCAAGCGACGCTGCGCTTGCACGGAGCCGCCGACTGGAAGCTGCGGAGACTGGTAACTAAGGTAAACATCGGGTATGGTTACCCGATGTTTACATTAGTTACCAGCGCTGTGTGCAGAGAGCAGGGAGCCGCGCACACTGAGCGCTGGCTCCTTGCTCTCCTAGCTGCTGTACACATCGGGTTAATTAACCCGATGTGTAATGCAGCTACATGTGCAGAGAGCAAGGAGCCGCGCACACTGCTTAGCGCTGGCTCCTTGCTCTCCTAGCTGCTATACACATCGGGTTAATTAACCCGATGTGTACAGCAGCTACATGTGCAGAGAGCCGGAGCCGGCAGCACAGGCAGCGTGAGAGCTGCAGAGGCTGGTAACTAAGGTAAATATCGGGTAACCACCTTGGTTACCCGATGTTTATCTTGGATACAGCTTACCTCAGCTGTCAGACGCCGGCTCCTGCTCCCTGCTCGCTTCATTTGTCGCTCTCTTGCTGTCACACACAGCGATCTGTGTGTCACAGCAGGAGAGCGGCTTTGAAGAAAACGAACCAGGGCTGTGTGTAACGAGCAGCGATCTCGCAGCAGGGGCCAGATCGCTGCTCATTGTCACACACAGCGAGATCGCTAATGAGGTCACTGCTGCGTCACAAAAAGCGTGACTCAGCAGCGATCTCGGCAGCGAGCTCGCTGTGTGTGAAGCACCCCTAACTCTCTGGAGGACCAGGCAACATGCAATACCTTTTTTTCCTGTGGGGGCAGTGCAGGAGGATTAAACAGTTACTACTAAGTCCTACTCAGTTCAGTTCAGCAGTGGGAAACTTTGTTAACTTTGTGAGGGGGAAGACTCCTAAGAAAATGGAGTTGTCTAATGTAGCCGACTCCTTAAAGTGATTTTGTAAAAGAAGAATTGAACGTTTAGGTTGCCTCACCTTAAGGCAATGTGAAAAATTATAAAAACACACACATATCCACCCACCGATGACGTAAATGTTGGTAAGACCCTCAGCTGTTGAAAGTGTATTAACAGCTCAGCTTACTCTGCGCCCCCAGTGGGTCACCGTGTGGATGGAGATTAGCCGGGGCCGTAGCCTGCGTTTAATTACTGTTTATACAGTTACACGGCACAGTTATGTTTGACTAAATGCCCGCTTAGAAATGAATATAGTAGTATCTTGGAAAGAAGCCACCTGTTCCCCACTGGGTTGCAGAATCTAAAAAATGGTTTTGATGTTTTAGCTTATACGCATGAGCTAATTTCTCCGAGCCCTTGAAAAGGCTTTCCAAATCTTATGTTAAATGGATGAAGGGTTGAATAAGTGGTCCCCCACTGGGAGCGGGTATAACAGCACCTATTATCAGAGAGGAGAAATTTCGGATTATCTTGCAGATCTGAACCCCCCTCTCGCCCCCTGCCTGTGGTAAAGCTGACCGTAATCCCAGCACTCAAGAACACGTCTGTCTGAGCATGGAACATGGAGGTGAGATGGCTGCGTAAGATCAATGACTGGTCCTGCAGACTCGCTCCAATTAAAGCACTCGGTGAATGGCTGCACTGTGCCCGCTTTGGCCTGGATCTGATGACACGAAGGTGAGAGGTCTGAAAAAAGGAATGTAGTTTATCCCATGCCAAGGAATGAGATTAACCACTTCACCGCCAGGAGCAGGTTAGATGCCGAGGACCGACATTGGTGATTATTATCAAAAGGCAAAGCTTGTGCTCTGTGTTTTTCATTCATGGATGACCAGGACATATCAGAATGCAAATCCACATTTTAATTATAAAATATATATATATATATATATATATATATATATACACACACGTGCGAGCTGTAATCAGAAAAAGATGGTCTGTATGTAGTAGACTTTAATGGTTTATAAATGGATGGTAAGGATGGAAGCAACAAGACTGGAAAAAGTGATGACAGTGGATTGGTTGCCAGTATTTCCAGAATGACAAGCCAGTATTTTGCCAGTACTATAGGTGCTGGAACTTGCTTTTCCTTACTTCTCAGTAGAGACGAGCGAACCATCGGGGTTCGGGCTTGTAAAATGACATGAATATCCCTATGGTGAGTTGAGCGCTGTGCTGGTTTCTGGGTGATGTGCAGAATTGTCAGCACTGCTGGAAGTGTTTATTCATCTCAAATTAGGCTTAAATTCAGCATATTGAGATGTTTTGCTCATGGAGAAGAAAAAAAACACCGCCCACCTTTTTCCTCTGGAAATGTTTTGATATGGGCCTAAAGCAAAACATTTCCGGAGGTGGAGGGTGTTTATTTTTTTATTAATTCGCCGTTAACAAAACATCTAATTTAGTTGAATGTAAGCTTAATTTGAGATGAATAAACACTTCCAGCAATGCAGACAATGCTGCGCATCACTCAGAAACCAGCACAGCGCTCAACTCACCACAGGGATTTTCACGTCATTTTCCGAACCTGAACCTCGAGACTGAGGTTCACTCATCTCTACGTCTCAGCTTGCATTGCTTCAGCAATTGTCTAGTGATTTACCTGCCCTAAATTGAAAGTAAAGAGAAAGACCAGAAACACGATGGCTTGATAGTAGATACAAGATAATGGCGGAGAAGACCCTGGTGGACCTATCTAGGTGGAGAAGATCCTAGTGGACCTATCTAGGCAGACGAAACCTTGGTGGACCTATCTAGGCGGAAAAGAACTTGGTGGACCTATCTAGGTGGAGAAGATCCTGGTGGACCTCTCTAGGTAGAGAAGACACTGGTGGAACTATCTAGGTGGAGAAGACCCTGGTGGACCTATTTAATTGGACAAGACCCTGGTGGACCTATCTAGGTTTGCACAGGATCAAGCGTCCTACAGAGCATTCATCCATCAAGTCACCATGGCTCAAGATCGAGATGAAGGCCATTAAAAGGTGAAAGAAGTGAAAGCCTTCCTCTATATGGCATAGGAATGGCAAGACTGGATGACCATCTGATGTATATGGGGCCTCTCGAGGGAGACGTCAGAGGAAAGAAGGGTAAAGTTACATAGTTAATACCTTTGAAAAAAGACAAATGTTCATCAAATTCTACCTAAGGATGGGAAGGAATTAAGGGAAGGCGTATATGTCCAACCGTGATGCATGATCGATGAACGAACCTTTCTCTCTTGATCCCAAATTGTGTCTCCTCTGGCCCAAACATTCAGAAAAATTGAACTTGGCATCACAGGATCCAGACACTTCTAGGAGAAAACTAAACAGAAAAAAAAATGTTTTCTTTTTTTTTTGTGAGACTTTGACACCTCTATGGACATGTGGATAAGTTCTGCTGACCATGACTAATGTCTAGGTAGCAGGTTGCACGGCAGAAGACATTGATACTTTGAGTCTTCCATTCTTGAAGCCACATTTCAGGAGGTAAAGTTTCATATTTTGCCTCCTGAATATGTCAATGTCTCCGGCGCAAACCGCCGCAGGACAGAAGAACATAGAAAAGGAGTCTTCAAGATGCAAATAACCGTATCGCTGCAGAAACCAGAACAAAAGCTTTAAAAACCAGGAGCATTCATGGTCCATCGGATGTCAAAGCTTTTCCCGACCATAGCCACAGACACTGGACAGCGCTTTGCTTAAGATGGGATTACTATTCACTCTCCGCAAGAAAACTTCCCTTCCGTTTCGGTGGGTGGATAAATATGAAAGGATGGAAGGAAAAGTGCCCTGCTAATTTACAAGAACTTATCGAAGAAAGGAAGAATTGAGGGCTTCATAGTCTATTTTATCACAAAGCACTTATTTACTGTAAATTTATGGCCACAGTGACTTTCTGAGCTCGTTCACTCCAAGCATACTGCTGGATACAAGTTGGTTTTTACACGATTATACCAATATTTTCCATTAGAGAACAAGAGATCCAAAGTAGACATGAAGTGTCGGGGGACTGCCCATCAAGATGGGGTTTGTTTTATCTAATGTTCACGATATGAAAATTTGGAGCTACCTGTGGAAAAAAGAGGGAGGAGCTGTCACACACTTAAAGGGGTTGTCCACTACTTTTTATTATTTTTATAACTAGGCCCATTATGGTCTTATAGGAAAAAAAAGCATATATACCTACAAGACAACCACTGTTACTTGCTATTGCTGCCTGTGTCCCCCACCAGTCTCTTCACTGCGGGATGTCGTAATGTCAGGTGACCGCTTTAGGCCACTAATAAGATACAGAGGCCAAGTGCCGTCTGAGCCAGAAGAAACAGTCTCTTAGTGCATTCAACTGGCTCAGACGGCACGTGACTGCTCAGCCAACTGATTTAGGCCACTATTTGACTACAAACGTTTGGTGCCGTCAGAGCCAAAATAAACTGTCTCCTACTCACTCAGACGGCACATGACTGCTCAGCCAAATGATTTAGGCCACTAAGTAACTACAGAGGTCCGATGCCGTCAGAGCCAAAAGAAACAGTCTCCTAGTCGTCAGCAGCAAAAAAACTGATCAGGTATTTTATTTAGGCCATTCATTGATTACAGAGATCCAGTGCCATTAGAGCGGAAAGAAACAGTCTCCTAGTCGCTCAGATGCCACATGACTGCTCAGCCAATTGATTTAGGCCACTAATTGACTACAGAGGTCCAATACCATCAAAGCTAAAAGAAACAGTCTCCAAGTGACTCAGACGGCATATAACTGTTCTGTCAATTGATATACGCCACTATTCAATTGCAGAGGTCCCCTGCCGTCCAAGCCAGAAGAAACAGTCTCCTAGTGCTTTGATCTGGCTCAGACGGCACATGACTACTTAGCCAACTGATTGGCCACAGTGGTCACCTGACATCTCCCACTTGAAAAAGAAGAGAGGAGATTGGCATTGACCGGAATGTAGGTGACTATATCTTTGTCTTTATTTTAAGACCACCATAGGCAATTTTTTAAAATAACAAATATCAGTGGGCATTCCCTTTAAACTGAGTTTAAATAAGATAAAGGATTTCTGCCCAAACTGAGCTTCAAGCTACAATATAACCGGTTGATCAAAGCTTGTATAAAGGCCCCTCTACTCTACACACGGGCCATGACAACCTGTACAAACAATTGTCTGCATATTGCGCGCAGCATATCCCCTGTTCGATGTGCTGCCGACTACGAGCATTTTAGGGCCAACACATAAAAGTTCCAACCACCCGACGAACCTGTATTTTGATCGATCGCTGGCTGACATGCTATATTTAAACAGGCCAATAATCGGGAATAAGCTTTCTTATTTGCTCATATAAAGGGTCTTTATTAAAGGTTTGGGTTAAAAATAAAACATGACTGATCTGATTGTTCCCCCAGCTATACAATATAAATGCTGAAGGTCTATGGCAGATAAAATGGCAGCAGGTCCCACAGAAAAAAAATGTATTAAAGAAGAAATGGAAAAAAAAATCTCTATTTCAAGAAGGAAATGAATGGAGCCCAATTTTTTTAAAAAAAAAACAAGAATTAATTTAACTTTTTTTTAGCTAATGTACTATATCTTTACATTACTATGGGGCAGCAATGGTGAGGTATGGAAATTGTATGGTATTTTTCATTCATTAACTGCCCATAGAAAAATGGACAATAAATCCATAGTCAGGCCAGGTGTGCCTAATATAGTCTTAATTATCCGAACCTGCAGCCGTACCACAGCTGTGCCCCCTTCACCTGTAGTTAATTACGTAGGTACACCTGGTCTGGATCACTAAGGATCAGATAATAGCTTCTTCTTTACGGACGGATACTGGAAATGTGGACATTTCTGTTCCTGGGGGCAGCATATAGCATCTGAGTATTAGAATATACAGAAAGTTTTCCACTGGAAACATTGATACATACATATATGCAGAGGAAAGAGATGAGATCTCGTCAAAGGGTATTCAGTAGTGATGAGTGAGCACTACCATGCTCAGATGTCCTGTACTCATAACGAGTAGTGATGAGCTCGCACTACCATGTTCGGGTGCTCGGTACTTGGAACGAGTAGTGATGAGTGGACACTACCATGCTCGGGTGTCCAATACTCATAACGAGTAGTGATGAGCAAGCACTACCATGCTTGGTACTCGTAATGAGTGGTGATGAGCGAGTACTACCATGCTTGGGCGCTTGGTACTTGGAACGAGTAGTGATGCACAGGCACTACCATGTTCGGGTGTCCAATACTCATAATGAGTAGTGATGAGCAAGCACAACCATGCTCAGTACTCGTAACGAGTAGTTATGAGTGGGCACTACCATGCTCGGGTGCTCGGTACTCGTAACGAGTAGTGATGAGCGAGCACTACCATGCTCGGGCACTTGGTACTCGTAACGAGTAGTGATGAGCGAACAATACCATGCTCAGGTGTTTGGTACTCATAATGAGTAGTGAGGAGTGAGCACTACCATGCTCGGGAGCTCGGTACTCATAACTAATGATGAGTGACAATACCATGCTCGGGTGTCCGGTACTCATAACGATTAGTGATGAGCAAGCACTACCATGCTCAAATGTTCGGTACTTGGAATGAGTAGTGATGAGCGAGGACTACCACGCTCGGGTGCTCGATACCCATAACTAATAGTGATGAGCGAGCACTACCATGCTGGGGTGCTTGGTAATCGTAACAAGTAGTAATTAGCAAGCACTACTATGCTTTGGTGCTTGGTACTTGTAACTAGTGGAGTGACTCAGGAGCTCGGTATTCATAACTAATGATGAGCGAGCACTACCATGCTTGGGTACTGTATTAGTAATGGGTAGTGATGAGCGAGCATGACCATGCTTGAGTGTCTGGTACGCATAATGAGTAGTGATGAGCGAGCACTACCATGCTCGACTGTTCGGTACTCGAAGCGAGTAGTGGTGAGTGAGGTCAACCATTCTCGGGTGCTTGGTACTTGGAACGAGTAGTGATGAGCGAGTACTACCATGCCCTGGTACTCATAACGAGTAGTAATGCGTGAGCACTATCATGCTCGGGTGCTCGGTACTCATAACAAGTAGTAATGAGTGAGCACTACCATGTTGGGGTGCTTGGTAATCGTAATGAGTAGTAATTAGTGGACACTACCAGGCTCCGGTGCTCGGTACTTGTAACTAGTGGTGATGAGCGAGCACTACCATGCATGGGTACTGTATTAGTAATGAGTAGTGATGAGTGAGCACAAAAATGCTATAGTGCTTGGTACTCGGAAAGAGTAGTGATGAACGAGCACTACCATGCTCTGGTACTCGTAACAAGTAGTGGTGAGTAAGCACAACCATGCTGGGGTGCTTGGTACTCATAACGAATGGTAATGCATGAGTACGACCATGCTCGGTAGCTCGGTACTCATAATGAGTAGTGATGAGTAAGCACTACTATGCTTGGGTGCTCCTTACTCGTAACGAGTAGTGATGAGCGAGCACTACCATGCTCAGGTGTCCCGTACTCATAATGAGTAGTGATGAGCATGAGTGTTCGGTACTTGAAACAAGTAGTTATGAGCGACAACTACCATGATCGGGTGTTCAGTACTCGTTAAGAACAGTTGGATGCTCGAATGTACTCAACTCAAGTACCCAAGTATATTGGAAGTTAATGGGGAACTCGAGCATTTTTCTAGGAAATCTTCCAGAAGAGTTACCCCTTCAGTTCAATTATGCTCTATACTCAAGTCGTACCCATCCAAGCATCGAACTGCTCGGTGTTCTTATGAATACCGAACACCTGAGCATGGTAATGCTCACTCATCACTATTCAGTTCTTAAAATGCATGAATACAACTTTAAAGCAACTTAGAAAAAAAGCGGCTGAACTTTTTCCCCACCAGCATCTCCTTGGAGAAGTACACACATCTGTTTTGATGTCCTGCATTAACCCGTATTTGGGACCAAGGGACCTGAGATCGTCTGCCACTCTGGAGGACTTGGATTGGAATAGGCGGTACATTTTTGTCAGTACTTTGACCTAACATATTAGTACCAGAAAGTCAATGCCACGTCAGTTTATTGAGAAATGAGAACGATCTATAAGCCGCATTCAAGAAGTAACGAGGGATTACTGGGTGGTTGCACACTTTTCTAAATGCAGACAAGTCTCGGAGATGACTCACGAGACCCCGGTGTAATCAGACAATATTTCACCGCGGCTGAGACAAATTCTCACGTTCAGGAAGTTTCCATTTGGTAAAAGTCAGTGGTTGTAGAAGATCTCCGTCTAACGAGCTCCAGAACTGGTGCCTGTCTGCTGCATTTAGGTATTCTGTGGCAGCTGAGCAGACTCAAAGCGCCAACATGGAAGCCAAATCACATGTGTCATTGACGTTGATTTATTGGCCATGTTATAGAGGATCAGCCAGGACTGATGTTATTACTGTGATTACAGGGAATCACTTCTTCTGAGCTGCAGCTCATTGTAGATGGAGCTGGCAAGAGATATGGTCCTAAAGCCTAAAATATGTGGATTTAATAGTTTCAAAGCTGGTTCCTCAGATGCCCATGCCTTGAAGATACTCAGCTTTGTGCAATTTGCCTTGTATTACTGCCAATGAGGGTTTGCACCAAAAGTCTTGTTGACGTATTGTTGGAGCCTCCGCCATCCTTAGCCTGATCTTCCATCCCAACACCACCTATCACTATGGGTAATTTTCATATTATTTGCCTCCTCTGAGGCAAATGCTCCAATTTTCATGGACAGAGGAGAAGGTGGAATTTTTTTTTACATACGCGAAAAACTGATTAAACTCGGACGAAACTCTAATGAACCTTTGTCCGAAATCCCCGATGAACCTCAGTCTGTTTTTCTTGTACCTGAAAAACACTGCTGTCTGAATGAGGCCTAAGGCTACTTTCACACATCAGTTTTCTGTATTCAGGCACAGTCCTTTTTTTTCCTGATCCAACGGATCCTGAAAGAAAAGTGAAAACCGTATCCACCGGATCCGTTTTTTAACGGATCCGTTATGCCGGATCCGTTAAAAAACGGATCCGGTGGATACGGTTTGCATCCGTTTTTGCATCCTTTTCGTCCGTTTTTTGGCTGGATCCGTTTTGTTAATTGCATTGGAGCATGCTCAGTTTAGAAAAACGGATCCGGCGGCCGCATCCGTTTTTTACCGCATTACGCCGGATCCGGCGTCCATAGGCTTCTATTGTAAAACACGCCGTATCGCGCCGGATCCGGCGCGATGCGTTTTTTTTGCCGGACAAAAAAACGTTGCAAGCTACGTTGCCTCCGGCCGCCGCTTTAACTAATTTTGCCGCATCCGGAAAAAAACGGATGCAACGCAAAGCCATCCGGTACAATCCGGTACCAATGCAAGTCTATGGGGAAAAAACGGATGCGGTACCGGATCCGTTTTACCCGTTTTTTTCCGGATTGAACCTGATGGCAAAAAACTGATGTGTGAAAGTAGCCTTAGATGCATACTTATTTTAATGGGGAGACGGATATTGTGAACCAGGCAACTAAAGTTCTGTGAAGATGGTATAGACGGAAACTGGCAGAAAAAATGAGGATATCGGGCACTAGATGAAGAGTGATGGCATCTGGCTGAAGATTTGTCTTTTGGACTTTATGGCAATTCTTTTAGCGCAGTTCCTAGCCATAGCAATGGAAGTCACAGATGGCTTCATCTGCCATGTTTTTTTAGGATAAGTGCACTTGACGTTTTTTCAGGTGCTTCTGATTTGAAACCCACCTGAAGAAGTGTTAGCGAAACGCTGAAAAGAATGAATATTTGTATTTCTATTGCTGTGCACAGGGCTGGCTCCATGTTTTTGTACCTACAGCTCAGGGGTTAGAGGGTACGTACAGCTCTGAGGGGGGTTCATACAGCTCTGGGGGGCACATACAGCTGTGAGGTGGGCCCAATACAGCTCTGGGAGGCCCATGCTGCTCTGGTGGGTGGCTCATACAGCTCAGGTGGTGGGGGACACATACAGCTCTGAGGGGGGTTTATATACCTCTGGGCCCACTGCATGGTGACGCTGCCTTGTGCTTTAGCTCCTCTTCATCTGTGTGACAGGAGCGCACGGTGCTTTAGTTCCGCCCACAGATGAACTTCTATACACATGCTCCCAGCATCCAGCAGTGAACACTGGGAGCAAGTGCAGGGCTGGCAGCCAGGAAACTGCAGCTGTAGGCCTGAGAACTGTGGTCCCTGGAACTCAGGGACCGCAGAATTGATCACCGCCGCTGACGACGGCAAGTGGGCCCTTCCGTCGGTCAAGAGCCCCAGCACTTGCCCGGGTGCAGCGGGGACTGACGCCGACCCTGGCTGTGCACTTGTTCAGTCTTTTAACCCCTTTAGGTTTCCAAAGACACAAAGCATTTACAGGAAGCAACCGGTCTATTCTTCAGGCGTCTTCTGCTCTAAAGATGTTCTGTCTTTTAAACAGCAAGTCAATGGAAAGACTCAAGCATTTTTTGAGTGTTTTCATTGAAAAATTACTAGTGGTTTCTTCAGTGTTGAAGGGATAAAATAAATGAACAGTAAACACCAGCCCCCTAAATGCCGGAGAAACGCTTAGAAAAATGTCAACGGCCAAAAACATCACAAAGCGCCCAGGAAACAATAGCAAAAAACACTAAATAAGGCAAGCAACACCAGTGTTTTTTTTTCTTAAAGGGATTTCCCCACCAACAAAGCTAATTTTTATCCATAGATCTTGGAATAAGATTAAGTTCCACAAATGGATGTGTTTAAAAAAAATGTTCCTGGGCTGAGATATTCTTATATATGTGCCCTTGCTGTGTACTGTGTAATGGCTGTGTCTGACTGTACAACATGGTCTGATCATACCACAGAATCATCTATGGTCCCCTGATGTAATGACTATATACTCTCCTGGGCCGGGGAGGAAGTAAAAAAGTATACAAACATTGAAGTATGGAATCGCAAATGATTCTTTCTGGGAGGTAAAACATTTCCCTGCCTGTTTTTAAGAAAATGATTTACCTCAAAGAAAGAATCATTTGTGATCCCATTCTGTAATCTATATACTTTATTGCTTCCTCCCCGGTCCAGGAGATGTGGTATGATCAGACCATGTTCCTGTACGGGCAGACACGGCCATTACACAGTACATAGCAGGGACACATATATAAGATTATCTACGTACAGGAACATTATTTTTAATCACATCCAATTGTGGGAATTATTATTATTCCAAGATCTATTGATTAAAATGAACTTTGTTTGTGATTAAACCCCTTTAAGTTTCTTTTTTTTAAAAAAAAAACAACAAACCTCCTGAAAAATAAACCAAACTTATCCACATGCCTTTAGATTCTAGAAAAACTGGCAATGGCAAGATGAAGGAAAGAAAACATAGCAGGAGAACGCAGACTGAGATATATATTGGAAGGAGCAGGATCCCACAGCAGCACTCAGTATTTCAGGAAATGAATGCTTTGTTCTGGCAGTGACCGGTCATCTCATGTGATGATGTTAAGTACCGGGCTGAAGGTGATGGGGCAGAGTATTTCAGTGAGGCCTGGAATAGAGACAAATTGGTGATTATAGACCAGCAGCACAAAGTATTTCAGGACAGGACTGTGCTGATTAAAATAGAGGTGGAAGGAGCAGCCTCCTTAACAGTGCGGAGGATTTTAGGAGAGGAGTACAATGATCTTGTGAGAAGTGACACCTGAAAATTGAATTGCAGCACCCCCCCAGCAGCACAGAGTATTTCAGGAACGTGCTAAATCTTCAGAGTCCCTCCATGACCAGTGTGACCAGCGGTTTGGGCTCCAGGACACCAGTATGGTTAGCAGGGGGTTACGATCCAATGCTAATTACACCGTTTTCTCCAGCATTTGACATTAATTAGAAAAGTTTTGGGTTTCAGCAGGGCTGACATGAAAGCCGGCAGGTTAGGATGGATTTATTTGCTTTGTGTCGCTGCCATTTCTTTCTGTTTTATTGATGCAGGATTCATAAAACGCAGCCGCTGACCTCCGTGCGGGTCTCCTCGGAAAGGGTTCGCAGCCCCACAAGCCGGCTGGATATTTGGGAGTTTTCTGCAGTCACCGGATATGAGAAAATTCATTAGCACAAACTAATACAACACAAAGCAATAAAGAGGGTGACCTGCTGCCCACCTCATCTGCAGACAGCCACGGCAGCGGACCACCAGACCCCATGCTTACTGCACACCATTAACCCTTGCAAATCCAGGCTTTAGCCTAAGGCGAGAATATAGATGGTCGGGTAATGGCAATACAGTCCTGCCTGGAATAAAGAGATGTAGGATATTACAGGTTGCCTTATGCATCCAAAGATCTGCCATCCTTCTGATCACAGACCCCCATGTATTGGGCCTCCTGAATGCCATTCTGTAAGTCAAGGCAAGAGACTGGATGGAAAGTGGCTTAGCCATAGGGCTCACGTATGACTATTTCCCCATAGAAGTGACAAGTCTCTTGTTTTTTTTAACACTAGAAGTCGCAGAAATTTCGAGCTCTCCCTGAAGTCCCAAAAGAGGGTCAAATGACCCTTAGTCCAAACTGTAATTAAGGCCATTACTGTCGTACCACAGGAGGTTGGAAAACAACAACCTCCTGTGGTGCGACAGTAATGGCCTTAATTACAGAACAAAAGACGGTGATTATAGGATGTTAGCTAAAATCCTTCAGGTCATTGGACCCGTCTCTGGGTTCCAAAGGTAGAAATGTTAAATGACCCCTCTCTGGGACTACTAGTGTTAAGCGACTTTGCCATCATTCTTGCAGCGTCTTGTGCTCTTTACTGTTTACAGGCAGAATCCGCCTGAAAGAGACGTCGTTTGCACATAGCCATGTTCACACATTGCTTTCTTTGCTGCATTAAAAGCTGCTTTATCAGTACCAGCAAAAGCTATGAAATCTCAGAAACCTCATGCATACACAGCTTTTTTTTCCTGACTAATTGGAAAACGGATGTTTTTGGAAACTGCAGTATGTCAATTCTTTCAGCGCTTTTTCACATATAGAAAGCAATGAGTAAAGTACAAAAACGCTGCTATCAGTTTTTGCAACATTTTTGGTGGAAAAAAACGCAGTTACAAAATGATGTGAAATCCATTTATTTTTTGTGAATTTCCTAACTATAAACCATAAAGTCTTCTTCTGACTCCAAGGACAGTGTTATTAAGACCCGCAACACACATCCGTTTTTTTGTACGTGTGCGGTACGTATTTGCACGTACCGGAGACACGTACACACGGAGACGCATGTTAGTCAATGGTAGATGGCACACGCACGTAAAATCACACGGAACGTGTGTCCGTGTTGTAAGTACGTGTGTGCGCTTTTCAACACGGACGGCATGTCCGTTTTTGGCCGGCAGCACGCAGGCACGGACCCGCTTTAGTATATGGGTCCATGCCTGCATGGACCGCACACGGAGTATGTCCGTGTTCAGCACGTATCGTCCGTGTCCGTTTTTAATCACGAAATCTGAAACACTTGTTACCAATCTATCAGGTCAATTGATGGCAAACAAAAACACCAGGATCTCATGATGAATGATTAACAACGTTAATTGGGTAAGAATGCGGGCCTTTATAAACGGACAGCACACGTACGTATTTTATGTCAATACGGACATTCCACACGCACAAACGGCTCGCATACGCCATCACACGGATGCCATACGTACCGGAGAAACGCCCCTAAAAAACGGAACACGGACCCAAAAAACGGACCATGAGACACGTACGGTTTTTTTTGCGGAAGTGTGTTTTAGGCCTAAATTAGTTATGTATTAAAGTAAACAATTCCTAAACAACTCAATGCCCTACTAACATGTGAAAGTAAACAATGCCCTACCAAAGTGTTAGGTATTCAATGCCTTACCCAAAATGTTAAGTGCACAATGTCCTACCAATGTATTAAGTACACAAGGCTATACCAATGTGTTAGGTACACAATGGCCTACCAATGTGTTAAGTGCACAATGTCCTACCAATGTGTTAAGCACACAATGCCCCACCAATGTGTTAAGTGCACAATGCCCTACCAATGTATTAAGTACACAAAGCTATACCAATGTGTTAGGTACAAAATGGCCTACCAATGTATTAAGTACACAATGCCCTACCAATGTGTTAGATACAGTGACGTGTTAAAGTAAACAATACTTGAACCACTCAATGCCCTACCATCATGTGAAAGTAAACAATGCCCTACCAAAGTGTTAGGTATTCAATGCCTTACCAAAACGTTAAGTACACAATGACTACCAATGTGTTAAATTCACAATGCCCTGCCACTGTGTTAAGTACACAATGTCCTACTAATGTGTTAAGTACACAATGCCTTACCAAAGTGTTAGGTACACGATGCCCTACCAATGTGTTAAGTACACAATGCCCTACCAATGTGTTAAGCACAAAATGCCCTACTAAAATGTTAAGTACACAGTGATGTGTTAAAGTAAACAACACCTGAACCACTCAATTCCCTACCATCATGTAAAAGTAAACAATGCCCTACCAAAGTGTTAGGTATTCAGTGCTTTACCAAAATGTTAAGTACACAATGCCCAAAATGCCCTACCAATGTGTTAAGTACACAATGCCCTACCTTGCTTGCAAGGTGGAAGCAAAGCTGAATTTTGGTAACCTTAACAACATAGCAAAAAAAACTGTAGCAAGAAACGCAACAAAAAAGCTGGAATGATTGATTCACTATATCGACCCTTGTTCCAGGCCCTTACACAGGAGCTAGAGAGGGTCCCGTGTTTGTGGGTACATCGGGCAGATGTCACAGGCGGAGCAGACCCTGCCCATTGGACCCTACAATCTAATAGAGACAACATGTCTCAGGGTGATCGCCCCATTGTGCCCGATGACCTCGGTAAACTTACATTCTCACACAGAAGGTTTTTGCTGTCGTCCGTTCAGCTCTGGTGGTCGTGACTCTTTCATAAATGCTTTATCCCTGTCAGGCCCCAAGTGAATATAGAAATATATTCAGCTAGAGGTTTGGCAGATAACAGACTGGCAATGAAATCCTATGAGACATTTGATTAAAAGGGAATTAAGTCCGGAGCAGCCGATGACTCGGACGGAGACTGACAATGATATGAAGAAGCTTCGTATCTGATATTAAAGTGCTGCGGATTATAATGGCGCTATACAAGGCCTCATTCAGGCGTCAGCAAAAAAAAAAAAAGATCTGATTTTATCAATGTTTTGGATCCGAATTTCATCACTGTTTGGTCTGGGTGTCAGGTTTTGCCATCAAGGTTTCACTTATGGAGAAATAAATCAATGACAAAGCTTCTCCTATACATTTTAGTGCTAATCATGGACAGTACACGGACAATGCACTGATGATATCCGTGTGCTGTCCATGAGTTACACTCGCCCATAGACTTGTAGGGGGGATTTTCATATCTGATGTTCATAAAAAAAATGCACGTCTCTGTGATTATTTTTTGAAGACCCATAGGGCTTGATTCATCAAAGCTTTCACGCAAGAATTCTGGCACAAAAGCTTTGAAAAGTCCAAATATTAAGTGCCCAACTTTTGGCATTTTCGCATCAGTCTTTCCCAGCTCTGGGAAAATTGGTGAAACTGGTTCATGACGACTTGTGACGTTGTGCATATCAGACATCTCACGTTCAACGTTTTCTCCTCGGTGTTGGAAAGCGACCAACCTAAGAGATCACTGTGTCGTAGTACAGTGGGCAGGAGTGGCTCAGAAAGGGCCAACTCTCGTGAGTTGAAGTCACCGATTATCACCCCTATGAAAATAACCTCATCAGAATGGAATTGTCCTTTCCCTCCGTTATGCCATGAGGTTGGGTTGGCGGCTGAATTGGCCGCTTGATGTCCCCAGCTCTGCCACAAACTGCAAGATCTGTGTCTCCTCCAATAATCAGAGCCACATGCCCGGAGAGAGAAGAGCACCAAGCCACAAGATACAACAAAGACAATCCTGCTGCTTGTCGAGAATCCTGTCTATGAAATCTGTCCAAATCCCGTACCAACACTCATTACATAGCAAAGGGGGGGAATTGTCCACCTCATCGTCTTGTTACTGGTCCTGTACAGGACATTGCTGGCTGACAATAGTGTATTTCCCATTTAGACCCTGTGGTATATAAGAAATATGTATCTAAGCAAACTATCCAAAACAGACATGTAATAATTCTGAGCCTAAATAATAAAATAATTAACAAACTGCTGCCGGTATACCTAAGCCTATGGTGTGTGATGCTGTCTGTGCATAAACAAACTATTCCTTACACTTGGGGCCTTGAAATGCCTCATCCATCCTGTGGGGGTGCTGCAGGGGAATTGAATACTTGTTTTGCCCAAAGGAAAACCAAAAGCATGAGCCAGAGTATGAGTTGGTGTATATGCACAATATAAGAGCATGTTCACTTTGGCCTTTAACCCCTTCATGACCAAGGATGTATATGTATGTCCTAGGTCGGCTCCCCCGGTTACCGTGGGCCCGTGGTAATCCCCACACATGCGTGCTGATCTGATCAGCAGACATGTATGGCTAACAGGCACGGGTGGATCAGATGGATCGAGTGCGTCAAACTCTGACAGCACAATCTATTGCTGAGATTGTGCCGTTCCCTGCCGTCATCGGCAGCCCTGTGACACAATCATGGGGCATCAGTGGGTTGGCATGGCAGCGTGGGGTCAGCTCGTGACCCATGTAGCTGTCATAATGTGTTTCCTATGAATGCCGACAGAACGCTGGCACTCATAGTAACAAAGCATTTCTACTGATCAGAGCAATGCTGAAGAAATGCTCTGATCTGCACAAGAGATCGGACTGTGCAGTGATAAAATCCCCTAATAGTACTAGAAAAATAAATTAAAAAAGGGTTTTCAAAATTATTTAAAAATAAAAAAACTAAAAGTTCAAATCACCCCTCTGTTTTGCCCCATGGAGAAAAAAAACAATTAAAAAAAATATATACATATTTGGTATCACTGTGTTTTTTTGACAGGAGATGCAGTATTGGTGCAAGAATTTGATGTATAAATTCCAGTACCAAATCTGCATCTCTTGGCAAAAAAAAATGTGGTTTTCTGCCAAGAGATGCAGGTCTCATTGAACTCAATGAGTTCACCTGAGATGAGGTCAATGAGTTCACCTGAGGTGACTTTACCTGCTGTCACAGGTGGGGGACCATGAAGACCTCCAGCTGTGACAACAGGTATACTCAGTGATGTCACCGTTCACAGCTGCGGCTCAGTCAGTAGCTGCCTGAAGCTGTAGAGGGTGGTCATGTTCTCTAATGTATCCACGCGCTATGACTTCAGTATGTAGGAGACTTCAGTATGTGGGAGATCGTGGTATAGATTACGTCGGACCTGGGTGTTTTCAGGGTTAATAAATTGGAGAAAAAGGGTGTTTTTTAGGTTTTTTTTAAAAAAAAAGGATTTTTCTCTGGTTTGTGTTTATTTCTTTTAACTTACAGGGCTAATAATGGGGGGAGAGGGGTCTCATCTTATCTCCTGCAGAAACAAAGGATGACGAATATTAAAATCCAATATGCTTTGTCTGCATTTCCCCTGACATCTACCATAGGGAGACTGTCGAAACATTGCTGATGGCAAAAAAACCCTGAACCAGGTCTAAAGTGAAGAGATCACCTACACCTTGGTGTGCACATAGCCTCAGGGTTGTGTCACTTGGTTGTTTAATAGTATGGAGCACGGAGGCGCTCCGGCCAGGTCACACCCTGTAGGGCAATCACACCAGCCTAAGCACATAAATCAGAAGATTTAGAGTAATTATCAATCTGGCTCGTTTTCATATTGTATGGAACAAGTTATTAATGAGACCATTTAGCTCTAAGGTGCGGCCACTCTTACCTCCAGCACCAGGGCTTAATATAGCATCAAGCTCCTATGATCTGATTATCCGCCACTCCTGCATTAATTGCACTCTATAGACTGATGTGCAATCTCACTACAGTATTGTCAGCAGTCCAGAACTACCAAAGTGAAATACAGGAACTTGGTGGTCCCTTGCTTAAATTCAGTAGCCAACAAGTCTTGCACATGTCCCTTATTTCAGGTCCTCCAGAGAAAGGCTTAGATAAACAGTGCAGCCTTGTCATATCATCTACGAATTCCAGATCCACCATCCATACTGTCAGATGCCTCTCCGTTGACTGAAGTTCTAAACAGGGCGCATTTTGTGTCACTTCATCAGCTGATACATTAGGAAACTTCATATGCCAAAGCATACAAGATACGCCTGTGTGCCACAGTAATATTTGTAGCATCTCCGATCATTCATAAAGGATTATTATGTATGATGCCACCACTATGTAATTACAAATGACGTGTTACTTACTCTCATCCACTACCATACAATTGTGACGCCTTGGCCGGGCCAGGTAGTCACAAATAGGCCCCTGCACAACACCTTCCCTCACAGGTAACAGCAGCTGACCTTCAAAACCCTAGTAACCCCCCTTCATGGCTACATTGACACACCAGGGGGTGGAACCAGGCGGTTGGAAGACGTCCACCGAGGAGTCTAGACAGCCCAGGGCGGGAAAGTAAACAGAAAGAAAGTCAAGTGTTAGGGGTACTTTGCACGCTGCGACATCGCTACTGCGATATCGTCGGGGTCAAATCGAAAGTGACGCACATCCGGCGCCGGTAACGACGTTGCAACGTGTAAAGCGAAGATGCGCCGATAAACGATCGCAAAAGCGTCGAAAATCGGTGATCTGTGTAGCGTCGGTCATTTTCATAATGTCGCACCAATAGGAGATACAATGTTGTTCCTAGTTCCTGCGGCAGTACACATCGCTGTGTGTGACGCCGCAGGAGCAAGGAACATCTCCTTACCTGCCTCCACCGGCTATGCGGAAGGAAAGAGGTGGGCAGGATGTTTACGTCCTGCTCATCTCCGCCCTCCGCTTCTATTCGCCGCCTGCCGTGTGACGTCGCTGTGACGCCGCACGACCCGCCCCCTTAGGAAGGAGGCGGGTCGCCGGCCAGAACGACGTCGCAGGGCAGGTAAGTGCATGTGAAGCTGCCTTAGCGATAATGTTCGCTACGGCAGCTATCACAAGATATCGCATGTGCGATGGGGTCGGGTGCTATCGTGCTCGGCATCGCTAGCCGATGCTAGCGATGTCGCAGCGTTCAAAGTACCCCTTAGAGTTTAAGTTGTAGAGGAGTGTGGGCTGGAGCTGTGCCCAGCTCCAGCAGAGGCGAATACCCCCAAATTGAACGGCGCCAGGATAGGAGCCCTGGTGCCACTGGCTAGGAGGCAGACGGCGGTCTCCGTCTGCAGGAGCCGGGAAGACAGCTCGGTGGAACCGAGGTGGACCGGGACAGGGTTGTAGCCCGTTGGTACCGACCCGGGGAACCGACTCGGAAACCGGAGCACACAGGGGGGTACTCGGACCCTGAAGCCGGGACCAGAAGCTACTGGAACCAGTTAATTAACCGATTGAGGGCAGGACTAGAGGTCCTGTCCCACCCAAAGTCCCTATTAGAAGACAACAGCCGACTGAGGGGGATAAAAGGCCACCGCCAAGGCTCAGAGATCCCACGGGCCAGCGTCTGCGAGCAAGGGCTCCTTAGGCCACATCCAGCGGACTCCTGAAGTTGCAAGCACAGGCAGTCCACCATTCTAAAAAGGTGCAGGAGAAAGACAGAGACCACCAGCCGGGTGGGGGAACCAGAATGCAGCCGGCTGCGGGCACCGACCACCATCACCTTGGTTTACCAGAGATTTGTGTGTTTCCTTAATTGTGAGTACACCAGCACCCTGCGGTCGCCCATCTCCCGCACCAAAAACCCCAACGGATCCCGGGGCCACCATCCCTGCCCATGGAGGGGTTGACAACTTGCTGCATAACATCTCCCCCGGGTGCCCCGTAACTGCAGCGGTGGTGTCCAACCTCACCATGCACCGTGGGTGGCGTCACAAACTTAATACGGCTCAGCCCGTACCTATACGTCCTACATCCACCATCCCCCACCCTTTTCATTCGGAGTGTCCGGAGACCCTCGAGCCACCCACCGGAAGGTCCGGATCCGAGCAGCGGCAGGCTGCTGGCACGGGGGCGGCACACAATGGTATCCTGCAGAAGATTGTCTCACATTGCCCTATCTCACTGCCTATGGCTTGTCTTCTTCCCATAGTTCATCCTGGTACCATCTATTCCCAAAGTAATTGACACACACTCATCTGGCAATCCACATGATAAAAAAAAAACAGATTCAGCAGACCTTGAAACCTTCCACAAGTGCTCTATGATCCAGCTCAGATGCTCATGTGGCTTTCGACGGTGGAGAAATGGTCCACATGGGCACCCTGACCAGTCTGCAGAAGTCTGTTATAGCTTGCGTAGTCTATTCTTTGTGTCCTAGCTTCAATACTCTGCATAGTCTGATACTTTTCTATCGTAACTGCCAAAGATTTGCATCTTCTGTGATTCTCTAGGTGTTATGACACATTTCTGTCATAGCTGTCATGAAACATGAAAGGGAGTATTGGTCTAACCAATATTTAGGTAGATGGTATGTGTCACATCCATACTATGCTTGAACCCAAGAATTTCCAAGAAGAACATTGCACCATCACAATGTCTCTTCCTGCTTGTCTTCTCCCAAGAATGCCTCATGAGACCTCCTGCATACAGGGAACACCCCACAAGACCAGCGGTACATTGGCAATACTCCACAAGACCAGTTGTATACCATAAACACTCTAAATGACATGCCATATACCGGGAACTCTCCACAAGAGATGCTGAATACCGGGATCTCCCGACAAGACATGCCGAGGATCAGTAACTCCCAATAAGACCTGCCGTGTACCGGGAACTGTCCACAAGACCTTCCGAATACTGAGAAGTCCCCACAAGACCTGGCATATACCAAGAATACCCCCCAAGACCTGTCATATCAGGAACACCCCACAAGATGTATACTGGAAATACTCCACAATATCTGCTGTACACCAAACACACCTCAAAATACTTGCTTTTTAAGGGAACACCTAAGAAGGCATTCTATATAATAGAAACTCTCCACAAGACCCACTATAAGCTGAATGCACACCACAAAATCTGCCGAATATTGTGAACTCCCCGTAAGACCTCCTGCTTACTGGGAACTTCCGACAAGATCTGCTTAATATCTGTTGTTTCACACAAGACCTGCCGAGTACTAGGAACTTTTCACAAGACCTACCGAATACTGGTAACTCTACACAAAACCTACCAAGTACAATCAACATCCAACAAGACCTGCCGTATATCAGGAACACCCTAAAAGACATGCTGTATTCCAAGAACACCACAAGACCTGCGAAATACTGGTAATTCCCTACAAGACCTACCAAGTACTGGGAGCTCCCCACAAAGTTTACCGTATATCACAATACCCCACAAGACCGAATGTATACCAGGAGCACACCACAAGACCTGTTGCATATCTGGAACTCCCCAGAACACCTTCTGAATACCGGTAACCCCCCACAAGACCTACAGAATACCAGTAACTCTCTACAAGACCTACCAAGTAATGGGAACTCCCAACAAGACCTGCCAGATACCAGTATCTCCCCATATGACCCGCCGTGTACAGGGAACTGCCCACAAGACCTGCCATATACCAAGAACTCACCACCAGTCCTACCGAATACTGTTAACTCATCACAATACCGGGAACTCCCAAAAGTCCTTCCGTTTACTGGGAACTCTCCACAAGACCTGCCATATGTATAAGGACAACACCCCACAAAACCTTTCTTCTAAAAGAAACACTCCACAATACTGGCCTTATACCGGGAACACCTATCAAGACCTGCCGTATACCAAGAACATCCCACAACACCTGTCATATACCGGAGACCCACCACAAGACCTGTCCTATACTGGAAACACCCAACAAGACCTGCCGAATACCAGAAACACCCATAAGACCGATCTTATATGGGGATACACCTAACAAGACCTGCTGTATATTATAAACTCCCCACAAGACCCGCTATATACTGGGAACAACCCCCAAGACCTTCCATATACCTGCCATATATCGGGAACCCCCCACAAGACTTGCTTTTATGGAGAAGCTTTGATCCAGTCCTCTAGGCAGCACAAATTCCCCGTTGTCAGAGTTGCTCAGTTCCTTACAAATTTGCCCTTTTCTCCTTCTTCCAACATGACAACTACAACAACTGATTGTTCACTTGCTGCCTAATATCTTCCATTAACTCCAGTCAGATCTCTTTTATTGTTTTTAGCCTTACTTTGTTTTTACCACAAACTTCCACAAAAGGAGCTGCTCTGAGTAGGATGTGTCCTCTGCCGTGCCCGCATCTAATCAGTCTTGTCTGGACCTCAATCAGACTCCATGATAATTTCCATATCGGCAATCTCTCGACCCTGTATTGTTTCACCCAGCAGAAGATAATTTTTTGAACCCAGCAGAAGCCTTCGTCTCTTTTGCAGCGTGGTTTTGGCATCCCAACACATCGGTTCTTTGAGAGTCTGGAAGGGGGGGATTAGAAGGACATATGAGAAGCATTGTCTGCTCGGCTCAAGTATCCTTGTCTCATTTCCCAGGCTTTCTCTGGTTTTGGCGGAATCAAATGTTTGTCCATATGGAACATCTCTTGATCCAAAGCAACAAACTCAATTCCAAAGACAAATTGAAAGAGTTTTCTCTAAGCCAAAAAGAAAACACTTAGAAATCATTAGCTTGGGCAAAACTATGGAGGGGATGTTATTAGGATCAAGAGAAAGTTCTTATCCCCCTCCCACCGCCACCACTCCAGTGATATGAGACTCTGTACATAGTATCCTGGCTTACCTCCGCCATTCACATTCCGTGCTACATCTTGAGGCCGGCTCGGCCTTGTGCCCAGTTAGGGCGAGGATAAGAGGATTACGACTTCACCACCATGATGAAATAGAAGCTATTGCATCAGGGCTGAAATGTTTCCATGAGGATCGGAAGACGATACACAGACTAGCGCAATGTTAGGTATTTATATGACCGGCCGCTCTAATTATAAGTACGTTGCAATCAGGAGATTCCAGTCGTGCGGTTTGCCGCCCATGTTGGGCATGTACAAGTGTCTCATTTCTCTAAAGAAAGTGGTTCATGGTGGATAATACCACAGCCCAATGTTTCCCAATTTGTCTCTGCTTTTTAAAAACTTTGCTCTGCTAGAATTCAGACTTGTATAACCTTCTATACTTTATACTACCTCTTTCAATTGTACCTCTGTCCTGCCTAACATCGTAGAACAAATGGGCAGGTCATTGCCCCCTCAATATTTCCAATCATCTAACAACAAATGTTGGATTCTATTTCTGATGAATAATATTGTTGATTAACGTGTTGTTCCATTACTACACAACAAAAAAAATGAAATACATCCTCCAGCCAATTTCCACCAGAAAATTAAGTATTCCTACATGTTAGGTTGAAATATGGATGCCGAGTTAGATCTGTTTTCTCATAACATACAGAGAACAGCCTTGTTTCACTTGAGGATGAGGCTTCTTGGGCCTCATTTATCAGAGATGTCTTACAGTAAAATTGTAATCCAGGAACACAGAAGAGCAGCGGCACACTTCAATCCTGAAATTTTTCTTCTTTTATTGAACCAGGTATATGAAAAAACAGCAGTCACGGTGTTCATGGAAACAGGGGAAGAGGGTACAGACAGGAGCACTGAGCTGGATGACGGCCATTTCTCTCCGATCGGCGCTTCTACAGGTCCACCTCTGAAATCACTTCACCTAAAGCCACCGAATGTCAACAGTGAAAAGGTTAAACTAAGGGGATAAACAAAAGTGTGTTTTATGGTATGATGGTAGATGGCCATTTGGACAAGTTACAATACATAATGTCTACATAACCAGGTGTTACCTCACACTTGCACCAACTGCCACTACTTGAGCCAAAAATAAGCATTTGGTGCTCGACTATACTACTGTTTCCAGCTAAAAAGATGGAAACCACTAGAATGGAGGTCAAACATTATCAAATGTATCTGTCAGGTGGTGGTGTGCATGTTAAGCTGGCCGGTGAAGGTGGTCATGAAGCCACGTCAAAACCAGGAGGTCCAGGACAAGAGTAGAAATATCAGGCAGTTGGGATGGTCAGAATGTGTGCCGATGTCAAAACCAGGCGGTCCAGGACAGGAGCAGAAATATCAGGCAGTTGGGATGGTTGGAATACATGCTGATTTCAACATCAAGGGGTCCGGAACAAAAGCAGAAACGTCAGGCAGGTGGGATGGTCAGAATATTTGCCGATGTTAACACCAAGTGGTCTGGAGCAAGAGCAGAAACGTCAGGCAGGTGGGATGGTCAGAATATCTGCCGATATCAATGTGGCGTCCCTGAGGCTTCAGTCGCCACAGGGTACTGCATCTGACTTAAGGTGCAGCGCTTAACCCGGGTCTAGAGGAGGTCGGTCGCGGTTCCACGTACACAACTCTTACACACACAACCAGGTTTGGGTCCAAAGGGGTCGCCAACGTGGTTGGGTCCTTAGGACACCACCACATCTGGGATCCCCAATCCACTAGTGGTGAGACCTGGGACGGGAGGAGCAACCACCTGGGGAAGTTAGGAGCCAACACAGCAGTCAGGAGTTCTCCAGCAGGAGAGCAAGAGAGCAGTCAGGTTTTACCAGTGGCTCTGGTGGGACGCAGGACTCAATACGGTCGCTGAGGGGAGAGCTTCATTACTCCCTCAGGACCGGCACTGTACAGGGTTCAGAATCCTAGGGTGGATTATACTCCAGGTTGTCCACCAAAATCTGCAGGCTTGGGGGATTGCACGTCCCTCCGGCCCCCACAGTTCCCGAGGCACAGTGCCAGATAGGATCCGGGGTCGTATTCCAAGACAGGCCCCACAGCGGACCCGCTGCACCTGCATACGGGCAGGGAGTACACACTTTTCAAGAACCAGGGGTCCCCAAGAGCTTGAAGCCACGGGAATCCAACACCAAGCGCCAGGAGGAAGGACCCACCATCCATTGCAACGGCATTGACCTCTAAAGGATCCGGGTTCGATGGGGCCCATCACAGCTGGTGACCGGTATTCACCTAGTGAGTGGCAAAACTGTGAGTAAAACACCTGGAACCCGCAGAGACTGTGTCCGCCTGTCATTCCTGGTGCCACCGCCCCGCGCCTTGGTGCCCGCCATCACTACTCCCCTCATCATCCTCCCCGGGGCCCGCTCCACCTGTGGGGAGCAGAAACACCTTAGCTGCTACTACCATCCTCCCCAGAGGACAGCGACAGTGACGCACCCCAGGGCTTTGAGGTATTCGGTGCCGGGCTGTATATTACTGGGATAGTTCACTGGGTGGCCGTTGCCCAGTTCCGTGACCCTGGGGGTCACTTAAAAGGGAATTTGTACAAGGGAAAAATAAAAAGTAAAAGGTTTTGTCGTGACGCCACTTGCGATATGCGGCTATATGGGGATAGCCGCCAATGCAAAGTCTCTCACTGCTGGGGTTGGTGGTATTGGGCAGCTTAGATGTGATGGCTCTCTGCAAGTAGAGCCTGGTCCCAGGGGAGGATGATGGTGGTAGCAGTCACAGGAGCGCGGGACGGCGTCACCGGTAAATAATCGAAACGAAGCAAGAGCTCCAGTTCAGGTGTTTTACTTACTGGTTAAGAGATCGCCTGAGAGCGTGCTGGTTCACTGCTGGTAAGTCTCTGGTTATCCGGTTCAAGATCCAGGTGGTTACCGGTGTCAGTGTAAATGTCCTGTTTGTCCTCGCTGTCCAGCAATCAGCAGAAGGAACCTGGGCTGAGCTCCAGCTCACAAGCCGCAGGCTCCAAAATGGAAAGATAAGCTGTGTGTCGTTCCACCAGCACTGGTGCTCTCATGGGACGTCCCTCCAGAAAGCTCTCTATGTGTCATGGCTACCTTCTCTTATACCCCATGTGGCACCCGCCCCCCAGTGGTTGTCCTGGTGACCGGAAAGTCCCATACTACTGGATGGCTAACTCTCCCTGCCCACCCCAGTCCACCCCCCCTGTGAGGAAGGCACCTAACTGCATGTCAAACGTGTCTGGTGTGAGCACCGGCAAACCACCTGTCACTTACCCCAGATAGATACTGCTCCTTAACTTACTTGCAGTACCCTGTGGCGACCAGAGACTCTGGGGCGCCACAACAGCAGCAGCGGCTAATTCCCTGGCCGCATACCACAGGTGGTGTCACAAAATCAACCTCCACCATCATCCTTATTCCCCCTCTCCCTCCGTGTACACCTCGGGATCACGAAACTGGGCAGGGCCACCCGTGACATCCCCTGACCCTCACCGGCCCGGTGACGAGTATTTTCCCACGACCCCCTGAGGTGCTACATCAACACCAAGGGAGCTAGAACAAGAGCAGAAACATCAGACAGGTTGGATGGTCAGAAATTGGGTCAAGGTCTAGTTGACAGTCTACAATCAGGCTAAATCCAGAAAACATGGGTGGACCAAGTCTAGGAAACTATAACTGGCAATGGTAAACAAGCATTGAGCCCCTCCTACGCTGAACAGCGGGATTCAAAGTTAACCTTTAAGTTCTTCACTAGTATGGTGCCACAAGGCACTGCGTTGTCGCTCCACATCACCTATGACCGAAGCGCAAAGTGGCCCTGTCACTGAGGCAGACACAGAAGGAGCAGGCACCAGCACGAATGTCACTGTTTCATATTTTGGACACTTTGTAATTGAAGTCAACAGCTCCATCAGGGGAATGTCTCAATCCCTTTTTTGGGTATCCATTTATAGTAGGAAGCCCTCGATGGATTCATCAGGGACACAGACATGAGGCAGTCCTCAGTTATTAGCTAATTACATCACTACATTTATTACAGGCTGATAATGATGATCTTTTTTTAGATTGGCACGAGAGGCCGCAGAGAGATCCGGTGATAGATCCTTTTCTGGAAATAAGAAATAATGAGAAGAACCAGGAAACATAAAGCAAAGTAAAGCATCGATTGTACCCGGGCAGTGATTTCCCGCTGATGGTTTGAAACCAAAAATAACTTTTTGTTTAAATCTTTCAGCTTAGTTCACCCTGATCCGGCTCCTAATGGAAGGAGTCTTGGATTGGGAGCAGCGAGAGATGTGATCCCATCAGCTCATCATTGAAAGCTCTTCCTTGAGAAAACATCCAGTGCCCACATGTGCTGTGTCTGCAGCTTTAGTTGGATTTACATCAGAGGAAACAATTCTTTTTTGCAGAGACATCTTCTATTATATTGTCACTTCATTGTCCTTGGGGGAGGGCGGGATAAACTTATATAACCCCATAGATGTCATGGTAGACTTAGATACAGCGGCCAGAATCACCCCCATAGATCTCATGGTAGACTTAGATACAGCAGGCAGTGTCACCCCCAGAGATCTCATGGTAGACTTAGATACAGCAGGCAGTGTCACCCCCAGAGATCTCATGGAAGAATTAGATACAGCAGGCAGTGTCACCCCCATAGATATCATGGTAGACTTAGATACAGCAGGCAGTGGCATCCCCATAGATCTCATGGTAGTCTTAGATACAGCAGGCAATGTCACCCCCATAGATCTCATGGTAGACCTAGATACAGCAGGCAGTGCCCCCCCTCATAAATCTTATCGTAGACGTAGGGGTACTTTGCACACTACGACATCGCAAGCCGATGCTGCGATGCCGAGTGCGATAGTCCCCGCCCCTGTCGCAGCAGCGATATGTGGTGATAGCTGGCGTAGCGAACATTATCGCTATGCCAGCTTCACATGCACTCACCTTGCCCTGCGACGTCGCTCTGGCCGGCGACCCGCCTCCTTATTAAGGGGGCGGGCCGTGCAGCGTCATAGTGACGTCACACGGCAGGCGGCCAATAGAAGCGGAGGGGCGGAGATGAGCGGGACGTAAACTTCCCGCCCACCTCCTTCCTTCCGCATAGCCGACAGGAGCCGCGGTGAAGCAGGTAGGAGATGTTCATCGCTCCTGCGACTTCACACACAGCGATGTCTGCTGCCGCAGGAACGAGGAACAACATCGGACCGTCGCAGCAAGGTAATTATGGTTTTCGCCGACGCTGCACCGATGATACGATTACGACGCTTTTGCGCTCGTTAATCGTATCATCTAGGCTTTACACACTACGATGTCGAGAGCGACGCAGGAAGTGCGTCACTTTCGACATGACCCCACCGACATCGCACCTGCGATGTCGTAGTGTGCAAAGTACCCCTTAGGTACAGCAGGCAGTGTCACCTATAACAGACTTATTTAACCCCATAAATCTCATGTTAGACTTAGATACAGCAGGCAGTGTCACCTATGATATACTTATATACAGCATTATCCATGATATACTTAGATACAATAGCTAAGTAGATGTGACTGTGTTAGTTACAGCAGCTCAGCAAACAGTATCCCACATGTTAGCTTAGATACATGGGTTTTTTCTTGGAAGATATTTTGTAACACTGACGTCTTTACAGACGTGTAAGGGTAAGGTGTTATTAGGACAGAGACATGGATTTGCCCAGCGACCTCCCATGGTGTCTGTAGCTGAAATGTGACTTATTAATAATAGCCTGGATGGTAATCACTCATGTAATGAGTCACAACAAACCACTCATCATTCTCGGCTGATAGCGGGGTGTGCCGCTTCATGACTGCTGTTACTCCTTTACATGTCGGGCGCATCCTCCGCACCTGAGAAAGAATGACTCCACATGTAGACAGTCTCCTTACTTGGAAGGGGTCCTCTAGTGTAGCCAATGCCTTGGGACCCCCAATATGGTCTTGCCTCTATTACCGAGAGATTGAACCTTTGCAAAGAACATCTCTTTGTATTTAATAGGCCCAGAATACTCTCCCTTCTTCAAGTGTGGGGTCGGTGTTTCATTTTTCGTATAGATCTGCAGATGCCTTTTATAGACAACTAGCTGTACTACCCAGCTTCGCCCGGGTTAATAACTGTTGTTAACAAAATAGAATGTATTAACAAAAATGTATTCTGCACACAAAAACCACAAAACAAATAGATAGAAATGTAATTATTAAAAGGCAAAAACTAAGCTAATAGAAGCATTTCACAACATATATTTCAACACCACAGATTTAACTAAATTGGCCATGTAATGTGCTCCGTCTGTCTCTTTCCAGGTCTGTCTCTTTCCAGGTCTGTCTCTTTCCAGGTCTGTCTCTTTCCAGGTCTGTCTCTTTCCTCGTCTGTCTCTTTCCCAGTCTGTTTCTTTCCCCGTCTGTCTCTTTCCCCGTCTGTCTCTTTTCCCGTCTGTCTCTTTTCCCGTCTGTCTCTTTTCCCGTCTGTCTCTTTTCCCATCTGCCTGTCTCTGTCTGTCTCTTTTTTGTCTGTCTCTATCTCTCTGTTTCTTTCCCCATCTGTCTCTTTCTAGGTCTGTCTTTTTCCCAGGTCTGTCTCTTTCCCCGTCTGTGTCCCCGACTCTTTGTCTGTGTCTTTTCCTGTCTGTCTCTTTCCCTGTCTGCCTGTCTCTATCTGTCTCTTTCCTTGTCTGTCTCTATTTTTCTGTCTCTTTCCCCGTCTGTCTCTATCAAGGTCTGTGTCTTTCCCCATCTATCTTTGTCTGTCTCTCTGGTTGTCTCCTCCTTCCCTGTCTGCCTGTCTCTGTCACTGTCTGCATGTCTGTCTGTCTCTTTCCCCATCTGTCTCTTTCCCCATCTGTCTCTTTCCAGGTCTGTCTCTTTCCAGGTCTGTCTCTTTCCAGGTGAGTTTCTTTCCAGGTCTGTCTCTTTCCAGGTCTTTCTCTGTCTGTCTCTTTCCCCGTCTGTCTGTGTATGTCTTTCACCGTCTGTCTCTGTCTGTCTCTTTCACCGTTTGTCTCTGTCTGTCTCTTTCCCTGTCTGTCTCTATATCTCTATCTCTTTCCCCGTCTGTCTCTATCTCTCTCTCTGTCTCTATGTGTCTCTCTCTATCCGTCTCCCCACCGACATCTTATTACCTCACATATAAGCTTCTTATACTATGAAATGTCTTTTGTTCCTATAGCAACCAATCATAGCTCCTACTAATAACCTGTAGTTCCAGGCTCCATTTACTTTAATGGAGGCATGTTTTTTGGAGAGTAACTGTAAAGCGCGGGGTTAAATTTTCCTGTCAAAACATAGTCTATGATGTTCCCTGGGTCACATGAGGTGTCTGTGCAAAATTTCGTGATTGTAAATGTGACGGTGCGGATACACTTTTCGTTTCATTTTTTCCCCATTATGTAGAAAGGGGCAAAATTGATTGGTAAATTGGAACACGCGGGGTTAAAATTTCACCTCACAACATAGCCTATGACGCTCTCGGGGTCCAGACGTGTGAGTGCGCAAAATTTTGTGGCTGTAGCTGTAACGGTGCAGATGTCAATCCCGGACATACACACATACATACATACATACACACATTCAGCTTTATATATTAGATAGAAAATATAATTCTGCCTCCGTCTACCTTAAAGGGGGTTTCCATAATCAGCAGTCAGTGGTAATGTGGGAGTTTTTTCTCAGCTGTCATCAGCCTCAGGAAAAAATGGTAGCATTCTTTGTATAGTTGTGTATATCGGATGAGATTCACCAACGCAAGGAGCGGACGGTCAATTTTTTACATACACTTTACCGTTCTGTAGCATAGAACACTGTAAATTAGTGTACAATAATAGTTGCTGGGAAAAAAAAACAGGTGGCATACGGACGCTGGGCGAGAAAACAAATCACATAGCACTCACATGACATATAGAATACCAAACGGATTTCACTTTTCTGGATGAGTATGGGACCGAATTTTTTCCGCCAGTGGGTGGGAGCCCTTATGCTTACTGTCTGTGTTTTCTGATCCCATCTCTTAGAAAATTGCTACTCGCAGTAATGACTAACTTCAGCAAGTTTTTGATGAAGAGGACACTTTTGCTTAATGATTAGGAAGCAGAGAAAAGTGGTGACTGAGTAAGCGTCGCAACTGGACTGTGGGGGGTGGTGATGGCACCTGGAAGCAGAAACCAGTGTGGACCAGGTAAGTATCGCAACTGGAGCTGAGGAGGCTGGAGATGGGACCAGGAATCAGGGACCAATGGTGACTGGGTAAGCATGGCAACTGGAGCTGTGGGGGGTGGAGATGGGACCAGGAAGCAGAAACCAGTGGGGAGTGGGTAAGCATTACAACAGGAGCTGGAGGGGTGATGATCCGACCATGAAGCAGAAACCGGTGGGGACCAGGTAAGTATCGCACCTGGAGCTGTGGAGGGTCATGATGGTACCAGAAATCAGAGACCAGTGGTGACTGGGTAAAGTTCGCAACTGGATATGTGGTGGGCGGAGATGGGACCAGGAAGCAGAGACCAGTGAGGACCTGGTAAAGCATCACAACTGGAGCTGGGCGAAGTGGGGATGGGACCAGGAAGCAGAGACCTGTTAAGAACTGATAAAACATCACAACTGGAGCTGTGAGGGGTGGAGATGGGACCAGGATACAGAGACCAGTGTGGACCTGATAGATAAAGCATTACAACTGGAGCTGTGGGGGGGTGGAGATGGAACCAGGTCATCAACCCGGTACTGGGACTAAAGGAACCAGAGGTGAACACCAGCCTTCCTCCGGGTACCAGTTACCATCCACTGTGAGTAAAGAGAACCAGTTACACAGCAACCTCTTGTGTGACCTACCTTCTTTCTGCGGTTAACTTCATCACCTACCCCCCTGGGGCCCCGGCCCTACTTGCGGAGGGCCCAACATCCAGGCTGCCGTCAATATCAGCCCCAGCGGAGAGACTGTGCAGCGGCGGTTCTATCTCTATAACCGCAACCCGCAAGTGGCGTCACAACATAAACTCTATTGAACATTCCCCTGTATATAACCCCTTTTAAAGCGACCCCCAGGGTCACGGAACTGGGCAACAGCCACCCAGTGACACATCCCAGTAGTACACCGCCCGGGACCGAGTACCCTATAGCCCTGGGGCGGAACAGAAGCAGAGACCAGTGGGAGCACATAGCCATCGCAACTGGATTTGTGGGGGATTGAGACTGGATCGGGAAGCAGAGACCACTAGGACTGGGCAAAGCATCGCAACTGGAACTGTGGTGGTTGGTGATAGGACCAAGAAGCAAAAACCAGTGAGGACCTTGTAAAGCATCACAACTGGAGCTGTGGGAGGTGGAAATGGAACCAAAATGCAGACAACAGTGAGGACCTAGTAGCCATCGCAACTGGAGCTGTGGGGGGTGGAGACTAGACCAGGAAGCAGAGACCAGTGGGGACCTGGTAAAGCATCACAACTGGAGCAGTGGGGGATGAAGATGGACTAGGAAGCAAAGACCAGTATGGATCAAGTAGGCATGACAATTGAAGCTGAGTGGGTTGGTGATGGGATTAGGAAGCAGATACCAGCGGGAACCAGGTGTGCATCGCAACTGGAGCTGTGGGGGGTGGAGACTGGACTAGGAAGCAGAAACCAGTGGAGAACAAGTAAATCATCACAACTGGATCAGGGGAGGACAGGGACAGGGAAATAAAGACAAGTGGAGACCGGGTAGACATCACAACTGGATCTGGTGAGGTGGTGATGGGACCAGGAAGCAGAGGTCAATAGGGATCGGTAAGCAGTGGGGACCAGGTAAAAATCACAACTGGAACTGGAGGAGGGTGGGTCCAGGAAGCAGAAACCATTGGTGATTGGGTAGACATCGTAACTGAATCTGCGGAAGGGTGGGTCAAGGAAACAGAGACCAGTAGGGACCGGTTAGGCATCCCAACTGGAGTTGTGGGAAGATTGGTGAGAGTAATTCTTTTCCAGCTCTTTAGAATATAATTTGTATTGGCTAGAACTTTTTCAGTAGTCTTTTAGTGACTTTTTTAACTCCAGGAATCCCCTATTCAACTCAGCTAATGATGGTAGGAAGAGAATTCCCATCTATCAGATAAATGTGGCCTAAAAGGTCACTTAAAACAATTCATGACAATCCCTTCAGGAAAGTATCATTTTCACATCTTTTCAATTGTGGAAAGCCACCAACCATGCAGACGTCTCATATCTTTAAGATCCAGGCAGGTGAGAAAGGCAAGTTATCAGCTTCTCAGTCAGCGAGCCGGTTACATGCTGTTTAGCCAGCACTTGAGTTGATCACCAGTAGATATTGGTAGCTAAGAAAAGTCTAAAACAAACAAGCCATTGAATGATGTATTGTCAGGTGGCTGAGAGCCTACAAATGATATCCAATGGCGACCACTTGTTCACAAGCCCGGACTGGGAAGATCACACGCAAATTCCTCGGCTTTAACGTGATGGCGCACTTTCAATGAAAATGTCACTTTTAAGTGGGGAATAGGAAGTTGAGACTCGAGAGGTCTCATCTGCTTTTGTCACGTGAGAAGAACGGGGGACTCGAATGAACAGTCTCGCAGATCCGAGACTACAAAAGACCAGGTGTTTTCCATCGCTTTTATGTTAATCCGAAACAAAGAGAGAAAGTCGCTCATTGTTCTCCGCTATGTAATGTCATCGATTAGTGGTTCCAAGGAATTTCACTCAACCGACAACCACTTTGTAAAAATCAAGTAAAATTTGAGGATAAAAATGTCAGTGGCTTGTAGCTGTCAGATCTGCCTACTCTCCAGGGACACTTCCAGGAATCTGTATGTGGAATGTCCCTGGAAATGTGAATATATATGTAATGCAACATGATTAATGTTATGAACAGAGTAGGATGTTTAAAGGAATGATATGAAAATAAATTTAGACTAACTGTGCATGTATAGTTGTATATAGAAAATGCCCAGGTTATACCAGTATGTTCCGTATCACTAAATACAAGAAGATGTATAATTTATATAAGCGGTGCATATATAATGTCCAGGTATATAATTATATACAGAAGATGCCCAGGTTATACCAGCCCTACACATATAATTACATACAGGAGATACCCAGGTTATACCAGATGTACATATATAGTTATATACAGGAGATGCCCAGGTTATACCAGCCCTACACATATAATTACATACAGGAGATACCCAGGTTATACCAGATGTACATATATAATTATATACAGAAGATGCCCAGGTTATACCAGATGTACATATATAATTATATACAGAAGATGTCCAGGTTATACCAGCTGTACACATATAATTATATACAGAAGATGCCCAGGTTATACCAGCTGTACATATATAATTATATACAGGAGATATCCAGGTTATACCAGCTGTACACATATAATTACATACAGGAGATACCCAGGTTATACCAGCTGTAAATATATAATTACATACAGAAGATACCCAGGTTATACCAGATGTACATATATAATTATATACAGAAGATGCCCAGGTTATACCAGATGTACATATATAATTATATACAGAAGATGCCCAGGTTATACCAGCTGTACATATATAATTATAAACAGAAGATGCCCAGGTCATATCAGCTGTAAATACGGTATATAATTATTATATATAATTAATTACAGAAGATGCTCAGGTTATACCAGCTGTACATATATAATTATATACAGAAGATACCCAGGTTATACCAGCTGTACATATACAATTATTCACAGAAGATGCCCAGGTTATATCAGCTGTGCATATATAATTATATACAGAAGATGCCCAGGTTATACCAGATGTACATATATAATTATGCACAGAAGATGCCCAGGTTATATCAGCTGTGCATATTTAATTATATACAGAAGATGCTCAGATTATACCAGCTGTACATATATAATTATGCACAGAAGATACCCAGGTTATATCAGCTGTGCATATATAATTATATACAGAAGATGCCCAAGTTATACCAGTTGTACATATAATTATACATAGAAGATACCCAGGTTATACTGTAGCACCCACGGGGCAGGGGTTAAATGTATTAATCGCAGGGCCATTGATGTCGGGTCTGGGATGTCATGGGTGGCCCTGGCCGGCTTCATGGCCCCGAGGCGTACAATAAAAGGGAGGATGATGGTGGATGAGATGATGGGGATAGTTTTTCTCGTGACATCACCTGTGGTACGCGGCCAGGGATTAGCCGCCGCTGCGGGTGATGTCCTCCGGGGCTGATGGTGTCGCAGCAAAGATGGTCCTGCTCCCACAGGTGGAGCGGGCCCCGGGGAGGATGATGAGGGACTGAACAGCCGTTGGCGCCAAGGCACGGGACGATGGCGTCGGCAATAAGAGGCTGAGTCAGCTGCTGCGGGTCCAGGTATGTTTACTGTTTTTAAAGTTCCAATGCAGCCTCAGGGTACCGGTCTCTGCCGTGATGGGCCCCAGCCAATCCCGGATCCTTTGGAGGTCAGTAACAGTCCGGTAGTCCGTGGGCCCTTCCTGTTTGTGCTTTTTTAAAGATGAATCCCGTGGCCTAAAGCTACTTTGGGATCCCGTTCCTAGTAGTTTTTAGCTTCCATCCCATGTGCAGTTGATGCGGGTCCACGGTGGGGTCGTACTTTTTAATTACAAACCTGGGCCATATGTGCCACTGTGCTCCGGGCCGGGAAGTAGTGGTGGTCAGAGGGACATACAATCCCTCTGTCCTGCATATTCTGGTGATCACACTTGAAGTATGGTTCACCTTAGGGCTCTGCACCCTGCTTTGCGCCGGTCCCGAGGGAGCAATGAAGCTCTCCCATCGGCGACAGAATTGACTCCTCCGTCTCACGGGAGTTACCGAGAAACCCGTCTGCACCTTCCTCTCCTGCTGGAGAAACTGTTGTGTGGCTCCTAACTCCCCCTGGTGGCCTCTCCTCCCCTGGTTTCCTGTCACTAGTGGGTGGCAGCCCCCTATGTTTGGTGACTACCTTAAGACCCGACCCTAGCTCGGTCCCCAATGGGGAGGGCAACCTGACTGTGTGTAGGAGTTTGTGTGTAGTGAAACCGGTACCGACCTCCTCTGGATCCAGGATAAGTATCACACCGTAAGTGAGGTGCAGTTGTGGCGCCCCTGAGGCTTCCGTCGCCACAGATCATTGCACCCCATCCAGCGGTGTGATGCCCCATTCTGAGAGAGGAAGAGAGTGAACTCCGGTCCCCTGGTAAATCCACACTACACCCATTGTTAGGTGCATACTGGGACCAGGGAAAGTGGCAGGCAACCCTCCCATGCTGCATGCTGAGAGGGGCTGTAAGACCCATCCCTGCTCCCATAGGGTGGTAGCTTAGCAACTGGGGGGGTGGGAGGAGCCACAAGAGAGCAGATAGAGAAAGGAAGGTCAAGTTAGTTGCAGTTTACCTCAGGGAGTGAAAGAGTGAGGAGCCAGTATGTAGTTGGAGAAGAAGAACAAGAGAAAGGAGGGAGGAGGAGGCCTGCTGGAGGCAGGCAAGGAGGAGGAAAGAAAGACAAGAAAGAAGGAAAGAAAGCTCCAAGTCAGACAGGAGCAGAGAACCAGAAGGAGACGCTTCCTGGTGAAGATCTTGGGGCCCAGAGGTCCAGGTGACACCACGCAGAGATAGAAGGAGTCGCAGGGCCACGGGTAGTCCTGGAGGTACCACGAGCAGTCCTTGTTAGGTACCGAAGAGAGGGCCTAGAGGCGCCACGGGTAGTTGCAGGCTGCGGTGGCCTGTTCCACATTAACATCGGTGGAGTGATTAAGCTGCGACAGGGGACGGTCCCTAGAGACTGGAGGAGTGCAAAGACAATCTCCAAACAGTAAAAACCGAGGCCCAGGGAACGTTGTAAACTCCCAGGGCCAGAACCCATAGCAGATCTTCAGAAAAGGGGTAATCAGCCGACAGGTGACCCCCCAGCCTGGAGGCTGCAGTGGAGGCCGAGCCAGGTCCACCCTAACAAAGGCAAGGCTAAGGGAGACAGCAGAAGAAAGAGACACTAAGAGAAGGGCACCGGCATTCACTCTCAGAATCACCCAGAAACGGCGGAGGTCCCTGACAGTGGTCCCAGCAGCCCGAGGGTCCCTGCAGAACTGTGAGTAAAGAACTTGAACTGCACCCTTGGAGTGGTCTCTGTTATTTCTGCTGCATAGACACTTACAAGCACTAACTGTGCCCCGGGGCATTGCTCCACCTGTGGGGAGTAGTACTACCATTGCTGCCATATCATCCCCCGGAGGCCTCATACAGCAGCGGCGGCTTATTAGCCGCATACCACAGGTGGCGTCACGAACACAAACTTTATTCACCAAGCCACATATTCTACTGACACCCACCAGGGCCACGGAGCCGGGCCCAGCCACCACTGACTACCACCGGACTAGCCCGGCCCGGCACCGGGTGTCCCACAGCCCTGGGGTGGGCGAGTCAACTTTGGCGTCACGAACAGGATTTCGTGCCCGGTCACACCGGGTACTGTGCGCCTGAAGAACCGTGTGACAGACTGTGTACTTTACTGAGAAACCGCCGCCATTAGCGCTGCTGAGAGCGGGAAGAAGGGGGGCGTGCAAGAAGAAAGGGCGCGAAAAGAAGCCCCGCCCCCTTGTCCAAGAAAAGCGCGCAAAGCGGTGCCCGCCAGTGAAGGCGGAGGAAGAAAAGATGGCGCGTGAAGAAGCTAAAAGGATGGACGCCGAGCAACGAGCGGCCAGAGGAGGAGTGGCCGAGCCGGGACACGCACCTCAGAACCGGGTTGTGTCCTGCGTCCTGGAGAGCGGAGAAGATCCAGCAGCCGCTGCAGAGCCGGGTAAAGAGAGTGACACCCCCAGCCGGCGGAACCCGGATTGCCAGGTGGGGTTCCTGCCCGGTCCTCCTGCAGGCGCGCGTGCCACGACCGCAGCTCCGATACCAGCACCCTGCAGCAGGACAGCGACCACCAGAACACCGGAGATGCAACTGAGGGGTGAGTCATTTAATGCCCCTGCTGGCGCGAGAGCCCCAACCCCCGCTGCCATGCCCGCGGTCCCTGGAGGGACGCCCGGCACGGCGACGCCGATCCGGGCCGCAGCTACGCCAGGTGCGGCCCGCCAAGATCTCACCGCCGGAGCGACGCCCATCCACACCGCAGCAGCGACTCCAACCCAGGCCGCCGCCATGCCAGGCGCGGTCCGCCAAGACAAGGAGGCAGCCCCAGAAGAGCCAGAGTGGCGCCGTATGGCTGGTAACCCCCTGCAAGCCAGCAGCCTCGCGCCAGCCAGTAACCCTATGCAAGACAGCAGCACTACCTCAGAGCAGGCCCAGGCCGCAGCATCTTGCAGCAGGCCTGCTACAGCCACGCAGGAGACGCAGACTGTGCTGACCGCTGTCTACCTGCTGCCAGGTGGGGAGCCGAAGAAGAATCCCTACATGTAAAGAAGTAAGAAGCAGCTGAACTGTACATAGCCCCTCATTCTTTTTGAAGAAGTCCCTTGTGTTTCTGCCCCTCATTCTTTTCGAAGATGACACCCTTTCATGCTGTACTGCCCCTCATGCTTTTTGAAGACGTCACCCCCCCATGTTTATGTGTTACCGGGCCACTGAACTGGAATGTGGGCCCCGGTGAATGTGTATGTGTCTTATGTAACCAGGCCATTGGACTTAATGGCTGGTTGATTCTGTCCCATTGTTGATTGAAAGAAACGAACTGTCGGGCTACTGGACTTGTTGTAGCCGAAAATGTATATAGTTGCACCTGTTGTGCCCCCTACCAGAATTAAGGGGGATGTGCCCAAACTGTGCAATGAACTGAAAGTGCACACATAGTTTCTTTATAAGAAGTTTGCAACGTTTACGGATATGTGCCTCCCATAAAGGGAAGAAATGTTTTCTTGTTTTATGTTTTGCATACCAAAAATGTTTTGCAGTTCTCCACATGTTTTTGTTGTTTTTCAGCCCGAGGACGTGCTGGGATTTGCTGTGGGGGAGTGTGGCGCCCCTGAGGCTTCCGTCGCCACAGGTCATTGCACCCCATCCAGCGGTGTGATGCCCCATTCTGAGAGAGGAAGAGAGTGAACTCCGGTCCCCTGGTAAATCCACACTACACCCATTGTTAGGTGCATACTGGGACCAGGGAAAGTGGCAGGCAACCCTCCCATGCTGCATGCTGAGAGGGGCTGTAAGACCCATCCCTGCTCCCATAGGGTGGTAGCTTAGCAACTGGGGGGGTGGGAGGAGCCACAAGAGAGCAGATAGAGAAAGGAAGGTCAAGTTAGTTGCAGTTTACCTCAGGGAGTGGAAGAGTGAGGAGCCAGCATGTAGTTGGAGAAGAAGAACAAGAGAAAGGAGGGAGGAGGAGGCCTGCTGGAGGCAGGCAAGGAGGAGGAAAGAAAGACAAGAAAGAAGGAAAGAAAGCTCCAAGTCAGACAGGAGCAGAGAACCAGAAGGAGACGCTTCCTGGTGAAGATCTTGGGGCCCAGAGGTCCAGGTGACACCACGCAGAGACAGAAGGAGTTGCACGGCCACGGGTAGTCCTGGAGGTACCACGAGCAGTCCTTGTTAGGTACCGAAGAGAGGGCCTAGAGGCGCCACGGGTAGTTGCAGGCTGCGGTGGCCTGTTCCACATTAACATCGGTGGAGTGATTAAGCTGCGACAGGGGACGGTCCCTAGAGACTGGAGGAGTGCAAAGACAATCTCCAAACAGTAAAAACCGAGGCCCAGGGAACGTTGTAAACTCCCAGGGCCAGAACCCATAGCAGATCTTCAGAAAAGGGGTAATCAGCCGACAGGTGACCCCCCAGCCTGGAGGCTGCAGTGGAGGCCGAGCCAGGTCCACCCTAACAAAGGCAAGGCTAAGGGAGACAGCAGAAGAAAGAGACACTAAGAGAAGGGCACCGGCATTCACTCTCAGAATCACCCAGAAACGGCGGAGGTCCCTGACAGTGGTCCCAGCAGCCCGAGGGTCCCTGCAGAACTGTGAGTAAAGAACTTGAACTGCACCCTTGGAGTGGTCTCTGTTATTTCTGCTGCATAGACACTTACAAGCACTAACTGTGCCCCGGGGCATTGCTCCACCTGTGGGGAGTAGTACTACCATTGCTGCCATATCATCCCCCGGAGGCCTCATACAGCAGCGGCGGCTTATTAGCCGCATACCACAGGTGGCGTCACGAACACAAACTTTATTCACCAAGCCACATATTCTACTGACACCCACCAGGGCCACAGAGCCGGGCCCAGCCACCACTGACTACCACCGGACTAGTCCGGCCCGGCACCGGGTGTCCCACAGCCCTGGGGTGGGCGAGTCACAGTACCCTGTGGCGACTGAAGCCTCAGGGTCGCCACAATACCAGCTGTACATATATAATTATATACAGAAGATGCCCAGGTTATACCAGCTGTACATATATAATTATATACAGACGATGCCCAGGTTATACCAGCTGTATATATATAATTATATACAGAAGATGCCCAGGTTATACCAGCTGTACATATATAATTATATACAGAAGATGCCCAGGTTATACCAGCTGTACATATATAATTATATACAGAAGATGCCCAGGTTATACCAGCTGTACATATATAATTATATACAGAAGATGCCCAGGTTATACCAGCTGTAAATATATAATTATATACAGAAGATGCCCAGATTATACCAGCTGTACATATATAATTATATACAGGAGATACCCAGGTTATACCAGCCGTACATATATAATTATATACAGGAGATACCCAGGTTATACCAGCTGTACATATATAATTATATACAGAAGATGCCCAGGTTATACCAGCTGTACATATATAACTATATACAGGAGATACCCAGGTTATACCAGCTGTACATATATAATTATATACAGGAGATATCCAGGTTATACCAGCTGTACACATATAATTACATACAGGAGATACCCAGGTTATACCAGCTGTAAATATATAATTATATACAGAAGATGCCCAGGTCATATCAGCTGTAAATACGGTATATAATTATTATATATAATTAATTACAGAAGATGCTCAGGTTATACCAGCTGTACATATATAATTATATACAGAAGATACCCAGGTTATACCAGCTGTACATATACAATTATTCACAGAAGATGCCCAGGTTATATCAGCTGTGCATATATAATTATATACAGAAGATGCCCAGGTTATACCAGCTGTATATATATAATTATATACAGGAGATATCCAGGTTATACCAGCTGTACACATATAATTACATACAGGAGATACCCAGGTTATACCAGCTGTAAATATATAATTATATACAGAAGATACCCAGGTTATACTAGATGTACATATATAATTATATACAGAAGATGCCCAGGTTATACCAGATGTACATATATAATTATATACAGAAGATGCCCAGGTTATACCAGCTGTACATATATAATTATAAACAGAAGATGCCCAGGTCATATCAGCTGTAAATACGGTATATAATTATTATATATAATTAATTACAGAAGATGCTCAGGTTATACCAGCTGTACATATATAATTATATACAGAAGATACCCAGGTTATACCAGCTGTACATATACAATTATTCACAGAAGATGCCCAGGTTATACCAGCTGTACATATACAATTATTCACAGGAGATACCCAGGTTATATCAGCTGTGCATATATAATTATATACAGAAGATGCCCAGGTTATACCAGATGTACATATATAATTATGCACAGAAGATGCCCAGGTTATATCAGCTGTGCATATTTAATTATATACAGAAGATGCTCAGATTATACCAGCTGTACATATATAATTATGCACAGAAGATGCCCAGGTTATATCAGCTGTGCATATTTAATTATATACAGAAGATGCTCAGATTATACCAGCTGTACATATATAATTATGCACAGAAGATGCCCAGGTTATATCAGCTGTGCATATATAATTATATACAGAAGATGCCCAAGTTATACCAGTTGTACATATAATTATACACAGAAGATACCCAGGTTATACTGTAGCACCCACGGGGCAGGGGTTAAATGTATTCATCGCAGGGCCATTGATGTCGGGTCTGGGATGTCATGGGTGGCCCTGGCCGGCTTCATGGCCCCGAGGCGTACAATAAAAGGGAGGATGATGGTGGATGAGATGATGGGGATAGTTTTTCTCGTGACATCACCTGTGGTACGCGGCCAGGGATTAGCCGCCGCTGCGGGTGATGTCCTCCGGGGCTGATGGTGTCGCAGCAAAGATGGTCCTGCTCCCACAGGTGGAGCGGGCCCCGGGGAGGATGATGAGGGACTGAACAGCCATTGGCGCCAAGGCACGGGACGATGGCGTCGGCAATAAGAGGCTGAGTCAGCTGCTGCGGGTCCAGGTATGTTTACTGTTTTTAAAGTTCCAATGCAGCCTCAGGGTACCGGTCTCTGCCGTGATGGGCCCCAGCCAATCCCGGATCCTTTGGAGGTCAGTAACAGTCCGGTAGTCCGTGGGCCCTTCCTGTTTGTGCTTTTTTAAAGATGAATCCCGTGGCCAAAAGCTACTTTGGGATCCCGTTCCTAGTAGTTTTTAGCTTCCATCCCATGTGCAGTTGATGCGGGTCCACGGTGGGGTCGTACTTTTTAATTACAAACCTGGGCCATATGTGCCACTGTGCTCCGGGCCGGGAAGTAGTGGTGGTCAGAGGGACATACAATCCCCCTGTCCTGCATATTCTGGTGATCACACTTGAAGTATGGTTCACCTTAGGGCTCTGCACCCTGCTTTGCGCCGGTCCCGAGGGAGCAATGAAGCTCTCCCATCGGCGACAGAATTGACTCCTCCGTCTCACGGGAGTTACCGAGAAACCCGTCTGCACCTTCCTCTCCTGCTGGAGAAACTGTTGTGTGGCTCCTAACTCCCCCTGGTGGCCTCTCCTCCCCTGGTTTCCTGTCACTAGTGGGTGGCAGCCCCCTATGTTTGGTGACTACCTTAAGACCCGACCCTAGCTCGGTCCCCAATGGGGAGGGCAACCTGACTGTGTGTAGGAGTTTGTGTGTAGTGAAACCGGTACCGACCTCCTCTGGATCCAGGATAAGTATCACACCGTAAGTGAGGTGCAGTACCCTGTGGCGACTGAAGCCTCAGGGTCGCCACAATACCAGCTGTACATATATAATTATATACAGAAGATGCCCAGGTTATACCAGCTGTACATATATAATTATATACAGGAGATGCCCAGGTTATACCATCTGTACATATATAATTATATACAGAAGATGCCCAGGTTGTACCAGCTGTACATATATAATTATATACACAAGATACCCAGGTTATACCAGCTGTACATATATAATTATATACAGGAGATGCCCAGGTTATACCAGCTGTACATATATAATTATATACTTGAGATACCCAGGTTATACGAGCTGTACATATATAATTATATACAGGAGATGCCCAGGTTATACCAGCTGTACATATATAATAATATACAGAAGATGCCCAGGTTATACCAGCTGTACATATATAATTATATACAGGAGATGCCCAGGTTATACCAGCTGTATAGATATTGTTAGTTACACATACATTTTTCGTTTCGTTGGGCCTGGGCTGCTGTGGACATTACAGGGGTCATGTTTACTGACCCCCACCCTCAAGAAACATTTAACAGGGGAATGACCCACAAGGCGCTGGGAGCAGCTCAGATTTAGGCCTTCTCCACAGTCGGGTGTGTGCTCATATTAACACGGATTCATCTCCATTAATTATCCCAATTAAAACCTGTGTAAGACAAGCAGGACGTCATGTTATCTGGTAATGCCCCGCGGCCCCTGCGAGCCCCCATATGTGAGAGCAGGGCCTGGAGCCCATGGAGCCTCCTCCCTTCATTATTAAATTCCTCATCCTTTTAGAAATAACGAGTTTATTGGAGGAACAAGCTAAAGTTCATGTAAATGTTTACACGGACTCCATACAGATAGATGATATCACAGACATGGCGTATTACTCTCAGGCCATGTGTATAGGGGCAGGACCTGCCGATGGAATAAATGAGGACTTAATTAGACTTCTTCTCTTCGTACATAGACCTGCCATACTAGTTTTCCCTATTAATATGGTCCATTGGGCAATAATACAAAGTCCGGAGGTGCAATTAGGAATTCGGGAGGGTACGCGGATTTCTTACACAGTGTCCCCATGATGAAACAGGCTACATACGTCACCGATGGGATCTAAATATGGACTGTCAGACTCATGGAGGTGACCTAGAACCACATGCACTTATTTAAACAGGTTCTACAACATATGTAAGTATATAAAAAAAATCATAGGTAGACCACAACTATGAGAGACAAAATGAGAAAACAAATCCAGAAAATCACCGCGTCTGATTTGGCAAGGTTTATTTTGCAAATTATGGTGGAAAATGAGTATTTGGTCACTAACAAAAGTCCATCTCAGTATTTTGTTAAATATCATTTGTTGGCAATGACAGAGGTCAAACATTTTCTGTAAGTCTTCACAAGGTTGGCACACACTGTTGGTGGTATGTTGGCTCATTCCTCCATGCAGATCTCCTCTAGAGCAGTGATGTTTTGGGCCTGTCGCTGGGCAACACAAACTTTCAACTCCCTCCAAAGGTTTTCTATGGGGTTGAGATCTGGAGACTGGCTAGGCCACTCCAGGACCTTCATGTGCTTCTTACAAAGCCACTCCTTCATTGCACTGGCGGTGTGCTTGGGATCATTATCATGCTGAAATACATGGCCACATTTCATCCTCAATGCTCTTGCTGATGGAAGGAGGTTTGCACTCAAAATCTCCCGATATATGGCCCCATTCATTCTTTTATGTACACGGATCAGTCATTCCTGGTCCCTTTGCAGAGAAATAGCCCCAAAGCATGATGTTGCCACCCCCATGCTTCACAGTAGGTATGGTGTTCTTTGGATGCAACTTAGCATTCTGCCTCCTTCAAACACAACGAGTTGTGTTTCTACCAAACAGTTCTACTTTGGTTTCATCAGACCATATGGCATTCTCCCAATACTCTTCTGGATAATCCAAATGCTCTCTAGCAAACTTCAGACGGGCCTGGACATGTACTGGCTAAAGCAGGGTGACACGTCTTGAACTGCAGGATCTGAGTCCCTGGTGGCATAGTGTGTTACTGATGGTAGTCTTTGTTACGGCGGTCCCAATTCTATGCAGGTCATTCACTAGGTCCCTCCGTGTGGTTCTTGGATTTTTGCTCAATGTTCTTGAGATCATTTTGACCCCATGGGGTGAGATCTTGCATGGAGCCCCATATCGAGGGAGATTATCAGGGGTCTTGTATGTCTTCCATTTTCTTATTATTGCTCCTACAGTTGATTTCATCACTCCAAGCTGCTTGCCTATTGCAGATTCATTCTTCCCAACCTGATGCAGGGCCACAATTTTGTTTCTGGTGTCCTTCGACAGCTCTTTGGTCTTCACCATAGGGGAGTTTGGAGTGTTACTGTTTGAGGTTGTGGACAGGTGTCTATTATACTGATAACAAATTCAAACAGGAGCCATTACTACAGGTAATAAGTGGAGGACAGAGGAGCCTCTTAAAGAAGAAGTTAAAGTCTGTGAGAGCCAGAAATCTTGCATGTTTGAAAATGACTAAATACTTATTTTCCACCATAATTTGCAAATAAAATCCTGTCAAATCAGACGCGGTGATTTTCTGGATTTGTTTTCTCATTTTGTCTCTCATAGTTGTGGTCTACCTATGACGTCAATTACAGGCCTCTCTCATCTTTGTAAGTGGGAGAACTTGCACATTTGGTGTCTGACTAAATACTTTTTACCCCACTATATATACCGTATTCTTCGCTTTATAAGACGCACCGAAATATAAGACGCACCCCAAACATAGACATAAAAAAAGGTAAAAAAAAGAAAAATGGGGTCCGTCTTATACTCCAGTGTTCTCTTACCGGAGGGGGGCAGCAGTGGTGGTGAAGTGGGGTCACAGGAGGCACAGGTTGTGCTGGCAGGCGCGGCAGGTCAGTGGCAACGGGGTCCGTGGTTGCAGGTGCCGTGGCGTCCGCGGTGGCAGGAGCCGTGGGGTCTGTGGTTGCAGGCGCGGTGGCGTCCGCGGTGGCAGGAGCCGTGGGGTCCGTGGTGGCGGCAGCAGCCGTGGCGGGTGAGCCGTGCAGCAGGCCGGTGCAGTGAGTGTCCACGGTCCCGGTGCAGTGAGTGTCCGCGGTCCCGGTTCAGTGGTGGCAGCGGCGGCGGCGACGGCTCAGTGGTGGGAGCGGCGGCGACTGCTCAGTGGTGGCAGCGGCAGGGACTGCTCAGTGGTGGAGTGTGTCCGCGGTCCCGGTTCAGTGGTGGCAGCGGCGGCAACGGCTCAGTGGTGGGAGTGGCGGCGACTGCTCAGTGGTGGCAGCGGCAGGGACTGCTCAGTGGTGGAGTGTGTCCGCGGTCCCGATTCAAGTAATGGCGCCCGGAGCGACGCATGCGCAGATGGAGCTCTCATCCAAGGGCTCCATCTGCGCACGCGCTGACTCCCGGAGCAGCGCGTGCGCAGATGGAGCTCTCATCCAAGAGCTCCACCGGCGCCATCATTTGAAAGTGGGACCGCGGACAACTGGTAACATGCTGCACAACCGCCCGCCCCGCATGCACAGAGTGGCAGCCAGAAGGCTGCCCGCCCACCCTGCGTACAAGCCGCCGGGTACCTGTGCTTGCGTGCGGTGGCAGCCGGGTACCCATGGCTGTGTGCGGGCGGCAGCTAGGTGACTGTGTGAGGGCGGCAGCCGGGTGCCTGTGTGAGGGCGGCAGCCGGGTGCCTGTGTGAGGGCGGCAGCCGGCTGCCGCCCGCACAGGCACCCGACTGCCGCTCGCACACAGCACCCGGCTGCCGCCCGCACACAGCCATGGGTACCCGGCTGCCACCGCATGCAAGCACAGGTACCCGGCTGCCGACCCCACACAGCACCCGCTGCCGCCTGCACACAGCCTCTTGTACCCGGCTCCGTCGCACACAAGCACAGGTACCCGGCCGCTTGCATGCAGCCACAGGCACCCGGTCGCCCGATCGCCTCAGACAGGACCCCCCCGGTACCGCTATATAAGACGCACCCCCCATTTTCCTCCCAAATTTTTGGGAGGAAAAGTGCGTCTTATAAAGCGAAAAATACGGTATATTACTAGAGTTAGCAATGCTGTAGAGTTGAGACAACAGCCCTCACCCAAACCGGGCTTTGTATGTACAATGTCTATATACAGTGAGCTGCTAATCAGAGGGGGTGTGCCAGATAGGGTTTATCTACCTCATCTTAAAGCAGCATGATATAGGCAAAGAGATCCTGAATACAAAGATGTACAGTTAGGTCCAGAAATATTTGGACAGTGACACAATTTTCGCGAGTTGGGCTCTGCATGCCACCACATTGGATTTGAAATGAAATCTCTACAACAGAATTCAAGTGCAGATTGTAACGTTTAATTTGAAGGTTTGAACAAAAATATCTGATAGAAATTGTAGGAATTGTACACATTTCTTTACAAACACTCCACATTTTAGGAGGTCAAAAGTAATTGGACAAATAAACCAAACCCAAACAAAATATTTTTATTTTCAATATTTTGTTGCGAATCCTTTGGAGGCAATCACTGCCTTAAGTCTGGAACCCATGGACATCACGAAATGCTGGGTTTCCTCTTTCTTAATGCTTTGCCAGGCCTTTACAGCCGCAGCCTTCAGGTCTTGCTTGTTTGTGGGTCTTTCTGTCTTAAGTCTGGATTTGAGCAAGTGAAATGCATGCTCAATTGGGTTAAGATCTGGTGATTGACTTGGCCATTGCAGAATGTTCCACTTTTTTGCACTCATGAACTCCTGGGTAGCTTTGGCTGTATGCTTGGGGTCATTGTCCATCTGTACTATGAAGCGCCGTCCGATCAACTTTGCGGCATTTGGCTGAATCTGGGCTGAAAGTATATCCCGGTACACTTCAGAATTCATCCGGCTACTCTTGTCTGCTGTTATGTCATCAATAAACACAAGTGACCCAGTGCCATTGAAAGCCATGCATGCCCATGCCATCACGTTGCCTCCACCATGTTTTACAGAGGATGTGGTGTGCCTTGGATCATGTGCCGTTCCCTTTCTTCTCCAAACTTTTTTCTTCCCATCATTCTGGTACAGGTTGATCTTTGTCTCATCTGTCCATAGAATACTTTTCCAGAACTGAGCTGGCTTCATGAGGTGTATTTCAGCAAATTTAACTCTGGCCTGTCTATTTTTGGAATTGATGAATGGTTTGCATCTAGATGTGAACCCTTTGTATTTACGTTCATGGAGTCTTCTCTTTACTGTTGACTTAGAGACAGATACACCTACTTCACTGAGAGTGTTCTGGACTTCAGTTGATGTTGTGAACGGGTTCTTCTTCACCAAAGAAAGTATGCGGCGATCATCCACCACTGTTGTCATCCGTGGATGCCCAGGCCTTTTTGAGTTCCTAAGCTCACCAGTCAATTCCTTTTTTCTCAGAATGTACCCGACTGTTTATTTTGCTACTCCAAGCATGTCTGCTATCTCTCTGATGGATTTTTTCTTTTTTTTCAGCCTCAGGATGTTCTGCTTCACCTCAATTGAGAGTTCCTTAGACCGCATGTTGTCTGGTCACAGCAACAGCTTCCAAATGCAAAACCACACACCTGTAATCAACCCCAGACCTTTTAACTACTTCATTGATTACAGGTTAACGAGGGAGACGCCTTCAGAGTTAATTGCAGCCCTTAGAGTCCCTTGTCCAATTACTTTTGGTCCCTTGAAAAAGAGGAGGCTATGCATTACAGAGCTATGATTCCTAAACCCTTTCTCCGATTTGGATGTGAAAACTCTCATATTGCAGCTGGGAGTGTGCACTTTCAGCCCATATTATATATATAATTGTATTTCTGAACATGTTTTTGTAAACAGCTAAAATAACAAAACTTGTGTCACTGTCCAAATATTTCTGGACCTAACTGTATCAATTAGATTACTGGAGTTAGCAATGTTGCAGAGTTGAGAAAGCAGCCCTTGCGAAAACCGGGCTCTGTATATACAATGTCTATATATAGTGAGCTGTTAATCAGAGGGAGCATGTCAGACTAGTTGACCTAGTGCGGTAATGATAATCCCTTGAAGCTAAAACAAATATTCCAGGTAAATAACTACACACAGTGTGATAAGAGAGGCATCACTGAAATCTCTGTGTTAACCTCTACAGCATGCTGTCTTCAGATTACATAGCAAAAACCTGCTGACAGATTACCTTTAACCCTTTCACGACCTATCATGTACTTGTATGCCATAGATGGTGCCCCTCATTTAGTGCAAGCTTGCACACTGAGTCTGTATCTTTCCCTGCACATGACATCTGATCTGATCAGCTGACCTGTGCCTTTAAGAGCGGCGAGGAGATCGGAGATCCGTCCTCACAAAGCTCCGTATCCTGAAAAATGACAACACTGCAGGTCTCGGAAAGTGGCGACAAAAGCACAATTTTGTTGACAATTTTCAGAATTTTTGTTTCACCAATTAAATAAAAAATATATATACCGTATATACATATTTGGTATGTATGAACTCGTACTGATCTGGGGAATCATTTTGCAAGGTCAGTTTTGTGATGGTGAACATGGTAAATAAAAAAAAAATGCAAAAACAATTGTGGAATTTCGCTTTTTTTGCAATTTCATGACACTTGGAATTTGTTTCCAGTACAATATACGGTAAAATGAATGTCATTCAAAAGTACAACTCGTCCCGCAAAAAAATAAGCTCTCATACGGCTATAAAGTAAAAAAAAGTTATGGCTCTTGGAAGAAGGGGAGGATAAAATTAAAGCGAAAAATGGAAAATCGCCTGGAGGTGAAGGAGTTCAGTGGATGAACTATCTGGAAACCTTTCCTGCAATCTGACTGGCTGTGATGGGAACTGCGCAGGAGAGAAATAAAAAAGAATCGTATTCCTTTAAAGTGATGTCAGCGTTGTTTCCAGCTTCCTTCAGATCTTTTGCTGCTTTCATGTGGATCATAAGTCATGGCGAGCGCTGGCAGTGAATGGCAGCACTATTGTGTAACCTGATCGCACTCGCGCACTGTATTCTGAGGAGCCGTGTGTTATCCAGCTCCCCTCCGGCTATGCATATCTTGGCCTACATAACGCAGGCAGGTCCCGGGCTGATTCTTTTGATATTTGCGGCCTCCCCAGCTGTTTGCACAGCTTCCCTACAAGCCGCTTTTGTCGTACTGTTACCCGTCACTCGCGGACGCTCCGTGTTTGACAAACTTCATCCCACAAAGAGGAGACTTCAAAAACCAAGTGGATTACGTGAGGCCAGGTGGGATCAGATCTGCTTTTATCTTCGGGCAGAACGTGTTGGATAATGTGTAGTGAAGCTTGGAGACTTCCATAAAGTCACCTCTCCCATTTGCCAAAGCAACCACAATTTCAGGGAAAAAGACCCTGTGACTATTCCCGTAAGAAATCTAATTGTCATGAGTGTGTCCTGCTCCGGAGGAACCTCTGGACAGTCTGGGATCAGGAGGTCACAATGTCTTGTACTTGAGTGAAATCCAATGCTTTTAGTGTTGTAGGGGTTAAGACCTCTTTCCTATCTGACTGTCCTTTGTAGCCTTAATCTCAGGTGCAGCTCTTTGTGACCAGATTCTCATGACTGCTGAGACCCACAACCAAACCAACCCCCCATGCCCGAACAAAACACACATTTTGTAATAAAACAAGTAAACTTTATTGGAGAGATAATCAAGTGCAAACATATAAAACTCTCATCTTTTGCTGGGTTGAGGTCGGTCACAGCTTTTACATTAATTTGTGCAAATATCAAAACCAACTTATACTGCTGTCAAGACGAGGCGTAATGCCAGGCCGGTCACCCGGCGCAATCAGCCTTCGCTTGACACCACCATTCCATAACTTACCGCTGTGACTTAAATAGTTTAACATTGAACCAACAGGGAGGGAGGGTGGGACAGCAGCTTCCAGGTCTCACGGATGAGGAGAGACCGAACCAGGAAATAAGGGGGATTTTATATGGGAAACTGGAGGAGGAGAAAACACTGGGATTGGACACAGACAAGGGGGGCGGACGGTTCGGGCATGGGAAGGAAGAATTAACCCCTTCAGACCGGGCTCAGCAGTCAGGGTGCATCCAGCTCAATATTACTGATATGCCCCACAGACTGCTGAGACCCACAACCAAACCAACCCCCCATGCCCGAACAAAACACACATTTTGTAATAAAACAAGTAAACTTTATTGGAGAGATAATCAAGTGCAAACATATAAAACTCTCATCTTTGGCTGGGTTGAGGTCGGTCACAGCTTTTACATTAATTTGTGCAAATATCAAAACCAACTTATACTGCTGTCAAGACGAGGCGTAATGCCAGGCCGGTCACCCGGCGCAATCAGCCTTCGCTTGACACCACCATTCCATAACTGACCGCCACGGAGGAGCAAAGTCCCTAGACAGCGCTCCGACCCACACCCATTAAAAGAAGTGCCTGCTCAATGCCATCTTGAAGGCCTGATAAAAATATATCGATGCCAATGTCCGACAAATGGACGCCATCCGGCAACATGAGGCTGGAGTTGTCCCCTTCCAGCTGCCTATGTCTGACGACTACACCACCCTTAAAGCGGATGAAACGGGACATTCTCGCGTTCAAAGTACGGCGTGACCGCTCAACCGCTGCTGCGTCGCGAGCCCCCTGCCATGCAACGCGGGGAATTACTTCTGACCAAATGAGAACCAGCTCAGGAAAGAAACCGTGGAATTTATCCACGTCAGACCTCATAGTAGTCAGGAGCTCTGCAAGCCGGTAGGAACAAAGATCATTGCCCCCGGCGTGTATGAAAAGAATCACCGGGGACACAGCAACTTGAGCGATGCCGACTACCTCCGGGAGAACCTGCGGCCACATCAGGCCTCTGATGCCCCTCCAATGCACGTCGAGACCACGAAAGCCGAGATGCCTTCCACCCGGGCGATACGCCGCTCTCTGGCCAGCCCAAAAAATATATGAGTGGCCCAACAGCCACACCGCCGGCCGTGCACCGCCTATGGAAAGAAACAGCATTAGTAAAGCAATAAATCAGGTCGAACGTAGCGCGCAAAGCAAGAAGAACGCCATCTACCAATGCGCTGAATCTCGGAATTGGACAAACCAGCTCTCGCGGCCTCGGTAGCCGCACCTATCCGAAAGGAGTGTGTACCAAAATCAGTAGGCTTCAAGCCAAATGATCGCAGGCATTTACGAAAGAGGGCCAAAAACTGGAACTTTGTGAGTGGTGAACCATCCTCGTGAGATAAGAAGGACACACCAGAGCGACGCACAGATAGATAGTTGTTTACCAAAACAATGGGGCAGACAGGGCCAGGGATAGCGAATAAGGGGATCCAAGAGCCCCTGCCAGATGGGTCCGTTTTGGACTTACGGATGCGGATACGCAAACCCCCATTGCAAACTGTAACATCATTGTGCCGGAGGCCACCGGGCCGGTGCTTCGACAAGGACAAAAGCTCACCAATTCGCAAAGCGCCAAAAAAGGCCAATCCAAAGGAAACCGCGAAAAGGGCGGATTCAAAGGGGGATGAGCAAAAATTATGGACGGCCCCAATGAGGCGAGCCAACAGTGCAAAAGAGATGGGCCGTCTATGCTCCTGGCGGGGGGTCAACCGACACCAACCACGAACTGCCCGACTGATAATAAAAGATTTTGTAACGTCCGACCAGCCGCGAAGCTTGAAATGGAAGGCGATGCCAGTTAAACGATTCCGGGCCACGGACCCAGAAAAACCAGAATCACGCAATTGTATCAAGTACCGAACTGTAGCTGCCAAACGGGCAGGTTCTGAACTGTCAATCGGGGGGTGCCCCGCAAAAATTAGCCATTCCGACCATGCCTTACCATAAGCTTGCCACGTCGCAGGAGCCACGGAAGCTCTCACCAACGGAATCAGTTGCTGAGAAGGAGGTTCCACATACTGACAGGGCAGGGCAAGCTGTCCGGCTGAGCGCGAGGGCAAAGCTCTCGAAATTTCTGTAAATGAAAACGAGAAAGAGCATCAGCAGCGGAATTGCGAAAACCAGGGACATGACGGGCACGAAACCAGATGTTAAGTTCCAAACATCTAAGGACTAATGACCTGAGTAATTTTATGACCGGGGGGGACGAGGAAGACAAATGGTTAATTGCATGAACTACACTCATGTTGTCAGTCCAAAACAAAATGCGCTTATTCCGTAGAACAGTTCCCCAAATAGCGACAGCCGCCACTATGGGAAAAAGCTCGAGCAAGGTTAAGTTGTAAACTCAGCCTAATGCATGCCAGGAATCTGGCCATCGTTCAGCACACCACTGGTCATCAAAAATCACTCCAAAACCAAGTGACCCAGAGGCATCAGAGAAAAGGGATAGCTCCTCATTAGTTATTTCCTCCTCCTGAAAGCATGTATGACCATTGTACTGAGAGATAAACTCAGTCCAAACAATCAAATCAGCGCGCAGCGGTGCCGAGATCCGAATCCTGTGGTGGGGGAGCCTGACACCCCTGGTGGCAAGGGCCAGGCGACGAGAAAAAATACGTCCCATCGGCATGACACGGCATGCAAACACCAGGAGGCCCAGTAAAGATTGCATTTGGCGTAAAGTAACACTACGAACTGAACGAAAACCCATGAGCAATGAAAGTAATGCAGAAACTTTGTCAGATGGGAGGCGAAAAATCATGGCCTCAGAATCGATTTCAATCCCCAAAAAGGATAGCGTTGAAACCGGACCAACTGTTTTCCCTTGTGATAAGGGAACGCCAAATTTTTCCATGAGCCGGCAGAAATTATCCAACAAAAATTGACATTGAGAGGAATCACCTGGGCCTACAAAAAGAAAATCATCCAAGTAGTGAGTGATGGAATGGGAGCTAGACTCCCATCTCACCACCCACTCCAAAAATGAACTGAAAAGTTCGAAATAATAGCAGGAAATCGAACAACCCATGGGCAGGCACGTGTCGTAATAATAAGAGCCATCGACGAACCAGCCCAGTAAATGGTGACAGTCGGGGTGAACGGGAAGGAGGCGAAAGGCCGACTCAATGTCAGATTTTGCCATCAACGCGCCCCTTCTGGCCTGTCGAACTAGCGAAACCGCTCTATCAAAAGACACGTAAGTCACGGTGGCATCTGCTTCAGATATGCCATCATTTACTGATGATCCTTTGGGGTGGGACAAATGCTGAATCAGGCGAAATTTGCCCGGTTCCTTTTTGGGAACAACACCCAAAGGAGAAACCCTTAAGTTGAAAAAGGGGGGTGAAGAAAATGGGCCTCGAATCCTGCCTGCTGACAATTCGCTTTCCAACTTCTGTAGTAACACCTGATGAAACTCAGTAGCCGATTTTAGGTTCTGAGCAAACGAAGGGTCCCTACAAAAATTAAAAGGGATGAAAAAACCGAAAGTAAAACCAAAACGCAGCTGGGCCGCCGCCTCTTTATTGGGGTACTGGTCGAGCCACGGCCCCATCGCGAGGACGCTCACTGGCGTCCTTATCCGGCATGCTGGATGTTTTTGCAGGCAATTTTGCGGATGGACGGGTACACTTGGCTGCGGTATGAGGTCCACCGCAGGCGGAGCACTCGTGCTTGAATTTACAGAGGCCAAAGAAGCGACAGTGGCCTTCATTAAATGACCAGCACGTTCCGGGTCTACGAACGGCCCCTGAGCCGGAGCCGGCGGTGGTGCTAGGGGCCGCTGAATGAAAGGGCTGATACGCCTTCTGGGCCAGCATCAGTCGCAGCCATGTGTCCGTGGCTTTGACCCCCCAGCCTAGCTGGGGTTGTAGGGCTAAACGACGACGAAAATCTTCGTCGTAACGCCACCAGGCAGATCCCCCGTGCGATTTGTAAGAATTGTATATGGTGTCAAGATAAATGAACAACTCGGAACAGCGCTCGGGGTGCTTCTGACCCATTGCGCATCCCATGACACAAAATGCTTGCAGCCAGTTGTTCATAGACCTGGCTACTTTTGGCCTCCTTTCAAAAGGACGATCCGCCGATCGCCGCTCTTTATAAACTGTATGTTGATTGGTGGAAACCAAGGACCATATATCAATATAGTCATTGGCCCATATTTTTTGAACAGTCTCCTCGCTCAAGTGGGATCCCAAAGGGGTAACGCCACAGAAAAAAGCGTCTCTGTGAATATCCGCTCGTGGAGGGGGGGGGAGGAGGGAGGGGGGTGGGTCAGGTTGGTTTGAAATTTGAGCATTAAATGAAGGGTTAACTAATATTTTTCCCCCCGCCGCAGGCTGCAAATTTGCCAAAAGTGCTTTAAGAGCTGCTGGCATACCCGCACTATTCCCCCATGCCGCCGAGTAGTGGTACTCACCAGCATCCTGAATAGGGGCGACATAAGGCTCCAGTGGTGGATCAACGAATTCCACGGGCTGTGAACGCGCTGTGGGAGGAACCGACTCCCTCTGCGGCTGATGGTGACGTCGTCGATGATGGCCATGAGGCACGACGGAGGCGTCTGAAGAAACTGATGAGGCGGAAGGAGAGCGCCACCTCGAGGAGCGAGAGCGGCGGCTCCTCCGAGAGGACCTGGAACGGCGGGAATGGCTATGTGCTCCATGCGACCTAGCAGGGCGCTCGTATCGCACGGGGGTGTGCGATGATGCAGATGAATGTGTTGCTGAGCGTTCGCGGCGGCCGCGGCGGCTACGACCGCGGGCCAGAGCTTCAGCATTCATCTGTTCCAAAGCAATAATGGGGGCCTGTGAAGTGTGGACTAGTGGGAACAGATCAGATGGGGGATGGGCAGACGCAGCTGGCTGCGCACCCGCAGATCCCTGCATAATGGGTGGCAAGACCAGCATCGGGGGGTTAATATGTGCTGAAGGGCTTATTACTGCCCCAGCACAGAAAGCAGGTTGGCTGGACACAATGTTTTGCTGTGCTGTTTGTGAAAGCTGGGTGGGAGGGGGAGTGGGCAGTGGAGGCACAGCGTCTGCAGTCTCCTCTAAGGATGAGGAGCTGCAGCTGTGATGTCCTCCCATAGTTGGTGGCAAGTGGAACAGTGGTGGTTCAGGGTGGCAGGGGTTACCAGCTGCCGACCGCGGGTCCGCGTTACCGGAGGGACAGAGTCGGCGTGCGGCAGCCGCGGTCGGGAGCTGGGAGGAAGTGGGCGGAGCTTGCCGCGAGGCGCGCGCACGAGTGCGCATGCCCCGTGACGTCATCGTGGAAGGACTCAGGCGTTCCGGCGGGCGTGTACGCCGAGCGGATCGCCTGCCGCCGGAGATTACCGCCCGAGCCTCAGGAGGGAGAGGACGCATCTCGGCTAGGATGGAGGTAAGCCATGCGTCCCCTTCCCTCCCGATCCTGTCCCTGATCGCTGCAGCGAGCGCGTCGGCCATCTCTCACCAGAGGCTGCTGTGTCCGGGGTACCAGCAGCACAGCAGCTTCCAGGTCTCACGGATGAGGAGAGACCGAACCAGGAAATAAGGGGGATTTTATATGGGAAACTGGAGGAGGAGAAAACACTGGGATTGGACACAGACAAGGGGGGCGGACGGTTCGGGCATGGGAGGGAAGAATTAACCCCTTCAGACCGGGCTCAGCAGTCAGGGTGCATCCAGCTCAATATTACTGATATGCCCCACAATCTAAGCTGTCCACTTTGGAAAGAGACAGTCTCTGAAAGAAGCTGAAGTTTCTTGACAATTGCAGCTCTGGTATTAGCTGTCTTGGAGTTGCTTAGAGTGTTTTTCCTTTTGCGTCTATTTCTATTTCCCTGTCTGTCTTCCTACCATTGTGTTGTGTTAGTGGTGAGACTAGTGCTCTCACTGCCTTCTCACTAGCCAGGGTGACTTCTGGGCAAAGAAAGGCCATAAGCGCATGATTGGCAATGGGGGGGAAGGACCCAAATTATTCCCGTAAGAAATATAATTGTCATTTGTGTCCTACTGCAGAGGAACCTCTGGACAGTCTGGGATCAGGAGGTCACAATATCTTGTACTTAAGTGAAATCTACTTGCTTTTAGTGCTGTAAAGGTTAAGGACTCTTTGCTATCTGACTGTCCTTTGTAGCCTTAATCTCAGGTGCAGCTCTTTGTGACCAGATTTTCATATCTAAGCTGTTCTCTTTGGAAGAAGCCAGTCTCTGGTAGAAGATGAAGTTTCGTGACAATTGCAGCTCTGGTGTTAGCTGCCTTGGAGTTGCTTGGAGTGTTTTTCCTTTTGTGTCTATTTCCCTAGTGCTCTCACTGTCCTTTTCACTAGCTAGGGTGACTTCAGGACGAAACAAGGGCCTAGGCACATGATTTGCAATGGGGGGAAGGACTCAAACTATTCTCGTAAGAAATCTAATTGTCATGAGTGTGTCTTGCTCTGGAGGAACCTCTGGCGAGTCTGGGATAAGGAGGTCACAACGTCTTGTACTTGAGTTAAATCTACTTCCTTTTGGTCTGACTGTCCTTTGTAGTCTTTATCACAGGTGCAGCTCTATGTACTCCCATTCTTTATAAAAAAAAGTCTGGTGTCTTAACATCTGATGTCAGTTATAAATTCTCCTAATTAAGCTGTCCACTTTGGAAGGAGCCAGTCTCTGGAAGAAGCTGAAGTTTCATGACAATTGCAGCTCTGGTGTTGCTTACAGTGATTTTTTCTGTTGTGTCTATTTCCCTTTGTCTGTCTTACTTCCCTTGTGTTGTATTATTGTAGTGCTGAGACTAGTGCTCTCACCGGCCTTCTCACTAGCCAGGGTGACTTCAGGGAAAAGCAAGGGCCTAGGCACGTGATCGGCAACAGGAAGAAAGACCCATATAGGGACATTATAGAGTGCAGGGATCAGCTGCTGGTGAGTGTAGGTGGTGACCCTGTTCCTCTCTCCCAAGCGCCAGTGTTTCCCTGCGGTCATCACTAGAGGGAGCATTAGAGCTCACTGCATACTGTAAGCTCAGAAGCTCCCTCCAGTGGTGGCTGCTGGCAAACCAAATATTATTATGTAACTATTTGTATGCATGGAATTTGGAGCTTTGTGTCAGAAACACAGAGCTTCCAAATAGAATGAATTGCCCATACCAAATATATTGTTATAAAACAGAATGGTCCAGGCCGAATGCATATTTTCTGATCTGTGCTATCTGAATGATTTGGACATGTGTTTATGAGAACTGTGCATCTGAACCATCTGTCCCTGCGCAGTGCCGTGCCGCCCCATATAACAAGGTCACGGCTGTCAGTAAAACTTGTCCCTTCTGACCTTTAGTATTTGTTTACACGAAATCCAGAGTTTAAGCAGATAACAGAAAACAAACACAGGGATTTCGGGGGGGGGGGGGGGGGGGGGGGGGGGGTTCAGAGCCCTCGTAAAAATTGAGAGTCATTAAAAATTGTGGCAAGATTTTACGAGAGGTTGTAAAATGCGTGGGGAGACAACACATCCACCGTCAGCGCTCTGAGCCCCATACAAGTTACATGGGATATAAGAGCGTTGTGTACCAGTATGTGCAGGTATACACGGGAGCTACACTCCAGGACAAAGGCAGACAGGAAGGGGCACAGAGGGAGCGGGGTATAGGAGGAAAGGTTTCAAGCCATTCCTAAAACAGCAATCACTTCATTTATCATAAGGCTACTTTCACACATCAGTTTTCTGTATTCAGGCATAGTCCTTTTTTTTGCCGTATCCAACGTTTCCGGTTTTGTTGTGCAAACCGGAGCAAACCGGACCTACCGGATCCGTTTTTAAGCGGATCCGTTTATGACGGATCCGTTAAAAAACGGATCCGGTAGGTCCGGTTTGCATCCGTTTTGCATCCGTTATGTCCGTTTTTTTACGGATCCGTTTTTTAAACAATAAACAAACAATTAACGAGTTCCGTATTCTGATTGGCTATTGGGAAGATATAGTATATATACAGTATTTTGAAGCATATATGACAGAATGAAGACAGAGGCAAGCAGAAACCATGGATGCTATTCTTGCAAATTACACAAAGATCGCTGCAGATTTTATATTTGAGGCAAATCGCTTGGCTATCATCGTCAGAGAAAAGGAGCGACAGCGACTGAGGCGTCAGCGACATCGACGCTTTTGGATCCATCCCCTGACTGCACAGAGACTGACACGTGGGGTGTTTTCAACACTATACCTGGAGCTCCGTGGAAACCATGAAAAATTCACAAGCTATGTCCGGATGTCAGTGATTAATTTTGACGTCCTCCTTGGCCTTGTTGCGGACAACATACGTAAAACGGACACCTTCTGCCGTTACTCTATAACACCCGAGGAGCGTTTGCTGGTTACGCTTAGGTAAGTTTTTTTTTTTTAAATTGTATCCTCCTGTAAATTGACTTTTAACTGTAATGTGTTTGCTATTATTTTTTTATAATTATTGTCTTTCCTTTACAGATTCCTTGCAACTGGAGAGTCGCTTTCGTCCCTTCACTACCAGTTTCGACTAGGAATTTCCACCATCTCGGGAATCATTAGAGACACTTGCCAAGCCTTGTGGGATTGCCTCCATGAGGATTTCATCCCCCAGCCCAACAGGGACAGATGGCTTGCAATTGCTGAACAATACTATAACATTTGTCAGTTTCCAAATTGCCTTGGCTCAGTGGACGGCAAACATATAAGAATTGTGAAACCTGCTGCTTCGGGGTCAGAATACTACAATTATAAAAAATATTTCTCAATTGTCCTAATGGCAATAACGGATGCGGACTACAAATTCATCTCAGTGGACATTGGCGCATATGGGAGATCCAATGACTCTCAGGTCTTTAAAATGTCCCCAATGGGGCGGCGAATCTATGGGAATACTTTTGATTTCCCTCCTGCAAGACCTCTTCCTGGCACATGTGAGCCCCCAATGCCCTTTGTTTTTGTGGCCGACGAAGCCTTTCAACTCTCCCAACATCTATTGAAGCCATATGCAAGCCGTGGATTGACGCAAACACAAAAAATATATAATTACAGATTATCCAGAGCCAGAAGAATGGTGGAATGCTCCTTTGGGATACTAACCAGCAAATGGCGAGTGTTGTTAACAGCCATTAATTTAAACATTGAAACTGTGGATGAAATTGTGAAAGCATGTGTGGTACTGCACAATTTTGTTTTAACAAAGGAACCTTTGTCCTTGGATGACCAGAGTTTGGAATCCACCTCTTTGACTGACTACACCAGTCCTGGATTTAGGAGTAGTGTTGCCTGTTCAACAATCCGTGACAAATATGCTGACTATTTTGTGTCCCCAGAAGGTAGAGTAGATTGGCAAGATCAAATGGTGTAAGATTTTTGTTTAGTTTTATAACAAATAAAAATAGTTAAAAATAAATTAAAAAATATCTTGTTAACCTTGTTAATTTTAAGCTTTCACTCGCTTTAAAAATTTGTAATTTTTACACCGTCAAATTACAACATGTTATGTTTTTGTATTACCTTTTTATTTACTTAACTTGCAAAATAATATTCCACCCAAAAAAAACAAGAACAAATAAATACTTTTCAACAAAAAACTTTTATATTTATTACAAACATAAATTATAAATTGGTATATCTTGGGCTTGGGGTGGAGATAGTACTGGAGGGGCTGACAGGTGGGAACACACGCACAGTTGGAGTATTGAGGGTGGAAAGTGGTGTTGGTGGTGGTGGTGGGGAAGTAACAGAAGGTGAAGGTGTGCTTGAGAAACCAAGAGGGAAACCAGGAGATGGGATGGGATTTGGTAAGGATTGAGGGGTGGAGTGGAGGGATTGGGAGACAGAAGAGGTGGCTGGTGAATTAGTGGCTTGAGTTGTGGTCATGATGGGTGTGGAAGGCGAGATGTGGTAGTGGGTAGGAAGTGTAGGGGCAGATGTGGTTGGGAGCTGGTACTGGGCCGCAGGCTGGTACTGGGCTGCAGGCTGGTACTGGGCTGCAGGCTGGTACTGGGCAGCAGGCTGGTACTGGGCAGCAGGCTGGTACTGGGCAGTAGGGGGAGTAGGGACAATGGCTGGAGGGGGGGCAGGTGGTCTTGGAGGGGTGGGTGGAGGTGGTTGGGAGTCAACCTGCGCCAGAGCCTGCCGTGTGGCTTGCATTACATGCATCTGATGGTCAAGAGATAGCTTTTCCATGCGCTCTAGTACGGCTTGAAAAAAACAATGATTGGGTGATTTACTTGCATCTAAATGCAGCCTGTCCAGACGCGTGCACAATTCGTGCGTATTTTTTTCCATATTGGCATTTATTAAGCTAAAAGATGAACGATTTTGTTCGGCTAATAATTGAATGGCGTTCTGGAAGGCTGCATTTAGATGCAAGAACTCGGGCGCATAGCTCTTTTCCTGACCCCTATGACGCTGACGCCCAGAACCCAAAGGTGTTCTACTGAGGGCAGCAGTGTCAGAGGGGTGGGGTAGGGGAAAAGCTATCTCGTCACCAGCAGCTTCAGGTAATGAAGTCTCACCGGAAGCTCCAGCGCAGGTGGATGGGACAGATGTCGATGGAAGGGAAGGTTCAGATGGGTGGGGTCTGTGCCTGTGTTCCCCAGTGGCGGACTGTTCAGGAATCGCTCCTGTCGGGTTCGATGCAGGCTCCTGAGTGCTGCAGACGGTGCTGGTAAAAAGAGGAAAAACAAAACAATAATTAATTTAATTGCTATACATTGGCACTGACTAAAAAAAAAAAGGCAAAAAAAATCAGACATAAAATATTATACTTTGTACATATTGTGTGGAATATTTACCTTCTGCACACCATAGTTGTCCGGAGGAACGACAACGCTCTAAAGTAACGGTACTTCGATCTGCGTCCTCCGGATCCACTCGGGGCCTGCATCTCTTGATTCAACTCCTTTTTGAAGCGATCCCTGATAGACCGCCACCGCTTCTGAAGTTTGTCACCTGAAAGTGGAAAGCAGAAAGTGGTTAGTATACAACACATTACATCATGCAGCATAACCTACTGAACTGTGAATACTTACGCTGTTTCTTCTGGCCACGAGAATTGAGCTCCCCCCAACCTTCTACCGCTGCGTGGCATACCTCGTCCCAGAGTCGACGGGTTACGATCGAATCAGCGTGGCGGCGGTCAGCCATGTTCCACAGCGGCTCCCTTTCTCTAACTTCATCGATGAGGAGGTCGATGTTGATAAATCCGGCCTCCTCACCGTCAGAATCGGGAGCACGCTGTGATGCCTGTTCAAAGAAAGAAAAAAGAAATTTAAAAAAAAAATAGACAAAAATTCACACTGACATGACAAAAAAAAAATAAAAAATTAACTTACACTATGACCACCGCCACCTCGACGACGACCCTGGGACGGTCTTGGGGGAGCTCTATCGTGAGCCCTAGAAGTTGAAGCCTTTAGTGAAGAAAAAAAAAAAAACATTATTTACTTATGTGTTTGGTGTGCTGTGGTAAACAATTCCTGTATGAAACTTACACTCTGACCGCCCGCTCCGTGTATTTCTCCACCCCTTCCGTCCTCTTCTGGCAGCATCTCCTGTGATGTTTCGGCCACCTGTGTAAATGTGGTTTATTTAATAAATTTTTTTTTTTTTTTTTAAAAAAAACCACCCAAAAAAAATAATACCTCAGTTTCTGAGCCGAAGGGCGGGCTACCAGAAGACGACATATTTCACGCACACCAACTTGATGGGCCAAACTTTAACGTCAACACTGCACCTGCAAAAAAAGAAAAAAAAATGTCTAAGTACATGTACGCAGCTCACAGCGGTGATCTGTGGACAGTACTGTGGACATTACCTCAGGAACACTCTCCTCCAAATTCGCAATGGCACCGAATTTACAAAGACCCAGCAACTGGCTGTGCACAAATTGTAACGTCAACACTGCACCTGCAAAAAAAGGAAAAAAAATGTCTAAGTACATGTACGCAGCTCACAGCGGTGATCTGTGGACAGTACTGTGGACATACCTCTTCCCTGGAGCACTGGACTGGAGGACAGCAGAAGTTGAAGTCAGGAACCGGCAGGAGGTGTGTAGAATGTGCTGGATCCTTTTATAAGTTTTGTGATGATGGGAAAAAAAAATTTGCGCATGCTCTGTTTACCAAACCGGATGCGGTCACCGCATCCGGTTTAAACCGCATTGCGCCGGATCCGGCATGCATAGACACCCATTGTATACAATGCCGCATTGCGCCGGATCCGGCAGCATGCGTTTTTTTTAAGGGGGAAAAAAACGTTACATGATACGTTCTATCCAGCCGCATTCAATTATTTTGCCGCATCCGGAAAAAAACGGATGCAACGCAAAGCCATCCGGTACAATCCGGTAACAATGCAAGTCTATGGGGGAAAACCGGATGCGGTACCGGATCCGTTTTACCCGTTTTTTTCCGGATTGAACCTGGTGGCAAAAAACTGATGTGTGAAAGTAGCCTAAAAGATGTGCAATCAGTCATGTGTAACCTCCATCGTTGTGTGATTTCCAGGAACTACAGTATAGTTGTGCTCTCTGCACAGTACACAAGTGGGATGTATAGTGATATGGAATGCTGGTATAACCTGGGCATCTCCTGTATATAATTATATGTGTACAGCTGGTATAACCTGGGTATCTTCTGTATATAATTATATATATACAGCTGGTATAACCTGGACATCTCCTGTATATAATTATATATGTACAGCTGGTATAACCTGTGCATCTCCTGTATATAATTATATATGTACAGCTGGTATAACCTGGGCATCTCCTGTATATAATTATATATGTACAGCTGGTATAACCTGGGCATCTCCTGTATATAATTATATATGTACAGCTGGTATAACCTGGGCATCTTCTGTATATAATTATATATGTACAGCTGGTATAACCTGGGCATCTCCTGTATATAATTATATATGTACAGCTGGTATAACCTGGGCATCTTCTGTATATAATTATATATGTACAGCTGGTATAACCTGGGCATCTCCTGTATATAATTATATATGCACAGCTGGTATAACCTGGGTATCTTGTGTATATAATTATATATGTACAGCTGGTATAACCTGGGCATCTTCTGTATATAATTATATATGTACAGCTGGTATAACCTGGGCATCTCCTGTATATAATTATATATGCACAGCTGGTATAACCTGGATATCTTCTGTATATAATTATATATGTACAGCTGGTATAACCTGGGTATCTCCTGTATATAATTATATATGTACAGCTGGTATAACCTGGGCATCTCCTGTATATAATTATATATGTACAGCTGGTATAACCTGGGCATCTCCTGTATATAATTATATATGTACAGCTGGTATAACCTGGACATCTTCTGTATATAATTATATATGTACAGCTGGTATAACATGGGTATCTCCTGTATATAATTATATATGTACAGCTGGTATAACATGGGTATCTTGTGTATATAATTATATATGTACAGCTGGTATAACCTGGGTATCTCCTGTATATAATTATATATGTACAGTTGGTATAACCTGGGTATCTCCTGTATATAATTATATATGTACATCTGGTATAACCTGGATATCTCCTGTATATAATTATATATGTACAGCTGATATAACCTGGGCATCTTCTGTATATAATTATATATGTACAGCTGGTATAACCTGGGTATCTCCTGTATATAATTATATATGTACAGCTGGTATAACCTGGGCATCTCCTGTATATAATTATATATGTACAGCTGGTATAACCTGGGCATCTCCTGTATATAATTATATGTGTACAGCTGGTATAACCTGGGCATCTCCTGTATATAATTATATATGTACAGCTGGTATAACCTGGGCATCTCCTGTATATAATTATATATGTACAGCTGGTATAACCTGGGCATCTTCTGTATATAATTATATATGTACAGCTGGTATAACCTGGGCATCTCCTGTATATAATTATATATGTACAGCTGGTATAACCTGGGCATCTTCTGTATATAATTATATATGTACAGCTGGTATAACCTGGGCATCTCCTGTATATAATTATATATGCACAGCTGGTATAACCTGGGTATCTTGTGTATATAATTATATATGTACAGCTGGTATAACCTGGGCATCTTCTGTATATAATTATATATGTACAGCTGGTATAACCTGGGCATCTCCTGTATATAATTATATATGCACAGCTGGTATAACCTGGATATCTTCTGTATATAATTATATATGTACAGCTGGTATAACCTGGGTATCTCCTGTATATAATTATATATGTACAGCTGGTATAACCTGGGCATCTCCTGTATATAATTATATATGTACAGCTGGTATAACCTGGGCATCTCCTGTATATAATTATATATGTACAGCTGGTATAACCTGGACATCTTCTGTATATAATTATATATGTACAGCTGGTATAACATGGGTATCTCCTGTATATAATTATATATGTACAGCTGGTATAACATGGGTATCTTGTGTATATAATTATATATGTACAGCTGGTATAACCTGGGTATCTCCTGTATATAATTATATATGTACAGTTGGTATAACCTGGGTATCTCCTGTATATAATTATATATGTACATCTGGTATAACCTGGATATCTCCTGTATATAATTATATATGTACAGCTGATATAACCTGGGCATCTTCTGTATATAATTATATATGTACAGCTGGTATAACCTGGGTATCTCCTGTATATAATTATATATGTACAGCTGGTATAACCTGGGCATCTCCTGTATATAATTATATATGTACAGCTGGTATAACCTGGGCATCTCCTGTATATAATTATATATGTACAGCTGGTATAACCTGGGCATCTCCTGTATATAATTATATATGTACAGCTGGTATAACCTGGGCATCTTCTGTATATAATTATATATGTACAGCTGGTATAACCTGGGTATTTTCTGTATATAATTATATATGTACAGCTGGTATAACCTGGGTATCTCCTGTATATAGTTATATATGTACAGCTGGCATAACCTGGGCATCTTCTGTATATAATTATATATGTACAGGTGGTATAACCTGTGCATCTTCCGTATTTGATTATATATGTACAGCTGGTATAACCTGGGCATCTTCTATATATATATATATATATATATATATATATATATATATATATATATATATATATATATACGGTATACAGCTGGTATAAGCTGGGCATCTTCTGTATATAATTATATATATACAGCTGGTATAACCTGGGCATCTTCTGTATATAATTATATATGTACAGCTGGCATAACCTGGGCATCTTCTGTATATAATTATATGTGTACAGCTGGTATAACCTGGGTAAACTCTGTATATAATTATATACAGTATGTACAGTTGGTATAACCTGGGCATCTTCTGTATATAATTATATATGTACAGCTGGTATAACCTGGGTATCTCCTGTATATAATTATATGTGTACAGCTGGTATAACCTGGGTATCTCCTGTATATAATTATATATGTACAGCTGGTATAACCTGGGTATCTTCTGTATATAATTATATACTGTATGTACAGCTGGTATAACATGGATTATCCAGAATTATCCTGGATTATAGTCTATCGTGGTTCATATTGTACTTTATTACCCACACTTATTATCAATTGTTTACACCAATTGATCTCTGCTTTATAATACCTTGCTGAGCTTTGTGGTGCTTTTGGCACATTTTTCATTACTTCTTCCTTGCCTTTTACGATTTTTTAAAAATATTTTCTATTAATAAATATCTTTGTATTTTGAACATTTATTGTGTCCTTGGCTATATTTCTTATTGGTTTTGTTTGACCCTATATAAGGTGTGCTTAATTATTAGGCAACTTCCTTTCCTTAGGCAAAATGGGTCAGAAGAGAGATTTGACGGGCTCTGAAAAGTCCAAAATTGTGAGATGTCCTGCAGAGGGATGCAGCAGTCTTGAAATTGACAAACTTTTAAAGCGTGATCACCGAACAATCAAGCGTTTCATGGCAAATAGCCAACAGGGTCGCAAAAAGCGTGTTGGGCAAAAAAGGTGCAAAATAACTGCCCATGAATTGAGGAAAATCAAGCGTGAAGCTGCCAAGATGCCATTTGCCACCAGTTTGGCCATATTTCAGAGCTGCAACGTTACTGGAGTATCAAAAAGCACAAGGTGTGCCATACTCAGGGACATGGGCAAGGTAAGGAAGGCCTGAAAAACGACCACCTTTGAACAAGAAACATAAGATAAAATGTCAAGACTGGGGCAAGAAATATCTTAAAACTGATTTTTCAAAGGTTTTCTGGACTGATGAAATGAGAGTGACTCTTGATGGGCCAGAGGCTGGATCAGTAAAGGGCAGAGAGCTCCACTCCGACTCAGACGCCAGCAAGGTGGAGGTAGGGAACTGGTATGGGCTGGTATCATCAAAGATGAACTTGTAGGACCTTTTCGGGTTGAGGATGGAGTAAAGCTCAACTCCCAGACCTACTGCCAGTTTCTGGAAGACAACTTCTTCAAGCAGTGGTACAGGAAGAAGGCGGTATCGTTCAAGAAAAACATGATTTTCATGCAGGACAATGCTCCATCACATGCATCCAACTACTCCACAGCATGGCTGGCCAGTAAAGGTCTAAAAGATGAAAAATAATGACATGACCCCCTTGTTCACCTGATCTGAACCCCATAGAGAACCTGTGGTCCCTCATAAAATGTAAGATCTACAGGGAGGGAAAACAGTACACCTCTCGGAACAGTGTCTGGAGGCTGTGGTGGCTGCTGCATGCAATGTTGATTGTAAACAGATCAAGCAACTGATAGAATCTATGGATGGTAGGCTGTTGAGTGTCATCAGAAAGAAAGGTGGCTATATTGGTCACTACATTTTGGGGGGGTTTGTTTTTGCATGTCAGAAATGTTTATTTCTAAATTCTGTGCAGTTATATTGGTTTACCTGGTGAAAATAAACAAGTAAGATGGGAATATATTTGTTTTTTATTAAGTTGCCTAATAATTCTGCACAGTAATAGTTACCTGCAAAAACAGATATCCTACTAAGATTGCCAAATCTAAAAAAAAACCAGTCCAACTTCCAAAAATATTAAGCTTTGATATTTATGAGTCTTTTGGGTTGATTGAGAACATAGCTGTTGATCAATAATAAAACAAATCCTCTAAAATACAACTTGCCTAATAATTCTGCACACGGTGTATGTTATATATACAATCTGTGTATAGTGATGTGACGTATTATGTCGTAACCTGGCCAGAAACATTAACAGTAAGCCACAAGCTGCAATGCAAAATATTTTCTCTGCCTAAATATCTAAATAGTATATTTGTTTCCAGACATGTTGTACAGGTACATAGAGATACATCTATTTACTGTATTTTAGCCTATATAGCGGGCTTTAGACGCTGCGACATCGCTAGCAATTGATAGCGATGTCGAGCGCGATAGCACCCGCCCCTGTCATACGGCCGATATGTGGTGACCGCTGCCGTAGCAAACATTATCGCTACGGCAGCGTCACACGCACATACCTGCTCTGGCCGGCGATCCGCCTCCTTTCTAAGGGGGTGGTTCGTGCAGTGTCACAGCGACGTCACATGGCAGCTGTCCAATAGAAGTGGAGGGGCGGAGATGAGCGGGAAGTAACATCCCGCCCACCTCCTTCCTTCCGCATTGCCGGTGGAAGCAGGTACGGAGATGTTTGTCGCTCCTGCGGTGTCACACACAGCGATGTTTGCTGCCGCAGGAACGACAAACATCGCTAAAAAGCAGAAAACGACTTTTTATTTCAGGACAACTTCTCCGCTGCAAACTATTTTGCCCTCTTTTGCGATCGTTTCAGATCGCTCTTAAGTTTTACACACTGCGATATCGTTAATGACGCCGGATGTGCATCAGAAACAACGTGACCCCGACGATAATTCATTAACAATATCGTAGCGTGTTAAGCCCACTTATGACTCCCTGAACCATAAGACCTAGGCTTTAGAGGAGGAAAATATATATAAGAAAAATGTTTAAGCGAAAAAATGTTGGTCATGACGTACTCTTCTGGGGGGAATCTGCTGCTGACATTGTTATGGGGGTAATGTCCTCAAATTCCTGACTAATGTCCCCATCCTAGTTTATATGTCCCCCATCCTGATGTATATGTCCACCATACTTGTATATATGTCCTCCATCCTTTAATATATGTGACTCATCCTGGTATATATGTCCCCCATCCTGGTAAATATGTTCCTTACCATGGTATATATGATCACCATACTGAGCCCATCCTGGTATGTATGTGTCTCATCCTGGTGTATATGTCCCTCATCCTGGTATATATGTCTTCCACCCTAGTTTATATGTCCTCCATCCTGGTATATAGGTCATCCTTCCTGGTATATATGTCACCCATCCTGGTATGTATGTCCCCATCCAGGTGTATGTGTCCTCCAATCTGGTATATATGTCTCCATCCAAGTATATATGCCCTCTATTCTGGCATATATGTGCTTCATCCTGGTATATATAGTATGTCCACCAATCCTGGTATATATGTTCCTTATCCTTGTATATATGATCCCAATCCTGGTATATATGTGCCGCCCCGTGCTCGGCAGCAGCCGAGCCGATCTGATCCGGACCTTCAGTGGGTGGCTCGAGGGTCTCCGGACCCGGGGGTCCTGCGGCACGTTGATCAAAAGTGGTTTGGTGGTTTGGGGACGTAGGTGTACAGCCGGAGCCGTGTTTGAGTTCGTGACGCCACCCACGGGATGTGGTGAAGGTGGACACCACCGCTGCAGTTATGGGGCACCCGAGGGAGATGTTATGCAGCAAGTTGTTAACCCATCTGTGGGCAGGGATGGTGGCCCCGGGACCCGTTGAGGGTGTTTGGCGGTGCAGGGAGATGGGCGGCCGGAGGGCACTGTTATACTCACTATTAGTAAACACACGAGTCTCTGGTAAACCAAGGTGATGTGGTCGGTGCCCGCAGCCGGCTGCAGTCTGGTCCCCCACCCGGTTGGTGGTCTCTGCCTTTCTCCTGCACCTGTTTGTGATGGTGGACTACCGGCGCTTGCAACTTCAGTAGTCCGCTCCCCGGCTTGTGGTTGCCTGAGGAGCCCTTTTCCCGCAGATGCTGGATCGTGGAATCTCTCTGCCATGGCGGTGGCTTTCTATCCCCTTCGTTGGGTTGTTGCCTTCAGTCGGGACTTTGGGTGGGATAGGACCTATAGTCCTGGCCGCAATCAGTTAATTAGCTAGTCCCCAGTAGCTTCTGGACCTAGCTTCAAGGTCTGAGTACCCCCCTTTGTGCTCCGGTTTCCGAGTCGGTTCCCCGGGTCGGTACCGGCGGGCCACTACCCTGTCCCGGTCCACCTCGGTTCCACCGAACCGTCTTCCCGGCTCCTGCAGACAGAGGTCTCCGTCTGCCTCCTAGCCAGCAGTACCAGGGCTCCTACACTGGCACCAGTTCAGTTTACTTCAGGCCTGTCACACACAGGCCTGACCTCCACTTCTGCTCAACACTCAAACTGATCTGAACTTTCCCGCCCCAGGCTGTCTGAGACTCCTCGGTGGGCGTCTTCCAACCACCTGGTTCCGCCACCTGGTGTGTCCATCAAGCACTGAGGGGGGTGACTAGGGTTTTAATGTTTGGCTGCTGTCACCTTGTTAGGGGACTGGTGTAGTGCGGGGCCCTATCTGTGATTACCTGGCCTGGCCAGGGCATCACATATATGTCCCCATCCTGGTATATATGTCCTCATCTTGGTATATATCTCCTCCATTCTGTTATATATATGTCCCCCATCCTGATGTTTATGTCCCCCATCCTGGTATCTATGTTCCCCGTCCTGGTATATATGTCCTCCATCCTTTTATTTATGTTCCACATCCTGGTATATATGTCTTCATCCTGATATATGTGTCCTCATCCTGATATATGTGTCCCCCATCCAGGGCCAACCCTGGTATATATGGTTCCTATTCTGGTATATATTCTTCCCATCCTGATTCATATGTCCCCCATCCTGGTATATATGTTCCACATCCTGGGCCCATCCTGGTTTATATGCCTCACATGTACCCCCACATGGTAATGCCTCATTTGTGCCCTCTAGATGGTAAAATTGCACCCTAAGAAATATTATTGCCCTTGGCGGCCGAACGATCAGGTGATCACCAAGCGACCGGCTGCTGTGAGCGATCAGCTGATCACCCGGGGCCGGCTGCTGTGAGCGATCAGCTGATCACCCGGCGGCCGGCTGCTGTGAGCGATCAGCTGATCGCTCTTATTAGCCGGTCGCCGGGAGATCATCTGTTCGCTCTCAAAAGCCGGCCGGCTATTGTGAGCGATCAGCTGATCGTTCTCTCTTTTACAACGGAGTCCGACAATGAATTCTAATTTTTGTCATCCGTTGTACAACGCATCAGTCACAAGCGTCAAGCAACGCATGTGACTGATGCAAAACAACGGAAATGTGAATCTAGCCTAACTGATTATTAAGTGACCTGTCTGTTTTGTTACATTTTTTGCTGCTATCATTGGGGTGGGCGTTGCATGCACACTATGATTCCAAAGCTTTAGGTCTTCAATAATTGACACCTTTAGCAGTGCATGCGCAGATTGAGATCTCAGCTTTGTGAAGACATCATTGAGCTGAGATCTTGATCTGCGCAAGCGCCGCCATGTGCCTGCGCCATTTTATTGAACAAGACCTGATGTGCTGAAGGTTAGGTAAAAATCAAATTTTTATTGCTGTTGTAATTATAAATTAATAGACAAAAAGAAAAATTGTCTGGTCATCCAAACTAGTGCATCACAAAAATGTCACTATGTTTATGGATGCATATATTTTAATAAGCTTGCGTGAAAGTTTTTACTATGTACAATAACAGTCAAAAGTTTGGACATGCCTGTTCCTGCAATAGTTTCCTTTTTCTTATTGAAATGTGCATATTGTAGATTCAGACTAAAGGCAGCAAAGTCACAAATGAAGCAAGGTGTAAAGGGACACATGAATTAAATCAGAGTATGTGATTAATCTGATGACAGCATTACACTCCCTTGTCATTATTTTTGGCAGCTGTATCAGGTGTCACTTGTCATCTCTTTCAAAGAACCGGTTACCTCATCAAGAGATCATTTATAGAATTAGTGGCATTCAGAGAGTGTTTGTGCTCTTCAGGTATGTTAGGCAAAGGCACAACTCCAAACAGTGGTGAGCCCTTTTCCACAAATATTCTAAACCATAATATAGCAAGGATGACTCAACTAAGCAAAGAGAAGCAGCAGACTATCATTAATTTTATACATGAAAGTCAGTCATTCTAGAGAATTTCTAGAAACTTAAAGGTATCCTCAAGTGCAGTAAAAAAAAAAAAATAGCATTCACTATGATGAAGCTGACTCTCACTAGGAGCACCCAAAGAAGGGAAGTACAAAAATGACCTCTGCTGCAGAGGATAAGTTCATCAGGGTTACCAGCCTCAGAAATTGCAAATTGACAGCAGCTCAAAAAACAGCCTTAAAAATGATGCATAGACATCATATAGCAGATACTTTAGTATCAACTGTGCAGAGAACACTGCGAGAAATGGCCTTTATGGTCGAATTGCTGTATAGAAGCCACTACTAAGAACCTCCAACAACAAAATGACTGGACATTAGATTAGTGGAAATACATATTGTGTTTTGAAAAGTTAAAATGTGAGATTTTTGGTACTAACCATATCTTTGTGAGTCGCAGAAAAGGTGGTCTCTACATGTGTGGAGCTCATTGAAAAACATGGAGGAGAGGTATGATGGGGGGCTCTGCTGGTGACAATGTGTAACGATATGACTGCAGTGAAGCGGGGGAGAGGAAGCTCCTATACTGTCCCTCATGCTAGGGGACTCAAGGCTATTCCTGGCCTTCATATTACTCTTGAAGGTGGAGACGCCGGAGTCCTGTGCTGTACTATTCTCTTGACCATATCTAATCTGTTACCCCCCTCAGGGAAGGATGGGTCAGGAATGTGATGGAAATACAGATTAAGATAGACAGGGGAAAACCAAAACTCAGACACACTGTAAACTCACAGGAATAAACAGTAAGAGACTAAGGACAAAAGCAAGAGCAGGACGTCAACAACAAAAAGACAACCAGTATAGGTCAGCTATAGCTGACATTAATTGAATAGTCCAGCCAAAATATAAAGGAGGGGAGCAAACGTGACTGATCAAAGAGATTAACAAGCAGCCCAGCAGAGACTAACTGTTGCTAACTTGCCTAAGTCAGTATCTCGATGTCTGCCTCTCCCCGCACTGATCACAGACCTCAGAGAAGTTAACAGGCAGAGTGCCAGAATCTGTTGTTTCTACAGATCCTGACGCCTCCATACATTTGGTGATGCCGGCAAAAATCTTCTTGTGACACAATGTTGGTGATTTATTCCAGATTTCAGGTACATTACCCAGAATGGCGACCACAGCATTTTGTAACGACGCCCTCCTATAAGGTTATCACTTAGTGGAATTATTTGTGTTGTCATAGGACAATGACCCAAAACATCTCAAGGCTATGTGAGGTCTATTTGACCAAGAAAGAGTGAAATGGAGTTGAACACAGAGTGAAGGCATAGCAGCAACAAGTGCACCACTGGGGATGACTTTAGGATTGTTGGAGGCCGTTCTAGTTGACGACCTGATGGAGCTGCTGGAGAAAATGTCAAGTGGGTGTAATGCTATCATCATAGTAATAAGGGGAATTCTGAGGAACCTAAGGTGTATCACATATTCTGGTTTCTTTTACGCATTTCTTTACCTTTTGTTTCCATTTATGCTCCTTTGTGGTTTTGCTGCCTTCAGTCTGAATCTACAATGTGCAAATTCCAATAACAATAAAAACATTCCAAAAATGGAGGAATCCAAACTTTTATCCTTTACTGGGTATGTACGTGTAATATTTTTGTGACGCCCCTGAGGCTATGGTCACCACAGGGTCCTGCACCTCAGTTAAGGTGCAGTATCCATCTCAGGTAAGGGGGGGTTAATCACCGGTGTTCCACATTTACACTTTACATACAGCTTAGGAGCCTTCTCACAGGGGAAGTTGGCTGAGGGTAGATAGGGGGGTGGGCATCACGATGCATGGGACTTCCCCAGTCACTGAAGCCAACCACCTCAGGGGCGGGTTCCACTTGGGGGTAGAGGTAGGCGCAACACATTCATACACTCAGACGAGTCGGGACCATAGTTCTGACAAGACACCTCTGGAACTCTTGGACTTGACTAGGCCTGGGGCTTGGAGCGGGAGCTCAGCCTGGGTACCTAACTGCTGAGGGGGACATCCTAGGAAAAGGACACTCTCTCTCCTTCTCTCTTCAAACACCGGTGGTAGCCTCTTACTTGCTACTTGCTTTGGATTGACTGGAGCCCACGACAACAGAGACCAGCACCTGGGTGCAGCTTTACATCAGTGAGTAGAAGAACCTGGAACCGCAGTGGCCGACTGAGACTCTGATTAGCGACACCGTAGCCCCGCGCTCCGGCGCTCCCAGGGGACTGCCAACCCTTTAAGATCCACCCGGGGCCCACTACACCTGTGGGGAGCAACACCATCTCGGCTGCCATAACACCTGCCCCAACGAGGAATTCTGCAGCGGCGACTACTCCCTGGCCACATACCACAGGTGGCGTCATGACAAACTTTCCCAATCACCCCACTTTCCCTTCATTTACTGCACGCCTTAGGGCAACGGAACCAGGCAAGACCACCCGTGACATCGCCTGACCCGACACGCAACGCCACGGCAACGAATAGGTTAACCACCTGCCCCATGGGGCGCTATATTTTCATGCATGTATTATGTATTATCCTGTGCAGATGTTATATTGTATATACATGTGCCCAATGTGAACATGTACGTAAGTGTGCGTGTATATCCAGTATGTAGGTGCAGCATGACAGGGGGTCCCAGCCACCAGTCCTGCATAAGGGTCCCTCACTGTCAGTGTATGCATGAAGCATGTTTGTACAACTTGACAATCTCCTGTAGATAAGTATGCCGATTATTATACATGTACAGCTGGTTATATGCTTTATAAACATGTGATACACCAAAATGAGAAATATAGTTTTATATAGGAATAAATATTGTGTAGCTTTACAATCCCAGAGGAGCAGAAACTTAAGACTTAGTTAACCATATGATTTATGTAAAGCGGTATGCGCCATCGTTTAGGATGTATGACTTGGGAAACGTATATCAGATATGTCGGGGGACTCGTGAAGAGCGCAGCGGATGACCATTACATGGTAGGTTGGAGTTTGAGAAGTACAACTTTTTTTACATTTTATTTTTTGCAATTATAATATTTTCTACTTTTCCATAAATGTCCCTTGGATCACAGGATATTTCAGATGCAAGGGAGAAATATAAAAAATACAACACCACGTTTTTAACTCTTCCATTCCCAGGTCTCTGAATATTTCTGGAATTACATTAAAACTTTATTTCATTTTGAGGCTTTTATAGTTTGGTTTTCCCGAGTTCTATATTATATTTTAACCAGCCATTTTCAGTAATCCCATCCTTATATTGGGTGATAAGTAATGGCAGCTAATTTTATGCTCCCATTCATACACATGACAGGTGAAGAGAGCTGTACATCCTCAGCCTGCATCCGATCACACAGTATTGGATACTAGCGCATGCGCAATACCGCGCACCACACTTTTCAGTAGAGAATGACGAATGATGGATATGGTTATAAGCCCCTCACTGGTCATGATGAACTGCTGTACTAAAACGGTGGCATCACTTCTCAGAAGACTTCAGTGAGGCTTCAAATTTAATGGTAACGGGGCCAACCCTGATCGTTCATTCCGAGGATTAGAGATGTCATCTGGTGTTCTGCTCTTAACTCACCAGGTAGCTTGGCATCTTCAGACTCTGTTCACACTGCAGAGTCTGACACGTCTCCTGCTGCACTTAAATTGCTCAGTCAGAAAAGGGCATTGCCCGGTTTTGCTCTCTCTGGTGTCCGGTCTAATGTCCGGATAATGTCTCTGGTGTCTGGTCTAATGTCCAGATAATGTCTCTGGTGTCCGGCGGGAGTTAATTCCTACTGGTCTGTAATTGCTGCTGTGAGCAAAGGTTATGGAAAACCTATCACAGCTGCCTCCAACCGTTAAAAGATGGTAGATCCTGGGGTCTCATGCCAATGATAGCTCTAGCTTAGCTCCAGCGACACCGGTCTTGTGCATTTGATCAAGCTTTGGTGGTTGGTTGTATGCTATTTGATATGTGGTGTAAATATCCTTGTTGTTTGATTATTTCCTCCCTGTACATTCCCTTTGAGAACGTATTGTCTTTTCCTCTGTGTGCGCTTACTGTGAGTTTGAGCTCTGGTTTCCCCAGTTTGTTGCTATTTGTGGGATATATTTCTCCTGTCCCAGCCTTCCCCTGGGTGGGAGTATTAGACCAGGGCTTTTCAGGAGTTAAGGTTACACTGGCAGTTCAGACCTCGATGTCATCAGGCCTACCTTTGGAATAAGGAACAGCTTAGGGTCCCCAAGTCTGAGGGCTAGTCTAGGCCCCCCTCCCCCCAGTTACCATATTACACCCCGTGACACAAGATAATTATGCCAATTGGACCCCACTGATCAAATAAGTGATGACCTACAAGTTGCCTACACTTTCTACCATGGAAATGCCTCTTTACTCCAATTGTCACACTTTCAAGGAAGCACAGAGATGAAGAGCATTCTTTAGTGTCAGACGGTTAAGGAGATTTTTGCTCCCCCCCTCCAGTGTTGCACCCCATTACTAACCTTGTAATATGCTATCACTTACTGTCGTGGAAATACTACTTAACCCCACAAATAACATACACAGTGGTCCGGAAAGCTGAGATACTGTTTGATGTCAGAAGGTTAAGTAGATGATAGGTACCCAAGAGGCATTGCACACCCTGTAACTTATCCCGTCAGGTGATTTGAACCTTTAGTTTATTCTTACTTCTTTCTTTTCCTACTGAATTATATGATGGAGACTTGTAACTTCAGAGAGGGTGAACTCCTGAGATTAACATTTCTTGACGTTGCAACCCAAGGAGACAGAGACGGATGATTAGATCTCGAGTTCTCTTTGTACATTCATATCAAAGCTACCGGAGTGTTAATTTAATGAACCACCACATTTCATGTGTCTTAATCTCCTTCCGTTACCCTTATCCCCCAAAACTTCCAGTCTAAACCAGGAGATTCTTACATCCTAACCTCCGCGTCTCCAAAACACGAGAGGTCACACAAGATGCTCTGAACCCTTCACCATGCCGCATGGGTCCAGGATGACCACCGAGGAGGACAACTCACCTCTCAACTTTTTACTTTGGACACAAAACACAAAGCAGAGCTGTCATCACAGCCTCGTACCTCCCATAGGTTGTAAAAACGCCTCAGGTCTTTTTGACTCCTGGCATCTTTCCATCACTCCAAATACCTAAGGAATGGATCCTTCCCAGACACCATTGCATTCCTTTCCAGGTTTAGGTCCTGCCACCTCTGCCGGTGGGCTTTGCTTTGATCATCTTGCGTTAATATATATATATAGATATTATTATTATTATTTTCTGTTTCAAAGGGAGGATTTCAGATTTGGATGCTGATATAGTCTATTGGCACCAGCAGTGGAAGGATCATGTTGTTAACAAGTAGATGGACCAGGTTGTGTGTGTGTGATCTGAGTAGAGATTGGGAACTTTCTGTGTGTCAAATTAACAGAAAACCTAATCCTCTAAAGAAAACCATCAGCTTGGTTTTTTTTAAAGGGAATCTGTCACATAGTTTTTGATACCCCAACCAAGAGCAGCATTATATAAGGCTTGTGACCCCGATTCCAGTGATATATCACTTACTGGGTTGCATTATGCAGTTTTGATAAAATCACTACCTGTTCTCTCAATGCTGAGCTCTGTATAATTCCAAGCTCACCACTGATTAGCAGCTTTCTGTATTCACCACCTGGCAGAAGGTCTATTAGTTATCTAGTGGTAATCTGCTGTTGGTTAAATTGTGATTTTATGAAAACTTTAGCAAGCAGACAAGTAAGTGACATATCCCTGGAATCAGTATCTCTGTCTCTACATCACGCTGCTCTCAGGTTAGGAGGCAAAAACTTGATGACGTATTCCCTTTAAAGGGGTCCCAGTGCTGCGAATACACACGCTTCAGTAGTAGCTGAATATTGAAGATGATCTTTATAGTTCTGCTCTGGGCTCTTGCACACAGCAAGATCAGAAAACACAGTATATCATACCACATAGAGACGTTATGACTGGGTCTGTTCATGATAAGCTGTCATGTAAGTCCTAAGGAGTAAGGAATAAAACTATTTCTGACCATTATGTCACTTCCCTGCAGGATTCATCTCTTCTCATTTGTCCTCTTAGTGGTGGGTTGAGACAAGCTGACATGATGTTTCCAATTTAACACAAATTCAGAGAAAGCAGCATGGAGGACAATATATAGCAGCACTGAGCAGTGTAGCTGTAAATGAAGCACTGGGGTGTGATAAAAAAGAAAGCAGCAGCATGGAGGATATTATATAGCAGCACTGAGCAGTGTAGCTGTGAATGGAGCACTGGGGTGTGATAAAAAAGAAAGCAGCAGCATGGAGGATATTATGTAGCAGCACTGAGCAGTGTAGCTGTGAATGGAGCACTGGGGTGTGATAAAAAAGAAAGCAGCAGCATGGAGGATATTATATAGCAGCACTGAGCAGTGTAGCTGTGAATGGAGCACTGGGGTGTGATAAAAAAAGAAAGCAGCAGCATGGAGGACATTATACAGGAGCACTGAGCAGTGTAGCTGTGATTCTAGTACTGGGGTGTGATAAAGCAGAAAACAGTAGTATGGACGACATTAATCAGCAGTGATGAGAAGTGTAGGTATGAATGGAGCACTGGGTTGTAATAAAACAGAAAGCAGCAGTATGGGGGACATTATATAGCAGCACTGAGCAGTGTAGCTGTGATTGGAGTACTAGAGTGTAATAAAACAGAAAGCAGCAGCATGGAGGACCTTATATAGCAGCCCTGTGCACTGTAGCTGTGAATGGAGTACTGGGGTGTGATAAAATAGAAATAGTAGCATGGTGGACCTTATACAGCATCACTGTGCACTGTAGCTGTGAATGGTGTACTGGGGTGTGGTGAAACAGGACGCAGCAGCATGGAGGACCTTATACAGCATCACTATGCACTGTAGCTGTGAATGGTGTACTGGGGTGTGGTGAAACAGGACGCAGCAGCATGGAGGACCTTATACAGCATCACTATGCACTGTAGCTGTGAATGGTATACTGGGGTGTGGTGAAACAGGACGCAGAAGCATGGAGGACCTTATAGAGCATCACTGTGCACTGTAGCCGTGAATGGTATACTGGGGTGTGGTGAAACAGGATCCAGCAGCATGGAGGACCTTATATAGCATCACTATGCACTGTAGCTGTGAATGGTGTACTGGGGTGTGGTGAAACAGGACGCAGAAGCATGGAGGACATTGTGCAGAAGCACTGAGCAGTGTGGCTGTGAATGCAGCTAAAATGGGATAGATCTATGGGTTAAAAGGATACAGAACTACAAAGGAGTGAGTAAAGAGGTTGACAAGGATACAAATGACATTGGTGAGTAGGGTTTTAGGGTTTTTTTTGAATAATATAATAAGTACCCCATTATTTAATATAAGTACCCCAGTGCAAAAAATGCTTTTAAAATGTGGCAAAACCAAACAGTATATAGAAGGCAGATGAACTGCTGAATTTCTATCTGGATTTTCCAAGCAGGAAAGCTCTAAGATGATTATCGTTCCCCTAATCACGTGAACAATAAA